>NC_133389.1:115161860-115827138 GCF_047511655.1 Castor canadensis | reverse complement strand
AATATCACTCTTGGGGATTTACCCAAAAGAATGTGACACAGATTACTCCAGAGGCACTTGCACACCCATATTTATTGCAGCACTATTCACAATAGCCAAGATATAGAAACAGCCAAGATGCCTCACTACTGATGAATGGATTAAGACAATGTGGTATTTATACACAATGGAATTTTATGCAGCCATGAAGAATGAAACTTATTATTCGCAAGTAATTGGATAGAACTGGAGAACATCATTCTAAGTGAGGTTAGCCTGGCCCAAAAGACCAAAAATCATATGTTCTCCCTTGTATGTGGACATTAGATCAAGGGCAAACACAACAAGGGGATTGGACTTTGGTCACATGATAAAGCATGAGCTTTATCAAGGGACAGGTATGAGGGTAGGTAAGACACCCAAAAAACTAGATAACATTTGTTGTCCTCAATACAGAGAAACTAATGCAGATATTTTAAAGCAAGAGGCCAATAGGAGAAGGGGACCAGGAACTAGACAAAAGTTTCATTCCAGAAGAATTAATTTAGAAGGTACCACACATGTACAGGAAAGCAATGCAAGTCAACTCCCTGTATAGCTATCCTTATCTCAACGAGCAAAAACCCTTGGTCCTTCCTATTATTGCTTATACTCTCTCTTCAACAAAATTAGAGATAAAGGCAAAATAGTTTCTGCCTGGTAGTGAGGGGGTAGGGGGTGGAGAAGGAGGGGGTAGAGGGTAAGGAAGGAGGCAGGGGGGAGGGGGGAGAAATGACCCAAACATTGTATGCACATATGAATAAAACAAAAAATTTAAAAAAAAAGAATCAATGAAATAAAAAGCTGATTCTTTGAAACAAATAAACAAGATTGACAAGCCCCTGACAAATCAGACTAAAATAAGGAGGGAAAAGACCCAAATTAGTAAAATCAGAAACAAAAAAGGGTAGATAACAACAAACACAAGGAAATCCAGGGAATCATCAGAGACTACTTTGAGAACCTATATCCCAAAAAATTGGAAAATCTAGAACAAATGAACAAATTTCTAGATACTTATGACCATCCAAAACTGAACCAAGAGGACAGTAACAACCTAAATAGATCTATAACACATAATGAAGTTGAAGCAGCAGTAGTCTCCCAAAAAAGAAAATTCTAGGACCTGATATATTCTCTGCTGAAGTCTACCAGACCTTTAAAGAACTAACACCAACACTCCTTAAACTTTTCCAAAAAATTGAACACTACCTAACTCATTCTATGAAGCCCAAACACTCATCCCCAAACCAGGCAAGGACACATCCAAAAAGGAAAACTATTGACCAATCTCCTTAATGAACATTGATGCAAAAATCCTCAATAAAATAATGGCAAACTGAATCCAACAACATATCAAAAAGATCATTCATCATGACCAAATTGGCTTTATCCCAGGGATGCAGGGATGGTTCAACATATACAAATCAATAAATGTAATACAGCACATTAATAGCAGCAAAGACAAAAACCACTTGATCATCTCAATAGATGCAGAAAAAGCCTTCAATGAGATTCAACACCATTTCTTGACAAAAGCTCTAAGAAAACTAGGAGTAGGAGGAATGTACCTCAAAATTATAAAGGCTGTATATGGCAAACCTATAGCCAACATCTTAATGGGGAAAAACTAAAACCATTTCCCTTAAAGTCAGGAATGAGACAAGAGTGTCCACTCTCCCCACTCCTACTCAATATAGTCCTGGAATCCTTGCCAGAGTAATAAGGCAATAAGAAGGAATAAAAGGAATACAAATAGGTAAAGAAATAGTCAATCCATCCCTATTTGCAGACAACATGATCCTATACCTCAAAGATCCAAAAAACCCCATCCAAAAACTCCTAGACAACAGAAACAGCTGCAGCAATGTGGCAGGATACAAAATCAACTTATAAAAGTCATTAGCTTTTCTATACACCAACAATGAACAAATTGAGAAAGAATATAGGAAAAAAATGTCATGTACAATAGCCTCAAAAAAAGAAAACTAAAATGCCTAGGAATAAACTTAGCAAAGGATGTAAATGACCTCCACAAGAACTACAAACCATTGTAGAAAGAGATCAAGGAAGACTACAGATTCTGCTCATGAATTGGCAGAATCAACATAGTAAAAATGGGTATTCTACCAAGAGCAATATTCATGTTCAATGTAATTCCCATCACAATTCCAATGACATTCATCCCTGAGATTGAAAAATCTACCCTAAAGTTCATTTGGAAGTACAAAAGATTGTAAATAGCCAAGGCAATGCTGAACAAAAAGAGCAACACTTGGAGGTATTGCAATACTCGACTTCAAATTATACTACAGAGCTATAGGAAAAAAAACAGCATGGTATTGGCACAAAAACAGATATGAAGACCACTGGAACAGAATAGAGGACCTGGATATGAATCCATACAGCTATGCCCACCTTATTTTTTACATAGGTGCCAAAAACATAGAATGGAGAATAGATAGCGTCTTCAACAAATGCTGCTAGGAAAAGTGGTTATCTGCCTGCAGAAAACTAAAACTAGATCCATGAGTATCACCCTGTACTAGCATTAACTCAGTGGATTAAGGACCTTAATGTCAGACCCGAAAACTTGCAGTTAGTACAGGAAAGAGTAGGGAAAAATGGATGGAATTGGAGAACATCATTCTGAGTGAGGTTAGCCTGGCCCAAAAGACCAAAAATCGTATGTTCTCCCTCATATGTGGACATTAGATCAAGGGCAAACACAACAAGGGGATTGGACTTTGAGCACATGATAAAAGCGAGAGCACACAAGGGAGGGGTGAGGATAGGTAAGACACCTAAAAAACTAGCTAGCATGTGTTGCCCTTAATGCAGAGAAACTAAAGCAGATACCTTAAAGCAACTGAGGCCAATAGGAAAAGGGGACCAGGATCTAGAGAAAAGGTGAGATCAAAAAGAATTAACCTAGAAGGCAACACACACATACAGAAAATCAATGTGAGTCAATGCCCTGTATAGCTATCCTTATCTCAACCAGAAATACTTGTTCCTTCCTATTATTGCTTATACTCTCTCTTCAACAAAATTAGAGATAAGGGCAAAATAGTTTATGCTGAGTATTGAGGGGGTGGGGGGAGAGGAAGGGGGCGGAGTGGGTGGTAAGGGAGGGGGTGGGGGTAGGGGGGAGAAATGACCCAAGCCTTGTATGCACATATGAATAATAAAACAATAAAAAAAAAGGAGTAGGGAATACTCTGGAAGCAATAGGTATAGGCAAGGAGTTCCTCAGCAGAACTCAAGTGGCCCAGTAACTAAGAGAAAGGATTAACAAGTGGAACTACATGAAATTAAAATGGTTCTGCACAACAAAAGAAATGGTCTCTAAACTGAAGAGACCACCCACAGAGTGGGAGAAAATATTTACCAGCTATACGTCAGACAAAGGACTGATAACCAGAATCGCAGGAAGCACAAAAAATTTAACTCTCCAAAAATCAGCCAATAAAGAAATGGGCAACTGAACTAAACAGAACTTTTTCAAAGGAAGAAGTCCAAATGGCAAAAAAAAAAAACCACATAAAAAAATGCTCACCATCCCTGGCCATAAAAGAAATGCAAATCAAAACCATACTAAGATTCCACCTCACCCTTGTTAGAATTGCTACCATCAAGAACACCAATGACAAAAAATGTTGGTGAGATGGGGGCAGAAGAGGAACCCTCATACACTGCTGGTGGGAATGTAAGCTAGTACAACCACTTTGCAAACAATATGGAGGCTTCTTAAAAAACTAAACATAGATCTGCCATACAATCCAGCAATACCACTCCTAGGGATATACCTGAAGGAACAGGACTTGGGTTATTCCAAAGGCACCTGCACACCCATGTTTATTGCAGCACTATTCACAATAGCCAAGTTATGGAAACAGCCAAGATGCCCCACTACTGACAAATGGATTAAGAAAATGTAGCATTTATACACAATGGAATTTTATTCAGCCACAAAGAAGAATGAAATTGTCATTTGCCAGTAAATGGATGGAACTAGAGAACATCATCTTAAGTGAAGTTAGGCTCAGAAGGCCAAAAATCACATGTTCTCCTTCATATGTGGATTACAGACCTAAAACAAAGGCAGTAATATTATTAGACATGGGTCACACACTAAAGGAGAATGCACAGGGGATGAATAGGGAAAGGGAAGAAAACCTAAAACTTGAATGTGGTTGATGTGCTCACTGTATAGGAGTGAATATAGTAATCTTAAACTGGCAGAAGCCACTATAGGAAGGGAACTTGAAAGTAGTGAAGAGGTCTGGTAGACATGAACCAGTGTGGGTTGTAATACACATGTGCATGGAAACAAAGCTAGAATCTCTCTGTATAGCTGTTTTTTACTCAAACTAGGAAAAATGCTGTTTTTCTTATTATGTCTTATGTTTTCTCTTCAACAAAATTGGAGAAGAGGGCAAAACAGTTCTGCCCAGAAGTTGGGGGGGTGTGGTTTGAAGGGGGCACAAATAATGTATACTTATATAATTATATGTAAAAATGGTAAAATAAAATTTTAAAAACTCGAGAAAAAATTTTGAGGTTAAAAATGTTCAGAACCAAAAAAAATAACAAAGACTTTCTCCTCCAAAATAACTAAATTCTAATTTTTTCATATTTGAATAACACTGACACCTCCCAAATTCAGACAAATGTGTAACCACACATTTATAGATATAATTATTAGTCTCTGTAGATGCCTGAGTTCAGAAGTAATGCTTACTAAGATATTGTCAACTGTGGGAGCACAAGAGCTTAAAGATCAACATCCTTGTGGTGCATTCTAGCTACCAACCTTTTTCTAAGAATAGATGACTTCTCCTTACAAAGAAAAAAAAAGGTAAAATACTAAAGAACAGATTATATTGACTTTAATCATCATCTTTGGTCATTTCAAGATCACTCTAGCTCTTCCTTCCAAATAATTTGCAAATAGAAGAAGTAGAATGGTTCAATTCCAGTTCTCAAGAATAACTGTTTGTCAAACTAACTTTTCTATCTTTTGGGATGGGGGGGACTCAGAATACTATTAACTAATCCTTTTGCACTTCCCAAAACTATTTACCCATCAACAGACCCCTGAATCTTAAATTTTGAATTAATATTTCATCAGTGACCTAGGCTTTAGTGCCACTCAGTGTTCAATTCCTAGAACTGCAGCAAGTCAAACCACCAAATCTGTCAGTTTATAACTTGGTTGCAACCGTGAAGAATTTCCCTAGGATTTAAAGATATTAATTTGAGTTCTCTGAGCCCTGCTTGCATTGCACTGCCTGATGTATATGAGAAAGATGGGAAATTTACCATATACTAGATACCTGTTGGAACTGTGTTCAGGGGAAAGTGAGGTATGACAGCCAGAAATTTTGTTTTGTTCTTTCTCAGCTTGAATCATCTAGTACTGTGCCATGTTTCCAAATATAGATTGACTTACTGAAAGCAGAGAAGAGAGAGATCATTTTCTCAGAAGGGAAAAAGTTAAACAATCTTAATAAGTCTCATGTTTACAGAAAATAAAAATATTAATGAAAGTTTATAAAGAAATATTGAAAGTGAACAACCAAATATTGAGAATTATGTTATATAATCTTAATTCTTTTAAATAATATAATATAAAATAAGCAAGCAGGTATCTGCCACTTCTCACATCAAATTCCATCCCAATAGAATGTCAAATTTTCATTCTGTGGGAAAAGACTTAAGGATGAACACTGGAAGATTATGCCACAAAAGAATGAATATAAAAACAACAGAAGTATTTTGTAAAAGAAGAAAATATTGAAAACACACCAGGATCACAAATAGAAAGGCAACTATGAATGTAGAAAGATTAAAGAAAAAAATGTAAAAATTTGACCAGCAAATGAGACAAAGAAAACTTCACATGGAAATTATGACTAAGATATTATTCAAAGCCAGGCACTGGTGGTTCATGCCTGTAATCCTAGCTACTTGGGGGAGGATGAGATCATGAGGATCAAGGTTCAAGATTAAAAAATAGTTTGTTAGTCCCCATTCCCAAAATAATCAGGGCGAAATGGACTAGAGGTGTGGCTCAAGTAGTAGAGCACAGGCTTTGCAAGCACAAAGCCCTGAGTCCAAACCCAGTCCCACCAAAAAAGAAAAAGAAAGAAGGGGGAAGAAAAACACCATCATTCAAGTTACCTGAAAATAATATTACTGATAACTATCCAGTTTAAGACCAAAATAATCATCCACTATGTGCCATTTTTTAGAAATTAAAGAATTGTACTTTAAAAAATCTTATAAGAGGTTACTTAAAGGAAATTTATACTAATCTTTGTGTCAAAAATTAATGTTTTATGAAAAATTTAGAAAATTTGTAATAAAATCTATTCCTATTCCTGCTAAGTTAGAACATCACTGTTAATATTTTAGTATAAACCTTTCTATCTATAGGAATGGAGGGCAAGGTAGTTTAGAGGTTAAGAACATAGACTTTCAAGCCAGACCACCTGTATTTGAAGCTTTAATTCATCTCTATCTGAAAGACCTCTCTAAGTCCTGATTTCCTTATCTGTAAAATAAAGATAATAACAGTACCTAGCTCTCCAGAAGAAATAGTGGCCTGGCACAGTGTGTGCTCCTTTATATTTTAAGAGCACTTCATCAGAAGGATCTTCACCTTTTGTTCGCCATATGTGTTGCACAAGTGTTCCCAATTGTCAATTGCCTGCAACCTTGCTGAGTGTGGATTTTGGGCAGCTTTGAATTTTTGTAGTAAATCTATCACTCTTTTCTTCAGGATATTTGCCTTTGGTATTATGCTTAGAAAGGCAACAGATTTAAAGAAGGAGTATAGATAGAACTTTTTCAGGAAAGCAAAATATATCTGGCATGTGTATTGAGAATAAAACAAAAATTCAGCATTCCTCTTCTCATGCACCTCTACTAAGCATGCACCATTTTTTAAATAACTTCAGCTGAAAACAAATGCACACAAATCACAATGCCAAGTCACCACAAACAAAACTTCCCGCGAAACTTCCCGCGATCATGTCCCACCAAGTACCCCGGTTTGTCCAGATCTTAATCACTGACTTAATTAAGAGGATGTAAATGTACTTAATCATAGCCATAACACAGTAAATTAAAATTAAGTTCCTCTTTTTTAACCAATTTCGCACATGATTGTGAAATATTTATAATGAAATTATCCTACAAATGCAGGAACTTGCCAGAATCACTCAGATGTGAGGAAATTTGGCTTATGAGTAGAAATTCCCTTCACTCCACCTCTGCAAATGTAATATGAAGATTTTCAAAGTTTAATCAAGGTAAATCACTGATAAATTAGCAATGTACTGATCATTTGAACTAGGATGACATTTTCCATCCAGCAGAGGACAGTACACACAAGCTTAGATACAAAACTTTGAACTGGTTCTTACACACATCTCTCAGAATACATTATTTATCAGGGTCTCATTATAGTGATAGAATTTTGTCACCTATTACCTATGAGTTAAAACTGAAGCAGCAAAATACAATTAAATTTTTGTAACAATTTTCTAATTTAGATTAATAACAATTTAGTTTTAATACTTAAGATATTTTGAAATGTAATGATTTATAACAAGTAAAATCTCAACTTAATATTATTAGTAATTCATACAGAAGTTCACACCAAAAAGTTACCACTTGCCATATAGATAGCATGTTTTAAAATCTTACAGGGGACCAAATTCAAGTGAACCACTTTGGAAACATTAACAGAGGTTTTATATGTCATGTTAAATTAAAAAACAAAGGACTATGTTTAAAATCTCCATATGCCTATTATATAGATATTTAATACATTTCTTTCATAGTGATAAAATTGTTAAAAAAAGCATCATAGAAAAGGCTATTGGTTTTCTCAAGGTCACAAACAAGTAAATAATATCATATCAGTGATAAATTTTTTCTTAGTGTGCTACTCTATCCAACCATAGCATATAATTTCTGCCATAAACATTTTAAATATGTAGAAAGGCATAAGAATTGCTAATACTACTTTTCAGCACTGTCATATTTTGTCCGCTAAGCCAAACATACCAGACGTCTTTAAATAAAAGATTTAGACATCATAAAAATAAAGTTTTATTATATATGAGCTTTTTAAAAATATACCAATATATTAGGAATACCATAAGGTATTAATGAAGAGGGGAAGACTTTACAAATACTAACAGAATATAGACAAGGAGAGATAATGGCCAAAATATAGATAATGAGGAAGAAAATTACAAAAAAAAATTAATGGAACATTTGGCATAGTAAAAGATATTTTATACAATGTAATGAGCTAGACTCATACATTCCCATTTGTTGGGAGAAATACAGATTTTTCATTTTTAATACACTCCCATCAATGAACAATTCTAGATTCTATGAAAAACCAGTCACAAGTAAGCTAAGATGACTGTAAAAGGGTAAAGGGGTCATGAGATGACTATTAAGATTAGTGGGGTGATAGTATATTTAAACACACACACACACACACATCACAGCTAGTGAAGATGGAACTGCCTGTGAGAACAGATTTGAAAGAATAGCTTCATCCTAAGCAGCACTTGTGCATCTGTAATACCTATACATTTCCAGCTAGTAACTCTATATGTTTAAGCAAACATTTCTGTCCCCCATTTCTTACCACAGAGGATCACATAGGAAAAGTTAGAAGAGAAAAGACAGATGAAGGCATAGTGGCAAGTCTTACATTCAATACATGTATAGGGGATTAGGAATGCATTCAGAGATAAAAGCAACAAAAACCATTGTTTTTAAAATGCTCACAAAAGCAGTTAAACATTACTCTCCATTGTCTAAAGAAAGTGTAAAATCTCCTTAGCATGACATAATTCACAATTTGGCCTCAACCAGTATTTTTTACCTAATCTTCTATCTTTCCCTCAAGTAAACTCCTTCCTTACTCTTTTTACATCAGTTATTGCTATTTCTTCTGCTTCTCTGCTTTTAATCAAGCCATTCTCAGCATCAACTTCTAGAGAACATCTACTCATCCTTCAGGACTCAGTTTACTCATTGGCTGGTGTAATTATTTGCTTATTTGGATATTAGTCACCTACAGTTTGAGATCCTAATAGGAAAAAATAATTTTACTTGTTCTTGTATTCCTAGCAGCAATCACACTGCCAGGCATACAGTGCTGAATTTTGTGTTTGCTAAATGCTGAATAAAGGAACAAATATTCAGTCAAATATTCTTTTTTCTTTCTTTTTTTTCCTCTCCTTTCTTTTCTCCCTCCTTACCACTATCCATTTTTGTCCACAACGAAAGCAACAAATAAAAGATCTTTTATATTTTAAGACACATTATTCCAGGAAAAGGTAGAAGATGTACTTTCCCCTATTTCTCTCAATAAGTACAATACTCCTGAACATTATATAAAGAAAACATACACTCTGAAAGGCAGAGAAAAGAAGTCAGACTGGTTAGAAACATAAAAGCCCAAGGGAAAACATGGTGGTAAATTCCTTAGCCTCATATGTCCAAAACTAAGAGCTAAAGAAGCTAGAAATGTGAAAACACAAACATGTACAGCAAAACAAGCCCAACAACATTTATCCTTCCTGGCCAAAGGCCCAAGAAAAGGGCAGTCTAGTGAGACAGAAAACTATTAGGCAAAGAACTGCTTTACTGCAGCCAAACACCAAAAACAAACAAACAAACAACAAAAAAAAAAAACCTGTGGCTCCACTCCCATCCACATCAGTAAAAACCAAAGGGAGAACCTAGATTTCCACACACTTAAGACAATAATGAAGTGTTCCAATATCCTAAGCAGTGTGGTATCCAAAAAGGCCAAGTAGGAAGCTGTGACTTTTATCCCTACTGGCCAATAAAGTGATCTCCCCCTCCCTGCAGTGTGAGTGGAGACCACATGAGAAGCTGGAGCATCCACTCTCACCAAGCAATAATAAGGCATCTTCCTCACCCCAATGGGTCAGAGGTCTAGTGACAATCAAGACTTTCACCATTACCCAGGAATAATGATGTCACCCTACCACTGTGTCAGTGGAGATCATATGGAAAGCCAGAATTCCTGTTCCCACCAAGTAGCAATAAAAAGTCTGTCCCACTCAAGTGTCAACAGGACCAACAGGGGAACCATAGACTGCTATTCCAGCTGTCATTAACAAGGTGGGATTCTCCCTCCTTCCTCTTTCAGAGTGGTGTCAGAGAAAGCCAACCAAAAGAGAAGGTCTAAATAATACTTAGAGTTTCATAACATAAAAATTTCTGGTTTTTAATCAAAACTCACTGATCACACTAGATCACAACTAGAAAGGTCTCTAGCTGAATGCAAAAGAAATAGATGAAAGGAGCTAGAATTACCTCACAAAAATTTTAAAGCAGACATGATAAAGATGCTCTAATGTCAGGTGCCAGTGGCTCACACCTATAACCCTGGATACTTGGGAGGCTGAAATCAAGAGGATCACAGTTCCAAGCCAGCAGAACAAATGGTTTGTGAGACCCCCCCCCCCATCTCCATCTAACCAGAGCAAAATGGACTGGAGGTGTGGCTCAAGCAGTAGAGTACCTGCTTTGCAAGTGCAAAGCTCTTAGTTCAAACCCCAGTCCCTCCAAAAAAAAAAATTCTTCAATGAACAAGTAAAACATACTTCAAACAAATGAAAAACTGCAGAACCTTAGCAAAGAAAGAGAATGTCTCAAAAAAGAAACAAAATATAAACAAGAACCAAATGGAAAATTTTAAATTGAAAAATACAATAACTGAAATAAAAAAGATCAGTGGATAGGTTCAATAGTAGAATGGAGGAGTCAGAGGAAACAAACAGAAAACTGGAAGAAAGAACAATACAAATTATCCCATCTAAACAACACAGAAAAATAGACTAGAAAGAAAAACATGCTTTGGAGGCCTCTGGGAGTATAACAAAAGATCTAACATTTGTATCGTTGGAGTTCTGGAAGGAGAAAAGAATGAGGGCAGGAAATAGCTTAAAGGTCCCCAAATTTAGTAAAACATAACCCTATAGATACAGAAAGCTGAGTAAACCACAAACAAAATTAACACAAATAAATATATACCCAGATATAACATAATTAAAACTCTGAAAGCTGTAGGCAAAGAAAAAGTTCTTAGAAGTGGCCATGATACCTTACCTTTAGGGGAAAAACAATATAAGTGACTAAGTTTCTCAGAAATTGTGGAAGCCAAAAAAACACATGAAAAATATGCTCACCATCCCTGACCATAAGGGAAATGCAAATCAAAACCACAGCAAGATTCTACCTCACTCCTGTTAGAATAGTTACCATCAAGAACACCACCAACAACAAATGTTGCACATATTGTGAGTATGGGGGTTGGGAATGTAAGCTAGTACAACCACTATGGAAAACAGTATGGAGGCACCTTAAAAAACTAGAACTAGATCTGCCATCTGATCCAACAACACCACTCCTACGGATATACCCAAAGGAATGTGAGCCTGGTTACAACAAAGGCACCTGCACACCCATATTTATTAAATCACTACTCATAGTAGCTAAGCCAAGATGCCCACTATTGACGGATGGATTAAGAAACTGTGGTGTTTATACACAATGGAATTTTACTGAGCCACAAAGAAGAGTGTAATTTTATCATTCACAGGTAAATGGATGAAATTGGAGAATACTGTCTTAAGTGAAGTTAGCAGGTTCAGAAGGCCAAAAGCTGCATGTTCTCCCTCATATTCAAATTGTAGACCTAAAACAAATGCAGCAATATTATGGGATAGGGTCACACTAAGGGGAGGCTGTGCAAGGGAGAGATAAGGCATGGGAAGGAAACAAAAAACTTGAATATGCTTGATGTGCTCACTGTACAGGAATGAATATAAATTCTAAACTGGCAGGTTCACATAGGAAGTGGACTAGGGAGGAGTGAAGAAGACTAGAGGAGGTGAATCAATTGGGGTTGTAATACATATATGCATGGAAACAACACAAGGAAACTCCCTCTGTAACTATCTTTATCTCAAACTAGCAAAAACGTCATGTTTCTCATTTTATCTTTTATGTTTTTCCTTCTACAAAATTGGAAAACAGGAGGCTGGAACAGGTTCTGCTGAGGGTGAGGTGCATGGCAGTAGTAGTGGGGGGAGGTAGCAGAGAAAGGAAAGATAAATATGGTGCAAAAAATGTATTTACATGTTTGTAAATGCAAAAATGATACCTGTTGAAACTGTTCCAGGAATCAGGAGAGGAGGGATGAAAGAGAGCAGTGTGGAGTGGGTGAATTCAAGGATGATATATTTGACACATTGTAAGAACTTTTGTAAATGCTACAATGTACCCATACCCAGCATAACAGTAAAAAAAGAAAGAAAGAAATTGTGGAAACCAGAAAGAAGTGGCACAATTTTTCAAGCACTGAAAAAAAAAAAAAACTGTCAACTCAAAACCCTATACCCACTAAAATTATGCTTCAGAAATTAATGGAAATTCAAGAAATTCTCAGATGAAGTGAAATTAAGAGAATTTTTCAAAAGTAAACATACCCTTAAAAGAATAACTGAAGGAACGTCTCTAAACAGAAAATCAATGGTAAGAGAAGCAACCTGGGAATATCAGATATGAAAGCAAGAATTTAAAAAAGAATTAAGTAACAAAATAGGGGTAAATATGATGGGTTCGTCTCTTGAGTTTTATAAATTATTATAGTTGTTTAGAGCAAAAATTTTAAAAACTAATGTGGTTCTGAATGTATATAGAGGAAATATTTATCACAATTATAAACAAAAGAGAGGAAAGAGACATCAAAGGAGGTAACATTTTATACATTATATAAACTGGTAAAATAATGACACCAGTGGGTTATGATAAGCTATATATAAATTGCAATAAGTATGGAAACCATTATTTAAAAGCTATAAAGGAGATATACTCAAAAACACTGTGAATAGCAGAGAGAACAAATATAAAGCAAAAAATAAAAGGCAGATTTTCTTGACAGATCAATAATTAAATTAAGTGTAAATGAACACACTTGTTAAAAGAGAATTATAGAGTACATTTAAAAGCATAACCAAATTATAAGTTGTCTCCAAAATAACCACTTCAATATACACATAATGGTAGACTGAAAGTTAAAGGATAGAAAAACATATCATGCAAATGTAAATCAAAAAGAAAGTGGGGTGGCTATGTTAACTTCAGGTTAGTAAAGTAATTGACTTCAAACAAGGAAAATTATCAGAAAAAAATTTGTAAAAGATAGACATGATAAAAAAAAAAGAGTCAATCCACCAAAAAACAGCAATTCATTTAGAATTGCTGAAAACAAAAGAGCTGAAAGAAGAAATAGGCAAGTTAAAAAGAACTGAAATCATGCACAGTGTGTTCTCTGATCACCATAGGATCAAACTATAACTCAAAAATCAACAAAATTAGGAAAATTTCCACAAACATGGAAATTAAACTACACAATTCTACATAATCTATGGGTTAAAGATTCAGTCTCAAGGAAATTAATTTTTAAGATATAGAAACTGATGAAAATCAAAGTACAACATATCAAAAATTACACAAGGCTAAATAGTACTAAAAAGGGAAATCTCTCTCTCTGAATGTGTATATAGAAAAGAGAATCTCAAATCAATCATCTTGAGCTCCCACCTCAAGAACCTACAGAAATAAGCCCAAAGAAAGCAGAAGGAAGGAATAATAGCAAAAATCAATGAGGTTGGATGGAAAAACATTAATGAAAACAAGATGGGTATTTGAAAAGATTGATGTAATTACAAATCTCAAGCAAGACTGACAATAAAAAAAGACAGAAGAAACACATTACCCATATTTCAAATAAAATAAAAGATACCACTGCAGAACCTGAAGACATCAAAGGATAATAAAGCAATACCATGAACAACTCTACAAACATAAATTTGACAACTTTGGTGAAATGAGCCAATTGTGAAAAAAAACCAAAACACTAAGTATTACACTCTCCCAAAATGAAATATATAACTTCAGTATCCCCATAACTACAAAAGAAATTTAATTTTAATTTTTAAAAATCTCCAGGCCTAAATGTTTTCAATGGAGAATTCTACCAAATATTTAAAGAAGAATTAATACCAATTCTCCACAGTCTCTCTCTCTCTCTCTTTTTTTTTTTTTTGTAACAGCTGTTCTTTATTCAAGAAATTGCTTGCTAGGTGAAATTTTTAATCAGGCGAGTGCACTGTATTTGCTTTTTATTAATGTATTTTTAAATTTTTAAATTTTTTAATTTTATTATTGTGCTGGGTAGGAGTACATGTGACATTTACAAAGGTTCTTACAATATATCAAATACATCGTACTTGAATTTACCCCCTCCACCACGTTCCTTTATCTCCCCTCCCCCATTTGAGAAATAGTTTCAACAGGTATCTTTTTTCATATACATTCATGTGTACACAGTATTTGCACAAGATTCACCTTCTTACTACACTTTTCCCCACCTCCTCTCCCCTTCCACTAATATCACCCCTTCCCCCCACCCCAGGTAGGACCTGTTCTGCCCTCCTATTTTCTGGTTTTACAAAAGAAAGGAAAAAGAAATGACATTTTTGTTTGTTTAAGATAGCTACATGGGAGTTTCCTTGTGGCACTTCCATGCATATATATATATAATAGCCGATTTGGTTCATTTCCTCTATTTTTTTCTCTCTACTTTAGTTCCTTTCTTATGGTTGTTTCAACCTATTTAAAATTCTGTACTCATTCTTATATAGAGAGTACATCAACCATATTTGCCTTAACTTCCTTTTTTTACTTTCCTCCTCTCATTTGTGGCCTTCCCTTGGCATGTCCTGTTTTTCATAATATTGCAGCATTTATATTAGGTCTATAATCTGCATATGAGAGAAAACACGCAGCTTTTGGCCTTCTGAACCTGGTTAACTTTACTTAAGATGAAGTGCTCCAGTTCCATTGATTTACCTTCAAACAACAAAATTTCATTCTTCTTTGTAGCTGAGTAGAATTCCATTGCATATAAATACCACATTTTTTTACTCCATTCATCAGTACTGGGGCATCTTGGCTGCATAGTTTAGCTATTATGAATAATGCTGAAATAAACATGGATACGCAGGTATCTTTGTTGTAACCTGACTCACATTCCTTTGCGTATATCCCTAAAAGTAGAATTGCTGGATCAGATGGCAGTTCTATTTTCAGTTTTTTAAGGAGCCTCCATACTGTTTTCCATAGTGGTTGTATTAGCTTACATTCCCACTAGCAGTGTTCGTTGTTTGTGTTCTTGATGATAGCCAATCTAACAGGAGTGGAGTGGAATCTTAATGTGATTTTGATTTGCTTTCCTTTATGTCCAGGGATGTTGAACATCTCTTCATGTGTTTTTTAGCCATTTAGATTTCTTCCTTTGAGAAATCTCTGTTCAGTTCTTTTGCCCATTTCCTCACTGGGTCATTAAATTTAGGGGAGTTTAGTTTTTTGAGCTCCCTATATATTCTGGTTGTCAGATGTATAGCTGGCAAAGATTTTCTCCCATCCTGTGGGCATCTTCTTCAATTTAGAGACCATTTCTTTTGATGTGCAGAAGCTTTTTAATTTCATGTACTTCCATTTGTCCTTCCTTTCTCTTAGTTGCTAAGCCATTTGAGTTCTATTGAGAAAGTCATTGCCTATGCCTATTAATTCCAGTGTATTCCCTATTGTTTCTGCACTAGCTTCAAAGTTTCAGGTCTTATATTAAGTCATTAATCCACTTTAAATTGATACTAGTACAGGGTGACAGGCATGGATCTAATTTCCGCTTTCTGCAGGCACATATATAGTTTTCCCAGCAACATTTGTTGAAGAGGCTGTCTTTTCTCCATCGTATATTTTTGGCACCTTTGTCAAAAATGAGGTGGGTACAGTTGTGTGGATTCATATCTGGGTCTTCTATTCTGTTCCACTGGTCCTCATGTCTGTTTTTGTGCCAGTACCATGCTGTTTTTATTGCTATGACTTTGTAATAAAGTTCGAAGTGGGGTATTGTGATACCTCCAACATTTCTCTTTTTGCTGAGTATTGCCTTGGCTATTCGCAGTCTTTTGTGCTTCCAAATGAATTTTAGGGTAGATTTTTCAATCTCTGTGATGAATGTCATTGGGATTTTGATGGGAATTGCATTGAACATGTAGATTGCTTTTGGGAGTATAGCCATTTTCACTATGTTGATTCTACCAATCCATAAGCATGGGAGATCTTTCCATCTTCTGTGGTCTATTTCTTTCTTCAATAATTTATAGTTTTCCTTATAGAAACTTTCTTTGTTAACTTTATTCCTAGGGTTTTTTTTTAGGCTATTCTAAATGGAATTTTTTTCCTCTATGCTTTCTCATTCTCCACAGTCTCTTCTTAATAGAAAAGGAGGAAACATCTCATTTTGTGAATCTACTGATGCCAAACAAAAGACAGTATCAAAAATTAAAAATAACATATTCATAAATTGAAAGAGTCAGTATATTAGAGATGATAACTCTCTCCAGATTGATATACAGGTTACTGCAACTCCTATCAGAATTCCAATAAAGTTTTATTAATATCTGTATTATTTTTAAATTAATGTAGGAAAACAAAAAAACCATAATTGCTAAAACAATTTTGAAGCAGAAGAATGAAGAAGAATCAGTATACCTGATTTCAGGATTTGTTACATAACTACAATAATGAAAATTGTGGAATTTGTCTATAGACACATAGATCAATGGAATAGAGCACAGAACAGAGAAGTGGAACTATACAAATATGTTCAAAAGTACCAAAGCAATTCAATGAAGGAAAGTCAGCCTTTTCTAAAAATGGTGCTGGAGCAAGTGGACACCCATAGGCAACAAAATGCTTCTAGAAACCTCATTTTCACTCTTTTTTTTCTATTTTATAAAGTCAACTTTTGATGAATTTAAAAGACACCTAAACTGGGTGTGGTGGCATACAACTATTATTCCACCATTTGGGAATCTAAGGCAAGAGGATCTCAAGTTCCTATATAGACAAACCTTGTCTCAAAAAGAAGTAGGGGTAGGGGTAGGAGAGCTGGGGATATTGCTTAGTGGTAGAACTTATTCCTTGCAAGCACAAGGCCCTGGATTCAATCCCAAGTATCGACAAAAAAAGAAAAAAAAATGAAGAGAGAGAAAAAGACTCCTCACCACACTTGCACAAGACTACTGTGACACCTCCCCCTTCCACCCCTAATTATGCTTTCTCAAATTTTTTTCATTGTATTTGTTTTGGTATTTAAAAAACCAATATGTAAGTCAAACAATATGGTTTACATTTATTTCCATAACTGTCTTGCCATATTTTGTCACACCCACTAATCAGATATTTTTCACTCATCTCTGTGTGAAGCTGGCAGAAGACAATATTCTAAATTGCTTTCCAATCACAATACCTCAAGAGACTTAAAAACACATGAAACTCCAGCAAAATAAGATGCTTTCATTTTTCAGGAAAATGAAATACTAATTACTGTCCCAAAACCTTTCTTAAAGTTCAAAAATAAATCTATAAGTATTATAAAACTTAACCTTAAAAGAATAAACTCTTGATCTTTCCAATCACAATACCTCAAGAGACTTAAAAACATATGAACCTCCAGCAAAATAGGATGCTTTCATTTTTCAGGAAAATAAAACACTAATTACTGTCCCAAAACCTTTCTTAAAGTTCAAAAATAAATCTATAAGCATTATAAAACTTAACCTTAAAAGAATAAACTCTTGATCTTAGAGCAAACATTTTAAAGCCTCACTATAACTTAACTCCTTGTGTATCACAGTACTAAGCCAAAACAAAGGGGTTAATTAAGGATGTATTAATCAAGAGTCTGTCTTTTGTTTCTTGTTTTTAGTGTCACAAGTGTAAGTTGCTTATCTAACTTTTACTTCTTCGTATTCAGATCAGTAGTTACCTGCTTAGAAAAAAGCAAGCACTTCGAATTATACTCTTAGTTACCAGTTTCTTCACTGTATTGTTATATATTCTTCTGGTAAATTGAAATCAACAACAAAAAAATGCCCCATTTATTTCAGTTGGGTGAAGAAAATTTTTAAATTTATGTAGTAAAAACAATATGTGTGAGCCACCTGTTTGCTTTTTAACTAAATGGATTGGTATGGAATGACAGCTGCTACAAAACCAACAACACTTCAAATACTATATATTACTTTGCCAAGAAGACTAAATTTTGGTATCATTTACTTTATCACCATGGGACATGTTAATAGAGATTCTTACAAAAGATCACTGTAATGAATATTTCTAGCCACTAAGTGTCACTGTTCATTTAAAATTTTTTTAATGTACTGAGGGGCATGGTAACTCAGTAAAAGCTTTTGAATGGGGTCAATCAGGAAAAAAAAAAGATCAGATTATATAACACAAACTCAAAGGAAAGCACAGGCAGTATACCAGTGTAAAGTGCACAAGAGGAATTCCTAGAGATAGAGGTGTTGCTCTCTGTGGAATGCCAACTGATCAAATCAGACATTTTGTAAGCTTAAATAAGGTTTGAGCTACACTAAGCCTTGTAATCTGTTTTTACCAATATAAATGCCAAAACTGAATTGCCACTATAAAGTCTGCCAAGTTTCTTTGTATTGTATGTCAGTATGCTGTTTTCCTTGATAGTGCCATCAATAAACATGTCTGGGGATCAACTGCTTGTGATCAGCTATGCTACTTTCATTGTTTCAAGCTGAGCTGAAACTGTACAAAATCCCAGTGCCAGAGAGGTTCCACTCTCTGGCTTGCCCATTTGAGGGAAAAAAAGTAAGGCAGACTTCCTTCTACCCCAATTGAGGATAATAAAAATGTCTCCAATGTTCACAAATTACAGACCTCATTTCCTAGACATGCATAAAATTTAGAAAGTAGCATGACACTCCACTCCCTAGAGATACTTGTAAATAATTCAAGAGATTTATACTTAAGTATTTAAAAGAATAATATTTCCAGCCTTACTATATGATGATGAAAATTCCTTAACCTAAAAGTAGAGAGAGAATATGCTATGTAAATGGAATGGTACTTGCAAAGATGCTACAGCATATATTTTGGAGACATTCCAGCAGAATATTAGGCTGAAACAAGAATTTCACATAAAAACTAATAGGTATGAGAATTAAAGGAACTTTTGGAAACAGATCGGAATGAAAAATATAAGGTCAATTGTTTTAACTCACACAAACTAAAATATAATGGGAACAATTAAAAGTTCTGGGTAAGTTCAAACCCTAGTATCATCAAACAAAATTTTTGAACACAACAAAGATATTTTTTAATTGTATGTATGAGAAGATTAGTAAGACAGGAGTATGCAGAAAAATTTGGAGATGCTAAATGACAACTTAAATTATTTTAAAGATATATATTGTAAATGTATTTCACGATTCTTAGAAATGTTGTAATGGTCACACCCATCAACATCTTTCATTGAAAAAATAATCTACAAAAATGGGCAGTTTAAAATAAAATTTAAGGTCCACAAAAATTACAGGAACATTTCTAAAAATACAAAAATATGTCAATGTCCAAAAGTGGAGACAGTGTGACACTTATTCTTAAGCAAAAAAAAGGAAACATCCCAAGAAGGCAATGTTTGCTTGGCTAAGCCATCAGTAATAAGGAAGTTGAGGAAACAGTCTAACCACACACAAGACTATAACAGCTCTCATTCTTGTAGATAGTTGCCCAAGTCCTTTAAGAAAGTCTAGGGTGTCCATCCCACCTTTGCATACTGACTAAGAAAGAGGTATTAGTGCTGGATAAAAGCTGGCTTTGGTATTCAAAGAGGACCTCAACCACAGTCGCATAGTGCTATAGGTGAAGGCAGCACAGGTTCTGGTGATAGACAACATACAGGCATGAAATCAAGACAGCTTTGGTTTTTATGGAGCAACAGCTTTAATGCAACCTAAAGTGCTAGACAGGTCCAAAATGCAGAATAGTCTGATGCAGATAGGATACAGACATTAAAATGTTTCATATTTCTCCCATCACTGCCTTCAACTGCACTACCTCCATTCTCTCTTCTCATGCCTTACTGATTATAGACTTTTCTGGATTACTTTTCAGACATAAAACAGTCCATTCCAGTTTGAGACTTCTAATTTAAGAGCTGACTTCATCTTTTCCCCTGTAGTGTTGTCCAGGCCTTAGCCTAAAAAACTTCTAGTAAGAAAGAGATTTGATGTTATACTCTCCTTCCCTAGCCAATTTCCTGGCCTCTTTCACTGGGTTGTTGTGGTAAAGAGGAAGGATTTGTAAGTAACAGTGGCTCTTTCTTATCTGATTCCCATGGGTATACGTTCTTGGCCAAAGCTGGTACTGATGAACTCTGTGGCAGGTATCCAAATGCTGGCTCCTTCATTAGGCAAATATGGTTCTGTGAGGTAGAAGATCTAACAACACCCCTTCGATGTATATCTTGAAGATCCCTTTACATTTTCTTTCTGCCAAGACATTCTTCCCTGATGGTAAGCTATCTTAGAAGGCTTTGTCAAAATGGCTAATACCACTTGACCCTTGAGAAATGTACACAGTCCTAAGACAAACATAGCCTTTCGCTTTTTTGTGCACTTTCTCTTCAATTCACCCTCCTTCCGTACAATGGACACGAGGTAAGTCACCAAATCTACAGTGTAAGGACACTTCAAATCATGAGTACTTGAAACCACAGTACTCAAGTAAGCCCCCTTCACTTGTCTCAGAGGTGCGAGTATCCCCTATTCATCCCACCTAGGAAAGAAAATTTAAAACTACAGCCCTCTCCCACTAGGCTAATGACTCACAGCTCCAGTGATTTCCCTGTTTTCACTCTAGTTTTCTGGTCTACTTATATAGCTGTAAGAAAGAGAAGGAAGAAGATGGATGATAAGGTTGGTGCTGAGGGGGCCACTGAGAATAGAAGAGCCTTACTTGGTTTCAGAGTCTAGCTGCCCAGTTGCTTCAGAACATAAAAGGTTGCCACCCAACCATATCACCTGATTCCTAGTCAGCAGAAAAAGTCCAACTCAATATTGTATTATTTTTATAATAAATTTTTATCAGGATATATCCATTATACAGGAGAGATTTGTAGTGACAATTCTGATTAGACTAATATTGTACATTATTTACATTGCCCCCATTGTCTCTCCCCCTAAACCCTCTTCCCACCCCACTCAAAGCAATTGCAAAAGGTTTCTTAGTTCTGTTTCATGCAGGTATATGAAATCCATCTGCCATATATTCTCCTTCCTTCACCCTCCCCCTTCCCACTAGTACCCCTACACACACACACACACATACACACACGCACGCACGCACAATACTTATTTTACAGTCCTGGTTTTCATTATTAATATTTAGGCTGATGTTCAAAAGGGTGTCTCAGTATATGCCCACTGTGGGTATACTTTACTTTGGTCCATTTAACCAACCCCTTCCATTACTCTCCTTTACCCTTTACCTCCCACCCCCATTTTCAACAGCTTTCAATACACATCCTTATATCCTCTACCTTCATATATTATGTTATTCAATATTACTGACGCTATATCATTTCCTTTTCCTTTTCTTCTTTCCCTGAGTACCACAGAGTAGTTACAAACATGTTCTAGATCTGAGTTTGAATATGATCATGCTTGTTTTTGTGTATATGTTTATCTTTGGATCTATCTTTGACATATGAGAGAAAACATGCAGCTTTTGTGTTTCTGATCCTGGCTCACTTCACTTAACATGATGTCCTCCAATTACATTCATTTACCTTCAGACCACATGTCATTATTCCTTATGGCTGAGTAATACTCCATTGAGAATATACACCACAATTTCATGATCCATTCTTCAACTGTGGGGCACCTGGGTTATTTCCAAAGCTTGGCTATTGTGAATAGTATTGCAATGAACATCAGTGTACAGCTGTCTCTACTGTATTCTATTTTAAGTTCCTTTGGATAGATGCCCAGGAGTTGTATCACTGGATCATATGGCAGTTCTATCTCTAGTTATATGAGGAATCTCCATATTGCTTTCCGTAGTGTTTGTACTAATTTTCATTCTCATCAGCAGTGTATAAGGGTTTCTGTTTCGCCACATCTTCACCAGCATTTGTTGTTGTTATTACCCTTATTATGGCCATTCTAACTGGGGTGAGATGAAATCTAAGTGCTGTTTTGATTTGCATCTCTTTTATGACCAGGGACGTTGAATACTTTTTTGCATATTTATTGGCCATTTGTAACTCTTCCTTTGAGAATTCCCTGTTTAGTTCATGTGCCCATTTCTTCATTGGGGTGTTGATTCTTTAGGGGCTGAGTTTTTTTAGTTCCCTGTAGATTCTAGGTGTTATTCCCTTATTGGATTAGTAACTGGCAAAGATTTTTTTCCCATTCTGTGGGCTGTCTCTTGAGTTTGTTGACCGTTTTCTTTACTATGCAGAAGTTCTTTAGTTTGGTGCAGAGCTTTGTTCATTGCTTCTCTTAGATGCCGAGTCTTTTCAGTTCTGTTTAGGACATTGTTCCCTACACCTATCTGTTCCAGTATATTTCCTATGGCTTCTTGGAGTCATCAAAGTTTCAGGCCTTATATTAAGGTCTTTGATCCACTTTTAGTTGATTTTGGTACAGGGTGAAAGACAGGGATCTAGTTTCAGTCTTCTACATGTGGATATCCAGTTTTCCCAGCAGCATTTGTTGAAGAGGCTGTCTTTTCTCCATTGTGTGTTTTGGGCTCCTTTGTCAAAGATCAGTAGGCTATAGATGCATTGGTTTATGTCTGGTTTTTTATTCTGAACCATTGGTCCTCCTGACTCTTTTTGTGCCAATACTATGCTGTTTTTATTGTTATGGCTCTATAATATAGTTTGAAGTCAGGTATTATGATGCCTGCAGCATTGGACTTTGTGCTCAGAATTGCTTTGGCTATGTGAGGTTTTTTGCATTTCCATATGCATTTCACAAATTGCTTTTTCTATTTCTGTGCAGAATGTCATTGGCATTTTGATAGGGATTGCATTGGACATGTAGATTACTTTAGATAGTATAGGCATTTTCGTAGTGTTGATTCTACCAATCCAAGAGCATGGAAGGTCCTTCCACCTTCTGATGTGTTCTTCAATTTCTCTCTTCAGTGGTTTATAGCTTTCATTAAAAAGGTCTTTGGTTTCTTTTGTTAAATTTATTCCAAGGTACTTTATTGTTTTTTAAGCTATTGTAAATGGAATTGTTTTCCTGATTTCTTTCTCAATCTGTTTGTTGTTGGTATATAGAAAAGCTACTGATGTTATGTTAATTTTTCACTATGTTAATTTTGTAGCCTGCTACTTTGCCACAAGAGTTTATGATTTCTAATAGTTTTTTTGGTAGTTTGGGGGGATCTCTTAGGTATAGAAACATGTCATCTGCAAATAGGGATAGTTTGACTTCTTCCTTCCCTATTTGGATCTCTTTCATTTCTTGTTTTTGTCTTATTGCTCTGGCTAGGAATTCCAAAGCTATATTGAATAGGAGTGGAGAAAGCAGACAGACCTGTGCTGTTCCTAATTTTTATGAGAATTACTTCAGTTGTTCTCCATTTAGTGGGATGTTGGCTCTAAGTTTGTCATATATAACCTTTATTATGTTAAGGAACATTCCTTCTATTCTTAGTTTCTTCTTTTATCATGAAATGGTGTTGGATTTTGTCAAAGGATCTTTCTGTGTCTATTGAGAGGATTGTGTGGCTTTTGAACTTGCTTCTGTTTATATGCTGCATTACATTTTTGGATTTTATGTATGTTGAACCATCCTTGCATCCCTGGAATGAAACCGACTTGGTCATGGTGTATGATCTTTTTGATGTGTTGTTGAATTTTGTTTGCCAGTGTTTTGTTGAGAATCTTGGCATCTATATTCATTAAAGACATTGGTCTGTAATTCTCTTTTCTGGTTGTCTTTATTGGGTTTTGGAATGAGTGTAAAGCTGGCTTTATAGAATGTTCCTTCCCTTTCTATTTCCTGGAAAAGTTTGAGGGGTATTGGTATTGGTTCTTCTTTAAAGGTTTGGTGAAATTTGGCTGTGAATTCATCAGGTCCTTGGCTCTTCTTTCTAGAGAGACTCTTTGTCACTGCTTCAATTTCATTGCATGTAATAGGACTATTTAAGTATTTAATATCTTCTTGGTTCAATTTTGGTTGGTTATATGCATCTAGGAATTTATCCATTTCATCTAGATTTTTGTTTACTTGAATATAAGTTTTAAAAGCACTCTTAATGATTCTCTGGGTTTCATTAGTATTTGTGGTTATATGTCCCCTATTTCATCTCTGATTTTATTAATTTGGGTCTTTTCCCTTCTCCATTTCATCTTGTTGTCTAAGGGTTGGTCAATCTTGTTAATCTTTTCATAGGACCAAATTTTTATTGCATTTTTTTTTTTTTTGCAGTACTAGGGCTTGAATTCAGAGCCTACACCTTGAGCCACTTCACCAGCCCTTTTTTATGAAGGGTTTTTTCAAGATAGGGTCTTATGGAACTATTTGCCCCAGGTGGCTTCAAACTGTGATCCTCCTGATCTCTGCCTGAGTAGCTAATACAGGCACCACTGGTGCCCAGCCTGTTTCACTGATTCTTTGTATAGTTTGTTTGACTGTGATCTCATTGATCTTGGCCTTGATTTTTATTATTTCTGTCTGCTGGTTTTGGGTTTGGTTTGTTCTTATTTTTCTAGGAGCTTAAGGTGCCTTACTAGGATGTTTATTTGAAAGATCTCTGTTTTTTTAATGTAGGCACTTATGGCTATAAACTTTCCCCTTAGCACAGCCTTTGCTGTGTCCCACAGATTCCAGTAGGTTGTATTTTAATTTTCATTGGATTTTAGGAACTTTTTAATTTCTTCCCTTATTTCTTCAGTCACCCATTGGTTTTTCAGCAGTGTGTTGTTCAGTATCCATGTGCTTGAACATTTTCTATGGTTTCTTTGGTTGTTGAGGTCTGGTTTTATTCCATTGTGATCTGACATGATGCAAGGGGTTATTTGGATTTTCTTGAATTTGTTGAGATTTGCTTTGTGTCCTAAAATATGATCTATTTTGGAGAAAGTTCCTTGAGCTTCAGAAAAAAATGTGTATTGCCTAGTTGTTGGGTGAAATACTCTATAGATGTCAACCATGTCTATTTGGTCTAATGTGTGGAGTAGCTCTGAAGTTTCTTTGTTTATCTTTTACCTGGATGACCCATCTATTGGTGACAGTGGGGTATTCAGGTCTCCCACTATCTCTGTGTTAAGGTCTATCTGTGCTCTTAGGGCCATTAGAGTTTTTTTTGATGTAGATGAGTGCCCCTGAGTTTGGTGCATATATGTTAAGGATTGATATTACCTCTCAATGAATTGTTCCTTTCATTAGTATAATGTGACCTTCATCATCTCTTCTGACTGATTTTAGTCTGAAGTCCATTTTGTCAGATATGAGTATAAACTACTCCTGCCTGTTTATGGGGTCCATTTACTTGGAAAACTTTTTTCCACCCTTTGAGTCTAAGCCAGTATTTATTTTTTTCAGTGAGATGAGTCTCTTGTAAGAAACATATGGTTGGGTCTTGTTTTTTAACCCAGTTTGCTATTCTATGTCTTTTGATTGGGGCATGGAGGTCATTTACATTCAATATTAATATTGAGAGGTGCCTGTTGTTTCAAGCCATTTTTATTCCCCTGTTATTTAGTTCTACCTATTTCTTCTTTACTGGTCTGCTTGCTCAAAAGATTTTATTCTTTCTTGAATCTTCCTGTCTCACTCTAATTTCTTCTTCTATATGTAAAAGTCCTTTAAGTATCTTCTGTAGTGCCAGTTTAGTATTCACAAATTCCTTTAGTTTTTCCTTGTTGTAGAAGATTTTGATTTCTCCTTTAATTAGAAAGGATACTTTTGCTAGATAGACTAGTTTAGGTTGACAGTAGATTTCTTTCAGGGCCTGAATTATGTCTTTACATGACCTTCTTGTGTTTAAAGTTTGAGTTGAGAAATCTGCTGTTATTCTAATGGATTTGCCTTTATATATGACTTGTCTTTTTTCTTTTGTAGCTTTCAGAATTCTTTCTTTCTTTTGTATGCTAAGTGTTTTGATTATGATGTGTCTAAAGGTGTTTCTTTTTTGGTCCTGACAGTTTGGTATTCTGTAAGCTTCCTGCACCTGGGTGACTCTCTCTTTCTCAAGGTTAGGGATGTTTTCAGATATTATTCTTTTGAATAGGTTGTCAATCCCTTTAGTTTGTATCTCCTGTCTTTCTTCTACATCCATGATTCATAGTTTTGGTCTTTTCATGGTACCCCAGATACCTTGCATGTTCCATTCATATTTTATTAGCATTCTTTCATGATCTTTTACTGTTTTGTCTAATTCCTCTCCTTTGTTCTGTTCCTGATACTCTATTTTCAATTTGTTCTACTGTTTACCAAGCTTCCAACTGAGATTTTTATTTGGGATATTGAGTGGTTTATTTCAGATTGATTATTTTTCAGGGTTTCCAAATCTTTATTGATTTCCTCTTTCATATCATGGATAGTCTTCTTAATGTCATTCATCTATTTGTTTGTATTCTCTTTGAACTCATTTAATTGTTTAGTTATGTCCTCTTTAAGGTCAAATACTAGCTTTTGTGATTCTTCTTTGGAGTCATTAATCACTTTTACTATTTTTTGGAATTCATTATTTGATATCTCTTCCTCTACACAGGTGTTTAGATCCTTAGTGGCAGAACTGGCTTTTGAGGGAAAGTGGTTGCCTTGCTGTTTCATTCTGCATTGAGATTTACACATCTAGAATTGTTTTTGGTCAGGGTTTTAATCCCTTGTGCCCCTGTAGTTGGGGTTTTAAGGTTTTTTTCCTGGAGCTCCAGCAGTTTTCCTTAGAGAGGGTTATGCTGGAAATGTTACCCCTTTCAGGGTTCTTATTGAGGTACAGATTACCTCTTTTCTCCTCTCAGCAAGGGGACTGGAGGTCCCACTCCTTGACTGTGGCACAAGGACTCTCCTGCAGTCACAGAGAGGAGTTCTGGGTCTTTGTGCACTGTGGGAGGTAAGCCTCCTAGCACTGCAGAGTAATGGATTGCTACTCAGTGGAGGAGCAGGGTTTCCAGCTCCTGGACAGGAGAGACAGGGCTCTCCTGCAGGGAGGCAGGGGCTCTCTAGCTGTCAGGCACAGTGGGGAGTGGTGGGCCTCTGTGCACCTCAGGAGGCAGGCCTTCTGGTGCCACTCACTGAGTAGTAGGTTACAGCTTTTCTCCCCTGAGTGGGGAATTTAGCACTTTTGGTCTTTAATGGAGAAGTGGGATCTCTCTCATAGGCAGGCACAGTGAGAAGCACTGGGCCTTTTTGCGTCTTAGGGAAACAGGTGTCTTGGCACCCACAGAATGGCAGACTACCACTCAGTAGAAGAGCTGGATTCCCACTCTTTGATGGGGCAGTGGGGACTATCCCACAGGGGGCTTGGTGGTTAGCACTGGGCCTCTGTGCTCTGTGGGGAGGGAGGCCTCCTGACACCAGCAGAATACCAAAGCGGGGAGCCTGGGGTTCACTTGTGTGTATGGCAGCTGGCTCTGGCATTGAGTAGCAAGTTGAGGTTGCCTGTGAGGCAGCAAAGCTGGCAGGCTTGAATTGTTTTGGTGCCACATCTGGTCAGAGGCCCATGGCCTATTTCCAGGAGCCATTGCAGCTGCAGCAGGCATGGGAGGTCCAAGCCTGTAGGCAGTGTGAGCCCTGGGGCCTGCTTGCTGGCGTGAGTTACCAGGAGCCACAGCAGCTGCTACAGGTACAGGGGAACCAAGCCTTCAGGCAGTGGGAGTTCTGGGACTTGCTTGCCGAATGTGATCTCAAGGAGGAGCCATTGCAGCTGCAGCAGGCATGGGAGGTCCAAGCCTGTAGGCAGTGGGAGCCCTGGAATTTGCTTGCTGGCATGAGTTACCAGGAGCCACAGCAGCTGCTACAGGTACAGGGGAACCAAGTCTGCAGGCAGCGGGAGTTCTTGGGCCTGTTTGCCAGGTCCCAGCATCCAGGAGCCACAGGAGCTGCTGCAGTCACAGGAGAACAGAATCTGCGGGCAGCAGGAGTCCTGGGGCCTGCTTGCAGGCCCAAGCTTCCAGGAGCGCAATACAGCAGCTGCTGCCAGCACAAGGAACCAAGCCTGCTGGCTTGTGCCTTCTGTTACTCATAGAGCAGTGGGAGCCCTGGGTCCTGCTTATACAGGGGCACTGGTTTCCCTGGGGCTTCAGGGTGAAGGTAGCTGGTCATGTAGTTGGGGGGAGTTTGGAGCCCTGAACTCCTGTGTATGCCAGAAAACAGGACTTACAATGGAGCCTGGAGCAGTGTCGAAACTTCAGGGGCAGGGGAGTTGGGAGTGTTGAGCTGCAAGTCATTCTTCCCATTCTTCCCAGGTTAGTTGCTTCTTTATTTGTGGATTTGGAGAGGGCTTTGTTTCTTGCTGGTTATGGGACCCCATCGGTGCCCTTTGGGGTACCCTCATCTTCCTTCTTCAGGGTAGTTAGTTGCCTCTAGAATATAGGGATGTCAACAATCCACCATCTTGTTTCCTTCAAGTTCACTTTTCTTTATGGTTGAGTAAGATCCCATGGTATATACCATATTCATTTGTTGTTGGACACCTTGGCTAATTTCACAGTTTAGCTGATGTGAACAGAGCAAATTAGCAGTGTTTTTAAATTGATAATTAATGAATTATTAGGCAATCACAGTGGTTTGGTCTGGCAGTTTTCAAGCCTAAGGAGATGATAAAATGGGCTGAGGTTGGAATGAGTCCTCAGTATTATTTTAGAAGAAAAGGACTATAAAGACATCTCCAAACCAAAACAAATTTCAAAGAAGCAAAATGCTGCCTTAACTCAAAATGATTTTTGATGGTGAAAAACTAACCCCCTAGAACAGCAATGGAACATAGAATTGGGACCTGAGTCCTCTTTTCTGGAAGTTAAATGTGCCCCTCCCCAGTTATGCTCAGTAAAGCACCAGTAGAGCCCAACTGCCAGAGATTACATTTCTTAGGGCCCAGTGCTATTACTATCTACCACACTCCCACTTCTCTGTCACCCTGTCCACCATTCTCATTCCCTTCTCTAACCTTCCCTACTCAAAGATTCATTACTCATCCCCAAAAGATTCCCCTACCTTTAAATCACAGGGATGGGAATCTCTTTTTCTTGTCTCCTTTTTTGTAATATTGCCAAGGGTATTCAGGTGCATGATAAATAGTATCCAAGGACAATACAATATTCTTAAACAAAACAGTCTTCCTTTGGTCACCTCCCACCCCAAAATTCAAAAAACAGCTAATTTTTTAAAAGACTTTTTTAAATTTTTGTTTTGTACTATATTATCTTACTACATAACCAGAAAATATTGTCCTAATCAAAACATAAATTATTTTTAAATCTCTACAGTCCTATGTGGGGGGCAGTACCTCCCAGAGCTATATCTATGATTCACCCCAGTGATAACAGTTTCATACAAAGAATTCTTTCCCTTTTGGAAAAGTTGTCACCATAACCAATTATACAAAATGACTCCTATCATGTACCCTATACAACATGATGAATTCTACCATAGAATTGAAGTAAATTTAAACCCTACCATTTTTCCCTGCCCCTCAGCCCTAATTCTGATTAAACAGATTAGAAAACTGTATTTATAAAATGTTTAAAATATCTCAACTAGAAATCACCACAGAAGAGCAAGTGTTGTTGTGAAGCTTAAGAATATGCATTTATTATGAAACTGTAGTAATGGGGTCATCACTTGTTTTCCAGGGTTGAGTAGAATAGAATTTCAGATACACAGAGGCTTGTAGAAAGAAAACTTAGAATCTCAAATAAAGTGGAAAAAAGAAACAAAAATATTTCTTTAGTAGGCATTGCAGTCTTGTTTAGATAACATCCTCAGCCCAATATAGCTTCCCTGAGACCATTACCACAGACTAATAGCACACATCATTAGACACTAACTTTAACAGCACAGCCCCATCGAACATATGTGCTGTCTGCATGGGAGGTCTGAGGGCTAAAGCTAGAGCATGCAGCAAAAAATGTGTGAAAAGCAGTGTACTTCTGAAATAGTTCACTGAATTTAACATCCATTAAAAACTTTCTTTGTGTAGTACACAACTCATAACCTTTTCCATCTCTCCATCACTTTGTATTATCTGTATTTTAAACAACGAGATAACTAAATAGTCCTCAGGTTACTGACTAAAAATAAGCCTAAACACAATTCTTTAATAAGCTCTGGTCTAAGTACTTATGGGTAGTGAGGCTTCCTGAAAAGGCTGAAAATTAGTGAAATAAAATTGCTCTGTGAATGTAAAACTCTAAATGTCTAATGAACCACAGCAGAGAGGCAAAGTCATTTTTAAAGATAAGTAGAAGCTGGGCCTGGAAGAATGACTGCCATTTGCTATTGGTGGCAATGATTTAAACATGCTTTAATAAATGTGTCAGTCAAAAGAGAAATTGGCCAATCAAATGAAAATAGAAAAAGGAGCTTCAGAAAGCTGAACTTTGGCAGTGTTCACCCAAGCACTTGTACACAGGAGAATGTGGGCCAAAACAAAAAAACACTGAAAAGACCATTTTAGATTCAACTAGTCTAATATCTCTTGTTCTAATTATGACTTTATTTCCCATGTAGGTATGCCTATAAGAAGAGGGGCAAGTTACTTGAATGACAGGAATGGTCGGGTTCTTATGACTGCTATATTTCTTGCTTTAAATCAATAATTTAATATTTGGATTAAATTTTGACTTCTCAAGTATAAATAACATGAGCTGATCAGGATAATTGGAGTTTTTCAATTCCTATTCCACTTAAAGTTCTCATAGATATTAGCAAATATACTTTTTGAGCTTGGCCATGAGTCTAGTTATGAATTTATGGATTATATTCAATGAAAAAACAAAGTTGTGGAGTCAAGGTATTAATCCCAAGGTAATGGAAGCCAGTTTGTGTGAATCTGAGTGATAGCTTCTCATTGTTCCCATGTGACAAAGATCAACTATACTATAATCCAGGTGAATATCTATAAGGTTCTCCATAATTGTTTGGTAATTTTCATGTTTAAACCATAGAAAATGATGATCTTTAGAAATTCAGATCAAAACAAATTAAAATGCACTTGAAATTTTAATACTGACAACAGTTATTTTAAAACAAAAGGACTGCTTTCTAAAATATAGCAAATATAGTCTATAAAATTCCATCCCATATATTTAGAATTCTGAAGTATTGATGAGATATTTCAAATAGGCAAGGTATGTCATTATTTCTCCATCCTTGTCTATGGCAGACATCACAATACTCTTTCCTCTGAACCTAGATGAGTCTCAGAACCATTTTTAACATAATCTTCTAAGAAGGGAGGCAAATGAAGTTCTCATGAGATGAGACCTTTTGCCATCTCTGCTATAGGCTTGTTTGGAATTGATATTTCATATTCTTTTCATATATCAAAAGTGTTATTTGGAGCTGAGGGTGTAGAGCACTTGCCTAGCATGCATGAGTTCCTGGATGAGATCTCCAGTTCCACCAAAAAAAGTGCCATTTTTAAGTTGATCATATTGACACAGTGTACTGTGAGAAATTCAAGGTAAAAACATTTTTCAGAAAAAATTATTTAAAAGTAAAGTTGTTATACTATTTGCAGTACAGTTGAGTTTAAATATCTAAGAGAAAATTGAGTTGTAATCTTAAGTTACTTGAATTTCCCAATATTAAGACTCATCTTCTCACCTCTTACAACCTCTGTAATATTTTTCATGCAGTTTTGCCTCATATTCAATCCTCTATATCCTAAAGAAGTTCACACCAATGGTACAGCATGACCACTTCAGAGACTAAAGGCACATAGCCAGCTGGCACATGGCTTGGAACAAAACAGAAGAGAGTGATAAAAGCTTAGCCAAGAGCCCTGAGAGATAGCAATTCAGCTTATTAGTCATATCTTAATTGCCCATAGAAAGTATATAATATCTTTCTATAAGGAAGAAACAGTGGTATTTTAATAATAGTCTTAAAACACTGGAAAAGTTTTTACATTTAACACATTCCTTTGTCCACTTTCTACTCAAAAACTAACAACAGAAATTGAGATTAAGTTGGCTAAAGAAAGACTAAAACTAAACACAAGGAATTTTCCTCATTTTCAAAACTGCAAATCATAAGGGGAAACAGGATGGGGGTGACTGTGCCAAAGGAAAGCATATTTTTTATTGGGATGAAAGCTGATAAGGTGAGTGAGAAAGACCTGAAGAAATAAAGACACTGTCAGGACCTAGGGAGGCACAGGAGACCTGGATAGGCAAATAGTCAATGAAATCGAACCTAAGTCTCTACTACTACACAAATTGTATTGGAAATTTTAACAGCTTCATCAAATAAAAATTAAATAAAAATTTGAAAGGAAGGGGAAAACTGTTTTCAGATGATGTTACAGTATGGGTCTTAAATGTCTTCTAAAAGTTCCTATGGGAGATCCAAGATTGCAGCTAGGGTAAGGAATCAGAAATCCTAAACTTCATGACTCCAGAAACAGTCATAGTTGCACTTGGGTAATACTGATTGCTTCTAGCCAAAATAATAACTGCCATCACATTAGGTGCAGATAAAATGCAAAGACTGACCTTTAAATCAGCCTTTAACTGCACCTAACACCTGAGAAAATCCTGGGTGGCACAGCCAGTAAGGCATGTCCAGCTCTGGGAAAAAAACCTCCTGGCCAATTTCTCTCTCTCTCTCTCTCTTTTTTTTTCTAATCTTCCAACAAACTGAAGACAGACCATCAATTAGAATCAAACTCTGTGACATCCTGGATCCCCTAGCCCATGGAAAGCCTCCCTATGCCACACTGCACTGTAAAAAGTGACACCTTTTCTCCCCTCCAGCCAGCTCCAAAGCTGCTTGTATGAATCTTCAGAACAAACAGCTGAGCATCACACACCACACTCAACTCCCCTACCCACAGGCCAATCTCACAAAGCAGGGCAGGTAGTGGATCCCAGAGCTGATCTCATGAGACCTAGGGCAGCATTCAAAACTGAATTGCCCCACCTTCTGCAGGGAGGAGTTGCAGCTGAAGGGCAATGCAGCTGCCACTTGGTGAAAACAACATCTCTACTACCCTGCATGAACTGGCAGACTTACCTCACCTCACAATTGCAATTAACCCTATGGACAGAAGAACAAAATACTACTCACAAGCCAGTCATCCGGTGAGACCACATCAGAGCTTCTGCTGGTACATCAATACCAGGATTGGACGCCCAAGGAATAACTCCAGAACTTTTATCAAAAGACTGAACTTTTTGTTGTTCTTGAACCTGTTGTTTTTTATTGGTTTTTTTCTGTATTATTAACTTTACCGCCACAACTTTCTTATGCCTATTCTTACCCCCTTCAGTTTCCCTCCTTCTCCTGTGCTACAATTCATTGTATTCCCTCCCAACAACTCTTTCTGCTCCTTCTCATTCACTTTCTCCCATCTTCACCTCCCTCTCTTATCCTCCCCCAACCTGTCAACACACCAACCCTCCCTCCTACACACTCACCACCCACTGACTAGACAACTGTACCAACTATGCACGGCCTTGACCCCCTGCAATCCCTGACACAAGCACCTTCCACTACAACAGAAATATACCTAAACATGCACAAGGGCCGCAAAACCCAGCAGTCCCCTTCCTCTCTCCCCACCTACCTACCCTTTTTCCCACTCCCCTTTTAGTGCCACATTTACCAATTTCCCAAATTTCTATATCTAGCTTAATAACAATTACCCTCCCCAACTCCCACTAAGATTCCACCTCACTCCTGTTAGAATAGCTATCATCAAGAATCCCACACCAGCAAATGTTGTTGAGGATGCAGGGAAGGAGGAACCCTCATACCTTGCTGATGGGAATGTAAGCTAGCTCAACCACTTTGGAAAACAATATGGAGGCTTCTTAAAAAACTAAATATAGATCTGCTATATGATCCAGCAATCTCACTCCTAGGGATATACCCAAAGGAATGCAACTCAGGTTACTCCAAAGGCACCTGCACACCCATGTTTACTGCAGCACTATTCACAATAGCCAAGTTATGGAAACAGCCAAGATGCCCCACTACTGACAAATGGATCACAAAAATGTGGTACTTGTACACAATGGAGTTTTACTCAACCATGAAGAAGAATGAAATCTTATCATTCTCAAGTAAATGGATGGAACTGGAGAACATCCTCTTAAGCAAAGTTAGGCTCAGAAGGCCAAAAATCCCATGTTCTCACTTATATGTGAATTATAGACCTAAAACAAATGCAGTAATATTGGACATGAGTCGCACACTAAGGGAGAACGCACACAGGAGGAATAGAGAAAGGGAAAGAAACCTAAAACTTGAATGTGCTTGATGCGCTCACTGTAGAGGAGTGAATATAATAAACTTAAACTGGCAGAGGCCACTATGGGAAGGGGACCAGGAAGTAACAAAGAGGTCTGGTTGAGATAAACCAATGTGGTTTGTAATACACACGTGCATGGAAGCAACACTAGGAATCTCTCTGTATAGATATCTTTATCTCAAACTAGCAAAACACTATTTTTTTCTTATTATCTCTTATGTTTTCTCTTCAACAAAATTGGAGAACAAGAGGGCAGAACAGGTTCTGCCCAGAAGTGGGGAAGGGGGTGGTCCAAACAATGTATACACATGTGAGTAAATGTAAAAATGATAAAATAAATAAATAAAGTTACTATGTTAAAGGCTTGGTCTTCTCAAGTTGTTGGTGCTATTGGGAGGTGGTGGAAACTTTAGAAGGTAGGGTCTAGTTGGAGGAAGCAAGGTCATTGAGGGTGCCATTGGGACTCTACCTCCTGCCTCTCTCTTTTTGCATCCTGGCCATCAGGGCACCAGCAGATCCTAGAACTCAAGAAGAAAATGACCAAAAGTTTAAAATAAAGTAGGAACATAAATTCACAGTTCACAGGAAAAGAAATGCTAATAAGCCTTAAGCAACTTAAAACATATTTTACCGTCTCATGATAAAAATACAAATTAAACTACACTGAGATCCATATTTTAACTTATCGGCATGGCAAAAATCCAACTTTGACCACACACTCCATTGTTGATGCAGTAAAGAAACAGGTACTCGCAAACATTTGGGATAGAATTACAAAAGTGCTATGATCCCTATTGAGAAGTTGGTAATATAAAAAAAAATGTAGAATGTTTATCCTTTGCTCTAACATTCCCATTTCTAGCAATATTTGAAGAAACACTTCAAGAAATAGAGAATGATATTTACACAAGAATATTCCTTGCAGCACTATTTTTCGATTCAAATAATTGAGAACAATTCAAAATATTCTTTAATAGGAATAGGTTAACCAAACTGTGGTACATTCACAACATGGATATATACCATCCAGTTATAGAAAAGAACAAAAAATGCAGTGTCTGCAAACAGCAGCCTCCTCAGCAGTACATGCAGCCTGCTGCTTATATGGGTTGCCCTAAGGAAACTTGGAGATAGTTTTCCAGCAGCAGAAAAAAAAAGAATGACAAAGATCTCTAATACACTAACATGAGATAATCTCTAGGATATGTTACATTTAAAAAAGTAAGACACAAATATGCTACACAGTAAGAAATGCAGAACATGAGTGTGTGTGCATGCACGTGAACGTGTTTGCCTAGTTTGCGAAAGAAACCGATAGGAAAAACCAAAAACTGATACAAATTGTAAATAAACTTTAAAGATAGAGGGGAGTGAGAATATATAACACTGAAGACAAATTTTACCTGCCTACTGATTTCGTGTAGAGACAACAACCTCACACAACTGGAAATTGAAAGCTCTACAAAATGTAAACTGCCTTTTTAGCCATCCTTAGGATCAAATTCTGCTCATATTTTGCGGCAACACATTATTCAGAACTAATTATGAATGCAACTAGTACCATGTAAGAATTTGGTAGCTGCTGCTTCTCTGAGTTGTGCCTTACATTATTAAGTCAATGAACAGAACCTAAAGCTCTTGCATCGTGTCTCAGTCAGTTCTGAAGAAGATTCTTGCAAATAGTACTGGGTTCCTATAATACAGAAAAGCAAATAAACCTCACCACACTATTACTTTAGGATTATATTTATTCAATTTGCAAAACTGCACATTTCTAAAATATAAATCAAGTGTAAAATTTCTTAATGAAACTAATAAAAGATTAAAATCAAATAGCTGCTCTTGCTGAATTTCCTATTTGTGTTTCACCCTAATGAACTCTAAGGTGTTATATGAAATGAAATGAAATCTAGACGTAAATCGGGTGCATCCTCTCAGAGATTGTGCCCTTTCATATGCCACTGGGAACAGGAATTTGGAAACATACTAGGATAGCCAGTTGGAGAAACAGAACTAGCACCTTTCATCCTGAATAAAAGACATAATGCAATAGTGTTAGCTCAGCTATTTACCTATTGAACTATCAGTAAAGCATTTTAAAAGTAAGAATATTGTTTTACTTCTCATTAGCCAGTAAACATTCATGCAGAAGAATGCAATGCTGCATTCACTATTTTATAAGCTATTTTAATTTTATTATGAAACAATTGATGCATAAAAAATATGTTAGCTTTCCACCTATGTTAAAAGTGAGCACATCACCAACAACATTAAAATTCTCTTTGATTTTATCCTCGTCTCCCTCAGAGTTAACCACTATCCTAAGTACTTCCATTCCCTTGCTTTAAAAAAAAAAGTTTTTCCTACATGTATGTGTATCCCTAACCCATGTGCTCTTTACTTTTGTCTTTTTAAGTATTATAAGAATGCTATCCAGGCTCAAGGTGTGGCTCAAGAGGTAAAGTGCTTGCTTTGCTAGCACAAAGCCCTGAGTTCAAACCCCAGTCCCACCCAAAAAAGAAAATGATATCACACCGTGTTGTTTCTGAGATCCATATGTTTTATCATATAAGGCTATATTACATTCATTCTTGTCATGTGACCACAAAGTTTCTTAATCCATTCTTCTGTCAGATGATACTGGCTTGTTTTCAGTTTTTTGCTTTTACAATCCTAGTATAAGTAATTTTGCTTATGTATGCTCACTTATGCAAGAAATTATCAAACACTTTCAACTACAAAAAATTGCTGGGTTGTAGAATACGTATATGTGCAATTTCAAACTTAAGTTTTCCCGAAAGTGTACCGACTTACATTCCCATAGCTGTATACAAAGGTTCTTGTCCCTGGGCTGCTGGAGTGGCTCAAATGGTACAGTGCCTGCTTAGCAAGCATGAGGCCCTGAGTTCAAATTCTAGAACTACCAAAAAAAGGTTCTTTTTCCTCTATGTACCTATCAATATTCCAGATTGCCAGACTAAATTTTAGCAACATAAAAGATGTAAAATAATATTTCATTATGATCAATGGTATATTTTTAGCAAGGTTTAAGTTTGTCATTCATATTTCCTCTACAATGTTCAGTCTTCATTTTAATGGCTTGCTTGTCCTTACTGAATTATAAAAATTCTTTACATACTATGCTAATTTTGTCTTGTGAATACCTTCTCCCTGGATAATTATTGATTTTTTTCAGTGTCTTTTTTAGGTTCATAATTTTAAAGTCATCAAAATTATGAATCTTTTATTTTATATTAATCTTTTATTTATATATTATTTTTAGGTGGTTAAAATTGTTTCATTATTCTGAAGAAACTCTTCCTTACATCAAAATTGAGAAGGTGTTATCTTAAATTTTAAATTTCATTTTTGTTGTTGCTGCTCTGAGGGGCTCCATCTGTTTTGCTTGACTTTTTTGTACTGGGAAATTGAACCCAGGGCCTTGTGCACACTAAGCATACTATGCTCTACAATTGAGCTACATCTCCAGTCCCTTAAAAAAATTTAAATTATCCCTTTCACATAATTTCAATTTGTTTTTATGGTTGTTGCTGCTATTTGGGGGTTTTAGTTTGTTTGCTTGCTTGCTTGCTTTACAGTACTAGGATGTAAACTCAAGATTTTGTGATCTACTACTTGAGCCACACCCCAGCCCTTTTTTGTTCTGGGTTATTTTGCAGAGGGTCTCACTTTTTTGCCTGGGACCTCTTTCTACATAACTGTTATGGTTTGAATCTAAAACTGTCTCCTGAAGTTTCATGTATTAAAGGTTTGGTTGCCAGGTGATGGGCTTTTGAGGGTGACTGGATAACAAGGGTGCTAACTTCATCAGTGGACCAAGCCATTGATGAATTCATGCTGATGGACTATTAGGAGCCAGGATCTGGTTGGAGGAAGTTGGTCACTGGGGGCATGCCTTTGAAGATATCTCCAAGACCCTTCTTCTCCATCTTTGTCTCTTGTCTGAACGAGGTGAGTCACTTTGCTACCCAACATGATCCTCGCCATGATGTTCACACTCACTATGCACAGGCCCAGAAGCAGTGGATCCAGGAAAGCATGGGCAAAGACTCTGAAACTGTGAGCCAAAATAAATCTTTGCTCCCTGAAGTTTTTTCCTTAGGTATTTTGTCACAGCAACCAAAAATTAACCTAATAATCAAGTTAAGGGCTCCAAGATGGGGACTAGAGGGAGGAAGCAGAAGCATGAGATCCATAATCAAAAATCTTTCTGAAATTCAAATGGCCAGAAAACACATGAAAAAATGCTCACCATCTCTAGCAATAAAGGAAATGCAAATTAAAACCACACTAAGATTCCACCTCACCCCTGTTAGAATAGCCATCATCAGCAACACCACCAACAACAGGTGTTGACGAGGATGCGGGGAAAAAGGAAGCCTCTTACACTGTTGGTGGGAATGTAGACTAGTACAACCACTCTGGAAAAATGTTTGGAGGCTACTTAAAAAGCTAGACATCGATCTACCATTTGATCCAGCAATACCACTCTTGGGGATATACCCAAAAGACTGTGATACAGGTTACTCCAGAGGCACCTGCACACCCATGTTTATTGCGGCACTATTCACAATAGCCAAGTTATGGAAACAGCCAAGATGCCCCACCACTGACAAATGGTGGTATCTATACACAATGGAATTTTATGCAGCCATGAAGAAGAATGAAATGTTATCATTTGCTGGTAAATGGATGGAATTGGAGAACATCATTCTGAGTGAGGCTAGCCTGGCCCAAAAGACCAAAAATCGTATGTTCTCCCTCATATGTGGACATTAGATCAAAGGCAAACACAACAATGGGATTGGACTTTGAGCACATGATAAAAGCGAGAGCACACAAGGAAGGGGTGAGGATAGGTAAGACACCTAAAAAACTAGCTAGCATTTGTTGCCCTTAACGCAGAGAAACTAAAGCAGATACCTTAAAAGCAACTGAGGCCAATAGGAAAAGGGGAACAGGTACTAGAGAAAAGGTGAGATCAAAAAGAATTAACCTAGAAGGTAACACCCACGCACAGGAAATCAATGTGAGTCAATGCCCTGTATAGCTATCCTTATCTCAACCAGCAAAAACCCTTGTTCCTTCCTGTTATTGCTTATACTCTCTCTACAACAAAATTAGAAATAAGGGCAAAATAGTTTCTGCTGGGTATTGAGGGGGGGAGGGAGGGGGCGGAGTGGGTGGTAAGGGAGGGGGTGGGGGTAGGGGGGAGAAATGAACCAAGCCTTGTATGCACATATGAATAATAAAAGAAAAAGGAAAAAAAAAATCTTTCTGAGATGCTGGAGCCACACTTGTCAGAAAAAGACCACCAAGAATAAGCAAAGCACTGACATCCCGAACCCCCAGCAGGCACAAAGCTTTTCCATGCCATGTTACACTGAGAAAACAAAAAGGCTCCTGTACCGCCAGACACTGGCTCCAAACCTGCTTGGGAGATGCAGACCAACAGGTGAGCAAATAAGCAGCATACAGAACTCCCACAGCCACCCCTAGGATAAACCAGCATAAGCCCCTAGACAGACTGACCTCCACCCCACAAAAAAAAAAAAAAGAAACTGAATAATAAACAAGGAACTGAAAAAAGACATGCAGCACAGAGGGCAGGGTACTTTGAGTGCACCAGAGAAGCGGGAAGGGGAAAGGAGCTGCTCTCCACACAAACTCTCAGTAAACAAAGCCTGCAAAAGAAGGTAGCCAGGCCTGTACACCTGAGAAGGGGGGAGAAGCAGCTCTCAAGTAGACGGCTGACAGTAGGCAGCAGATGAGCTGCTGCCTGAAATAGGGCAGATAACAGTTCACAAAGCTCATTTCCTAACCCATCCACCTGGCAAGACTATAGCAGAGCTACTGCTTAAATACCAACACCAGGACTGGATGCTGAAGGAGTAACACCAGAACTACTAAAACTGAAACTCCATTGTTCCTGAACCTGGAAATTTTTTTTTTCTTTTTTCCTTCTCTCTAAGTGCTTGTCTTGTTCACTGTTAATTAGTCCACCATCTCTCTCTGTTGAATTCTTTGGTTTTCTATTTTTTTCTTTTCTTTCTTTTTCTTTTTTCTCTTTCTTTCTTGGTTTCATTAGTTTTACTATTGTAAATTACCTAATACTCAATTACACACAGAACAGGGGCAGAAACAGCACCAAGTGGAATGATGGGAAGATGAAAAAGGATGGAAACCATTCTCCTCCTAAAAATAAATTAGTACAGATTCAGAGGGAAATTAAGAAAATGGATACCCAGTTCCAGACCCCAACAAAACAAAGACAGACTATCCCAAGGAACCAAATGAAACCCACAAGAACACCCTGAAAGAATAAATCCTGCAAGAAATCACTGAGAATTTCATAGAGATGTTACTAGACAAGGTCAACCAAAATGTACAGGAGGCACTTAAGAAATTCCAAGACAATAAAAATAAAGAATATGACAAGACACAAAAAACAATAAGTGAACTCATAGAAGCCCTAAATAAATACCAAAGCAAAACAGAGAACACCATAAATAAAGAGACAAATGAATTAAGGTTGAAAATTGACAATATTAAAGAGGAAGAGACCCATGATATGGAAAACCTCAGAAAAAAGAAGGAAACAGAAATACAACACAATGGAAGGCCATTCCAGCAGACTAGAACAAGCAGAACACAGAATCTCAGAATTTGAAGATGAAATGGAAATTAAAGGAAAAACTGAAGAGCTATTAGTTAAACAACTCAAGACCTATGAAAGGAATATGCAAGAACTCACAGACTCCATCAAAAGACCAAACCTGACAATCATGAGCATTGAAGAAGGAGAAAGAGGTGCAAGCAAAAGGAATTCATGATATATTCAACAAAATAATAACAGAAAATTTCCCAAATATAGAGAAAACTATGTTCATTCAGGTACAGGAAGCCTCCAGGATACCAAACAGACTTAACTAAAGTAGATCTACCCTACAACATATTATCATTAAAACAACAAGTAAGGAGAATACAGAAAGAATACTGAAGGCTGTAAGAGAGAAAAAACAAATAACATACAAAGGTAAACACATCAAAATCACAGATTTCTCAATGGAAATATTAAAAGCAAGAAGAGCATGGAGTGAGGACTTCCAGGCACTGGATGAAAATAACTTCAACCCTAGGATACTCTATCCAGCAAAACTACCATTCAAAACAGATGGAGCAATAAAACTCTTCCATGATATGCAGAAACTAAAACAATATATGACTACCAAGCCACCACTACAACAGATTCTTCAAAGAATCCTACACACAGAAAATGAAAACATACAAAACCATGAAAGGACAGGCAGTACCAAACCACAGGAGAAGAAAAGACAAGGAATCAGAGAGTAATACTGATTTAGCTGCACACAATCAAACCCTTAAACAACAAAGATATCTAAATGACAGGAATCACCACATACCTATCAATATTAACACTGAATGTTAATGGACTTAATTCCCCCATCAAAAGACACTGTTTAGCAAACTGGATAAAAAAGGAAGATCCAACAATCTGTTGCTTACAGAAGACCCATCTGATTGGCAGAAATAAGCACTGGCTTAAGAGTGAAAGGCTGGAAAAAGATTTACCAAGCCAATGGCCACCAAAAACAGGTAGTAGTAGCAATACTTATCTTGGAAACATTAGACTTCAAACCTACATTGATCAAATGAGACAAAGAAGGACATACCATGCTAATGAAAGGGGAAATACACCAAAAGGAAATAACAATTAACAACCTCTATGCACCCAACATCAATGCACCCAATTTCATCAAACATACTCTGAAGTACCTAAAAACATATATAAACTCCAACATAGTAGTAGTGGGAGACATTAATACCCCCTGATCACCAATAGATAGGTCATCCAAACAAAAAATCAATAAAAGAATCCTAGATCTAAATGACACTATAGATCAAGTGGACCTAGCCGATATCTACAGAATATTTCATCCAACTTCTGCACAATACACATTCTTCTCAGCAGCCCATGGAACCTTCTCCAAAACTGATCATATCTTAGGGCACAAAGCAGGCATCAGCAAATATAAGAAAATAGTAATAATCTCTTGCAATCTATCTGATCACAATGCGTTAAAACTAGAACTCCACAACAAAAACAACAGTAGAAAACATGCAAACAATTGAAAGCTGAATAACACATTGCTCAATGATCAATGGGTCACTGATGAAATAAAAGAGGAAATTAAAAAGTTCCTGGAAGTTAATGAAAATGAAAACACAACCTACCAGAACTTATGGGACACAGCAAAGGCAGTCTTGAGCGGAAAGTTTATAGCCATAAGTGTATATATTAAAAGGACAGAAAGATCTCAAATCAATGAACTAATGCTTCATCTCAAACTCCTAGAAAAACAAGAACAAGCAAATCTCAAAACAAATAGAAGGAGAGAAATAAAAATAAGGGCCAAAATCAATGAAATAGAAACAAAAAAACCATACCAAGTATCAAAAACAAAAATGTGGTTCTTTGAAAAAATAAATAAGATTTACTGACCCCTGGCAAACCTGACTAAAATGAGGAAAGAAAAAACCAAAATCAGTAAAATCAGAAATGCAAAAGTGGAGGTAACAACAAACATCATGGAAATCCAGGAAATCATCAAATACTACTTTGAGAACCTATATTCTAATAAATTTGAAAATCTTGAAGAAATGGACAGATTTCTAGATACTTATGACCATCCAAAATTGAACTAAGAGGACATAGATCACCTGAAAAGATCTATAGCACAAAATGAAATTAAAGCAGCAATCATGAGTCTCCCAAAAAAAGAAAAGTCCAGGACCTGATGGATTCTCTGCTGAATTCTATCAGATTTAAAGAACTAATACCAACCCTCCTTAAACTGTTCCACAAAATAGAAAGGGAAGAAACACTGCCTAACTCATTTTATGAAGCCAGTATTACACTAATCTCAAAAACAGACAAAGACACCTCCAAAAATGAGAACTATAGGCCAATCACCTTAATGAACATCAATGCAAAAATCCTCAATAAAATAATGGCAAACCACATCCAACAACACATCAGAAAGGTCATTTACCACGACCAAGTTAGCTTTATCCCCGGTATGCAGGGGTGGTTCAACATACATAAATCTATAAATGTAATACAGCATATTAATAGAAGCAAAGACAAAAACCACTTAATTATCTCAATAGATGCAGAAAAAGCCTTTGACAAGATCCAACACCACCTCATGATAAAAGCTCTAAGAAAACTAGGAATAGAAGGAAAGTACATCAATATTGTAAAGGCTATATATGACAAATCTACAGCCAACATCATACTTAATGGTGAAAAACTGAAACCATTTCCCCTAAAATCAGGAATGAGTAAAGGGTGGCCACTATCCCCACTCCTATTCAACATAGTACTGGAATTGCTAGCCAGAGCAATTAGGCAAGAAGAAGGAATAAAAGGAATATAAATAGGTAATGAAACTGTCAAAATATTCCTATTTCCAAATGATATGATCCTATACCTTAAAGACCTAAAAAATTCTACCCAAAAACTCCCAGACACCATAAACAGCTACAGCAAGGTGGCAGCTATACATCAATTCCATTTATGATAGCCTCAAAAAAAATCAAATACCTAGGAGTGAACTTAACAAAGAATGTGAATGACCTCTACAAGAAGAACTACAAACCTCTGAAGAAAGAATTCGAGGAAGACTACAGAAGGTGGAGAGATCTCCAGTGCTCATGGATTGATAGAATCAACATAGTAAAAATAGCTATACTACCAAAAGCAATCTACATGTTTAATGCAATTCCTATCAAAATCCCAATGACTTTCATCACAAAGATTGAAAAATATACCCTAAAATTCATTTGGAAACAAAAGAGACTGCGAATAGCCAAGGTAATACTCAGCAAAAAGAGCAATGCTGGAGGTATCACAATACCTGACTTCAAACTATACAAAGTTATAGCAATAAAAACAGCATGGTACTGGCACAAAAACAAACATGAAGACCAGTGGAACAGAATAAAGGACCCGGATATGAATCCACGCAACTATGCCCACCTTATTTTTGACAAAGGTGCTAAAAATATACAATGGAGAAAAGACAGCCTCTTCAACAAATGTTGGAAAAAGTGGTTATCTGTCTGCAATAACTGAAACTAGATCCATATTTATCACCCTGTAGTAGTATCAACTCAAAATGGATCAAGGACCTTAATATCAGACCCAAAACTCTAAAGTTGGTACAGGAAAGAGCAGGAAACACTCTGGAAGTAATAGGTATAGGCAAGTACTTCCTCAATAGAACCTCAGCAGCTCAGCAACTAAGAAAAGGATGGACAAATGGGACTTCATATACACAATGGAATTTTATGCAGCCATGAAGAAGAATGAAATGTTATCATTTGCTGGTAAATGGATGGAATTGGAGAACATCATTCTGAGTGAGGTTAGCCTGGCCCAAAAGACCAAAAATCGTATGTTCTCCCTCATATGTGGACATTAGATCAAGGGCAAACACAACAATAGGATTGGACTTTGAGCACATGATAAAAACAAGAGCACACAAGGGAGGGGTGAGGATAGGTAAGACACCTAAAAAATTAGCTAGCATTTGTTGCCCTTAACGCAGAGAAACTAAAGCAGATACCTTAAAAGCAACTGAGGCCAATAGGAGAAGGGGACCAGGAACTAGAGAAAAGGTTAGATCAAAAAGAATTAACCTAGAAGGTAACACACATGCACAGGAAATTAATGTGAGTCAACTCCCTGTATAGCTATCCTTATCTCAACCAGCAAAAACACTTGTTCCTTCCTATTATTGCTTATACTCTCTCTTCAACAAAATTAGAGATAAGGGCAAAATAGTTTCTGCTGGGTATTGAGGGGATGGCGGGGAGAGGGAGGGGGCGGAGTGGGTGGTAAGGGAGAGGGTGGGGGCAGGGGGGAGAAATGAACCAAGCCTTGTATGCACATATGAATAATAAAAGAAAAAAATGAATAAAAAAAAAGAAAATGTAGTATTTATACACAATGGAATTTTACTCAGCCATCAAGAATGAAATCTTATCATTCACCAGTAATTGGATGGAACTAGAAAACATCATTCTGAGCAAGGTTGTCCAGGCTCAGAAGACCAAAAATCATATGTCCTCCCTCATATGCAGACTTTAGATCTAGGGCAAATACAGCAGTGTGGTTGGACTTGGGTCACATGGTAAGGGGAGAGCACACACAGGAGGTATGGGGATAGGTATGAAACCCAAAACATACAATATTTGATGCCCCCACTGCAGAGGAACTAATACAGAAACCTTAAAGTGACAGAGGTCAATTTGAGAAGGGGATCAGGAACTAGTGAAAAGGTCAGTTAGAGATGAATCAACTTGGGATGTAACACATTTGTACATGGAAGCAATGCTAGGAATCTCTCTGTACAGCTATCCTTATCTCAACTAGCAAAAATGCTTTGTCTTTCTTACTATTGCTTACACTTTCTCTTCAACAAAATTAGAGATAAAGGCAGAATAGATTCTGCCTGGAAGTAGGGAGGGGGGTGTGGGGGAGAGGGAGGGAGCAAGGAGTATGGGGAAGAAATGACCCAAACAATGTATGCACATATGAATATATATGAATTTTTAAAAAGCAAGTTAGCATTTTTACATGTAATAGAAACTCCTTAGTATCATCTAAAATCCAGTGCATAAATGTAACACACACAAACACACACACACACAATTGTTCTAAAAACAACTTACAGGTGGTTTGTCTGAAGCAAGATCTAACACAGGACCTCACATTGCATCTAGTTGTCCAGTCCTTAGTGTTATTGGTTTGTTTTTATAGTTCACTTTTTCATGACACCAACTAGCTGAAGTATTAAAAACACATGTGCCACAGACTTATCTGTCTGCTTCCCTATGGTTTCATTACTTCATTATCCCTTGAATTTCCTGGAAAAATAAAAGGGAAAGTTAGATCTAAAGACTTGCCTGGGTTCAAATTAAAAATTTGGGGATCAAATATTTTAACTTTAACTTGAAACTTTTAAACAACTACAGGAAAACATAAGGGAAAAACTTGAAGATATAGCCATAGACAATGACTTTTTGAATATTCCTCCAACTGCTCAGGCAATAAGAGCAGAATTGACAAATGGGATATATTAAGTCAAAAACTTCTGTACATCAAAGGAAACAATTACCAGAATCAAGAGACAACTCACTGAATGGGAGAAAATCTCTGCCAGATATTCATTAGACAAAAGATTATTATCCAGAATATATAAAAAGTTCAAAAAATGAAACACAAAAAGAACAAATCATCCAATTAATAAATGGGCAAATAAAAGAACAGTTCTCAAAAGAAATGCTCATGACTAATAAACACATGAAGACCTGTTCAACATCCTTAGCCACTGAGGAAATGCAAATCAAAATTACACTGAGATTCCATCTCACCCCAGTCAGAATGGCTATCATCAGGAAAACGAACAACAACAAATGCAGTGAGTATTCAAGGGGAAAGGAATCCTTATGCACAGTTGGTGGGAATGTAAATTAGTGCAGCCACTATGGAAATCAGTTTGGAGGTTCCTCAAGAAATTAAAACTAGAACTACCATATGATCCTGCTATACCACTCTTGGGTATGTATCTGAAGGAATATAAATCAACATACAATAAAGATATCTGCACACCAATGTTTATAGTACTATGTAAAGTAGCCAAGCTATGGAATCAACCTAGTGCCTAGTGATTAGATATAGAAAATATGGTGCATATTACAATGGAGTATTATTCAGCAATAAAGAGTGAAATTATGTCCTTTGTAGGAAAATGGATGAAAGTGGAGATCATCATGTTAAGTTATGCAAGCCAAGATCAGCTTTCTGAGCTTGTTTTGTCCATATGCAGAATCTAAGACATAAAAAAAACTAATAATAAAGTGAAATGATAGTAAAAGAGGGGCTATTTGGGAGGAAAACAGTGGAAGGAAGGAGGGGGAAAGGAGAGGGTAATGGGGTGAATATGATAGAAGTACATTATATATATATATATATATATACATATATATATATATGTATGACAATAGCATAACAAAAATCCACAAAAACTGCTTAAAAGGTAGAGGGAGGAGGGAGAAGGGTAAAGGAAGAGTCTAATAGATGGGGTGAATTTGATCAAAGTACATTGTATGCAAATATATAAATATCACAATGAAACTTCTTTTTATGCTTATAAAATTTTAGATTAAATCGAGTTTTGGCTAAAATAAAGCATGAGTAAGGTCTCATGTTTCATACTTCATCACAGTTGGAGATACAAAATATCTGGTTCTCACCACTGGCCACTGCTTGTGGATGGTGACAATGCAGCCCTACATTAAATGCTGTCCCTTCCCTATTTCCAAGGGGGATCTGTGTGGTGTCACCTTTCCACCACTCAAACTTCAATTTGCTTTTTCAATTTTACTTTTACCTGTAGATCTATTAGATTTACTATCACTTAAGATTCATTGTCTGAAAGAATAGTTCCATAAGGGATTGTGAAATGATAATTTTATGGTTCTAACTTTTTTCCTACACTTATGCCATTTTGTGAAAACAAAACTTTCACCTCTAACTGGGGCATTATTTTGTACAATAGAGTATTTCTTTTTCATTTGGAAGCCCTATTGTAACAACAGGATAAATGCTCACATCTCCTGCTAGTTAACAATTTTTAAGTTAATTAATTTGTTTAAGAATGATTCCAAATAACGACAAATGAACTTGGGACATTATCATATTATGATTAGGGACTCATGGATTTTTCAGATTCAATATGCCTTGATAATTATTAAATAATCCTGTTATTTTGGGGTTTTGTTTTCTGTAGTACTGGGGTTTGAACTCAGGGCTTTTTGCTTGTTGGGTGGGTGTTCTACTACTAAGTACAACTCCTGCTTTATTTTTTTAGACAGTCTCCCACTTTTTGCCCAGGGCTGGCCTAGTCCACAATTCTCCTACTCACATCTGCACAGTAGCTGGGATTACAGATACAAACCACCATGTCCAGTTTATTTCTTGAGATGGGAGTCTCTAACATTTTGCCTAGTCTGGCCTGAAACCATGATCCTCCCCAGTTCTGCCTCCCCAAGTAAATGGGATTAGAGGCATAAGCCACCATGCCTGGCTCCTGTAATACTGTAATTTTTTATGGTACTTAAGTTGTCACAACTTTGGCCAATGGAGTCCTTCCAACCTGGCTTCTATGTCCTTCTTTTTCTCCCTCTCTCTCCTACTTAACAGGCTATTTTTAGGACAATTTTAGCTTTATAGAAAAAGAGAACAAAGGCCTAGGAATGTAGCTCAGTAGTAGAGACTTGCCTCACATGTGCAAGGCCCTGAGTTCTAAGAAAAAGAAAAATAGAAAGGAAGGAAAGAGAAAGGAGGGAAGGGAGGGAGGGAGGGAGAGGGAAAGGAGACAAAAAGAAAAAAGAAAAAGTGGACAGAAAATACAGAGCTCCCAGGTACTATTTTGTCCTGCCTCTGCCCCACTTTCCCCATTATTAACATATTACATCAGTGTGTTACATTTATTACAACTGATAGATGAATATTGATATAATAGTATTAACTGAAGGCCACAGTTTACATTATGGTTCCCTCTGCTGGAGAGTTGGATGAGTTTTGAAGACTGAATAAAACCACTATAAGCATTTGAGTACAGGTTTTTACAAAGACACAAGTTTTCAACTAATTTGCATAAATAGTAAGGAGTGTCATTACTGAATTGTATGGTGGTTAAGAGTATGTTTAGCATTGGAAGAAACTGTGAGCTGTCTTCTAAAGTGACTGTATCCTTTGCATTCCCACCAGCAACAAATGAGGGTTCTGGGTGTTCCACACTCCTGACAGCACTTAACATTGTCAGGACTTTGGATTTTAGCCATTCTGAAAGGTGTGTAGTGGAATCTCATTACTTTAATTTGCATCTCCCTAGTTACTTAAGGCATTGAACATCTTTTCATATGCTTATTTTTCATCTGTATAGCTTCCTCAGTGAGGTATCTGTTCAGATCTTTTGTCCATTTCCTAATTGGGTTATTTGTTTTCTTATTGTTGAGTTTTAAGTGTTCTTTGTATATATTAGATAACAGACCTTTATCACATAGGTCTTTTGCAAATATTTTCTCCTGGTCTATGGTTTGTTTTTCCTTCTCTGAATCTTCTGTTCTTTTGGGGAGAAATTAATCTTTGAAAGCTCTCTTGCCTTCTGACACAAGAATCTTAAGGTTATCTTTAATTTATTTCCCAGAACAGGAATCAGCCAATCAAATAACTTCTTTCTGAGGGAAAGAGGTATTTGCAATTAAATTGGAAGCTGCTCAGTGTAATTGTCATGACACTGCATCTAGACAAGATGAATGGACAAGAGGGATCCAAGATGGTGAGTAGGGTACAGAAGCAGAAAGCCTAAGCTCTGTGACTCCAAAAACCTCACTGAGATGTTGGAGCCACATTTGGGTAATTCTGACTACTTCTAAACAAAATAATAACTGCCATCACATTAGGTGCAGAAAAAAGTTCAAAGACTGACCTTTAATTGCACCTAATAGCTGCAACTGCACCACACCCAGAAAAGTGGGTTCAGCCCTGGGGAAACCTTCTTCTGCCACAGTGATTTCTCTCCCTTTTTTTTAAATTTCCTTTTTCCTTCTCTTCTCCTTCCTTCATCAAGTGGAAATAGAGCATAAATCACAATCAAATTCTGTGACATCCTGAACTCCTAGCCCACGGAAAGCCTCCCCATGCTGTGCTGCACTGAGAACATTTGGCACCATTTCTCCCTGTCTCCACCACCACCAGCTCCAAACCTGCCTGTGTGTCAATTGGCAGAATGAACAGGTGAGCACCGTGCACCATGCGGGACTCCCCTATCCACCCCCCAGGAACATAAACCAGTGCAGCCCCTAGGCAATCTGATCCCCTCTTCCCAACAAAACTGAAAAACAAACAGCAAACTGTAATCAAACATGGACAGCAGAGGGGGTGGGTGGAATGCTGAACCTGTCCCAGAGAAAGGGGGAAGGGCAAGGAGCTAAACTCTCAGCTCTGAACACTCAGTGAACAAACACAGCCACAAGCCACATCCCAAAGCAGGGCAAGTAGTGGATCGCAGAGCTGATCTCCTGAACCAGAGGGCAACATTCAAAACCCAACTACAGCACCTTGCTGGGGGAGAAGCTGACCAAACAGCTACAGCTGAAGGATAACACAGCTGTCACCTAGGAAAACGATAGCTCTGACCACCCTGCATGATCTGGCAAACCTACCTCACCTCACAATTTCAATAAAACTGGAAGAAAAAAGAACAAAACACTACTCACAAGCCAGTCACCTGGTGAGACCACATCAGAGCTTCTCCTTATATGCCAATACTAGGACTGGATGCCAGAGGAATAACTCCAGAACTTAAACTAAGACCGAAATTCTGTTGTTCCTGAACCTGGTGTTTTTATTGGGTTTTCTTCTTTTTTTTTTCTTGTTTTTGTTTGTTTGTTATATTATTGTGGGTTTTTAATTTTAATTTTTATTTCTATTTTCTTTTTTTCTTTCTGTACTATCAACTTCACCATCACTATCTTCTCATCCCTATTCTCAACCCTTTAACTCTCCCTCCTTCTCCTGTGCTACAATCCACTGTTCTCCTTCCCAATGACTCTTCTGCCCCTTCTCATCCACTCTCTCCCCTGCCTTTGCCTCCTCCTCCCATCCTCCCTCAACCTGTCACCACATTACCCTTCCCTCCTACACACTCACCAGTTGCTGACAAACCTACTATACCAACTTTGCACAACCCCAAACCCCTTCAATCCCTGACACAAGCACCCTAGCACCCTACACTACAACAGAAATACACCCAAACACACACAAAGGCCACAAAATCCAGCAGCCCCTGCATTGCTTCCCCACTCACCCACCCCACTTCCTGCCTCCCCTTTTAGTGCCACCCTAACCAATTTCCCAAATTTCTACAGCTATCCTAGCAAACATTAACCCTCAAACTCCCACAGTTTATACATAATACAACCAAGGGGTCTTCTATATAATATGTAAACAACTGGTTGGACATTGAACCTGTGAAGTAGTTCTGACTAAATTACACCTCCAGGCCAGAGACAGAAATAGCAACCAACTTAACTAACAACCAATACAGTAACAAAACAAAAATTAAAACAAGGGAAAGAAAATAGGCAATTAAAACCACCAACTAGCCTGTCAAGAACATAGTTGCACAGAACCAAGTGGAATGATGGGAAGAAGAAAAGATGGAAACCACTCTCCTCAAAAAAATAATTCAAAACAGGATTCAGAGGGAAATGAAGAAAATAGATAGCTAGTGCCAGCCAGATCCCAACAAAACAATGAAAAATGACAGTAAAGGAACCCAGTGATGTCCACAAAATCACCCTCAAGGAAGAAATATTGCAAGAAATCACTGAGAATTTCATGAAGAGACTAGACATGGTTAACCAAAATGTACAAGATGCACTCAAGAAATTTCAAAACACCAAAAATAAAGAACATGAGAAGACACAGAAACAAATAAGTGAACTCAGAGGTGACATAAACAAACACCAAAGTGAAACAGAAGATGCTATAAAAACAGAGCTAAATGAATTAAAGATGAAAATTTAAAACATTAAAGAAAAGGTGAATAAAGATATGGAAAACTTTAGAAAAAAGAATCAAACAAAAATACAAAACACAGTAGAAGGCCACACCAGCAAACTAGAACAAGTAGAAGACAGAATCTCAGAACTTGAAGATAAAATAGAAATTAAAGAAAAAACTGAAGAAATGTTAGTCAAACAAGTCAATAGCTGTGAAAGGAATATGCAAGAACTCACTGACTCCATCAAAAGACCAAACCTGAGAATCATGAGCATTGAAGAAGGAGAAGAGGTGCAAGAAAAAGGGATTCATAATATATTCAATAAAAAAATAAGAGAAAATTTCTCAAATCTTGAGAAATCTCCAGGACACCAAACAGACTTGACCAAAATAGAATTTCTCCATGGCATATTATCATTAAAACAACAAGCAGAGACTAGAAAAAGAATACTGAAGGCTGTAAGAGAGGAAAAAAAAAACATATAAAGGTAAACCCATCAAAATACCAGAATTCTCAATGGAAACCTTAAAAGCAAGAAGAGCATGGAGTGAGGTATTCCAGGCACTGAATGAAAATAACTTCAACCCTAAGATACTCTGCCCAGCAAAACTATTATTCAAAATAGATGGAGCAATAAAAATCTTCCATGGTAAGCAGAAACTAAAGCAATATATGACCACCAAGCCACCACTACAAAAGATTCTACAAGGAATTCTGCACACAGAAGATGAAAGCAAACAAAACCACGAGAGGACGCATAGTATCAAACCACAGAAGAAGAAAAGACAAGGAATCAGAAAGTAGCATTGATTCAGCTGCACACAATCAAACCCTTAAACAGCAAAAACAACTGAATGGCAGAATCACCACATAACTATCAATATTAACACTGAATGTCAATGACTCAAATTCCACATCAAAAGATACCATTTGGAAAACTGGATTAAAAAGGAAGATCCAACAAATCTGTTGTTTACAAAAGACACATCTCATTGACAGAAACAAACACTGGCTTAGTATGAAAGGCTGGAAGAAGATTTACCAACCCAATGGTCCCTGAAAACAGACAGGAGTATCAATACTTGTATCAGACAAAGTAGACTTCAAACTTACATTGATCAAATGAGATAAAGGACACTTCATACTAACAAAAGGGGAAATACACCAAAAGTAAATAACAATTATCAACCTACATGCACCCAATGTCAGTGCACCCAATTTCATCATACATACTCTGAAGGACTTAAAAGCACATGTGCACTCCAACACAGTAATAGTGGGAGACTTTAATACCCCCTATCACCAACAGATGGGTCATCCAAGCAAAAAAAATCAATACAGAAATTCTAGAACTGAATCACACCATAGATCAAATGGACCTAGCTGATGTCTACAGAATATTTCACCCAACTTCTACACAATATACATTCTCCTCAGCAGCCCATGGAATTTTCCCCAAAATTGAAAATAGAAATAAGAAAATAGAAATAATCCCCTGCATTCTATCTGATCACAATGCACTAAAACTAGAACTCAACAACAAAAACAACAGCAGAAAATACACAAACAATTGGAAGCTGAATAACATAAGCTCAGTGATCAGCAGGTCATAGATGAAATAAAAGAGGAAATAAAATGGGTCCTGGAAGTTAATGAAAATGAAAACACTATGTACCACAATCTATGGAACACAGCAAAGACAGTCCTAAGAGGAAAGTTTATAGCCATGAGTGCACATACCAAAAGGACAGAAAGATCTCAAATAAATGACCTAATGCTACATCTCAAACTTCTATAAAAATAAGAATAAGCAAGACCCAAAACAAGCAGAAGGGGAGAAATAATAAAAATAAGGGCCAAAATTAATGAAACAGAGACCAAAAAAAAAGTTACAAAGAATCAACAAAACGAAAAGCTGGCTCTTTGAAAAAATAAACAAGATTGACAAATCCCTGGCAAATTTGAGTAAAATGAAAAGGGAAAAGACCCAAATCAGAAAAATCAGAAACAAAAAAGGGGAAATAACAACAAACACCAAGGGAATCCAGGGAATCATCAGAGACTATTTTGAGAACCTATATTCCAATAAATTGGAAAATCTTGAAGAAATGGACAAATTTCTAGATACTTATGACCATCCAAAACTGAACCAAGAGGACACTAACCACCTAAACAGATCTATAACACAAAGACTTTGAAGCAGCAATAAAGAGTCTCCCAAAAAATAAAAGTCCAGGACCTGATGGATTCTCTGCTGAATTCTATCTGACCTTCAAAGAAGAGCTAATACCAAGTCTCTTAAAACTTTTCCATGCAATAGAAAGGGAAGGAACACTACCTAACTCATTTTATGAAGACAGTATTGCACTCATCCCCAAACCAGACAAAGACACATACAAAAATGAGAACTACAGGCCAATCTCCTTAATGAACATCAGTGCAAAAATCCTCAATAAAATAATTGCAAACCACATCCAACAACATATCAGAAAGATCATTCACCATGACCACATCAGCTTAATCCCAGGGATGCAAGAGTGATTCAACATATGCAAATCAATAAATGTAATATAGCACATTAATAGAAGCAAAGACAAAAGCCACTTGATAATCTCAATAGATGCAGAAAAAGCCTTTGATAAGATTCAACACCACTTCCTGATAAAAGCTTTAAGAACCTTGGCATAAAAGGAATGTACCTCAACATTATAAAGGTTATATATGACAAACCTATAGCCAACATCATACTTAATGGAGAAAAAAATGAAACCATTTCCCCTAAAACAGAAAAAGACAAAGAGGCCCACTCTCCCTACTCCTATTCAACATAGTCCTGGAATTCCCAGCCAGAGCAATAAGGCAAGAAGAAGTAATAAAGGAAATACAAATAGGTAAAGAAATTGTCAAAGTATATTTGCAGATGACATAATCCTATACCTCAAAGACCCAAAAAACTCTATCCCAAAACTCCTCAACACTATAAACAGCATCAGCAATGTAGCAAGATACAAAATCAGCTTACAAAAATCAGTAGCCTTTCTATACACTAACAATGAACAAATTGAGAAAGAATATAGGAAAACAACTCCATTTACAATAGCCTCAAAAAAAAAATCAAATACCTAGGAGTAAACTTAACAAAGGGTGTGAATGACCTCTACAATAAGAACTATAAACCTCTTACAAAAGAGACTGAGGAAGACTACAGAAGGTGGAAAGATCTCCCATGCTCATGGATTGGTAGAATCAACATAGTAAAAATGGCTATATTACCAAAAGCAATCTACATGTTCAATGCAATTCCCATTAAAGTCCAATAACATTCATCACAGAGATTGAAAAATCTACTCTAAAGTTCATTTGGAAACACAAGAGATGACGAATAGCCAAGGTAATACTCAGCAAAAAGAGCAACACTGGAGGTATCACAATATCAACTTCAAACTATAGTTCAGAGCCATAGCAATAAAAACAGCATGGTACTGGCACAAAAACAGATACGAAGACCAGTGAAACAGAATAGAGAACCCAATATGAATCCAGACAGCTACGTCCACCTTATTTTTTGACAAAGGCACCAAAAACATATACATGGAGAATAAACTGCTTCTTCAACAAATGTTGCTAGGAAAAGTGATATCTGCCTGCAGAAAATGAAACTAGATCCATGCCTGTCACTCTGTACTAGTCTCAACTCAAAGTAGATTAAGGACCTTAATATCAGACCTGAAACTTTGCAGTTAGTACAGAAAAGAGCAGGGAATACTCTGAAAGCAATAGGTATAAGCAAGGAGTTCCTCAGCAGAACTTAAGTGGCCCAGCAACTAAGAGTCAGGATGGACAAATGGGACTACATGAAATTAAGAAGCTTCTGCACAACAAAAGAAATGGTCTCTAAACGGAAGAGACCACTCACAGAATGGGAGAAAGTATTTGCTAGCTATGTATCAGACAAAGGACTGATAACCAGAATATAGAGGGAGCTAAAAAACTGAACTCCCCCAAAATTAATGAACCAATAAGGAAGTGGGCGACTGAACTAAACAGAACTTTTTCAAAGGAAGAAATCCAAATGGCCAAAAAACACATGAAAAAATACTCACCATCCCTGGCCAGACAGGAAATGCAAATCAAAACCACACCAATATTCCACCTCACTCCTATTAGAATAGCTATCATCAAAAACACCAACCACAACAAATGTTGTCAAGGATGCAGGAGAAAAAGTAACTCTTATACACTGCTGGTAGGAATGTAAGCTAGTAAAACCACTTTGGAAAACAATATGGAGGCTTCTTTAAAAACTAAACATAGATCTGCCATATGATCCAGCAATACCACTCCTAGGGATATACACAAAGGAATGTGACTCAGGTTATTCCATAGGCACCTGCACACCCATGTTAATTGCAGCACTATTCACAATAGCCAAGTTATGGAAACAGCCAAGATGCCCCACTACTGCTGAGTGGATTAAGAAAATGTGGTATTTATATACAATGGAATTTCACTAAGACACGAAGAAGAATGAAATTTTGTCATGTGCATGCAAATGGATGGAACTGGAGAACATTATCTTAAAGCAAAGTTACCCAGGCTCAGAAGGCCAAAAATCATATGTTCTCCCCCATAAGATTATAGACCTAAAACAAATGCAGTAATATTATAGGACATGGGTCACACGCTAAGGGAGAACACATACAGGAGGAATAGGGAAAGGGGAGGAAACCTAAAACTTGAAAGTGGTTGGTGGGCCCACTATAGAAGAGCAAATAAACTGGCACAGGCCAGTATGGGGAGATGACTGGGCAGTCATGAAGAGGTCTGGTAGAGATGAAGCAATTCGGGTTGTAATACATATGTGCATGGAAGCAATGCTAGGAATCCGTCTGTATAGCTATCTTTATCTCAAGCTAGCAAAAACACTACATCTTTCTTATTATCGTTTATGTTTTCTCTTCAACAAAATTGGACAAGAGGGCAGAACAGGTTCTGCCTGGAAGCAAGGGGGGAGTTGGTGGGGGAACAGGGAGGGTACAGGGGGGAGAGACGGCCCTAACAATGTGAACACATGAATAAATGTATAAACAGTTTTCTAAAAAAGATGAGTGAACAATGCTCATGATGTTGTTTATTATCAACTTATAATCTTATAATTTTATTTCTTTAAACTAAAAATGTTGATTGCTAGTAACATGGAATGTTTACTTCTTAGTTTTATCTTGGTAAGAAATTTGTCCCAAAATAACAATGCAAATATACAATTAAATTGCCAAAAGGATTTTAAAATTTCTGTATGCTCTTTTTGACATCAGATTGCCTTTTTTTTAAGAAACAGCTGGACACCAGTGACTCACACCTGTAATCCTACCTACTCAGAAGGCAGAGATCAGGAGGACTGTGGTTCAAAGACAGCCCTGGCAAATAGTTTGAGACCTGATCTTGAAAATACCCAACAAAAAAAATTGCTGGCTGAGTGGCTCAAGTTAGCAAGGCCCTGCATTCAAACACCAGTACCATCAAAAAAAGAAAGAAAGGAGGATTCCAAGATGGCGGCTAGAGGGAGGAAGCAGAAAGCGAGACTCTTATAGTGAAATCTTGGAGAGACACTGGAGACACACTTTGCAGGCATAATCACTGAGAAGAGGCATAACTTTGACCCCTCCACACCTCCAGCCGGCGCAGAGAATCTCCACTTCACATTAAACGGAGAAACCAGGAAGACCCCCGGGCCGCCAGTCACCGGCGCCCAGATGGCTTGGGAAGACACGGACCAGGTGAGCTTCGCAGTACCACGGTACTCCCACAGACAAGCCTGGGCCAGAGCAGCATAGCCCCCTGGACAGACTGACCTACACCTGAGGAAAAAAGAGAAACTGAGTAATAAGCAATAAGAACAATAAAGACATGCGGGAAAGAGGGTGGGGCACCCTGAGCGCTGAAGATTGGGGGAAGGGAATCCTTCCCAGGACTGTAAATAAACAGCCGGGTGGGCCGGAGAGGCTCTGGTGGGAGTGGGGGCTCATGCTCAGCAACCAGGAGCGGGAAAACTTGTGAGAGTGGTGGAGGGAGGAAAACTCCACAGGAGAGGAGGGAAGACCCACTTCCCATGTGAACTGTAAAGAAACATGGCAGCCGACAGGAGCAGCAGCACCACCCAGTAATTAGGAGCAGGAAAGCTTGTGAAAGTGGTGGTGGGAGGAAAATTGCACAGGAGAGGGGGGAAGACCCACCTCCCACATGAACTGTAAATAAACACGTAGGCCTGACAACGCGGGTGCAGTGTCACCTTTCCCAGTGTGTTTGGAAAGGGGAAAGCTTGTAGCAGAGGCTCCTGCACAGGAGAACTCTGAACAAACAAAGCCTGCAGGGCCAGGTGAGTGCTAAGCTCACCCCAGAGATCTGCATAAATAACGCCGCCAGCAACAGCAGGCTGACAGCAGCAGGCAGGCAAGCCACAGCTGCACATAGCACTCTCAAAACTGTCTCCAGACTCTTTTTTTTTCTTTTTCTCCCTACCTTTGATGAGAGAACAACCGAATTACACCTGCATGCTGAAAAACTTACTGAAACTGTATTGCATTTGAACTTGGGACACTTGGTGGGGGTTTTGTGTGTGTGTGTGTGTGTGTGTGTGTGTGTGTGTGTGTAGATTTGTTCTACTTTATGCATCCCCTTTGATGAGACAACTACAGAACAACATCTGAGGCACCATCTCCAGGATTGGAGACTGAGACAGACACCCAAATTATTAAGACTGAAACTTCATTGCATTTAAACTTGGAGGTTTTTTGGTTTTTTTGGTTTTTTTTTTTTAATTTCCTATTTTCCATTTTATTTTAATTCATTTTTACATATAGATATTTCTTTCATTAACTTATTTTTTATTTTTATTCTTATCTTTATTTTTTTAATTTTGATTTTCAATCCTCTCTCTAATTTCTCTAATGTCTGTTCAGCTTACTGTCAATTAGTACACTAACGCTCCCTGTTTATACCTTTGAAACTTTCTTGTCTGAAACCTTGTTCTGTTTTCTCCCTCTTGTCTGTGTCTTTGTTTTCCCCTTTTCTTTAACTTCTTGCTTTCCATCTCAGCTCACCCTTCCATTCTAAATATTACCATTGTTATTATTACAAGCTAGAAAATACTTAATTGCACACAGTACAGGGACAGTAACAACACCAAAGACAATGACGGGAAGACAGAAAAAACAGGGAAACCAGTTTCCCCACAGCAAAAAATTAGTACAGGAACCAGAGGGAAATGAAGAAAACAGAAACTCAGATCCAGACTCCAACAAAATGAAGATAAACTATGCCAAAGGACCCAATGAAGCCCACAAGAATAATTAAAAGAAGACATACTACAGGTACTCAATGAGAATTTTATAGAGATGATACTGGATAGGGTCAACCAAAATGTACAGGAGACACTCAAGAAATTCCAAGACAACAAAAATAGAGAATTTGAAAAAGCAAAAGAAGAAATAAAGGAACCATAGAAGCACTGTATAAACACCAAAGTGAAACAGAGAACACGATGAATAAACGGATAAATGAACTCAGGACAAAAATAGACAACATTAAAGATGAAACCACCCAGGATATGGAAAACCTCAGAAAAAAGAATGAAACAGAACTGCAAAACAAAACGGAAGGCCAATCCAGCAGAATAGAACAAACAGAAGACAGAATCTCAGAACTTGAAGATGAAATGGTAAGTAAAGGAAAAACTGAAGAACTATTAATTAAACAACTCAAGACCTGTGAAAAGAAAATGCAAGAACTCACTGACTCCATCAAAAGACCAAACTTGAGAATCATGGGCATCGAAGAAGGAGAAGAGGTGCAAGTGAAGGGAATGTATAATACATTCAACAAAATAATAACAGAAAATTTCCCAAATCTAGAGAAGAACTGATACCAACCCTCCTTAAACTGTTCCATGAAATAGAAAGGGAAGGAAAACTGTGTAACACATTTTATGAAGCTAGTATTACACTTATCCCAAAACCAGGCAAAGACACCCCCAAAAAGAAGAGCTATAGGCCAATCTCCTTAATGAACATTGATGCAAAAATCCTCAACAAAATAATGGTAAACTGAATTCAACAACTCATCAAAAAGATTATTCACCACGACCAAGTAGGCTTCATCCCAGGGATGCAGGGGTGGTTCAACATACGAAAATCAATAAATGTAATAAACCACATTAACAGAAGCAAAGAAAAAAACCACTTGATCATCTCAATAGATGCAGAAAAAGCCTTTGATAAGATCCAACATCATTTCATGATAAAAGCTCTAAGAAAACTAGGAATAGAAGTAATGTACCTCAACATTATAAAAGCTATATATGACAAACCTACAGCCAGCTTTATACTTAACGGTGAAAAACTGAAACCATTCCCTCTAAAATCAGGATTGAGACAAAGATGCCTACTATCTCCACTCCTATTCAACATAGTACTGGAATTCCTAGCCAGAGCAATTAAGCAAGAAGAAGGAATTAAAGGAATATAAATAGGTAAAGAAACTGTCAAAATATCCCTTTTTGCAGACAACATGATCCTATACCTTAAAGACCCAAAAAACTCTACTCAGAAGCTTCTAGACATCATCAATAGCTATAGCATGGTAGCAGGATATAAAATCAACATAGAAAAATCATTAGCATTTCTATACACTAACAATGAGCAAACTGAAAAAGAATGTATGAAAACAATTCCATTTACAATAGCCTCAAAAAAAATCAAATACCTAGGTGTAAACCTAACAAAAGATGTGAAAGACCTCTACAAGGAAAACTATACACTTCTGAAGAAAGAGACTGAGGAAGTCTATAGAAAGTGGAGCGATCTCCCATGCTCATGGCTTAGTAGAATCAACATAGTAAAAATGTCGGTACTCCCAAAAGTAATCTACATGTTTAATGCAATTCCCATCAAAATTCCAATGACATTCATTAAAGAGATTGAAAAATCTACTGTTAAATTTATATGGAAACACAAGAGGCCACGAATAGCCAAGGCAATACTCAGTCAAAAGAACAATGCAGGAGGTATCACAATACCTGACTTCAAACTATATTACAAAGCAATAACAATAAAAACAGCATGGTACTGACACAAAAACAGACATGAATTCCAGTGGAACAGAATAGAGGACCCAGATATGAAGCCACACAACTATAACCAACTTGTCTTTGACAAAGGACATAAAAATATACGATGGAGAAATAGCAGCCACTTCAACAAAAACTGCTGGGAAAACTGGTTAACAGTCTGCAAAAAACTGAAACTAGATCCATGTATATCACCCTATACCAAGATTAACTCAAAATGGATCAAGGATCTTAATATCAGACCCCAAACTCTTAAGTTGATACAAGAAAGAGTAGGAAATACTCTGGAGTTAGTAGGTATAGGTAAGAACTTTCTCAATGAAACCCCAGCAGCACAGCAACTAAGAGATAGCATAGATAAATGGGACCTCATAAAGCTAAAAAGCTTCTGTTCATCAAAAGAAATGGTCTCTAAACTGAAGAGAACACCCACAGAGTGGGAGAGAATATTTTCCAGCTATACATCAGACAAAGGACTGATAACCAGAATATATAGGGAACTTAAAAAACTAAATCCTCCCAAAACTAATGAACCAATAAAGAAATGGGCAAGTGAACTAAACAGAACTTTCTCAAAAGAAGAAATTCAAATGGCCAAAAAACACATGAAAAAATGCTTACCATCTCTAGCAATAAAGGAAATGCAAATTAAAACCACACTAAGATTCCACCTCATCCCTGTTAGAATAGCCATCATTAGCAACACCACCAACAACAGGTGTTGGTGAGGATGCGGGGAAAAAGGAACCCTCTTACACTGTTGTTGGGAATGTAAACTAGTACAACCACTCTGGAAAAAAATTTGGAGGCTACTTAAAAAGCTAGACATTGATCTACCATTTGATCCAGCAATACCACTCTTGGGGATATACCCAAAAGACCGTGACACAGGTTACTCCAGAGGCACCTGCACACCCATGTTTATTGCGGCACTATTCACAATAGCCAAGTTATGGAAACAGCCAAGATGCCCCACCAGTGATGAATGGATTAAGAAAATGTGGTATCTATACACAATGGAATTTTATGCAGCCATGAAGAAGAATGAAATGTTATCACTCGCTGGTAACTGGATGGAATTGGAGAACATCATTCTGAGTGAGGTTAGCCTGGCCCAAAAGACCAAAAATCGTATGTTCTCCCTCATATGTGGACATTAGCTCAAGGGCAAACACAACAATGGGATTGGACTTTGAGCACATGATAAAAGCGAGAGCACACAAGGAAGGGGTGAGGATAGGTAAGACACCTAAAAAATTAGCTAGCATTTGTTGCCCTTAATGCAGAGAAACTAAAGCAGATACCTTAAAAGCAACTGAGGCCAACAGGAGAAGGGGACCAGGAACTAGAGAAAAGGTGAGATCAAAAAGAATTAACCTAGAAGGTAACACACACGCACAGGAAATTAATGTGAGTCAACTCCCTGTATAGCTATCCTTATCTCAACCAGCAAAAACCCTTGTTCCTTCCTGTTATTGCTTATACTCTCTCTACAACAAAATTAGAAATAAGGGCAAAATAGTTTCTGCTGGGTATTGAGGGGGTAGGGGGGAGAGGGAGGAGCCGGAGTGGGTGATAAGGGAGGGGGTGGGGGCAGGGAGGAGAAATGACCCAAGCCTTGTATGCACATATGAATAATAAAATAAAAAAATAAAATTAAAGAAAAAGAAAGTAACAATAGTTCACATGCTTTATTCTAAAATGATTTGAAACAAAGCCTTTATCTTCAAGGTTGTGACATTATTTTAGCACACATATTTGTTCATTTATTTTCAATATTAGATTTCTTTATTAAGTAGGTAATGCATTTATATTGTTTTAAAGTCAAAACTACATGGACAGGTAGAGAGAAAGGCTTCATCTTTCCCTCTCCACAAAATACCCCATCTCCACAAGATACCCCTTCATCTTTCCCTCTCCACAAGTATCAAATTTTTATTTATAGTTAATTCTTCAAATCTTTCTTTTTGCAAATGCATGCAAATATGTGTATATATTTTTCCCTTTTAATTTTTTATTTATAAATTGACAAATTATAGTTGTATATATTTAGGGAATATAAAGTAATGTTATGATTTATTAATACAATGTAGAATAATTAAATCAAAATAATTAACATATGCATAGCCTCAAATCCTTACTTTTCACAGTGAGAACATTTGATTATTTTCAGCAATTTAAAAATGTATAATACATTATTGTTTACTGTATTCACCACACTGTGTAACATATCTCAGAGAAGAAAATTTATTCTTCCTATCTCGTTGAGGATTTGTACCCTTTGACTATCATCTCCTACCACTATCAGCACCCTAGCCTCTGGTAACCACCATCCTCCCTGTTTCTTTGAATTTAATTATTTTCATTCCACATATAAATGAGAACATGTGGTATTTGTCTCCATGTGCCTGGTTTATCTCACTTAGCATAATGTTCCCCAATTCCTTCCATGTTTCCACGAATGGCAATTGCTGGTATAGAATTTCCTCTTAGAACTGCTTCTGCTGCATTCCAGAAGTATTAGTATGTTGTGTTTCCATTTTTGTTTGTCCAAAGGTATTTTGTTGTTGTTGATGATTTGGTGGTACTGGGGTTTGAACTCAGGTCCTCACACTTGCTAAGCAGCTACTCTACCACTTGAGCCACACCTCCAGCCCTAGTCCCACACATTTTTTTAATTTCATCTTTAATTTCTTCATTGAACCATTGGTTGTTCAGGAGCATGTTGTTTAGTTTCCATGTATTTGCATCTTCCTGCTACTGGTATCTAGGAATTTGGTATGGTTTCAGTTTTCTTAAACTCTCTAAGACTTGTGACCTGACATGGGATCTGTCCTGGAGTATGTTCACCATGTGCTTAAAAACAATGTGTATTCTGTTCTTGTTGGGTAGAATGTCTGTGCATGTCTGTTAGATCCATTTGGTTTAAAGTGTTGATCAAGTCCAGTGTTTTCTTATTAATTTTCTGTTTGAACAAACTGTCCACTAAGGAAAGTGGGGTACTAAGGCCCATTGCCATTATTATATTGCAATCTGTGTCTTCTTTTAGATCCTTAAATGTTTGCTTCATACATTAAAATGTTCTGATGTTGGGTGTATATATATTTAAAACCATTATGACTTGTTGATGAATTAACCCTTTTATAATTATGTGATGACTGTCTTTGTTTCTTTTTATAGTTTTTGATTTAAGGTAGCGTTTGCCTGATATAACTATGTCTGTTCCCTTTGGCTTCTGTTTGTATGGAATATCTTTTTCCATTCCTTCACTTTCAGTCTATGTATATCCTTAAAACTGAAGTGAAGTCAGGCACCAGTGGCCTGTGCTAGAAATCATAGCTACTTGGAAGGCTGAAATTAGGAAGACCAGGATTCAAAGCCTGCCTAGGAAAAAAAGTTCTCCAGATCTAACCTCAATGGGAAAAAAAATCTGGATTTGATAGCATGTGCCTGTCATTCCAGTGCTCACAGGAAGCATAATATATAGGATTGTGGTCTAGGCCTGCCTGGGGCAAAAAGCAAGACTCTATCTCCAAAATAACCAGAGTAGAGAGGGCTAGAGGTATGGTTACAGTGGCAGAGCACCTGCCTTACAAGTGTGAAGCCCTGGATTCAAACCCCAGTATCACCAAAAAAAAAAGAAAATAGCACGAGGGGCAGCATGTGGCCGGGTATTTTTGTCATCCATTTAGCCACTCTATTGTTTTATTGGAAAATTAAATTTATTTACATTCAAGGTAATTATTGATGGGTAAGGAGATAGTACTGCTATTTTGCTCATTGTTTTCTATGGGGGTTTATATGCATTGTTTCTTTAGTCCTCTCTTACTCTGCTTTGTGGATCATTGGGTTTCTATGGTGGCACTGCTTTGAATCCTTTCTATTTTTATTTCATTCATCTATGATAGATTTTTTTGCTTTATGGTTACCACAAGGCTTATGTAGAGTGTTTTATAAGTCTATTTCAAGCTAATAACAATTTAGCTTTAGAACTCTACCACTTTATTACCCTTCTAAATTTCATACTTTTATTTAAGAATTCAGATCATTTTGTAATATATGTCTCTTGACAATTTCTGCAATCACTAATAACAGTTTTTGTCTTTTAACCCTCATACTAGGAATAAAAGTGCTTAACATATTACAGTTACCGTTCTAGAGTATTCTGAATATGGGTCTGTATTTATTATGCTATTGTGCTTTGTGCTTTCATTAAGTTTTATGTTATTAATTAGTGTTCTTTGGCTTCAGTTTTTAAAACTGCCTTTAACAAGTCCTGTAAGGCAAGTCTTAATTATAATGAACAGCCTTCCCCTTTGCTTGTCTGTGAGTATTTTTATTTCTCCCTCATGTTGGAAAGACAGTTTTCCTTGGTAAAGTATTCTCAGTTGGCAGTTTTTCCCTTCACCACTTTGAATAGTACATCCTAGCCTTTTCTGGCCTGCAAGATTTTTGCTGAGATATCTGCTGATAGTTGTATTGGGATTCCTTCATAGATGATGTGCTTTTTGACTTTTGCTGCTTTTGGAACATCTGTCTTTGAATTTTGATATTATGTTTCCTGGTGAAGACTAGAAATGTCACTAGCATTTTCTGACTCCCATAGATAAAACTAGAAAGTAATAACAAAATTTAAAAGTACAAAGGCACTTAATTGAAAGGTGGAGCCTTGCAATGTGATTGGATCATGAGATCTCTAACTTCATCAATGGATTTATCATGTCAACTCGTGTTTTACACAGGTGCTAGGATGATTCAATGGAGAAAGTACAGTCTCTAACAAATGGTGCTGGTACAATTAGTTAGGTATCCACATGCGAAACAACAAGTTGGACCCTAACTTCACAACACACACAAAATAACTCAAAGTAGGTCAAAGGCCTAAATACAAGAGCTACAACTCTTAGAAGAAAACACAGAGATAAATCTTCATTGCTCTGGGTTTGGAAATAACTTCCTAGTTATCACATAAAAGCACAAGTAACAAAAGTAATAATAGATAAATTGAACTTTATTTAAAAATTTTAAATTGTTCATTAAAGGACATTATCAACACAGTAAAAAGACAATCACAAAATGGAAGAAAATATTTGAAAAATCATATGTCTAATAAGGGTGTAGTTCCCAGAATATTTAAAGATCTCATAAATCAACCACAAATATACAAAAAAACTCATTTACAAACTGGGCAAAGGACTGTACAGACATTTCTCCAAAGATAACCAACAAGCACATGAAAAGATACCCAACACAATTAGTCATTAGGGAAATGTAAATGCAAACCGCAATGAGATGCCATCTAATCCATTAATGTAGCTAAAAAATAAATACCAATAACCGAAAAACAAACATAAATACACGTTGATAAGAATGTGGTGAAATTGGAGCCCTTATACATGTAGGTAAGAATGTAAAATAGTGTCCTCACTCTAAAAATCAAACTGAAAATTCCTCACAAGTTTAAATATACAATTACCATATGAAGCTTCAACTCCATCCCTAAATATATATCCAAATAAAGTGAAAATGGGTATTCAAACAAACCTTGTACATGAACATTCACATCAGACCTATTTATAATAACCAAAAGGCAGAAACAACCCAAATATCTATTAATAGTGCTCCCTTCAGTAGCTCAGCTGCTAGACTGGAGGACTGTAGTTATTCCAAATATCCATCAATAAATGAATAGATAAATGAAATGTGATATATTCATATAATACAATATTACTCAGCCATAAAAGGAATGAAATACACATACTACAACATGAATGAACTTTGAAGACATGCTAAATGAAATTAGTCAGACAAAAAAGGCTACATACATATTATGTGATATTTATATAAAAGATCCAGAACAGGATAATCCACAGATACAGATAGCACATTAATAGTAGCTAGGGCTTGTGAGGAGGAGAATAAGGAATCATTGTTTAATGGGTTTAGGGTTTTCTTTTGAGGTAATGAAATTGTTCTAGAACTAGAGAATAGAAATGATTGCACAATATTGTGGATATGTAATTTTCACTAATTTGGGCACTTTAAAATGGTGAATTTTATGTTATTTAGACATCATCATCATAATAAATATATATGAAAACTCTTAATGACCACATCTAACTAGTAATAAATCAGTAATACTAACTACTTATGAAAAGTAAAGTTCCAGAAATAAGAAATTAGGAATCCATTCACAAAGCTCTCAAAGTACTAAATTTATTATCAAGGCTCAAAAGCAGTCAAAGTATAAGATAGTCTGGACCCTTTCATGATGTTAGTCAGCCTTCCATTACTATAACAAATACCTGAGATACCCAACTTACAAAGATGAAAGATTTTAGTCACAAACTAACAAACGATGTGAAAGACCTCTACAAGGAAAACTACAAACCACTGAAGAAAGAAATTGGAGAAAATAATCAGAAGGTGGAAAGATCTCCCATGCTCATGGATTGGTAGAATCAACCCAGTAAAAATGGCTATACTACCAACAGCAATCTACATGTTCAATGCAGTTCCCATCAAAATTCCAATGACATTCATCACAGAGATTGAAAAATCTACCCTAAAGTTCATTTGGAAACACAAAAGACTGCGAATAGCCAAGGCAATACTGAGCAAAAAGAGCAATGCTAGAGGTATCACAATACCTGACTTCAAACTATATTACAAACCAATAGTAATAAAAACAGCATGGTACTGGCACAAAACCAGACAAAAAGACCAGTGGAACAGAATAGAGAAACTGAATATGAATCCACAACAGCTATGCCCACCTAATTTTTGACAAAGGCACCAAAACCATCTGATGGGGAAAAGACAGCCTCTTCAACAAATGTTGCTGGGAAAAGTGGTTATCTGCCTGCAAAAACTGAAACTAGATCCATGTTTATCACCTTGTACTAGTATCAACTCAAAATGGATTAAAGACCTTAATATCAGACCTGAATCCTTGAAGCTAGTACAGGAAGGAGCAGGGAAACATTGTAATTAATAGGCAATAGACAATGACTTCCTAAATAGAAATTAAATGGCTCAGCGGGTGCTCTACTACTTGAGCCACTCCACCAGCCCTCCACTCCCCTTCTTGAAATGACTTTTGACAGGTTTCAAATGTCCCCTAGTCATACATGAGTAGAAAGTATCTCAACCATATTCAAGTATCTTTACCCTCTTCGTTTACTCTTTTCCTTCCACTATTTCCTACCCCTAAACATAATTTGTTTTACATTCCCTTCCTTCATTGTTTTAACATCTTTCATTGTTCTGTGGAGTTTTACCTAGGTATTTTACCTTTAAATGTATTGTACTTTAGTCAGTCAAATCCTATATTTCTCATCCTCACCCTTTTCCTACTATCCTGTATTGTTGAACAGTTTTCAGTGTGTTTTCTTGTGTCTTATTCCTACACAGATGTGACGTATTTCAGTATTATTCACTCCCTATCATTCTTTTCCTCCTCCCTTAGTCTCCTTTTAGGTTTCCATTTTTAACAAAAGTTAGTTTCTTTTCTTGAGGATTGAGTTTGAGAATCTGTATTTTTTTTTCTAACTATGTTGGTATATCCACTAAAACTCTGTTTTCATAACAACTACTATTCATGGATGTCTATTTTTGTTTTCTATGAAAGGAAAGCTGTAATTTAGAACCACAATGGTACATTTTAAAAATATTCATTTATAAATGGGCTAACTTGAGACCAATGAGCTAGCTTTGGGAAAAAATGTTTACATTTTTGTTTCTTTTTAAAATCATACTAAAATTATTCAAAATCATTTATTTACTGTTAGGTTCAGAAAGCTTGCATCTGGTGGTAATACAGGTATCATGCCAATGATTAAGCTCTTGGATTAGCAGTGCTAATAATAATTTGTACACAGATGTTACAAAAAATAACCTCTTATAATTCTAGTGATGCTTTTTTTTATGTAACACACAAATTGGGGAAATTTTTCAAATAAACAAATGACATCTACATTTTAAAACCAAGTAAGAAGTTTCTGGCTCATGTCCTTCAAGTTGAAATCTGCCTTGTATAGATACATCTCCCTTTTAAATCAATGACTACACTGAGTGTAAGAAATTTTATTCCAAACCTCTAAACTTCTTAGCGTACCCAGAGAGGGGGGAAAAGAGATAGGCTCTATCTATAAATTAAACAGGATAAATGAAAGGGTAACATGCATCGACTCATCCCTTAAGATCTATTACACATTTACTGCTTGTCAGGTAGCAGGCAAGGCACCAGGCAAAGCACAAATGCAGCTCCCATTTTCAAGAAGATCATGACATGTCTTTTTTCAGGGTTTTTTAAAAATTCCAAACACTTTTAAATTGCTTTGGAAAAAAAATCATTATTAACCTAGGCAACATGAACTACCCAAGTTAAAAAAAAAAAATTAAGCCTGACTGGTAAAATTGCCAAGACTTTGGATTAAGCATTACAAGCATCAAGAAAATTTATGAGAACCCAGGAATTTTATGAGAATCTCAGTCAAACAAACTTAGTTAGGGTTCTGTTGCAGGGAAGGGAATATAAATGCATTAAATGATACAGAAAAAATGAGGAAGAGCCGGATGTGGTAGTACATGCCAGCAATTCTAGCTCTTGAGAAGCAGTTGCAGGGAGATGGCAAGTTTGAAGACAGCCTGGGCTACATAACAACACCCTGTCTCAAAAAGAAAAAGAAGAAAAAAATCAGGAAACTGAATCAGCTGCTTATAACCAGATAGCATGGAGAAGTATAGTAACAGCTCCTTGCTGTTCAAAAAACAACTAGCAATTCTAGGAACCAACTAGAAGTGCTGATAATTTATGTATCTCCTCTGTCTCAAGTATGTTTTGCCTGTGTTATAATCTGAATTTACATTTTGGCCCTTTCCCTCACACACCACAACAAAACCATTACCAAGTCTTGTGTGTGCTAAGCTCAAAATATATCCTGAATTCAACCATTTCTTACTACCGTCACAGCTAATACCCTATTCCAAGCTATCATTACCTTCTAGATTGCCACAATACTATTACTAATCCATCTTCCTACTTCTACTTCTTTTTCTTTTACTCATTTCTCTGTACAGTAGCCCAAGCAATCATGTTAAGACACATATCATATTATGTCACCTTCCTATCAAAACCTTCCAGTGACTTCCCATCATATTTAAAATTTTAAAAGTTCCAAGATATATTAAAAATGGAACCTGGATACTACTCAACCTGATTACCTAAAAATCCCACTATCTATTTCCCACTGCTCCAAGAATCTTGGTCATCTTCTTGTTATTTCTCAAACATGACAAGCATATTCCTGCCTCAAGACTTTTCCATGTGCTTATATTCTCTGCCTAGAAATATTCTTCCCCAGATATTCTCATGGCTTCCTCTCTCACATCATCCACCTCTCCCTCTATTTAATTCCTAAGAGAGATCTTCCCTGACTAAAAACTAAATAGCAACTCTATTCTGTTGATCTTTTTCTTTCTGGACTTGTCACTCCTTGAAATACTATTACATACTTTCTTTGTCACTATCTCCCCAATTAGAATGTCAGGCCAGGTGCCATTGGCTCACGCTTATAATCCTAGCTACTCAGGAGGCAGAGATCAGGAAGATCACAGTTCAAAACCAGCCTAGGCAAATAGATCTCAAGACCCTATCTCGAAAAAACCTTTCACAAAAATAGGGTTGGTAGAGTGGTTCAAGGTGAAGGCCCTGAGTTCAAATCCCAGTACCACATAAAAAAGTAGTAAAAATGTCAGCCTGTGAAAGCGAACCACTGCTATATCATGAGCACCTTCAAACAGTGCCTGGAGCATAGTGGATATTCAGCATTTAATATTAAACTAGTTCTTATGTCCCTTCTCCTTTCTCTCTACTGACTCTGCTTGTGATTGTCTTGAGTTCAAAAATCCTGAAAGAGACTCTCCTTTCATGGGTAAGCACCATATGATAGTGAGTGTCTGTGCAAGTCAGGGCACCATGAAGCAACCAGATGAGAGTCTTAGCTACCTCACCAATCCCTAGTCCCCATTCTCTTATGGACAGAGCTCCAGAGTCTCATGGCTTAAGGAATTAGATGTGGCTATTGTCCTCAGGTGGAACTTGTACAATAACACAGACACTTATCTTCTTGGATTCCTTTCTAATACAAAGATAACCAAGTAGATCTTTCTGTTTATTTTCCTTCACTCCTCTTCCCATTAAGATCTACAAATTTTCATACCAACTACCACAAGAAAAAACACAACCAGACTCCTAGGAAAGTTTTTTTTTTCTCCCCAGAAAAATGCTCACACTACTTCTCCCACCTCTAATCAAACTCCTGGGCCTGAACCCAACACTTTTCAGTTTTAGGGGAAATTTTTACAGTCTATAAATCCATGTAACATGGTGTGCTGTAGACAATGTGTTACTTTTTCTGAAGTTTTTTTTTTTCATTTTAATAAGGAATTCTGTAGAAAGCAATTCTTCACCTAACAAGAACATCTAATATTCAATTTTAGGCAACATTATAATGATCTTAGAAATAATAAATTAGAGCAAAATAGCCTTCCTAAAATCCCTCAAACAGCATTAGTTATATAACTATTGTTAAGCATTTCGGTAATTATACACAACTCTCATGAATTCAATAAACATTATTGAGCGTCCACTATTGGCAAAGCACCATGCATGTTCTTGGGCCACAAATACACAGCTCATAGGAGAGCAAGTTTTCATTTCAGCAAAAAGTTATTCTTTCCTAATATTTTGTTATTAGATGTACTGGGAATAACTGCATTGCTGAAGAATTTTTTTATAATCAGCAACCAGTACAAATACTCAAACAACAAAATCACTTGTTTTCAGGCTTACTGTAGGCAATAAATTGCATTCTGAAATTATCAAATTTACGGGAGAAATTTTTTAGTGAATCAATCTGTGATATAGTATCACTGTCAGTTTAATCAAGAAAATTGTATTTTTTCTCTACAGTCTACCTAATGTTTGCAGTAAGCTGAACTTCTTTTTCTTTCTGTTTTTGTTTTGGCTTCAATTTGGTTTGTTTGTTGGTTATAGCTGTTCAACTAATATTCACTAAAATAGTACTGTGCTTACGGCATACAGTATTTATAGAGACTTAATCAGAATGGGGAAAACACTTTACTGAGACTTCCAAAAATCCTCATGACATTCATTAATCTTGGTAATATAGTCAAAGTATATTTTATTTCACAAATGAATCAATATTCCTAATTTCAATAAAAAGGTAATACCTGTTACTTATAAATATTAATTGAACAATGTTCACTTCACTTGCTTTAAAATCATCTCTTTAACCAGTTTTAATATGCCTTACAATATAGCCACAATACATTATAGTACCATCTGCACTAAATGCTATCCTCCCACTCCGCCTTGTTATTCTTACACCTAATCCTCTTTGTAACCCTTACACCTCCCACACTATCTATCCTAACTTCATAGTTGTCAAAAAGGAAATGATCATTTCATCATGCACACCATCACTTTCAGCAAATTTTCTCATTGTGGAGATGAAGCCTTTAATTCCAGCCAGCTGACTGCATAAGACCTTTCTTCTCATGTCAGTGGGATGACATTGATAAACTCTGTACCTCCACTCCTCCAAATAAGTTATTGCTATGTTTTGCTTTGATTCTTAGACATATTGAGCACATATTTAACATTCTAATACCCTTAATGTTCACAGACGTTTTCATGTCTCCACAACATTGTTACCTTATCCTGCAATGACATTGCAAAGATCAAATATCTAAGCCATTCAACTAAACTGGGGAACATTATACTAATTAAGCCAAGAGTATGGGTTCAAGAGCTATATTAACCAATTAGCCACACTAAAAGCAAAATTCTTCTGTAAAGTAACAGATTATATCTCAATGGTGGGTAAAAAGCCCACTATTTCATCAATGTCAGAGGTGACCAAGTATATAGGTTACTAAATAGTATCATAGTGTACTGAAAAGCAATTAATTTATAGACAACTCCTAATATTACATCAGTAAAATCAACTGCATGTAGCCAAGACAATATATTATGCATAATTATGTATACAATTGTTAATATTACAATGCTTCTCTATCTACTCCATAAAATAAAAAAGGAAGGAACAGTTCCAAACTTATTCTATAAAGCCACTATTACCCTAATATCAAACCTGATAAGGACAGAACAATAACAAAAATAGGCCAATTCCCCTTCACGAATATAGACACAAAAACTTTCAATTTAATACTTGCAAACAGAATTCAACAACACATTGAAAAGATCATGCACCATCAAGTTGGTTTCTTTTGTTTAAAGACAAATAGTGCATGTTTTCTCTTATATGAGGAAACTAGATACATAACTACAAACAAACAAAAAGTTGTGAAACCAAATGGAGAACTATTTGAAGGTAAAGGACAGAGGTAGGGAGACAAGGGTTGGTGGTAAGGGTGAATAAGATTAACGTATATCGTTAATCTTACGCATATGTGGAAATGTCATAATGTAGTCCATTATCTGTACAATGAAAAAGAAATCAAATAGTATGGAAAGACTTCTTTTATATTATCATATTGTTGTACTGGGGGTACATCGTGACATTTCAGAAATGCTTTACAAAATATCTTGGCTAAATTCACCTTCCCCATCATTCTCCTTTATCCCCCCCTCCACCCATTCTTAGAATGGTTTCAACAGGCTTCATTTTTCCATTTTCAAACATGAGTACATGATATTTCCACCATATTCATCCTCCTACAACCTTTCCTTTTATCCTCCTCTTCTCATTAGTTCCAGCCCCCAGATAGGACCTGCTTTACCTTCCTGTATTCAGTTTTTGAAAAAAAAAATTTGTTTGTTTAAGACAGAGAATTTCATTATGAAATTTCCATGTATATATGTATTGTATCCCAAATTGGGTTTCATTCCAGGAAGAAAGGATGGTTCAAAACACACAAATCAAGTAATATAATACAATACACCAACAGAATGAAAGACAAAATTCACATAATCATCTCAACTGATGTAAAAAAGAAAAAAAAAAAAGCCTTTGACAAAACACAATGCCCCTTCCTGGTAAAGGCCCTGAAGAAACTAGAAATATAAGAAGCCTACTTCAACAAAATAAAGACTATATATAATAAACCTATAGCCCACATTGTACTAAACGAGGAAAAACTGGTCAGGAATGAGACAAAGGTGTCCACTCTATCCACTCATAATTAAAATGGTGTTTGAATTCTTATCAATAAGGCAAGAGAAAGAAATAAAAGGAATACAACTAGGAAAGGATCAAGCCAAATTATCACTATTTGCAGATGATACAATCCTATACATTAAAGAGCCCAGAAGACTCCCAGATCTGATAAACTTTTTTGGCAAAGTAGCAGGATACAAAATCATCATACAAAAATCAGTAGCTTATAAAAGAAGTGGGGGTGCTGAAGGCATGGCTCAAGTGGTAGAGCACCTGCATAGCAAATGTGAAGCCCTGAATTCAAGCCTCAGTCCTGCCAAAAAAAAGAAAACTAGCTTTTCTATATATCAAACTCATTTTTCTTCTCAGCCTGTGAAAGAAATCAGGAAAACAATCCCCTTTATAATTGCCTCAAAAAATAAAATACCTTGGGATAAATTTAACTAAAGAACCAAAAGACTTTTATAAGGAAAACTATAAAACATTGAAGGAAAAAACTGAAGAAGACACTAGAAGATGGAAATACTTCCTTATTCATTGATCAGCAGAATTAACATTATGAAAAATGGCTATACTGCTGAAAGCACTCTATAGATTCAATGCACTCCACATGAACTCTTCACAGAAATATAAAAATCATAAAATTCATATGAAAGCCAGGTGACTCATATCTGTAGTCCTAGGGACTTGGTTATCTGAGATGAGAAGGATCCCTGTTCCAGGCTATTGAGGGATGGGGAATGGTGGCATGCACCTGTCATCCCAAGCTACATGGGAGGTTGAGATTGACAGGATTTCAGTTCTAGTTTGGCCCATAGAGAAAAGTTTGCAAGACCCCCATATGTGATGGCATATGCCTGTCATCACAGCAGCAGCGGAAAGCTTGAAATGGGAGAATTGTGTCCCAGGCCTAGCTAGGGCCTAACTATCTTCAAAATAACCAGAACAAAAAGGGCTGGAGTTGTGGCTCAAGTGGTAGAGTGCCTGTTTTGCAAGCACAAAGCCCTCACTCAGTTCAAACTCCAGAACTGCCAAAAAAGACATTCTTATGGAAGCATAAAAGAACATGAATAGCCAACACAATCCTGAGCAAAAAGAGCAATGATGAAGGGAAATTATACTATGGAGCCATTGCAAAAAAAAAAAAAAAAAAGCAATATAGTACTGGTACAAACACAGACATGTAAACCAATGGAATAGAATAAAAGACTCTGAAATAAGCCCATGCAGCTACAGCATCTGATTTTTAACAAAGGTACCAAAAACATATGTTGTAAGGAAAAACTTCAATAAATGATGCTGAAATTCTGTATATTACCATGTAGAAAACTGAAACTAGACCCCTATCTCTCACTCTGTATGAACATCAATTCAAATGGATCAAAGACCTTAATATGACACCTGAAATTATGATATAAGCATAAGTCACTACTTTCTGAATAGGTCTCCAATAGCTTGGGAAATAAAGAGCGAGAATTGACAAATAAGATCGCATCAAATTAAAAAGCTTCTGCACATGAAATAAATAATTACTGAATGAAATAATGAAGAGACAACTTACAGGATGAGAGAAAATATTTGCCAGGTATTCAATGGACAAGGGATTCATATCCAGAATATATAAAGAGCTCAAAAACTTAAACACCAAAAGAACAAATAATCCAATTAATGAATGAGCAGATAAGTTGAACAGCAGGTTCTCAAATGAAGAAGTATAAAAGGTTAATAAGTACATGAAGAAACAGTCAACATCATTAGCCATAAAGGAAATGCAAATCAAAACAGCATTGAGATTCTATCTCACCCCTACTCAGAATGACTATCATCAAAACAAACTAGACAAATGCTGAGAAAGATGTGGGGGGAAGGAACCTTTATGTTGGTGGAGATGTAAATTAGTCCAGTCACTATGGAAATACGTATGTATGTTCCTGAAAAAACTAAAAATATAACTAGCATATGATCCTGCTATGCCATGTAAGTTGGCATACAATAAATATACCTGTATACCCATGTTTATTGCAACACTGTTCACAATAACCAAACTATGGAATATGTTTAAGTGCCCATCAACCAATGAATGAATAAGGAAAGTGTGATGTATGCATACAGTGCAGTATTATTCAACCATAAAGAGGAATGAAATTATGTCCTTTTCAGGAAAAGGGATGTAACTAGAGATCATCATGTTAAGCAAAATAAGACAGACTCAGAAACAGAAATATTGTATGTGTTTTTCCATTATGCAGACCTTAAAAAATGACATGAATATATACCTAAGGAAGGTACACTGGCCTTGCCCCAAAAAAAAGTAAAAATAAATTACTGGAAATTATATAGGACGTCTGAGAATTGTTGTGCACAGTCAAAAAAAATTAATGACTCCTAACCCAGTTTTAGGATATGAGCCAATATTCACAGCTATCCCTGAATGACTGACGAGATAGTCAGGTCTACTGAATGAACACCTCTGTGATAACATGGTAAGTTACTCATAGCAATGATTTCCCCAGTTCTTCTCCATTAGGACTTACGGACATTTACCTGGAAATCTACACATTTAGAAAAGAGGCATAGTCAGATATTTTGAGAACTATTGAGCACAGACTCTGAATGAAAACTATTATCTAGAGAATTGAAACAATATTATGTCTCCCTTATTAGATAAAAGGTACATAGGAATCAGGAAATACATGCAGTCTTGAGCAAGGGCCATCTTTCAGTGTATCCACTAGGTCTGCAGACCCATACAGTGGACATTTCCCTAGTCTCCAAATGTATAAGGACTGACATAATTAGCAGTTGATCCAAGACCCATATTAGCCCTTGGTGTAAGAAGTACTGTAGTGAGGAAGAAAGTATTGTTATCCGTTGGTAAAAGGCATGGACTCCACAGAAAGGAATATAACCCTGAAAAGATTTAGAAATCTGTGACATGAGTATATTTCAGGAATACAGAGGGTAGGGTCATGTTCAAAGTAAAAAAAGATGAACTGGAAAATCTTATATCTTCTGCTAGGAAGAGGAAATCTCAGCACTTAATGGGCCACTTCAAATTATATAGGTAGCATATTTCACAGTTTAGAATTTTGTGTAAGCCACCATGCTGAAGGACAGCTTTGAGTAAGGCCCACAGCAGATAAGGGCTCTACCTAAGCATAGACTGCAACATGAGCAGTCCTGCTACCTGGTCTATATACTTCAACACATCCCACAGTGTTGTAAGTATCAGTAATAGGAACAAGGAGCCATAAGGAGTTTGTGGGAGTAATTGAAATCCCTTGAAATACTGGAAGAAAAGGAAGACTTACCAACTGCAACAGAGAATTACATGCAATGAAAAACAATATCTTTGTGCTACCAGATCCTGGTAGAAAGGAAATGCCTGATCTTGGAACACCAAGTGATCATGTGGCTAAATCTGTTCTTCATCCTGCCAGACCCACAAAGACAGGTGAGCCCACCTCAAAAATCCACCATATCCACCATGAAAATATCTGTGTATTAGATGTTAACAACCATCAGAGAGCATCCACCATAAAAGGGCATAAAAGAACCAAGTAAACAAAATGACCTTGTCACTTGACACCACCCAGTGACTGTCATCTTCCACCACAGTGCTAGCATGAACTAAAGGGAGAAGCAGGAGTGCCCCCACGACCCATTGGAGGACTTTGTTTCCCATCATTGCAACTCCAGACTCTAGGATTAGAACTTTGATCCTCAAAGCAAGCATACTTTACCAGGGAGCAAAGTAAAAGTCAAGATGTTATTTACATTAAGTGACAACAAGCAGATATCTTCAAATATTAAAGAACACAGATAATATAAAGTCATAACTCTTTGTCAATGAAATTAGGTATTTAAGAGATTAACCAAACTAGATAATTAAGGAATGAAGAAATCATAATGAAAAATAATAATGATAAGATCACTAGTAAAGAGTAAATTCACTTATATATAGTACTAATAAATATAGTACTAATAAAGAATAGCAGAACAACTACAGGAATTATGGTTAGTAAATAGACCGAATATCAAACATGCATAATACACCAATGATAATATAACTGACAAAGGTTGGAGTGTGATAAGCCAGGAGGATATAAAAATGAGTACCAATATTCTCATTTTGTGTATCGGAGTATCAATCAATACTGTCTAAAACTATTTATTTAATAAAATATTATATTCCAACTACTTAGTTTTTGTATGTTATTTGTTAGCCATAAAACAATCATAATGAAATATATCTGAGGTGAAGACACATTCATTTGAAATGCAACATTACTTTACTTTAACTGCAGTTTCTTTTACATATATTAAATTTACATAAAATTAAATTTAATATTTTACTCACAAAACAATCTATAATATGGTCCTCTTTTATAAAGCTATTTTATATATTCCAACCTAAACTATTTTTATTTCTATAGTTCTGCATGTATATTTTTGTAATAAGATACATGTAATAATATTCACCTAATGTTAATGATACTAATTTCTGAATAGTGGAATTTAAGATATTCTTTATTTTAATTTTTCTACTTTTCTACATTTTTTGATTATTTGCAATATCATATATAATCTTCTAAAAGCAATAATGAAAGTAAGCAAAGGCTAGATATTTAAAATGCTATGTGCTATGCTAAGGCTATTGAACTTTTATATACCTATGAAGATGTATAAAAGGTCTTCAAGTATTTTAAGAAGAAATTAAAGTCATAAAAGTAGGTGATTTCTTCCAAGAAAATTAGAAAAAGAATATATAATTTTTACTCCTGCACAACGGGTACAAAAAGAAAGAAATCCATGAAAAAAATTTAGAAGTCAAAGGGATAAGAAGAAAATCAGAGACTATGCTTATCACAAAAACCAAGTGTGGACATAGTGGTCAGCACTGTCAAATGCTACAGAAAGGGTATGTAAGGCACTAATTTAAAAATGTTAATCAAGAAATTACTGGTTATCATGAAAAGGATCTTTTCAGTAGCACAATTCAGAGTAAAATCAGACTTTAGTTATTCATGAGTGACCCATTAATGAGGACGTGCATAGTATTTGAGTTTAGGCAAGAAGGAAAGCACTCAGGCTCTTGTAGTTATATGCATGGAAGCTTTGCTAGGAATCTCTCTGTATAGCAATCCTTATCTCAGCTAGCAAAAACGCTTTGTCTCTCTTATTATTGCTTATGTCTTCTCTTCAACACAACTGGAAAACAGGGCAGAACAGGTTCTGCCTGGAAGCAAGGGGCAGTGGCAGGGAAGAGGGAGGGGTGGGGGTGGAGAGAGAAAGGCCCAAACAATGTGTGTACATGTAAATATATGAATAAAAAATAAAGAGATTGTGCAACAAAAAAAGAATAGAAATAAATTAATTTTTAATATGAGAAAGATGAGAATAAAGATATAGTGAAAGAAAAATGCCTACAGAAAGGGAGATGCTGAAGATAAAGATTGAGGAGGTGAATTCAAGTATGATATATTTGATACATTGTAAGAACCTGTGTAAATGCCACAATGTACTCTCACCCATCATAACAATAAAGGAAAGAAAAGAAAAAAAGAGAATAGAAGATGACTAGTTCCTCAATAGCAAGGAAGAAAGATGGATTCAAAGCATAGAAGGAAAAAATGGACAGTTTCTTTGGATAAAATGAAAGATGTGGACTGGGGGTATGGCTTAAGTGGTAGAGTGCTTGTCTATCAGGTCCAAGCTCTGAGTTCAATTCCCAGTGCCATAAAGAAACAAAATAAAAAGATAAAATGAAAGATGCTAAAAATAAAACTAAATGAAAGTAAGTTCCATGGAGAAGGATAGGAAGTTGGGAGAATAGCACGCTCACCAATGGCTTCATGTATAATTGGCATGACACATCACAATTTAAGTATATGCATATTTAACCATACAATAGTAATGCTTAAGAAAGTTTATATAATTCACTAAATCAGGTGGTGAAGGAATGTGAAAGAAAATAGGAAACACACAAATACTATCATTGCTTGGGGTAGCAGAATAATAGATAAAGAGAAAGAGGACTGGGTGTTACCTAAAGGTGCACTTATAGAAGAAACCAGTAGGATAAAAATATACAACTCACATAATATCCAAAGAATTACATAAATAAAGAAAAATACAGAGTAAAAATGTGAAAATTATTAAAGTAGAACAGTGAGATGAAAATGATAGAATTAAAAGCAAATAACTAGAATATCAATGATATAAGAAGTTTAACTCAATAATTAGAAAAGAAAGATTTTCAGAATGGATCAAAAAGCAAACCCCAATTCTACAATGTATCAATTCTCTAAAATTTTGGGCTCAGAACCCACCAACCCTTTTAAGTTTTTAAAAAACAGACACAAAAAGTGTCTGTTTATATCCATTATTTCTGTTGGTAGTTACTATTCTAGACATTAAACCTGAATTTTTGTTTATTATTCATTAATTTGTTGAAATAACAATAATAAACCCATTGTATGCTAACATAAATAACATATTTTCATGAAAAAAACTACATTTTCCAAAACAGAAAAGTAGTAAAGGGAGTAATACTGTGTTTTACATTTTACAAATCTTATTAATGTATGGTTTGAGAGAGTATCTAGGTTCTCACATGTGCTTTACATTCAACTTATAAATTACAGAAGCAGAAATAAAAGACCATAGTCTGACCACTGAGCAATAAAACTAGAGAAAGTAAAAATGCCCTTTCATCTACAAATTTTGAAACTGTCTGCAAAATAGCTGGCAGGCCAAAGAAAAAATATAAGCCAAAAGAGCAAAATTTTTAGAAAACAAGAATAAGATAACACTATGTGTCATAGTATATATAGTGTACATAACTGAATATAATTTACCAAAATGGGGCTCAAAAACTACAGAAACTCTTAACTTCCACAGAAGCAAGTGTGGAGACTACTATATAACAACCCTTTCCTTCTCCTCAAGACCCCCAAAAACAATAGCTTCCAAAAAAATGTCTACTCAAACTTTAAAGAAAGATGTCCAACGGCATAGAAATATAAAGTTTTCATGTATTTTTAAGAACAATAACATTAATTATTCAATATACATTAATACCAATAACATTAATACCAAAACTAACTAAATACAATAACATTAATACCAAAACTAACAAAGATTACACAAAAAAGAAAACCACAATTCAACATCATCTAAAATTTATGTAAATATCTTGAGTAAAATATTAGTAAACATAATCCAGCATCATATTAAAATATGAATACACAATTATCTAGTAAGATTTGTTCTGGAAATACAAAGGTTTTTGAAAATGACCAAGCAAATTCATTTCAGAAATGCAATAATAATTCAAAAATATTAATGCACACATTTTTTAGTTAACCTAATGACAAAAAAGTTTATCTCCAGCACACTAAAAATTTGAAAAATCCAACAATAGTTTTTTATTAAAGATAAAGAAGATGAACAAAATGAAATAAATAGATACTTCCTTAATATAATAAAATATTTTTGTGTCCCCAAAGCCTGCAGCAGGTTTTATGGGAAACATTAGGAGCCTATTTCTTCCTGACACTACAGTAAGTAATATCACCACTGTCAGAATGTGTTAACCAATGCAATCATACAAAATGCACATATTTGACTGGATAATTGAAATACTCAAAAGAATTAATTTCAAACTACCTATAACAGCAAAATAATTCAGCACATTAGTGTAATACAAAATCATCATGTAGAAGTCACTATGTCTCATATACAAAAACAGTAACTGGAAGACAACATACATGAAGGAAAAGAGGATTTCACTTTCAATACCCTTTCCAAAATATAACACCTCATAACAAACTTAAGAAGATATGGTCAAGATCTATAAAAGATAGCTTTACAACAGTCCTCAAAGACACAAAAGAATCCTTGATGCTAAATGTTACATGCTCTTTAACAGGAATCAACTAAAATTTTCTTCAGTGAGACTAATTTTTTAAATGATGGTACATCCACTCAGTGGAATATTATTTAGAATAAAAATGAGAGAATTTAATGTACTTTTATCAATAGACCTTTAATATCTATGTTATTTTTTAAAAGCAAGATGCAGGACCTGGGGTGTGACTCAATGGTAGAGCACTTGTCTATTATCTCCAAGGCCCTGGGCTTGATCTCCAGCACTACAAAAAATAAAAATACAATAATAAAAATTTTTTAAAGAGAGGTACAGTAAAATGAGTATAGTATATTTGTGTGTTTTTAAAAGGGGACAAATAAGACTACATATACATATTTGCTTATGTTTACATAAAAGAACTCTGGAAGAATTTTTTTAAATCTAGGTAGTTAAACTATGGTAGAGCTAGTACTGGACAGATGAAGTAAGAGGAGGTTTCATACTCTTCCATTTTATAATCATGTTATCATATTATCTATTCAAAATTAAAATTTGATATTAAAATTTTCTCATTTTTTTTTCAAAAGAAAGAAATGAAAGTTTCCTTTCAGCTATCTTGAAGTACATTTCTCAAATATCTACCTTTGAAAAGTATACCAAATTGCAGCAAAGTTCAGTAGCAACTTTCATCAAATTTTTTTAGGAATAAGGCAACATTAATTGTATCTGTCTTAATATTTTCCAGGCTAATATTATTGTGGTTTTGTTAGATGAGCACAATGTTCCCTTTCTTTGTTCATTGTATCAATTCATAATCATTGTTAAAAGTAGACTCTGGTCACGGCTGCTCCCACAGCCTGCTTTGCACCAGGGGTGGCCTTCTAGTCAGGTCTGTGTCTATATTAGGCAACTTAACTTTCACAAGAGGATATCAATCCTACTCCCATTTCAACTGTCTGTTAAAGCATATGGGTCCTTATTTAATTGGCAACATAGACTAGCAGCACTCCAGGTAGTTGTCAGCAAATACAATCTTGAACTCATGCTGTCCAATACCAATCAAAATCTTGGCCAAGATAAATAATATTTAGGAAGGATTGCTTGAAAAATAGAGTGGACATTTGCTAGTTTTGGCAGTTCAATGTCTGAAAACCCATCCTTTGTTGAAGAAGTTTTAAGAGAAGAGATAGGCAGGATCTTGATTCCCTCTACAAATACCAAAGAAAAAGCAAATATCCCTTCTCCTTATTCTGTAAAAACTAAAACTATTTGTGTTATCTAGACTTGATCAGCTGAACGAGCTATTATCCTGGGATTTTGTACCTTGGGAAAGCTGAGCAGATAATCAGAGATTATTTGCCACGGGGGTAGTAGCCTAAATGACAATCAATACAATGAAGTTGAGTGTCATCATTGGCAGCAGCACAATAAACTGTTTACAGATTATTCACTGTGACAAAATCCTTTCCCCAGCCTTTCTTTTCTTGACTCATACCCATTAATTGAGCCTAGTTCTCCAAGATTTTTGTGAGTGTGATTTTATGTGTGATCAATGTGCTCAGCCTCACCATCCCCCACCCCCATGAGGGAGCCCTACCCTTCTTGGGATTTAAAAAAAAAAAAAAAACTTGCCAAACTGAACTGAAAGGTATGAGTAAGAAAAAATATACTTGGAAGACAGAGTGGGGAAAGGAATAATGTACCACTACTATGATTTGGATATGGTCTGAATTTATCTTCCAAGGGTTCATGTGTTGGACCCTTGGTCCCAGGTATGGTGTTGAGAGAGGCTTGAAATTTTTGTAGGGAGGGCCTAATGAAAGTTCCCTATGTCAATTGGAGGGACTGCTCTCAGAAAGGATTGTGGGACCCCAGTCTCTCTCTGGCTTCCTTTGTGGTGATATGAGCTCTTGATCCTGTACATGCTCCAACCATTGTGATGTCATCCACCATGAAGCCTTCACTGAGGCCAACTCCATACCCTTGAACGTCCAGAACTAAGAGCTAAGTAAACCTCTTTGTTAGTGTTACCCAGCCTCAGGTATTTTATTATATTAACATAACACTAACTAATACAACAACACAAAAGATTTAATAGTTACCAAAAGTACAACTGCTTAAGAAAAAAGATATATTTGGAACCCCAAATAGAATGTCTTGAACTCGAGATGCATTTGGAAATGTGGCAAAGAAGTTAATGGAATGAAATGGGCATTATATACCATGCTACAATTTTTGGATGTTATCATGGTGGGACAGATTTTCAGCTAATATATCAATAACCTGCAGAAGGGCTGGGACTGTAGCTCAGTGGTAGAGCACTAGCCTGGCATGTATAAGGCCCTGGCTTAATTCCCAGCACCATATACAAAATAATAGGAGAAAACTCTGTATCCTTTCTTCTATTCATGGGTTTGCTATCACTACTATATTTACCACCAAAGCTACGATCTCTGAATGTGAAAATGAGGGGCTGGGGTATGGCTCAAGTGGTAGAGCAGCAGTCTTGCAAGCCTAAGGCCCTGAGTTCAAACCCCATACTGCCAAAAAAAAAAAATTACTTTCTCTGAATGTGAAAATGAATAAATTTGAAAAGTGTATTTAAGGAAACCCAAACATCTCTTGTCTCACGAAGAAATAAAAAAATTACGAAGAAGCTACTAATGAATAGAAATGTGAAAAAGATAAAGAACAACTTTAACACAAAAATTAAAAGAATACATAAGATTCAATTATAGTATAAAGACTTTTTGCAATTCAGGATGATTTTCTGGTTTCAAATTTCAGTAGATGAATTGAAAACAAGGATTGTCACTACTGAAAATCATATTAGAAGCCTAAGTGGAAGAAACAGCTCAAAACACAGAGAAAAAAAATACAGAGATGGACTTTTGTTTCTATCCCTAAGGATTTACTGCTGTAGAACTTATTCTTCCGCTGTAACCTAGAAGAAAGGGAAAAATATCTGAAACAACTAATTGCAAACTTTAGACTTTAGGTAGTGCAGGACTGTGGTCTCTGAGAGAGCGAAACAAGGCAGTCCCTGGAGGCACAAGGAAGTAGAACCAAAACAGAGCTGCTGAACTGAGGAGACAGATACTGGAGTTCAAGTAAACGGAGATGAATAGAAGTTGTGGGATAAAACCACACAGGAGAAAGCAGTATAAAGCAAAAGCTCCAGAAAACTCCAGAATTTTCTTGAGTTCATGGCTGAGTACTACTCTGTGTGCCAAGTGTGAAATTCTATAATGCCAGACAAAGAACAATTATCAAGAAAAGAAAAATGTCCAGGTAACTGTAGACCGAATAATACCAGAGTTTACTCAGGAATGGGAACTTTCCAAGTTCACCCTAGCAGAATTGAAGAGATCTTGTTGTAAACATGACATTTTTTGTTCAAAACATTCAGGAGAATGCTAGATGGGTATGCCTTAGTACTGAGGCTAAACGAACCCCAGAGTAAAGGCTACTCAAAACCAACCCTATAATGACTTAAAAACAAGAAACTCCCAAATCAAACTTAACCCAAATAACTGCCATATGGAACAAATTTTAAGGCTTTTTAAATAAGTACAACAAAATCCACTAGTAAAAACATAAAATGCACAATGTTTGATATCTAATTAAAAATTACTACAGTTCTGATTCTGCCCTGAAAAGGCTAGGCCCCTCAATCTTATCTCTCCTACTGATTACAACTTTTTAAAACTAGACAGTATGCAAAATAATTCACCAGCTAAAAAAGTGAAAAAAGTAGGCAAGTTTTCTTTAAAGAAAGGCAAAGTAAAACCAACATGAGCTATTACCTCACAAGCATTACGACGACAATTGTGGTGGGAAAAAAACAAAATCGCAAGTGTTGAGCAGAACATGAATAAAATGGAATCTCTGTGTACTATTGTGGAAATGTAAAATGCTGCAGTTGCTTTGGAAAGTAGTACAGCAGTTCCTTAAGATATTAAAAATAGAAATATCATATGATTCAACACTTTGATTTCTGAGTACACATCCAAACGAATAAAAAGCAGTATCTCAAGGAGATTTTTGCACATCAATACTCATGGGAGCACCATTCACAGTAGTCAAGAGGTGGAAGCAACCCAAGTATCCACTAGTGGATGAATGGATAAATAAAATGTGGCATATACACGCAATTCAATATTCACCTTATAAAGGAATGAAATTGTGATACATACTACAACATGGATGAACCTTCAGGCCTTGAGGACATTACAATAAGTAAAATAAGCCAGTCACAAAAACAAGATAAATACTGTAAGATTCCACTTATCTGAGCTATGTAGAGTTGTCAAATTCATAGAAACAAAGTGAAATTGTGGTTTCCAGGAGCTGAGGAGAGGAGATATAGAGATTTATTGTTTATAGTTTCAGTTTTGCAAGATGAAAATATTCTATAGACAGGTTGCACAGTAGTATGAATATGTTTAGCACTACTAAATTGGATACCTAGAAATGTTTAAGATGGTAAATTTTATGTTATGCATTTTTATCACAATTTTAAATTTAAAAAAAAATTAAACAAGTGAGCTGATTGTAAAAAACAATGAAAACTGTTGGGCGAACTGCAACAAAATCAACTTCCTGATTGTAACTCCAAAATAAATTCTATCTTTCTAACCAGAACTATATGGAACAGGGACTTCTGTGGGCCAGAGAACATAAGATTAACAGAGAAAAAAGGGCTTAAGAAGGATTCTCAAATTCTTTACATGAACCCACAAAATCATGGACTCATTTTGTTTGGTGGTACTGGAGTTTGAACTCAGAGCTTCACACTTGCTGGGCAGGCACTCTACCACTTGAGCTACTCCACCAGCCCATGGGCTTATTTTTGAGATGTGCATGTACAGGAGAGAACCAAAAATAGCACAGCAAAGATAGCACAACGAGAACTGAAAAAACAGTGAAACTGAACCATAGCTTTCATATATGACAGAAATATATGTTATTTATATACTATATTTATTACTTATTATTATATTATTTATATGTTAGTTATACTAACTAATATAAGTTAGTGTATCAAAACTTTTGAAAATTGAACTCAAATTAAAGCTATGGCCCAATCTAAAGGGTTTACAGGTCATACATTCAGAGGAACAACATGAATTACCATAAATTTCTCATCAGAAACCATGTAAGAATACAGCATTTTTCTGTTGATATAAATTATTATATATATTGGCTACTGTATGACCCTTTTGATCATTTAAATTTATGGCAACTACACGTGAAGTAACAGATAAAATACCAACATAAGTTTCCAAATTCTTGGAAGCTTTAGGTTTGGCATGCTTAGCCTGCTTTTCTATATCAGAGAACCTATTAAAGTGAGTTTCCATGAAATAGAAAAAAAGAAACCATGTAAGCCAGAAGACAGAGGACAAGCATTTTGGAAGATTGTTAACTCAAAATTTTATACCCAACAAAGATTCTGTAGGTGTGAAATTGAAACAAAGACATTCTGAGATGAAAGAGAAGTAAAAGAATTTTCATTAAAAGGCTTGCTATAAAAGATATGCTAAAAGAAGTTGTTCAGGCTGAATGAAAATGACTGCATAGGGAAATCTGGATTTCAGTAATGGAGGATGAACAATAAAATTATAAATATCTGTGAAAATATACAATATATCTACATTTTGCTTAAGTAGTATAGTACTAAATAAACTAGAAAAGGTTAGAAATGCATAAAATGAGCCAAAGATCAGCCACTAAAAACTTAAAAAAAAAACAAATATAATGAAGTCAACAGATAAATAAAAATGGAAAACCAAAAACTATTCAACTAATCAAAATGATGGCAAGGAAAAGAACTAGGTTACAAACTGAAGAGGTGACTGAAAACACATAATAAAACGATAGGCCTAAATCCAAACATATCAATAATTACAATAAAAATAAATGTCATGAACTTATCATTTAAAAGATATATATCATGATATTATAATGGGGGAAAAGAAAAGACACAGCTATGTAGTGTTGAAAACATAACTGTAAAGAAAACATGAAGACAAACACAAAAGGATAGAAAAAGATGTACAATGCTAACACTAATAAAAAGATAGCTACAGTGGCTATTTAACATTATATAAGATTCTTATTCTTCAGGATAAGCAATATAACCAAGAATAAATAGGAGCTTATAAATTAAGATCTCAATTCATAACTGGGTGCGGATGACTCGTGCCAGTAATGCTAGCTATTTAGAAAACTAAGATCAGGAGTATCATGGTTCAAGGGCAGCCTGAACAAAAAGTTCACAAGACCCCATCTTAACCAACAGCTGGGTACAGTGGTACAAGCCTGTCATCTCAGCTATACAGAGGGCTGAGATCAGGAGGATGGCTGTTCCAGGCCAGCCAGGATACCAAGGCTCACACTAACCCATCTCAATGGAAAAAAGCTGGAGATGGTGACACGTGCCTCTCATTCAAGATATAGGAGGAAGCATAAAATAAGAGAATAGTTGTCTAGGCTAGCCTGGGCAAAAAAAGAGACCCTATCTCCAAAATAATCAGAACAAAAAGAGTTGGAGGTCTCAAGCAGTAGAGTACTTTCCTAGCAAGCTCTAAGCCCTGAGTTCAAACCCCAATATCACCAAAAAATAAAAACCCTCAATTCAATAAGATACCACAATTTGAGAGACATATGCATCAACAATGGAGCTTCAAGAGGCAAAGGATAAAGTTCAGTTGTAGAACATATGCTTAGTATTGCAAGGCCCTAGGTTCAATCCCCAGCATGAAAAGAAAAGAGGGGAGGGGAGGGGAGGAGACAGGAGGAGGACAGGAGAGAAGAGGAGAGAAGAGGAGAAATATGAAATAAGAACAATGCAACACAACTATTGAAGCAATGTGAGATTAGTTCATTATATGAAAATCAATTATTGCAATCCATCACATTTACAGAATAAAAAAGAAAAAATATATATGGTCATCTCAATTGATGTAGAAAATGTATTTGACAAAATTCTACACACATTCATCATTTTTAAATTTATTAGTGTATTATAATTGTAGCAAGGGTACATTGTGACATTTGCAAAAATTCTCACAGTGTATCTTAAATTCACCCCCTCCATCTTTCTCCTTTATCTCCCCTCTTCCGTTCTTAGAGCAGTTTCAGCAGGTCTTATTGTTCCATTTTCACACATAAATACATAGTACTTCCACCATATTTGCCCTCCTTCACTCTTTCCCTATGCTCTCCTCCTCCCACTGGTACAAACCCCTGGACAGGTCTTGTTTTAACTTACTGTCCTTCATTTTTTTTAAAAAAAAGACATTTTTCTTGTTTATTAATTATACAGGGAGTTCTAGTGTGATATCTCCATGTATTATACCCCACATTAATTCATTCCCTCCATTATTCTCCTTTCTACTTTAGTCTTCTTATGGTGATTTCACCAGGTTTGTATGTTACATAATCATACTTGTATAGAAAGTACATCAACCATATTCATTCATGAAATTCATTCATTTACCCTGCCCCTCCCATTCATGCCCTTTCCTTAGTATGATATGTTTTACAGTCTTGTCCTTCATTGTTTAGGTGTCTATTCATTGTTAAGAAGAATTTTTGTCTTGGTGTTTTACCTGTAAATGTATTGTGCTTAAGTCAATCTAGCCCCCCTCCACTGCACTTCCTTACCTTTGCCCCCCATCCTGTGTTTCTGAACAGTTTTCAGTGTGTTTCATTGTGTCTCATTCCTACACAGATGTGATGTATTTCATTATTATTCACTATCTTGCTTTATTTCTTTTTTTTATTTTTATTTTATTCATATGTACATATGAATGTACATATGTACATATGAATGTTTGGGTCATTTCTTCCCCCTTCCCCCGCCCCACCTCACTTCCAGGCAGAAACTATTTTGCCCTTATGTCTAATTTTGTTGAAGAGAGAGTATAAGCAATAATAGCAGGGACCAAGGGTTTTTGCTAGTTGAGATAAGGGTAGCTATACAGGGAGTTGACTCGCATTGCTTTCCTGTACATGTGTGTTACCTTCTAAATTAATTCTTCTCAAACTAACTTTTTCTCTAGTTCCTGGTCCCCTTCTCCTATTGGCCTCTGTCGCTTTAAAGTATCTGCATTAGTTTCTCTGTGTTGAGGGCAACAAATGTTATCTAGTTTTTTGGGTGTCTTAGCTATCCTCATACCTGTCCCTTGATAAAGCTCATGCTTTATCATGTGACCAAAGTCCAATCCCCTTGTTGTTTGCCCTTGATCTAATGTCTGCATATGAGGGAGAACATACGATTTTTGGTCTTTTGGGCCAGGCTAACTTCACTCAGAATAATGTTCTCCAGTTCCATCCATTTACCTGTGAATGATAACATTTAATTCTTCTTCATGGCTGCATAAAATTCCATTGTGTATAAATACCACATCTTCTTAATCCATTCGCCAGTAGTGGGGCATCTTGGCTGTTTCCATAACTTGGCTATTGTGAATAGCGCTGCAATAAACATGAGTGTGCAGGTGCCTCTGGAGTAACCTGTGTCACAGTCTTTTGGGTATATCCCCAAGAGTGGTATTGCTGGATCATATGGTCGATCTTTGTTTAGATTTTTAAGGACCCTCAAAATTTTTTTCCGGAGTGGTTGTACTAGTTTACATTTCTTGCTTTGTTCCTTTTCCTCCTCCCTTAGTCTCCTCTACCAGTCCCACCTTTAGGTGCATGTTCTGTATATATTTATATGTATGTATGATATTGCTTTTATTTTTATTGGGCCTGTATCCCACATGTGAGAGAAAACAAGTGGCCTTTGGCTTTCTGAACCTGGCTACCTTCACTTAAGATGATATTCTTCAGTTCCATTAGTTCCATTTTCATTCATCTTTATGGCTGAATAAAATTCCACTGTATATAAATACCACATTTTTAATCAATTCATCAGTTCTGGGCATACTGGCTGTTTCCATAGCTTAGTTATTATAAATAATGGTGAAATAAACATGGGCATGCATGTGTCTTTATTGTAACCTGACTTACATTCCTTCAGGTACATGCCTAAGCATGGTATTGATAGATCATTTGGCAGTTTTACTTTTAGTTTTTTGAGGAGCCACCATACTGTTTTCCATAGAGGCTGTACTAATTTACATTCCCACCAGCAGTATATGAGGGTTCTTTTTTCCCCACATCATGCCCAACATTTGTTGTTGCTGTGTTCTTGATGGTAGCCATTCTAACAGGAGTAAGGCTACCAGCAATTCTGGCCCTGGTTTTGATTGGCATTCCCTTCAGGGCCAGGGATGGTGAGTATTTCTTCATGTGTTTTTTGACCATTTGGACTTCTTTCTTTAAAAAATCTCTGCTTATTTACCCATTTTCATTGGGCCATTGGTTCATTGGGAGTTTAGTTTTTTGAGCTCCCTGTATATTTTGGTAATAAATCCCTTGTTAGATATATACCTGGCAAAACTTTTCTCCCATTCTGTAGGGTGCCTTCTTAATCAGGTGACCATTTCTTTTGTTGTACAGAAGCTTTTTAGTTTCATGTAATCCTATTTGTCAATCCTTTCTCTTAGTTGCTGAGCCATTTGAGTTCTATTTAGGAAGTTAATTCCTATCCTTATTGGGGATAGGAGTATGCTCTACTCTCCTGCACCAGTTTCAAAGTTTCAGGTATTCTGTTAAGGTCCTTTATCATCTTTGAGTTGAAACTTGGACAGGGTAAAAGACATGGATTTAGTTTTCAGTTTTCTGCCTGCAGATATCTAGTTTTCCCAGCAACATTTGTTGAAGAGGCCATCATTTCTCCATTGTATGTTTTGGGCACCTCACACTCATGATTTTTTAAAATTTCAGCAGACTCAGAGAAGAAACCTTCCTCATCTGACTATTGAAGGGCATATATAAAAAGCCATAAATGTCATATTTAATAATGAAAGATTGATGTTTACCCTTTACATCAGAAAGAAAGCAAGGCTTCTGCTCTTATGAAGCCTTTTTTAACATAATATGGAGATCCAAACAAGTGCAATAAGAAATTAATAGTTAAAGGCATCCAAAATATAAAGAAGAACTAAAAATGTAGTCACTGCCATGATAATCGTCATGTATACAGAAAATCCAAAATCATCTTTTAAAAACACTACCAGTGTTAATAAGTGAATTTTGAAAGGCTATAGAATATGAGGTTAGTGGTCCTAGTTTTACTTTCTATTTGAAATAACTTGCTGGAAAATGAAAGTTTGAAATCAATACCATTTTCATTTGGAGGCTACTTAAAAAGCTGGACATCGATCTACCATTTGATCCAGCAATACCACTCTTGGGGATATACCCAAAAGACTGTTACTCCAGAGGCACCTGCACATCCATGTTTATTGCGGCACTATTCACAATAGCCAAGTTATGGAAACAACCAAGATGCCCCAGCACTGACGAATGGATTAAGAAAATGTGGTATCTATACACAATGGAATTCTATGCAGCCATGAAGAAGAACGAAATGTTATCATTCACTGGTAAATGGATGGAATTGGAGAACATCATTCTGAGTGAGGTTAGCCTGGCCCAAAAGACCAAAAATCGTATGTTCTCCCTCATATGTGGACACTAGATCAAGGGCAAACACAACAATGGGATTGGACTTTGAGCACATGATAAATATTCTGTATCTTGACAGAATATTTATCATTCAAAATAGGCATTTACAATATTGAAAATTATGCACTTACTTTCCAAGTATAATAAAAATACTTGCAGATATATAAGAACATCAAGATTATATCACCAAACTTCAGCCATCTAAGGAAACAATACGTGCATCAGGATGATGGCTTAAGAGATAAAAAACAGAGGAGCACAGGTAAGCAATAAACCCTGTGATACATTTAGTTCAAAAGTTCTAATCTTGACATTACAGATCAGATAACTATTGGTTTGTGTATTTCGGAATGTTCAGTCACATCCCTAGCTTCTACTTCCTAGATCCCTAGCATCTATCTAAAATGTCTCTAGACATTGGCAACTGTTCCCTAGGAAGCAAAACCAGCCCCAAAATAAGAACCCCTGACATAGTTCATAATTATTCATTTAGATAAGAGATTGACAAAAATGTTGTAATATAAGTGCTAAATTAGAACTCTTGAAATAGAAGATGCATGCTACTATGAAAAATCTAGTAACAATCTGGAACTAAAATAATAAATTTTTAACAACTCCTGAGCATTGGGTGAAGATTGTGAATGCAATAAGAAAAAATAAAATCAATAAGGAAAAGATAAAACAATCTTTTGCTAAAGATTTAATTATTTATCTGGAAAACATGAGATTCTACTGGGAAAAAACACTCTAATAATGAAATGTAACACATCTTTTTAATACAGGAGAATAATGTAAAAAAATAAGTAACTTCTCTATGAGAATGAGAGAAAAAAGTTATTTGTGATTATAATAATAAAATATAAATTATTTGAAAGAATATTTGACAGGGACCATATAGGAGTTATATGAAGAAAACATGAAAATCTTCCCTGAAGAAAATAGGCAGATTTAAAGTAAAATGGAAAAAAAATTGCTTCATTTTATGGCTCTTTACTTGCCCTGTGGTAGGCTGAATGACGTTCTATGCAAATATGTCCATATCCTAATCCACAGAACAGCTGGATATATTGCCCTACCTGGCAAAAATAATTTTGTAAATGTGAACATTAAAAATCTTGAGATGAGGAATTATCCTGTGGCCTGTTCATAATCACAAGAACCTGTGTAAAAGGGATGCAGGAGGATCAGAGTCAGAAAGAATGATTTGAAGATGCTGTCCATTGGCTATGAAGACAGAAGGGGTCCATGAACTAAGGATACAGACTCATCTAGAAGCTTAAAAAAGGCAAACAGATTCCTTCACAGACAGCTTCCAGAAAAAATACACTCCCTACGACACCTTAATTCTAGCCCAATAAAATGCATTTCAGATTTCTGACTTCCAAAAATGCATAACAATAAATTTGTGTCGACTCAAGCAAGCACCTTTGTGGTTATTTGTTACTGCAGCAATAAGAAACCTCTTCTAAACTCCTGGAAATGGTTTCAGCAATGGGTTCACACGACAATGTCATTTTTTAAGGTTTACAAAAGTAATATATTAAACTACAATCAGTTAAGACCTGATTCACTCCAACTTCACTTTTCTCACATTGGGTGGTACTGTAGTGCCATAGGCCTTTGGGAGAGTCTGCCAAGGGCAAGTTGAGTTAGGAACATAATTAGTTTGTGTTTAGTTTTGTGTGTGTGTGGAGGGGTAGTTTCGCAAACTATCTCTAACTATCCCACTAACAGATTGGCTTTCACAAATATTTCTGCCTTGAACTGTATCAACTCACCCAATGAAGGCAGAAAAGCAGAGATGCAGTTGTGTGATGAATGTGTCCTACGACACCTACACTGAAAATAGCTGGTGAGCCACACCACAGTGGCTCATGCCTATGACCCCATCTCCTTGGGAGGAAGAGATCAGTAGGATCTCAGTTCGAAGCCAGCCCCTGGCAAATAGTTCTCAAGACCCTATCTCAAAAATACCCAACACAAAAAGGGCTGGTAGAATGGCTCAAGTGGTAGAGCAACTGCCTAACAAGTGTGAAGCACAGAGTTCAAACCCCAGTGCCGCCAAAGAAAAAGAAAATAGCTGGTGAATAGTAAAGAAAAATGTTTGAAGACACACATGGAGTCTGTAACTAGTGTGGTGGGAACATGTAAAACTGTAAAAGTAAGATTCAGTGCTCATTGATTACTACTCAATAATTTTAAAAATGATCAACTAACCATGCTAAAAGTGAACAGTCAGATGCTTGCTTCTGATAAATAATCTTCCCTAACTACCAATCCATGGAATGATAAAGCCAGTTAGTAAAAAATCTTTGCAAATGGATCATTTCACGTAATCACAATAAGCACAAGGCTCACCTTGTTTCCAAGCCTTTGGTTACCAGACCTGTGTATTCTGGTTATGAAGAAGCAGCACATGTATTGTCAAAGGCCCCCTTCCATCTCCAAAGCCAGCAATGATGGGATGAGTCCTCATATCACATCACTCCTACCTCCTGTTCTGCCTTTTTTTTTTTTTTTATGGTACTGGGGTTTGAACTCAGGGTCACACACTTGCTAGGCAGGTTCCTTACCACGTGAGCCACTCCACCAGTCCTCTGCCTCCTCAAACTTCTAAGGATTCTTGAGATTACATTGCGCTCACATGAATAATCCAGGAAAATTGTCTCACTCTAGTCTTTAACTGTATTTTCAAAGTGTCTTTTGCCATGTATGGTAATATATCACAGGTTCCAAGGACTAAGACATGGGGCGCCAGGGAGAAAATACTGGAGTTTGAACTCAGGGCCTCACGCTTTCTAGGCAGGCCCTCTACCACTTGAGCCAGTCTACCAACCCTTTTTTGTGTTGGTTATTTCAAGACAGGGTCTCATTATCTATTTGCCCAGGTTGGCTTCCAAACATGGTCCTCCTGATCTCTGCCCCCTGAGTAGCTAGGATTATTGGCATGAGCCACTGCTACCCAGCCACACACACACATTTTAAGACCATTTTTCTACATACCACACCAATTGATAGCACAGTCACAAAGAAAGAAACATTCCACATTCCCTTAAAACACAGTGATTTGACTATATATATTTAATGAGATAAAAATTAGATATAACCTCATATACTTAATGGGGTTAAAAAGAGCTGTACAGAAATCTTTAACTGTTTTCAGTGTTCATATTTTGGTAGACCGTTGGTGTTATTGGGTACATTGTGGAGAAAATGCAAATAAGTAATTTGATTGCTGAGGTATGAAATGCCTGTTCTCAGCATGAGAGAAAAGGAATACAAATTTAAAACTGAAGACAGATAAATAAAAACTCTAGAGGCCTGCATTGGACATAGAAGTATTTTGATGTATTTTATTTTATGGTCTTATTACATGTGTGTGCATATGTGTGCAATTCTCAAGTACAGTCCCCTGAAAGGACCAATTCATTAGCAATGAGCACCTTTAGCATACAGATTGTGGCTTCTAATTTCCAGTGAAGTGGGTGGGAAACAGAATTTAGCTGAACCACTCAGAATTCAAAATGTACCTAAAAACGTCTACTTATACAAGAAAGAAAAGAATGCCATGCGAGAATCTTGTCAAAAAATTTCAAAATTTGCAAAGAATAGGTCATCATGGGCTAAAGACAGAACACTTTGATAATAACTACAATGGATTAAAGCACATCGAATATGTTTAAATCCAGGATAAAAGAAAACACTGAAAACTGGCAAGTAAAGGGAGAAGATTAATTTACCTTGTTGAAACTAAGCAAGAAGGGCAATATCTTTTATAAATATTCTAGCAAATAGCCCGGTGCCAGTGGCTCACACCTGTAATCCTAGCTTCTCAGGAGGCTGAGATCAGGAGAATCATGGTTTGATGCCAGCCTGGGCAAATAGACCTTACCTCGAAAATATCAAACATAAAAAAGGCTGAGTGGCTCAAGTAGTAGAGTTCCTGCCTTCCAAGTATGAGATCAAACTCCAGTACTATTAAAAAAAAAAAAGTATTCTAGCAAATAAATGAAAGAATGATAGAATTTTAAAGTCTCATTTTGAAACATCTAGTGAACTAATAGTTCTAAAGACTATTCATCTCATCAACAGAGTTATGAATGGACAAATAGGAGTTTGTTAGAGTACTATAATGAAATATCCTAAATTTTCTAAAATACAAAACATTTTAAATTTTAAGAATTTTTAAACAAAAGATAAAATACTTCATAATCATTTAGTATTAAACTCTTCTAAATCTTTTGGGCTGTTCACATTTTTTTATCATATGAGAAAGTCTCCCATAAAATCTCCAAAGTAAACATTGCCACACAGAATGAAACAGAACTCCCATACTATACAGAGTATGGGAGCAGCCTCCTGTCTGCCAGGAAAGCATGAGTTCAAAGAAGGTCCTTTGTTTTCAGTTTATCATCATGATTCCCATACTAGATCTATCTTCAGGATAAGAAAAAGGAAAAGGGTATATTTCAGTGGGTAGGCAAAGAATTGGAACTGACTATAGTGAATGAAGAATCAGAGTAAATACAGAATAATTAAAATGTTCTTTCTCATTTCTAACCCTCTACTATAGCTAACTCAAGTAAATGTGAATGAGGTAGCTCTTCTGATACAATGTCTGGACAAAAGTCGTCCTTACATCTTTAGGTGTCTGCAGTGCTGCTTTAATTTTACAAAAAGGATAAGGTGGTATAACAGAAAAGGAATGAAATAACGATGAACTCTCTCGAGTTTCTTAAATACATAAGAGGCATGCAGCTAAGATGCAATGAAAAGATATGAGTGGGAAGTTTGTGACCCATGAAGTTGATACTGCAGGAAGCTTGAATGAAAAGTTGAAAGGCTTTATGAGTAGGCCAGACTAGATAGATAGTGAGGCAATTAGAATCATTCATTGCTGCCAAGGCATCAGGCCAACATGAATTACAACCCAAACTGAATGAAGCAGAATAGAAAATAGAAAAGCCTTTAATGAAAATGTTGGAGAACTCACAAGGGATGGGGAAAGTGCCAAATAACTGGAAGATGGCTAAGTAAACTAAAAGGTCTATTCTCCCATCAATGCATAAGGGATTTACAAGTTTAACTCTCATTGCTGTTAATAGGAATTCTATGTGTGATCCAAGGGTGTATTCATGGAGAAAATGCATCTATTAGTGTCTCGATTGGCCTCTCTTGAGCCAACACTGGCAAATGCTCCAAATTGTATGGTAGTTTGGTGACAGGGCATAACAGGGGCTAGAATGAAAACCACCAGTTTTGCTTCATCTTGTAATCCTCTGATAATACAAGACCCCTTATCAACAAAGAATAAAATATATTCTATGCAATCTTTTACAACATTTATTTGGAAACACTTAGAAATTAATTTCCAGAAAATTAAAGTAAAAGAAAAAAGTCAGAAATTTCTGTTCACTTGAAAAGATTGTCCTTGGAAAATAGAAACATGTTTTTAAACCATTTTCACCTGAAAAGAGTCCTTTTGCTAACTTATTTAATAACAACTATTATAGCCCCTAATATGAACAGACATTGTATCAGGTTTTACTAAGATTTCTATTTCATCAAAACAGCTAGTTTATGAAGTATTATTCCTATTTTGCAGATAAATAAATTGAAACAAAGGCATTAAAAAATTTGCCTAGGATCTCCAAGTTTGAAAATGGCAAGTTCAAATCCAGGTCCATCTAACTGGAAAGCTCATGATCTTTCCTGGACCTCAGTGCCTGCTGTAAAACAGCCACTTGGCCCTCCACCAGGCCACTTTTACTTAACACAATTCACTCCCTGACCCAACGCATAGCTTTAAAATCAATGAATCCCAAGTACTTTTTATGTACAGATGAAACTAGAATAATGAAACCCATTAAAATTGTTTTCAAATAGTGTCCTTCCAAAAAAGAAAATAGTACAGTCATTTTATAAAGTAATTAATATTTTTAACCAAAAATACATAAGAAATATTCATTACATAAATATTTATTGAACCTATCATGTTCCAAGGTCCATACTGGAGTCAATAGGAAGACAAATAGAACCCTTCCTCTCAAGATCACTGAAGTCTGGCAGGAGAAAGAGACATAAGCAACTAATTAAAATACAGTCTGCTACATGATACAGAAAAGACAGTACAAAGAGCTGAGGGAGTACATTACACCTTTTGTGACTGTTGTATTCTGAATAATATTAGCAGTTTTTATTGCCCTAATTCAATATCTTTATAACACATTTTGTTAAAAGACTTCAACAAAACTTTACTGAAGGTTCAATAATATTTCATTACCAGGATCTTCCTTCCCCCAAATCCCTCTCTAATATAAACAGAGCAGACATCATTATACCCAAATTGTTGCTGGAGAAATAGTGACTCAACAAAATAACATGACTTACAGACTGCAGATATTTCCCCAAAATAAGGTTAGTTTTTCTAAAGAAATTTTACTTAATCCAAAGTAATACATGCTTTAAAGACTCCTCAAATTAGCTTAATTACTTAAGGACCAGTTTGAACAGCTTCCATCAAATAGTCTGAACAATTTTAGTTCAACCAAACAGCAAAACAATTTCTGAAACCATAGGTAGTTGCTGGGTGCTGCTTTCATTTGAGTTAATTAAAAGTATTTGATCCACTATGGTGCAACTCAGTGTAAGATCTTTAAAAGAAAAGAATCGATTAATCCATGTGAGTTTCACATAACACCTAATCTAAATGCTGGAGCTTGTGACTGGATTTAATCAAGCTCTGGCTATTATTTATTGACCTATCCAAAGAAAGGGAGGTTGTTTTTATTTTCTCCTATAAAGGTATTTGAATAATGGGTAAGCTGTCAAAATCAGCATCAATTCCCATTACATAACGTACTAAAGTTTTTGTGAACACTAAGTAGAAATAGACTAAGTCAATTTAATTTGTTATTTAAAATCTTAAATGTTGAGAGAACTGGTGGTACAGGTTCTTGGGAGAGGAGACATAAATCTGACCCCTTGTTTTCTTAATGCCAGCTACTTAAGGATGTTAAACATGAATAAAGTGAATCCCACAGACTTTTGGTAGATACCTACTTCTACACAGCCTCTCCTCACTGTGTTACAAGCCTTATGAATAAGCTAGAGACACTATCTGTGCAACATGAGTTTAGGGATACCAGAAAGGCTTCAGGACCAAACTCTCTTCTCCCTACCCAATTTGCTGACTTCTGAAGCAAGTATTATCATCCTTGTAGCTCAGCAATTCTCAACTCTGGCTAATCATTAGAAATACCTTAAAAACACTACTGCCCAGCCTCTGCTCCAGAGTCTTATTTTAGTCTGGACATCTGTTTTGCTTTTCTTTGTTTTGCTTTATTTTGTTTGGAAACTTAACGAGTGATTCTATTGAACAGCCATGGTTAAAAAACAATGGTAAGATACTTAAGCAAATTTGAATAGACGCAGGAGAAAACAAGAGGATATGAGGTTCTCCGCTTAGAAAACAGACAGTTTAGGGATTCCAAAGCAGTGAAGAGCAAGAATCACCATGGATCCTTTAGCTAAAAAATAAACAACTTACTCAGAAGGACACTGTTGAGGTGGAAGGAGAAGATGCAGAACTGCTGGGAAAAAGATCAGATTCCACAAATACTGTCCTTTCTTTACAAAGGTGCAATGCTATTGGTGCAAATACTTTTTTTTAGTTTGAAATACTGACTGTTTCACCAAATGTAGTTTGCTTCCATTCTGCAAAGAAATTTCATGACAAAAGTATCACTTAGGCCCTGATAATTCTGAACAAAAGGTGAAATCTTTTCAGTTCGTTATCTATAAAAGAAGGCCATGTAGCTTAAACTGTTTTTAATTCTGAAATAGTTCCACTTATTGGAAATGATAAAGAACCATACAAGACTAATAAAGAGGAAATGTTTGGGAGATTCACAAGCAACATATTCTCTTCTTATTCTATTTGAAAGAAATATTGAAAATTGTGTATCAGGAATAAAAACTTAACTCTTCTTTGAAAAATTAAAAGCAAAATATCCATTTGTTTTGCTCAGATTTTACATCATTAAATAAATAAGTACTAAAGAAACCTCTGCAGATTAATTTCTTCGAGTTCTTAAATGTTATTTGATCCGATTATTTTTCTTCAGACTGAATTTATGAAGTAGTCATGAAAGAAAGATCAGCTATGATCTCATATATCATTTAGTACCACTGCTACTGATAGTCATTACTCTGAAACCAGATTGCCTGAGTTCAAATCCAGCTGCAAATACAATTTACTGTGTCTGTAGGCAAGTTACTTAACCTGTCTGTGCTTCAGTTCCTCCATCTGAAAAATGGAAATAATGATAGTATGGATCTCAGGATCATTATGAGGATTAAATTAGTTAATATATGTTTAGGAAATTAGAACAGTATCATAAAGGAAGCATTCAATAAGTATTTATTATTAGTATATTTATTATTAGTATTATCACTATAATGCTTTTGTTATTTCAACAATTCAGCTGTTTTCCAGAGTTGCCATAGTGTGTGTGATGTCACTTTTGCTTGATTTTTTTCAATCTGAATATTCATTAGAATTTCAAATCTACTTCATCACAAATAAACCTAAGAACACTGGCTTGAGGTAAGACTTGGGTGCATGATAATAATAGTTTAAACAAAGGTAGATTTTAGAAAAATCTAACTGCTGTATTGATTCTAAGAAGTCATCTTCATTTCTTCCCTCTCTGCCCAATCACTGCTTTACCATTTCATCAGGCAGCTTCATCCTCTCAAGACTAAGTAACACCATGTTGGACTTTTTAAAATCCTTCAGTAAAAGCAGATTTCAGCCAGGCATCACAGCAATCCCAGCACTCAAGAGGCTGAGGCAGGAGAATCTCGAGTTCACCATGTAGTCAGCCTGAGCTACATAGTGAGACCCTGTCTATAAATAAATAAGTAAATAAACAAATAAAAAGCTGATTCCATATCCTCTTGACTAAAATTTGAGGCAGTAATGTAGTAAAGACAGCATGGTTCTAGGTAAAAAAAGTCTTAGGTAAAATTATTGCTCTACCCTTCACTAGCTGTGTAAACGTAGGAAAGTTTACATAGCTTAAACTTTCTGTGCCACCATCTCTTTGTCTGAAAACTCAGCTGTGGCTCATCTTGCCTTGTTGCAGAAAGTAGGTTATAAGCCTTATTAAGTATCAGTAATAAAGTATCTTAAATCATCCCTGTAGATAAATGTACACTAACAATATTTCTCAAAATTATCTTGTAAGATCACAACTGTCAGTTAGGAAGTCTATGAAGAGACAAATGATAAAGAGAACTAATTTTAGGAGTTTTAAATTACTATTTAGAATTAAAAAGTAATTGATGTATGATTTATGTACAGGAATATGTTAAGACTGATTTATAACTCTAATAGCTAGAAATGTGTCTTTACATTATAGTTTGGTTTCAAATTAAAGATTTTGCTTTAAAAATCTTTTAAAACAAAAATGAGAAATTAATTTGTTAAGCCAATATTTACAATTTGCTTATCAAACCCCTTCATTATATATGGACAAATGGTAATTAGTAGGTAGAGGTAGTCCATGAAATTTTACAAAGGTTCTCAGATTATTACCAGCTAAGAAAGAGTGCATTAAAACAAAACTAAGTAGGGAATTATCTGTTTGTTTGTTTTGTGTAAGTCCCTGTGATTTATTCCAATGAGACCAATACGGAAAAAAGAAAAAGACCAATAAGCAAAAAAGGCAGAAGGCCAAAGTGTCATAAATGCTATTAAAGTATTCGATAAAAGCTATCCACTTGAGGTTCTTTGCAACACATTGGGAAAAAAATGATCTTCCCATATTTAGACACAAGTGATAGCAAGCCAAACCCTCTGGAAAAAAATGTGATATTGTTATACAACAACACACACAACCATATTTATTTTATTATTGCTACCTATGTGGCCCATAGTGTTCATAGGAAACCTGCTTTGATGTACATGATACAATGTTTGGAAGCTGCTCTGATTATTCTACCCTAATTAGCAGGATGTCTGGTAAAAGTCAGCAAACAACACAATCCCTCAGTTTGGTACTACAAACTAAACCTTAAATCTCCATAACATTTTTAAACAAACAAAGTAGGACATGAATTTTTTTCCTAGATTCATCTTTTCAAAAATTTCCAAGATCCTTCCAGTCGATACATAAGATAGGGCACATATTGTCAAGGATAAGTTGTTAAAGTGAGTATGAAATGTGCTTCTCAAAATATCATTTACACATTTACCAGATGGTAAAATAAACATGTAAATTGTTATCAAGTATACACCAAGTTTGTATTAAATTTTTACACACTGCAGGAAGGGTGTAAAAATTATCACATATTGTATTACTTGTTCACTTAATAGTTTATTAGCATTTCATAAATATTTTCTTTAAGAAAAATATTATTTAAATGGTCAGAGGATTCATATGCTGCTGATTAGAACTATAAAAGCTAGGAAATACATTACAAAATGAAGAATAACCATTCTCTCTTATATGTTCATTAATTGAAAGTGAAAAGAATATTAAAAATAAAAAATTTCCATTAAATCCATAAGTTAATAAAGTTAGCAACTTTGTGAGATAATGGCATTTAGTAAGAAATGAGGACGATCCAGAACATTCTAGGTTATTAGAGAGCCTTTTTTTTTCATTATTGCTAACCATTACAACAATTTAAAGTATAAAGTTGACAAAAATAATAAAATCGAAACTTTGCAGTTTAGATCTTTTTTAATCTATCTGAGTTCATAATTCATAGGCAAAGTTTTGAACATCAGCAGGAGGACATTATGGCATCCCAAACTCCTTTTAGGTTTAATCACAAGTTTTAATAGACAAAACTGACATTTATGGCTTTAGTCATCTGCCATATAGCATTACTTTGTGGCCATATCTACCTGCAGCATCATAATAAAAGTATGATATTATTAGAACAGACTTTTTGTAGTACTGGAGTTTGAACTCAGGGCTTCATGCTTGCTAGGCAAGTACACTACCACTTGAGCCCCTCCACCAGGCCTATAACAGATAAAAGCTCATTTCTGCATTAAATCCACCTTTAGAATCAACAAAGCTAACTTATATATCAGAAACACATGATTATTATCATAAAATTTAATGAGTTCTTTTTTTTTTATTTTCCCATCAGAAAGACTGTTTTGACTGAGGAAATCCTAGGTGTCAGGAGCAGAGCCCAAAGCATCTAGTCCAACTGTACAATTTCTTTCAGGTCTCATGCTTTAGAAGAAATCTACAGATAAATCATCTGAGAATCACAACAGGAAGGTTACTGAAGGGTCACAGAGGTAGCTTCATTTATTATTATGCATGCCCAGCTCATGTAAAGAGACAAACAGTGTGGAACAGTGAAGTTCAAAGACCTCTCTGATTCAGGCAAGAAACATGGACCTTTAGAATTTCATATATCAAATTCAGGATTATTGTCTCCATCAAATAAAGTAAAATATGGATTAATTTATTGAGCAATCCAGAGGTTTTTATCTGCTGTCTCCTAAAGCAGGGGCACAAGATCTCCTAGGAGAGAATTTTTCTTACCCCATATTCCCGATAACCTCAATATTGCTGACACCAGAATCAGGAGTCAGTGGAGGAAAAGAGGGAGAGGGCCATTGAACAGAATGGCCATTGAACAGAAAGACAGAGTCTCATCTTCTCTTGTTCCAAGAGAAGAGCTCCACTTTTATTTATATGTTTTATAGTCTACATATCAATGCATTTTAAAAGCGGGCTATTGCTAAAAACATTCTTACATTTTCAAATTTTTCTTCCTTGGAAATGACAAACAGAAAATTGATGATCATTTTATTAGTACTTCTTTCTTTTGAATGCATCTTAAGTATGAATTAGCCTCTATTCCCTTGAGTTCATCTACTACTTAAAAGTTTAAGTTATGTAGTAAGAGAAAAAAATTGATATCTTAAAGTTTAAAATGTAACTTCTTTTTTAGTAAAAGCAAAATGTGAGCATGCATGGTGGCTCATGCCTGTAATCTCAGCACTGGAGAAGTTAAGAGAGGAAGATCACAAGTTGAAGCTCTGCCTAGGTTTCATAGCAAGACTTTTTCTCAAAAAATAATATTAAAGAAAAATGAAATAAAAACAAAATGTGTAAGGAACAAGTTATAATGATGTTATGTTATTTAAGGCAATGCAAGTGTGCTTACCACTCAAAATAAAGAGAAGTGTTAGCTAAATACTACTCTCTGATGACTTTTGATTTGTGTATGGAACAATCCTATCAAAACATTTGAATAAATATATGATTTGCTACTCTTTTTCTTATATCCTTGTAGCTTGACTGAGCAGTCTTATTTTATGTCCTGTAATAAGTTGTGGACTAATACAGTAGTAATATTTGCATAGTAATTTCCAATATGCAAAACATTTTATATATATATAATTTACTTATTAAATATAATAAATGCTCATTGTATTAATAAAAGGAAATCATATAAAGTCTACATACTATCGTCACATTTTTCAGCTTGGTTTACAATGAAAATAACATGGATTCCTCCCAAATTCTTAAGGAAAATTAACAATCTAGAAAGGCATGTCACATTATTCCTATAAGCTTCCTCTTATACCATACCATCCCAAGATTACACATTCCCCAGAGTTGCATGTTCCCTAGTTCGGAGATACCTTCCTATTTCAGATGCCAATTTCTAATTTTACCAATATGATCAAATTTTAATTATGTCAAGACTGACATAGTTGGAGCTAGTGAGAGGGTGGGGAAACAAATTTTCATATACTTATGGAGTAACTATAAATTGATACAGCCTATATCTCAGAAGTTCCACTTTTAGGGACTTATCCTATTGATATCTAATACAAGTAAACAGAGATAATTGTACAATATGTCACTTTTCATATTAGCAAAAACCTAGAAACAACTATGTGTACATAAGAAAGGAACTGTTTGTGTTAGGTTTGTATAGCCATACAATGTAATAGTAAAATATTAAAAAGAGTGAGCTCAATGTGCATTAAGTATTATACCTAAATATACTGTCAAATGGGAAATACAAGTTACACAATGGTACACATGGATTCTTTGAATAGAATTCATAGTAAAAATCAATTAAATGTAATCGGACGAGAGTTACTTCTGTTTGGTCAGAGACCTAATTTGTCTGAACATGCAAAATGTTCCAGAACATGGCATCCAGGCTTTTTTTTTTTTCTGTGCTGGGAATAGAACCAAGGACCTTGCCCATAGGAGGGAAGTACACACCCAGCTTTTATAATCTTCCCCTCCTTTGACCTCCTCTACATACTCCATTTCCCAAGCATCAAAACTACTATCTATTTCTTAAACAGGCATTACTCCACTACCTCCCAGACTTTTATTCTCACTTTATTTTTTGTCCAATATGTCCTTTCCCCCATCCTCCAGTCTTCTGCAAGTTCAGCCTCAACAAGTATCACATGCATGAAGGCTTCTGTGATTTCCTCAGCTGGACATAACCACACTCTATTCTCCCAAAGGATGTGTCCCAAGCTGTTCTAGAACTCACCACTTACCACTTTTCATCTTGCAGTATAGTGTTTTCATGATTCACAGAGGATCTGTATTTAACTCATCCTACAGTCTCCATGGTACCTTAAATAATGCCATAATCATAGGCAACAATTAGCAAAGGCTCAATAAATTAAAATAGTAATCAAATTCATATGAAAAGGGCTGCTATATCAGTTTTTCTTAAGGAATCTTTTGTCTTTCTGTCACAAGAAGCTCCTTTTCATTTCTCTGAACTGCAAAAACAGTGGTAGAAGAAGAGAAAGAAAATTCACCTAAGCTACCTCAACTCTCAACAGAGACATAAAACAGAGTGTAACTGTTTCCCCCTCAACTGGCAATCCACAGGAAAATAGAGGATTGGTGGGGTGTCTAGTTTGTAGACCTGCCAGGCAACCTTTGAACCAACGGCAGAGAAATCCTGAGCTTTGGTTCAGATATTCCTGTCCTCAACAATGACCTAGGAAGGCATATTCATTAGGATTGCTATAAAACAAGCTATCATAATGTTGCTTTTGGTTTGCAAATAACAATAATAATAACTTTATATTTAATTATAGTTTAAGACTGCAAAAAGAGCAAAGCTAAGTAAAATCTAATAGTCCAAAGATTTCATTTTTAGAAATATTTATAGCCTCATTCATGCCAAATTGCATTCACTAATAAGCAAATTTCATTTTTACCATAATTTTCCCTTTTTTGTTGTCAAGTGAAAGTAATAAAAAGATTGGCAGATGGAAGCAAGTATGAAGTATTGTACACAGCTAATTCAGAGACACAAAATGCCTGAATAATATAAGCAATTGACTATATACCATTTCTAGGTGCAAAGTCAATTGAACAAACAAAAGATGAATAATCTATACAAACAAAATCTTGGACTATTAAAAAAATTCTAACATAATATTACTTTACTCTTTAAAAAGGTTCAATAGAATATGATTAGGATCATGAAATCTAGCTTTTAAAAATATGTAGAATGAAAAACGAGAAATAAACTAAAAACTGTGCATTTGTTCTCCGATCCTTTTGCCATTTTTCAATCTGGGAACACTTCTAAATTTAGGAGTGAGCTATTATAAGCCATGGTCATGTGACTGACTCGTTTCTTGAACATTAATAAATACTTAATTCCAGCACAGATGCAATATTGCATTTGGAGAAGTGGGTAGTAGGCAGTGTAAGAAATAAGTAGAATGAATAACTTTAATTCTTCTTATTGGATAGCTTTTATTTTTAAATCCCAGAAGTTGCAGATTTCTAAAGATTATACCAGCTAAATTGTACTTAACAAAAACTAAGCCAGGAATGATGATACATTCCTGTAATCCCAGCATTTAGGAGGGTGAGGCAGGAGGATTGTAAATCCACACCAGGATGGGATACACCATGAGACCCTATCTCAAAAGCAAACAAATAAATAAACAAACAAAAACTGCAAGACTTTTCTAATAATTTAAACTTAGAAAATCCCAATACATATTTAATCAAGTTTTTTTTAACCTTTTGCATTTTAGTCATTTTGAGTCCTAAAGCTGGTGAATTTCCACATTTTATATTATGGTTCTCAGCAAATAAACATCTCATTTCTTCATATCTTCTAGTTATGTTGTAATGCTTCCACATATAAATATTATTAAAACATAAATGTAATTAATTAATATTAACTTAGTATTTCTAGAGCTATTAATAGCAAACAATAATCCTCCACACTTTAGTGAATCTGAATTTTAACAAAACAAAAAAATGCAATTCCCACAATATTTCTATTATAATATACTAAATACAACAAATTCTCAAATATGTACAATTTGTGACTCAGTTTGCAAGGTCCTCATGACTCAAATGGATGTAACCACTTAAAAATGAGTGACTTGGGAGGAAGCCATGGACTATGAAGCCATCTGAGCAAGTAATCTACTTGCACCTGGCCCATACTGAGGAGATGAAATGTTTCCATCTGATATTTAGAAGTAATCCCTCTATAATAAAATTGAAAAATGACATGTGGCTAGCATTGCCTAAACTGACTTCCCACCCTCAGAATTCCATGGATCAGAACTATTCTGGATAATTTGGCATTCATTCTTCAGAGAATTATATCAGATATCAAACATGCAATATTTCCACATGACCTTTCAACTTCAGTCCACAAGATGATTGTAGAGTTTCCAGAGATCACACTAATCATCATGTTTTATCATAATAAACTGGAGAAAGAATACAAATGCTTCTTCTATACAGAAAGTGAGAAGGTAGTATGTTTCCAGTCAGTTTTCTCTTATAGTCAAGAGGATAAACTGCCTGTCTTAAAAGTTGACCATGCTGACATGTTTTTTTAAAAGAAAGTTATCTGAATATAATTATTTTAAGGGCTGGGGGGGTGTAGCTCAAGTGGTAGAGCACTTGCCTAGTATGCATGAGGTCCTGAAAAAATAAATAAATGTGAAAATTGTTTTTTATCTATGTGACTATTTTTATTTTTAAGAAAGTTGCCATTACACTAGTCCTTAGGCCTGAAATTATAACGAACAGATACAGTTGGTCATCATTAGCAACTGTTAAAATTAAAACAAAACAAAACAAAAAAAAAACCCTTCAACCCTTCCTTTCACACCAATAAATAAATAAATAAACAAAGAAACAAACCAAAAAAACCTAGAGGAGTGGATCCCAGCCTTTGCAGAACATTAGATTTACCTAGGAATCCTTTAAAAGAAGTGTTGATGACTGGAATCTCACAACCAGACATTCACATCCTGATTGATTTGTCTTAGGATGCGAATCCAGGCATCAGAATTCTTAAAACTCCCTTGGTGATTCCAATGCAAAGCCACTGACCTAGAGGATGTGAGAAGTGCTACTGCCCTCTTCCTCCATCCAGCTGTGTCTTAGTGTCAGGAGAAGAGGCAGCTCATGCACAGAACCACACCTGCAAGTGTGGGCCTGCTTATCCTCAAGACTACAAGTGAACTTGATTTTCAATTAATCAATATGCTTGGAGTGTATGTGTGTGTGTGTGTGTGAGAGAGAGAGAGAGAGAGAGACAGAGAGAGAGCGAGAGAAAGACAGAGACAGAGAGATAGAAGGCCTAAAAAATATAAGGTTGAGTCACAAATTAATAATAGCAATCTGAAAGACAACTTAAAATTTAAAAACTTGAATATCATAATAATATCTTTATGCCAAATCACCCTTTAATGCCTGTATGTACTGAGGTGGATTATTAAATAAGTGACTCTCCAATTTTGCTCATATAGTCTACCATTCTGGAAAAGAAATATTAAAATGTATATGTAGAAATCCAAGAGGAAAGTGAGGATGCTAGGCCAGTCTAATTGACAGTATCATCATGGCAATGTTTTTAAACTTTGAGCTACTCACTATCCTTTAGAGAATCATTGAATAATTTACTAGTTCATAACCAGAATTTTATTTTTTATTTTCATTAAAAAAAAAAAAAAAAGACTCAGAGCCCTGCCCTTGCTAGATAGGAGCTCTTCTACTTCAGCCACTTCCCTAACCCTTTTTGTGTTGTTTATTTTTGAGATAGGGTCTGTCTTTATGCCCAGGATGGTGTGTACTGCCCCCTTCCAGTTTATGCTCCCAAAATAGATGGGGGTGACAGGTGCACACCACCAGGCCCAAATATTGGTTGAGATAGAGTCTCACAAACCATTTGCCTGAGCTGGCCTTGAACTGCAATCCTCTGGATCTCAGTTTCCCAAGTAGCTATTATTACAGATGTGAGCCACAACTCCCAGCCCAGAATTTTCTGTAGCATTTGAATTCTAGGCATCACAGAAATCCACAAAAAGCAAAGTTCCTTAAAACTAGAAGGTACTTGAAAGTTCAAATTATAACTTCATTTTCCAAATGAGAATAGTGAAGATCATGATGAAGTGTCTTACTGTGTTCACTGTGTTTTTTACTATAGTAGGAGTGAAGTTTGAGATTTATACTTTCAAAACAAATTTAATGTAAGTATCTTACATACTAAATTTCCATGGTACCAACTATAAATTTTCAATCACATTTATGAACATTTCTTTGACATGGTAGATTTTCACCAATATCTTACTCAAATGGAAATTATACTGTATGAAAATTCACATTTTAATAAAAAAATTAAAAGCCCCTGATCCTAATGCTAGGGAGTAGAGATGATCATTTTGATAAGTAAGAGATTGTTAAAAGGGTATTTCTTCAGGCTCCAACAGAAAATTCTCGAAGAACACACAGTCTTGATTTTTTCTAGAGCAGCAGAATGCAAGGAATATCAAAAATCCTTCACTCACTTGTATTGATTTTACACTCCTATTTTCCAGACTCATCGTGCTATTGTACACACACACACACACACACACATTTATATTTTGAAAGTTGACTCTAAAGCAAAAAGAACTGAAATTGAAAATTTAAAATATTTAGGAACAGTTTCCTAAATAAGCAGTGATACAAGTAAAACCATTTCTCATGATCCCAAGGCCTGAATCTCTTAGGTTTGGTACTGTATTTTTTTGTGGCTATGTAGAGAAAAGACTGAAAATGATGTGTTTAGTTAACATATATAACTGTACAACCATAAAATCTCTTTGTTCTTAATGGTGTCATCGTGTATACTCTATATTGCAGTTTTCTTAAGGGGTTAAATTAATACTAAGAAAAAAGAACTTCACAAAAATCCATTTTAATCTTCATTATATTAAACTTAGGTTAAGGGTAAAAAGAAAATGACTTGGTATCAGAAGGTTCAAGGAAGGCCAAATAGGAAAACCCAATTAAAATGTCAGACTATAAGAAATAAGCATGATCAAGAAGGTGAAGGCTGTCAGGCAATGGGCTGCAGGTGCCTGACACTGGCACATCTTTCTCCCACCGATTTCATGTCTCAGTTTCACCCTGTGAAAAGCAAATCTTACAGAAACCTATAAAATGAATGAATGAGCAAGCAAGCAAAGAGAGCCAAGAGAGAAAAGCAGGAAGAAGCAAAGAGAAAGTAAAGGAGTTTCAGAATCTATGATTCTGAATCACCCAAAGGGCTAACTATGACTTAAAATAGCTAACAGAATAAAGATTAGTCTGTAATAAGGCCACTGGCAGAGAGTGCTCTGGTGAACATAGTAAGAAAGATTGTAATGTCCATGCAAGTGAGAAAGATAAATTGAAAAGGATCAAAGCACTGACAGATGGATCCTAAGTACAAAAGAAACCAGGGATAAACGTAGTACCTCAGATATCTCAGACCGTTATGTGTAAAGAGAACAGAAAAATCAACAGGGGACAGGAACATTAGATTGGCCTTTCACAAATACAAAGAGAAACAAGCTAATAGAATAGTGAATATAGACAGATGTATTGATTATAGAAGCATATAGGGAAAAAGGCACAATTTTTTTAAGTGTGGGAGGGAGTAAATAAAAAGACACATTGCATCTGATGTCTGTCCTAAAAGCTTTACAATTGATTTTGGGGAAAGCATAAGAGTTTTGCCCTTAAGTACGCAAACTGATGAGTCAGGCATAGACTTTATAAGGATTCAGGTTGAGGATAGTAGCATGAGAAAAAAAAAGTAGGTTTAAAAAAAGTTGTTGGCAAGAGAGTCAACAAGGGCAAAATGAGTGTCAGAGAGAGAGCAGAGTTGGAGAAGGAAGGAAGAAATATGTTGAGGAGGAAGTCAGTGTGTTACTTTGACTTTCTCCACAGGAATAAAGCAGAATGTGAGCATAAATTAAGAGAACGGATCCCAAAGGTGAATGAGATCTAAAAATTATTAAGAACATAGTCATTTTTTAAAAAGCAGAAAATTAAGACAGAGGTAGAAAAAAAGAATTTATTTGAATAAAATATATAGCACTCAATGTGAAGTAAACTGTGAAAACTTTAAGCCTTCATTAGTTTCTATTTTCTCAAAGAAAGGTGCTGAGTAGTAAACATTGCTGTTATTTGATAAAATTATTATTATTTGATAAAAATTATGATCAGAAATCATAATTTTTTAATTCAAAAACACACTGGGTCATAAAAGTGCTAGCCACCTTGGAAACATTTTTAATTAGAAATATTTCTTTGGGCTTCAGCAATTCCCAAGTGAGCAAGCTATTTGAAACAATAGAATTCTATATGATAACTGAAAATTCTCGCAAAATGTCCACGTTGATTGCAGACAACCTAAACTAAATCTACATATCAAGTATATTTTATTCATTGAAGTTCAAGAATATTAAGCTAAATGTATAATTATATGTGTGTGGTAAATTAATATTATATAGATTAATTAAGAAAGTTGTAATTCCATAAAGCGTCCTATAACTTGACTGTATTACAAAGGCAGTGAGGTGACTTTTCTAATTCATATTTCGGATACAACTGAAGAAAATATCTCCTAGTGAATAGGAAGAAAATGACATCCTAGAACTCTAAAAAGAATAACATTTTTTAGTAGAAGATGGCCAATGTTGGAAAGTTCAAGGGCCTGCAAATCACTATTCAAAGAGAACACTTAAAATACAACTAAAGCACATATATCTGAAATAGTGGTGTCTTCTACCAACGTTGAAAGGACCACAAATGGCAGCCCAGCAGGCAGTGACATCAGACCTAGAAATGATGTGGCCTGTATAGTGTGCAGTGGAGTGCAGTGCTCTACTTGTTTGCAATGGTTTTATTTTTCGACTAGTTTTTATCACACTTGGCATGAACAAGGGAACATGTGCTTTGCTAAATTTGAACTTTTAAGATGAAACTGAATTAACTGAGAACCAAAAAATTGCTTCTGAATTTTCCTAAGATTGAAAATGCCTTTCCTTTCATACTAGGAATGGCAAAATAAATGACAAATACATCTTAAAGTTTAAATGTGAGTTAGGAAGACCCTGTGGTTTGAGAACAACATTGTTGACTTTTTTCTTTTTTTTTTTCAAGAACCTGAAATGATAAGGTTGACTTGAAATGCCTTTTCCCATACAATACACTTCAGCTGACAGAAAAGATATATTAAACTTAAACTAAATGAACCTAATATAAACAATATAAGTAAGATTTGATTAATTTTCCAAGTAGAAATTTCAATTAATTTCCCATTTGTTAAACTTAGTCGAACCATCAAAATATAGATCCACCTCTTGCTCTGAAACTTAATCCTGTATTCTTTTATTTTCCTGCTAGTGTTGGAGCAAAACATACTGGCTAAGACAATTAAATATCCCTAGAGCTGCTCTTCCCTCCTAAATGCTGCCAGCCTCCTCCTAAAAGATGCTCCAGGATGTCCAAATATAAATGCTTTGTATATAAAATAAGAGTTAGGGGAGGGACAAAAAATGAGTGCTTTGTCATGCAGATATTTTTAAAGAGCTGAAATCCAAAATAATTTTAAAGCTCAACTGAAGTATAAACAGGATATGTTTATAAGGATCTAGTGATAAGTAATAGGTCAAACAACCTGAAAGAATCAGCTTGTGGTACGAGCTTCATTGCATTAATAATGTCATAGTGTGTTTATTAAATTAAATATTACCAGCAAGGGTCTTCTAAATGCCATATTCCTAATACTAGATTACATATTTATTTCAGAATTAGCATAGTAAGAAGGGGAGCTATCAGTATAAGGCCTATTAAGCTATGGGGTTTTTTTCATTGCTTTAATGGAACTATTCAAATCAAATTTTTCACGCCATGCCTTGAACACTGCTGCAAAACATACTGTGGGTGTAAAATACACGCAAGGCAGATATAATCAGCTCAGATCAGACCAGTGACTTGTACACCATCAAGTTTACTTTATTGTGAAAGCAGCAGGGTTTTTTTTTCAAATGAATGTATTTTTCAAGTGTGTGGCAACCTAACACGTGAGTGGAAGAGAGGAACCAAGAAGAAACATAAATCTCAGAGCAGCTGAACTTAACCAAATAAAATGCAATGCCTACTTTATTCTTGCCTAGTTTGTCTGTCTTCTCTGAAAGACTCTTTCCTACCTTCTTGTTCTGGCAAAGAAAATTTGACTGTGACTTCAATAATTCACATAGATTCAACTTGGATAAAAAGTATCAGGTACCTTTTAAAAAACTGATTTCACGGTATTAGGCTAAAAATATTACTCATTCAAATATCAAAATTAGTCAAGCAATTGCCAACATACCGGAATAAATTAAATATTTTAAAAACTGAATTGACTCACTAGGTTTGGAAAGTTGCTAAGCACTCCGTGCATAAGTTTATCTATTGTTGCTCTTTCTTTCTTTAGAGACTTCTTCAGAGGGAATCTAGATAGGTTTGTTTAACTATAGAATAGTAGGTTCTACTTTTTTCCTTATCCCATAGCCAAAAGGCTACATGATTGATAGTTCACAGACACACACAAAAAGTTGCCGCACCTGAGGACAGGTTCAATGTTTTATGAAATCTTACATCAACATATACACATTGTCCAAATATCACTGTGGGACATTTAAAATTATTTAGGAACATATATGATCTCTACTCAACAAAGCTTTTAACCCTAAGCTGCATCCAAAACAGCAAATAGAACATCCTTTAAAGCCTCAGTGCTGAAAAGATAAATAATATCACAAACACACCCCAAAAAGGTGACTGAAAGACTTTTTTCCAGTGGGGTTTGTAAGAAAAAACAATTGCAGAAGGTAAGGCTGTTCAAAACGGTCTCCATAGACCCTAAATTACTATTTGTTAAAAGCTCCTGTTATTTTAGTGGGTTCTAAAGACAATCAGATTTTTCAAACAAACTGGTCAGTAAGTTGCTGCTGTTCCTAAAAAAAGGACCTTCTCCTAAATCCTATTCAATTGCCAGGTCCGCCTTTGGCGGGACTGCAGAGAGGCCACGCGTCCAGGCCAGAGCCCAGGCCGTGCTTCCCGGCCACTGCGGGATGAGGTGGCGACGACCCCGAAAGCAGGGTGACCGCGGCCTGGCCATGCAGCGGACCCCCGGCCTGCACTGCGCCCGGGACCGCGGGGGCGCTGCTACCGCACGCCCGACGGCGAAGCAGGAACATCGGGCCCAGGCTTGGCGGCCGGGCCGGGCCTTCGGAACCGCGGGCTCCTCGCACGCCGACCCGCGGGCCTGGGCTCGGGTGCGCCGGGGCCACGCTGCGGCTTCGCCTGCGGGCCGGAAACGACCGGTCACCAGCCAACTCGGCCCTCGGCCCCCGTGCGCCTGACCCGTCTCGGCGGTGGCCGCCTAAAAATTAAAACCCCGGGCACAGCATCCCGGGCCCCGGCCGCACCTGTCGCCTGCCGGGCTCAGCCCCGAGCGGGGTTGAATCTGAGTTAAGATGGCGCGGATTGCGGGTGGCGGGTAGGCACGCGCTCTGCAGAAGAAAGGGCTGCAGGCGCACGCTCGCCTTTTCTCTCCCTTTCTCGTTTTTGAGAATGTTCGGTTGAAAACTGAGGAAGTCGGAGTTTACAGCGAGGATTCGCCATCCCTCTCTGTCCTTACCCTGACCCCGACCCCCACGGAGGAAAAAGGCAACTTGGATTCCAACCTGGGACGTGAACTTGGACGTCTACAAGGGCCTCCCCTATCCAAACACTGACTTTCTATGAACAGCAGCAGCTTCTCAGACACACGGGCAGTGTCACCCTATAGACACCCAGGCCTTCTTGGAGGCCAGGAGAAATGATCATGCTAAAAGGGACAAGAAAGCCTCGGAGAGGAGCGCGTGGCTGCACATTTACCTCACGCTGACTCAGTCCACACAGCAGATGGTGGCAGAGCTGCAAGGAAAACGACCTCCTCAATTTTGAAAAGTACTTCCTAATAGCAGCTAAAGCGCGTCTTTCAGTACAAGGCACTACGTTCCTGTGAAAGCTATCCCCGGCTTCTAAGAGTTTCGTTTACGCACTTGACACTGACTCCTTGGCTCACAGTGACGCGCCGCCCCGAGGGCGGCAGGCCACGCAGGCCACCGCGCGCTTCTGCACCCTGGCCTTGGGTCCAAGAGCCCAGCCAGGTCCCCGCGGCCCCGCGCGCGCCCTGGAGCCCTGACCCCCCCCCCGCGGTCCCGCGCCCTCGAGTGCGTTCACCCCTCGCCCCCTCGCCCCCGCGACCCCGCACCCCGCGACCGCACAGGCGCCCCCTCCTCCGCCGCCTGAGCCGGGGACGTGACCACATGAATGGACGGCTCCACTTCACTCTAAACATGTTTCGTGTTTTGTACTTTTCGTCCTCTTTTTTAGTTCTTAGATGTGGAGAGGGAAAAGGAAAACACAAAGGAAAATCAGCCATCGTTTTTTTCTGTGTAGCACACAAAACTCCACGGAACGCCGTCTAGTGGCGGAATTGTCCAGGGAAGGCAAGTCAGTTTTATCCTCCCTCGAATTTTCCTTTTAATTGAAATTTCGAAGCCTCTTTCATCTGTCAAACTGCAAATGGGACACAGGACAATCTCTAGGTGGTGGCAAACTTAGTCCCATAACCTGAGGCCGACTCAGACTAAGCAAGAATATTAAAACATTTCTGCCTCTTTCCCAGATCACCCTCTGGAGACAGAAGTACAAAAAACTCGCTTCTCCAGGAGGTAAAGACAGAGCTCTGCGCCCTCCTTCACTAAGACGCAGTCCTCACCCCCACCTCCCCCCTCCCCCCCACACATACACACACACCAAAATTCCTCTGAATTTGTTCTCAAGGGCTAGGGATCTGGCCTGATGGGACGGACACAGGGATTCCACGACAGAAGCGATAGAGGAGTAGCCTCCAGACACCCCATAAAGCAAGTTTTAAAACTCTGCTTAAAAATAGTCCTTCCACGGGTCTGTTACATGGGTCCTCCTCCACCCCACCCCAACACAACCTCCTTAAACTATCTACACAAGAAATGTAGGTCATTCCGTGTTTTCGGTTACAGATTCGCCATTCACCTTCAAGGCCTTCTTAGTAAGACCAGAATTTTCGACATCTGAGGTCAACAGCCTATCTTGACACGCTTTAAATTATACCCTACTCTCACCCAACACCTCCTGCCTTACTTTGTGAGATTTAAAGAAATACTTAACTCCTTATTTAAAGATCCTCTTTCTTTCTGCTCGCATCACTCCCAGCTTCGGAGAGAAGCAGATAATTACGATAAAGAAAGTGCATGTGTTTTCCTGGGGGAAAAAATTAATGCAGTAAAGAAAAACTCGACTGACAGGGAATTAAATACTTGTAAATAAATAGGAAAAAGTAATTCCTGATGGTGCTACAAAACAAATTTAAGAGGAAACAGGAGCTAGATCCCATTAAACAGACTGTCCCATATCAGAGTGGGGACAGGCTAGTCTTCCTTAACCCTTAAAAATAATCACCTATAACAATTAAATTATTTTCAACTGTAAACTGTTTTCAAACACCATGGTTAGCGTTTTACCAGGTTTATTTTACTTGTTATACACAGACGATACAAACGAGCAAAAAACAAAACGTTTCTCAATGGAGTGTGTACTTGTATAAATTATTCAGTTCACAGACAAAACGAAACAAATATAAAAATCACAACATTTGATTTACAGAAGAGCCAAAATATACACACGTTTAGACCCTGAATTCCTATTAGGAAAAATCCCCCCATGGACTGGAATCTAGATTGAATATTGTGTATGATGCATATTTCACATTAATTTTAAAGTACAAAAAAGTATAGGTTTGCTACACAACATTAGAAATCCTACTAATCTATTTCCAGGGGGATTAATGCTCCTTATCAAATATAACAAGACTTAGAGGGGGATAAAATCAGTCTTACTTGCATTAATGCTAGTGTTTTCCCAAGGAAGTCAAATTTCAGCTGTTTCTAAGTGGCAGAGGGGAAATCATTTTCAAAACTAAAATGCAGTAAAATATACAACTCACACAATTCATCTTCACTAGACTACACTATAGTTACCAACAATTTAGTCATCTATATCATTAGTAGAGTATTCATTACAAAGATTTACAGCATATAAAGGTGGGGGGGGAGCTGAAGATATTCAGAAACAGTTTGTCAGAATATTTGGCACCTGCACAGACCAGTAATGGATTTGGCACTTTGGGGAAAAACAAATAAGGCAAAATAATATTGCTGATGTCGAGCTATTCTACTTAGAAAGAAGGGAGGAAAACATACAACTCCAGTTAACTCTGCTTTGCAGGCATCATGCCACTTAATCAACTTGCCTATGAACAGACACCTATCTTTCACAGGTGTTTGGGTGGATTCTCCTTAGCTATGTGTGTGCATTAGGGCACATAGTAATTATTTCATGCAACGCATTGAAAAGTGAGAAAGCCATCGCTATGGAGTAGTTCATGTTTCCAAAGCCTCCTAGAATATTTTTTTTAATATCTCACAAGAAAAGAGAGAAAGAATGAGAGGAGAAACAGAAAAAAGCAAAGAAAGGAAAGGAATAAAAATGTTAAGCATGAACTAACTGGTTTTGTGCCTTGACAATGAGAATAAAAACTAACCATTCGTTACAATAAATTAACACTATGTACAGTCATTTCACAGGCTTTGTTCCACTAAAATTATTAACATCCCTACCATCCATCCATCCATCCACTCCGGGATAAGAAAGGACGCGCTGGGTGGGTCCAGGTTCTAGAGTCAACATCCTATGGTTAATGGGGAGGCCAAGACACCATGGGGCGAGCGGAATCGCTGCCGCCGGACAGGATTGTCCAGGTCTCCTAAAGGTGAAGCGTTTTATTACAAGAAAGAGAAGGAGAGGGTTTGAGAAAGACGAGGAGGAGAATTGTTAGGAGAACTTCACAGAAGGAAACTAAGTTGGAAAACCAAAAGGTTTACAACAAAGTTGAAGGTCGGTGCGTTAATTGCAGAGATGGCTGTGCAAAAAAAAAAACAGTTAAAATCATAGTGGGAGACCTGCTCATACTCGCTGCAGACGGTCATCGAGGGTCAAATAAAATGAGAGAGTGCGCAACTTGGGGACTGGGACAAGAGGAACTGGGGAGGAGCTGTGAGGGGCTGGCTGGGGGCGCGGGTCGCGGCGGGACGCGGGGCCCGGGCGGGCAGGGGCGGCCTAGCTGTGCGAGTAGAAGCCGTAGTAGCCGCCTATGTCCTTGGCGCAGTTCTTCTCACAGTCCCGCTGGGCCAGCACCTCGCTCTTGAGTGGGGACGAGCTCTCGGACACCGGCGTGTCTGCGGGCGAGATCCGCCTCCGCTTGGCCTGCTCGTAAATCCCCGAGTCGCTCGAATCGATGGACTTGATGGAGGAGGGCGTCTCGATCCAGCTGGAGTCGGACAGGTCCTTGGGCTTGGCGTCCTCGGCGGCGCCGGGCGGCAGCGGGGAGCGCTCGGCGGCCAGGCCCTCGGCCTCCTCGCCCAGATAGGGGTTGGCGCCGGCCATGCGCGCGGCAGCCGCGGCGCTGTTGGGCCAGCAGGGCAACACGGAGCCCGACTTGGCGCCGCAGTACTGCGGGGGGCTGCGTGCGCCCCAGCCCGACGGGTCGGCGTAGTAGCCGAGCGGGCGGCCCGTGCAGCCCGCCGCCTGCAGCGGCAGCGCCTTGACGCCCGCCGCCGCGTACGACAGCAGCGTGGCCGCGTTGCCCGCGAAGTCCGTGGCGGTGTCGTAGGCCGAGGCCGCGAAGTCCAGCCTGTTGTTGGCTGGTGTCACAAACCAGCGCTGCGGCGACGGCGCGCCGGGGTCCTCGGCCTGCTGCGGGGACAGCAGCCCATTGGTGTGCGGCACGCTGCGGTCCGTCCCCGGCCCGGGGCCCGCGCCTGCACCCGGGTGGAAGCGGGCCTTGGCGTAGTTGCTCACGAACTGGTCCTGCAGGAAAGAGCCAGCCATGGCGTAGCGGGCGCCGGGCACAATCTGTGAGCGCGGAGAGTCGTTGGGCGAGGGGGTCAGACGGTCCATGTCGCAGCCCGTGTAGATCCTGCGGGGGAGGAAGAAAGAGAGAACCGAGGGGTGGCGCGGAGATCCCTTTAGGGTGCCGAAGGGAAAGCCACCTGCATTTTTTTTTTCGCCCACCCGTACACCTTCCGAAATCTGTAACTTGCACTTCTCATAGAGGAAGCCGACCACAAAAGGTCACAGACCTGAATCCTCTACAACACAAATCCTGGAATTACACCAACTTGTCTATGCAGGAACCTGAGCAAGGCACACACTGGAAGCCTTCCTTCTTCCCATGCGCTCTCGATGAGTACAGAGGGGACTAGGAGAGGGCCACAGCAGGGTGCTCTCATCCCACTCTCCACCACGTGTGTACACATTAAGGCAGACTTAGCCAAGGACTAAGGTATTATTTGCCCAGTGGGCCTTTCCTCTGTAGAGAGTTTCTGAGCAAATTTTCTAAACAAGGAATCCACTTCTTCCCGTCTTTTAAGACCTCCTGTGTCTATTTGATTGTACGGATGATCTGTCTTCTCCTTTTTCTAGATAGTTAGGAAACCCCCGGGGGAGTGGGGGGGGGGACCGTGTGGGGAAGAGGTGGGGCATACAGCCAGGTAGTAATCAAAGACTGGCCTTCACTGGCCTTCTGATGCCTTGAGGATTGCTGCTGGAAACCTCCAAGGTACTTTTGGTCTATTGTTTCCCTTATGTGAGACTTTAACCCTTACCTCTACCAATGAAAACAAACAAGAATTACTATTTGAAAGCAATGGTTATCAATAAAATTCTTTAAAAAGAAAAAGTGAGTTCTTTAATCTTCTCTACCCAGCATTTGATCCATTACTGGTAAAACTTTGGGGCAAACTCGTAAGAGTTATCAGCTGCATGCAAGCAATCAACCATTAATAATAGCTAACTCCTATGGAGCTTATATGTGCCAGGCACAGTAGTCTGGAGGGCTGTACAGATATAACTTATTTATAGATAGTACAGATAGACTTGTTGAACTCACAACAATCCTCTGAGTTAAGTATTGTTACTATCCCACTTTACTGATGAGGAAACTGAGGCAAAGGGATGTTAAATAAATTGCCCAATAACCAACAGGGATTGTGTTTGGGAGAATTACCTTAAATAAAACAAAGGTTAACTTTAGGCCCTGGGCCTAGAAAATCCCATTAGAATAGAGAGGGAACCAAGAATTGGATGAAGATTACAAGTGTTTTCTCATACACATACACACATGCCTCCCTTTTTATTTAGCTCACATACAAGTGTTTTCATCTTTAGTCAACAGATTGTTTTGAAGGAAAGCCTCAGTCTTACCACATCTGATTCCTTTAGGGAAGAGATTCCCTGGTGAGTGGACAAGCAACCTCCTAGTACCCCTGAACTCTTACACTTCTCCCTATTTCTTCCCAGTTGAGCCATGTCCAAATAACTAACATAACATGAAAGGGACGGTCATAAACCTCTCAATCTTTTGCTATCCGCCGCAGAGCCTAAGGTATCCTAAAGAAGATTTTCATTAAAAATTTAGTGATTTAAGAACGGGAGCTGGCTTTCCAGCAGAGGAAAGGAGGAGGAGCAGGTGAGAGTTGCTGTGGCTTCTCAGGAGCATTATGCTTGCTGCACAAAATTTCTCTCCTAAAATTTCATTCCAACTTCAATGAGAAAAGTGAAGGACGGCAGGAAGGGAACATAACTAGCAAGGTACAGATATCTCCTCTGTTTACCATCACAGTATTTAAAAGAGAGAAAAAAAGCAGTCTGCAAAAGATGCAGTGGAGATGCCCATCCAGGTCCCAACCCACTTGGGATTGCTGAATTGATTTGTGCAAAATAAAATGCTTTTGAACAGATGTTCACAACAGAATCAAAAGCAGGACTCTCCTCCAACATCTCTGGTTGGAGGGTCTGGGCCATATTCTTTCCTCTGTGTGGGGCCTACCTTTTCAGATTGTGAGGACTGGAGTAGCCAAATTATGTTCTAGAAAGATATGAGGTATGATGAGACTTACTTCCTTTGAGCTACTCTTGAGGAAGACGTAAGAAGGTTATAAACAGTGATAACAGTAACTTTTCAACTTGTTATAAAATATCAGGAGTAAAGGTGGGTATCTGCCTGGAGATCAAATAGAGGCAGCCACTTTCTCTCTCTCAATCTCTCTCTCTCTCCCCACATTTAATCTATTCCTAGTCAAAAACAGCTTCTACTTTTTAGCTCTATCCCAAGCACTTGAGGTACCCTTCTTTATAAAGTCAGAAAAAGTGGAGAAACTTCCACAATCCCAATTTAGATTTTGCTGTAAAACACCACCTGAACTCTTAGGTATTATGATTGCCCCTAGATGAGAATCCAGTCCTAGAACAGATCCCGAAAACATTCAGTTTACACCTACTGCTGCCCCAAAGAACAACCTTGTACTAAAAAAAACCAGATAAGATAGATAAGGAAGGCCTGAAGAAAAGAGAACCAACACATTTCATTAAAATGCAGATACAAAAGAGGACATGTTTTTTTCTTTTGAAGCTTATAAATAATACACAGCAATAACATCTATTAGCCCAAAGACTGAAATGACTGTAAGAGCAGTTCTGCTCATGAACTCGCCTGTGAAGGGTGCACATTTTTATTCAGTCCATAGTAAACTTGCACAGGAAATGCTATTACACAAAACTTGGAAATGGGTAAATAAATGTCACATATGCCAAGGAGACTGTAACAACTGCCAGAGCCACATGCACTTTCAGGCAGAATTGCCCATTTCAGACACAGACAATCTGAGCTGAGCATCTGCAGCACCACATAACAACACCCGCACCCAAGAACCAGGGCAGCTTCCCCAGCCAGCCAGCCAGCCAGCCCCAGAGGCCCACCAACAGCTTTGGGATTCACAGGAAAGCTAAAAATAGGTGGAGGAAACTTTTGACCAAAACCACACAAATATCAAGTCACAAGGTCACCAGAGAGAGGGACCAACATCACCACCACAACAACAAAAAGTAAGGGGGAGGGCAGTAAAATCTCAAACAACTCTATCCTCACACAAATTATTTTCCAAAAAGCCTTACATACAACAATCTACCCTTGAGCTAATGGCCAATTCAACATCTATTTGAGAAGAAACACGCAAAATTACTTACGTGTCATAATTATCTCGAAATCCCTTTGCAAAGGGGTTGTGGTCAATTTTCAGTTGTGTAATCTGGAGAAGAGAAAAAACGATAACTGTGATTCTGCCTTCTATATAGGAAGGTTGTGCTTTCCCAGAATATATTACGTGTTACTTTTTACAAGGGCTTAAGGCCTACAATTTTATTAAATAGCAAAGTTTCCCTAACAAAAATTTAAGAGAATAGATAGGCAAAAAAATTAAAAGCATCATAAAAGTTACAAGAAACATGTTTAAATTAATGACACCTAAAACTAAAGTATTGCTTTCAATGAGTACTCCTATATTGTCTAAGTTGGTTCAAAGTTTCATTTTTAAAGTGCTTGTTCCACACAAAGCACTTACTTTAGACAAAAATCTTTCAAGACCTAGAATTCATCACCAAATGTTCCCTATTATAAAGTATTTCACCATATTTTTAAAAGTCAACTGATTCTGTTCAACCCAATGAATAACCTGAGGAACCAGCAAATTGCATCAAAAAGTAGGGTTTGCTTTAAAATAAAATATCTCTTCATTGCTGATGTTTTCATTGAAGTAAATAAACACAAAACTCTCATGATTACTAGAACTTGAGTTTTTAAATCGGCCACTAAAATCAGTTTTGGTAAATATGAAAATACTGAAGAGATCAAGTGCTAGAAAACTTCCCAGGTCCCAGTAATTTAATTTACTGTAGTTTTCATATATATGAATGTGTATGCTTTTTTTAAACTCCCAGAACAATGATGTTTGTTTATTTCAGGCATCAATTCTAAAAATAAAAAAATTTTTTCTACATGCCAAAGCTTGCCAAGAATAAAACGCAGGGAGTTGTATTTTTTTTTTTTAATAAAGAAGAAGGAGAAAAGAAGAAGAGGAGGAGGAGGAAGAAGAGAAGAAGAAGAAAGAAGAAAGAAGAAGAAGAAGAAGAAGAAGAAGAAGAAGAAGAAGAAGAAGAAGAAGAAGAAGAAGAAAAGAAGAAGAAGAAGGTGGAGGAGGAGATCTGTTCTAGTGTGAGGACCAAATTATAACTCCCAAAAGAAGAGGCTCTAGAAATCCTGGCCACCACACAGATGGTCCAGGTGACCCAAGTCAGGCAAATACAAAGTCTTTGCCCCAAGCCATAAAGCCCAAAACGCGCAGCAGAGCCAGCCGTTGATGTCCATGCTGCCAGTGCTGGAGCCCAGCAGGGCCAGGGGATACGGAGGGTGCGGGTGATGTCAGCGTCCCCGCCGCGCGCCCAGCCCCTAGGCCTCCTTACATCGGTGTTCTGGTAGGCGGTGACAGCGATGAACTGAGTCTCGGGGAAAGTGAATGTCTGCACGCGGCCGGGCTGGCTGGTGTCCTCTGTGCCGTCCTCGTTCACTTCCACTACATGCAGGCGGGGCTGGTACTTGTGCAGGGACTGCAAAACCACCATCTGTCCGGCGAAGAGAAAGGAGAGCGCCGGGTGGCGTGTGAACGCGAGGCTGTTTGTGACCGGCTGCTCGCCCCGGGCCTGGCGAGACACACTTGGGCCCGCTCCCTGGATGACTATCTGCGGGCTCCCCTGGGCTGGTGACCGGCTGGCTGGGACACACCGGCCCTCGCCCTCGCAATATCCACAGGGGCACCGGAGGATAAAAGGGAACCCGACTGCCGATCCTCAGGGCCCTTCTCCTATTTCTCCTTTTAGGAGGAACAAAGATTTTATGTAACCTGCAGATCTTGTGGGTTTCCTTCTTAAAATCAGTGTTTGTGCTTGGGAATGGGGATTCCGGAACTGGGCCGGGGTTGGGCCAAGGAAAACAACTTTCATAGAGCTAATACAATTTTGGAGGAAGGTGGGAATAATATTTTAAAAGTCTTTGTTAGTGAAGCAAAGAAACTACCCATTTTCTCATGCTGCTTTAAACTGTCAAACGGGGTGTGCGTGTGTGTGTGTGTGTGTGTGTGTGTGTGTGTGAGAGAGAGAGAGAGAGAGAGAGAGAGAGAGAGAGAGACAGCTTGAACCACTGACCTGACCATTGTTGTTTGAAGCTCCTTTGTTGTTGGTAAGTTTTAATTTTCCAAAAGAGATTTCTTGGCGCATCCAGTGAGCCCCAGTGTTGGGGGAATCTGGATGCATATAGACCCGATTTCCTAGAGAAAGAAATTCGTTGTTTACATATGCCCTAAGCACTGCCCAGTCCCAACGCCTCACCACATAGCGCGCACACACACACACACACATACACACACACACACCTTACTCCACTGTGAGGCCCATTAGCTGGAACTTTTTTAGGCCGTGTTTTATTCCTATTAACTGGGGGGGGGGTGGGTGATTAAAATAGCTTTTGCATAATTCTCCCCCTTCTTGCCTCTCAGTCTGTCCCCTTATCCCCCTCGTCTCCCTTAAGAAGTCATTGGCCGATCGTTTTTAAAAGGCGCTCGAGCCAGTCCACAAAGGCTTTAATTAATCCTTCTCACCTAAATAAGTGTCAAGAAAACGTGTTAATTGGAAGGACTTGCCTTGCACATTGGTGTCCGCTTTGCCGCAAGGAACCCATTTGCCTCCTTGAAACCTCCAGTGATTGGGATCCGCCAAAATCACATCCACAAAAATATTGTAATGAGCCGTGGGATCGAGACCAGAAATGTTAAAACTTAAAAAAGGAAACATGCGCCTATTTAAATTAAGGGATGGGAGAAAGAAAACAAGGAAAAAGAAAAGAAATGTTAAAGATTAAATGCAAGAAGCGGGGCGCCAGATAGCAAAGCAAAACTTATTCTTACCGCGTACAAGAAAGAATGTTTGTTAATCTAGGGAAGAGGTGATGGTAGAGGGAAGGAAGAGGGCCCGAAGTCGGGGAGAGCAGCGAGTGAGCAGTAGAGGGGAAACGGCAGGTACCGCCGCTCAGGTGGAGAGCGAGGTTAGCGATCCGCATCCCCACCTGTCTGTACTGGCGGACGTTGATGCACCCACCCATCGCCCGGCAGCCGGGGCTCTTCCTCTTCCTCCCGGTTCTCCAGCCACTGACTGGGTCACCGACCGCGTTTGTACAACGGGCTTCCCCACCACCAACACCACCAGTATTACCATGGTGGTTATCCCTTCCACTTTCCCCCTTTTCCAAAAATCAGCCAAGTCCAGGGCGCACCAGAGCGCCATCCACTCCTCTCCCGACCCCAAATCGTCCGCTGCCACGGCGGTTACAACCTAGATGCTCTTGCTCCGGGTCACGCCTGGAGCAGCCGCAGCCAAGAATGTAGCATTACCTTCCCTGCTTGGTGATGATCATCTCCGTTTGGTGTCGGTGAAATTTCAGCCAAAGCGGCCTGTTGCACAGGTACACCTGCGCTTTGCCCGGCACCAATCCGGGCTGGGTAGAGGAGAACTGGTAGAACGGGGCCCCTTGGTAGGAGTGGCCGTATTGCTGTGGGTAGGGATAGCCGGCCGTGGGGTAGCCCTGCGGTGAGGAGTTGGACAGGAGGCTGTTGTAAGCTCCGTTGGTGATGACCGGGTGGTGGGCCATGTAGCGACTGGGGCTGCCGATGGAGAAGGCGGGGTGCGCCGGTCCGTGTTGGCCGGGATACGGGAACATGGCACTGGGAGCAGTGGCCGCAGACTGTGGCTGGCTGGACTGAGAGAGGAGGTAGCGATCTGCAGCAGAGCCATCGAAACTGTGACGAAGCTCAGAGACCCCGTCCAAGACAGGAGAGAGTTTACTTCTCTGGACGTCCCCTGGTGAGTCCTTGGAGTCAGGAAAATTGTCTGTATCTGACTGATTCGTCATCCCCCTGGTAATTTTTTTCAAAGGTGAACTTCTCTCCAGGTTGTCAGTGGTCGAGATAATGGGATGATCGTGCAAGACAAGCTCAGATCCGCCTGAATGTGGGTAGCTGCTGCTCACATTGAGAAATTTCTTGGAGAGCATGATAGAAGGAGAAAGGCAATGCTCCAACTGCATAGCTCTAGAACCTGAACACTCGCCCTCCCGTCCCTGGTTTTAAAGTCCTGTTTATCATAAACTAGAAATCCACAGACCCTCACTAGACAGAAAGCACTTCAACCAGCAAATGCTTCTCAAAGGTTTGATTTACTTTTTTTTTTTCCCTGGGAGAAGAGATTGGCCAATTGACACTATGCAGCAATCAGAAAAGGCTCACTTTTGATCTTGCTGCTTATGCAGCCTATGAAACGGCTCCTGCCATTGGTTAACTGCTGACAGTAATTTAATTAGATAGACATTAATTAGGATAATCACCTGGCTCCTGGTCGCGACGATCATGGCAAATTGAAGGGGATGATTTTATTGTTGGCTTGGGGGGTGGGGAATGTGTGTTGGTTTATGTGCGCTCTGTTGTGTCACCTTTAAGCTTTATGACCACTGCTTTAGGAAGATTCAAAGATGTGCAATTTACTAAACATTTCCTACCCCCCCTCCTTTCCCCCGTTAGAGCGGAGGGGCGGAGGAGGGAATTCGATGATGCTAGGAGACTTTTCGGATCTGAATGAGCCAAATATTCAGTTGAATGTAACGATTTCAAGTGCAAAGTATACAAAGCGCGAGCCGGTGGCCTCTTCTCGCCCTGTATAAGTTCCAGAATCTGTCTTTTCCAGTTAATACAGAAGCACACAACACCTGAGACGGTGCTTTGTGAGTAGGTTCTGCGTGTCCTTGACACCCCCTTCCCCCACCTTTTAAACTACATACATAAATAAATAAATCACTGCTGCTGAGAGACACAGTGATGAGTGGAGGGGGGAGAATTGAGGGGATAAGTGGGGGCGAAAAGTAGCAACTCACCCACCCACCCATCCACCCACCTCGGCAAGGTTCGGTGTCTTGGTGGAGCACAGAAACAGTGACAATCTATGATCTCCTTTTTAAGTTTTTAAATAATCATAAGCTGTCGGGCTGCAGTGACTTAATCTATTTGCAATGATGTTTATCGGGTCTTTCCTAAATATTTTATCAGCCAACTTGGTTTGCAGATTATCTGAACAGCATCTAACTGGGGGCAGGCGCCATGCAGCCTTGAGTTCCAAGGCACCTCTTTCTCTGTGAGGTACTACTGGCTTTGGCGAAAGGTTCAAAAGCCTCGCCGGGAAAGGAGAGGACCGAGTCCCCGGTGCAAATGGGTTCGCCAGAAGTGTTGGTCTGGGGAGACAGAGTGGAAGTGGTTTCAATGCAGTGATTTTACTGAAGACTGTGTGTGTGTGCGCGCGCGTATGCGAGTGTGTGTGTGTAATGTTTACATAATCCGGAGGGGAGAAAAGGAATCCACGCCAGTAATTTTAAGAGAAAGAAGAATCTAAGGAGGAATAGAGAAAAGAATCAATGTAAAGAGATGTTGCCACCAATAAATAGCAAGAGGCCCAAAGCAACTCTGAGGTGTAGGGAGAACTGATCTCCGGGTACCTGCTCTAGAGGAGTCCAGCCATCGGCCTGAACCAGACGGCCGAGAGCTCCAGAAGCTTTATCCGCCCACAGCTGATCCCCGCGGCTTTCATTCGGGACGCGACGCGGTGCGGGAACGCGTGGAGCGCAGCGCCGGAGCTCAGGCTCAGCCTGGCCGAGAGAGGCGGCCGGCATTGGGCGTGCTCCGCCCGGGCAGCGAGAGAGCGCCCGGAGGCGGTGTCTGGCGCAGACCCCAGAGGCTCGCGCTCCTCCCGTGCGGCGGGCGCGGCCTGGGCATCTCGTGCGGGCGGAGCCTCTCTGCTTCGGAGCCAGCGGTCTGCTCTGGGTCACACCAGCTCCCTCAGGGAGAGCGGGGTTGGGGACATTGGGTGGGTCCTGGGCATGGGCAGAGAGGGGTTAACCAGCTTCGCGGCTGTGGTGCAACTAAGAGCAGTGTCTTGGACTGATGGTCAAAGCCGAGCCCAGACTGCACCGTCCCCCTCCCCTCAGCGGGCTGGGCGCCTTGGCGGCAGAGGGCACCAGCTGCGGCCTCCAACACCGGCGGCTCTAGGCTGGACAGGTTGATGACCAGATGTCTCAGACTCAAGCCGAGGCAAATTTTCTGGGAGAAAAATAAAGCCAGACCCGTTTTCCCTTGAAAGCAAACCTCAGCTCCAGGCCAGAAAGCTTCAAAAACGAGCAGGATCCTAGCTATTGAGAGACTAGGGTACCAGAGATGGGGAGAATAGCTGCGACACCATTTGACATTTGTTTTCATACCCTTGACCTTCCACTGTCATTTACACAGAGAGGCTTTTGCCCCATTTTGGCTACTCGTTTTATCTGTCTTGCATCATTAACTTCCCTGTCCCTGTGTCTGTCTTGGATGCTTCCCAACACATCTTCCTCTCTGAGTGGGACATAGCACCTTAAGTATGGATGGAGGTGAGACACCCACCACCTCAGTGATTCTTGAGGTTTTATCCATTCAGGCGTCCTGAACTTTTAAAAAAGAAATTAAAGTCGAAGTGGCATGTTAAAATATTAATAGGATAGACAAGGAATCAAGTGCAAGTGCACCTTCCTCAATTTTCAAGAAATTGCATTGGAAGATGATAAATTTTGGCCCACGTCAGATAATCAAGTACAAAATTCAGTGGTTCCTCAAATACAGGCTTTTCCTTGAAATTTGTGTATGCTCAAAAAGAAAAATGAAGACACTGCTCAGGATCACAACGTGATCATGCTTCTGCAGACGAGTTCTCATTTTAAACTGCCCATGAACCATACTAGGAGTCGCGATTGTGACTGCAGGGCTGGGGTGGGGCTTGGGTTCTCTCAATATAAAATAAGCTTCCATACAATCCAAATGTTATTGGTCCAGGCAGATCAAACTCTGAATAGTGAGGCTGGAGTTTTCAGTGTCCCATTATTAGTCTGACTCTCTCTGCCATAGTGGCAAGTTTTCCTTCTAGAGCTGCTTCAGCTCTGGCATGGTGGGTGGATAAGAGTGCTCACATAAGCATACCCGTGTGTACACACGCATGCACACACATGCACGTACACAATCTTAAGTTGCTTATTGAGTCTGGTTTTTTTAGACAAGTTGGCTCAATGCTGACCTGGGCCTGGGGCATCAGGCTGCTGCTCAAGCAGTTGCACAATCCTAGACAATGGTGTTTGCAGAGCCCTTCCTTTTAGGACATCTGATTTTGATCGACTAACTCAACAGAGAAGATGTAGGAATGACCAAGTGGAGGAAGTTATATGTGTGTCTTTGGGAAACAGAGGAAAATAGGTGAAGAAATAAGGGCAAAAGATAGGCACTATATAAAGCCTTCCCAATCACAGTACTTATTGAGATTATTTTCAGGAAACCAAGTGGACAACAAAACACAACTCTTTCAACCTGAATGTTTGGACCAGCTATAGAAATGGTGAAGCTTCCTTCAATACCATACAAAAAAGTCCTAACTAGCTCTTACCAACAGTATCTGGAAGTTATAAAACCTTATTTATAAAGGGAAAAAATCACATTATCTAAAAAACCTTGCCTGGCATGGTGCCGTACTCTTATAATCACAGCACTTCAGAGGCAAAGGAAGGAGGACTGTTGGGTTTGAGGTGAGCCTGGGCTACAAAGGGAGACCCTCTCTCAAATAAACACAAAATGAAAAACCTGTACCAAAATTTGAATTAGTAAAAGGAAAATTCTAACTTCTTATTTTTGGGAGAGGCAGTACTATGGCTTGAACTCCTGGCCTCATGCTTGCTAGGTAGTGGTTACACCACTTGAGCCACTCCACCAGTTCTTATTTTTATTTATTTGGAGACAGGGTTTTGCTATGTAGCCAGTATGGAACTTGCCACCATGCCCAGGTTAAACTTCCATTTATTTTAATTTTAAATGGTTAGATGTAATCCCAACAACTTAAATCCATATACGTGTTCTAATAAAAAATATACTGCATCACTAATCTAAAAGGAGAAACTACAGGACAAGCAAGAAGTACTCAGAATACCACATTCCACCAAAAATTAAACTGTGAAACATATGAGGAATTTAAACCACTTCTACTTTCAGTTTCTGAAAGCCGACAACAAATAAGTCTAGAATTATCCAACTAGGACAGTAATTTGGTCTACCACAACATTCAAAACACTACTAGCAGGTAAAGTCTTAAGTTGAAATCCCCAAGTAAAACCACCCTTTCATTAAACCTTAGAAATATTCTTACCATATTTCACAAGGAAAGGTGCACTAGAAATAAATCTCGTTTTCATACCTTTTGTCATACTCTTTGGCGTACCCAGCATGGTGCTATACCAGGAGTTTTAATAGGGGTAGTTGCCTTTGTACATCAGTTTAGAAGAAGGCCGAGATCTATGAAAACTGCTACAAGTGAATTTTTCTTCTCTATCAGAAAACTGAGTACTTCTAGTTAATTTGGGAAAGACGCGAGGAAACAAAGTTATTATTGCTCATAATATTAAACTTGCACTATGACTACTTATTTTGCTTTGAAGATATTATATACCTTGAATGGCTATCTTAGACGACAATCCAGTGGGGTTTCCAGAAGCCAACTCTCAGTTTCAAAACTTGGTGGCATCTTAAAACATGAAAAATTCTAAATTAAAATTGCTACCCTTTTCCTTTTAAATGTACTTCTTTGAAATCCTTAAAGTATGATGTGTTAAGATACTGAATATACAATGTTAGCTTGTGAGAAATGCTTCCCTCCCCCCCACTTTTTGTGAGAAATGCTTTTAATAAAATGTCAACATTTTTTCTGGGTTACTCACTAATGAGGTAGCCACTCATTAATGGCAATCATTTTGCATTTGTGAAGTTTTGTTATCACACTGATGTTTTATGTATTATGAGATCTTAAAATGCACAGGGAAACACATCTTTGTGTGAGATTTCCAAAGCACTATGAAATGTTATTTTGTCAATTCCACCCAGTGCCAAAAAGACCTCAGGAGACATGGGTTGTAAATGTACTTTATTTTGTAAGCAACAATCAAAATATATTTGTGCTACTGACTTCTTCAAATATTAAATGGGATCCTAACAAAATCTGTCCACTTTGATGTATTCTCGCACAACTTTGGAATCTGCAAAGATCCTGACTAAAGAACAGAAGTAATTGTACAATGGAGACTGAAGGTGTAACCATGCTGTAAATGATGCCAGATGTCTTACACTTAACCAAGTACACCTTCAGAGGTCCCTTTATTTTGAGCATTAAGAACAGAGGAATATATATTCAAAGTGTCACTAATAGCTTTTTGCGTTGCTTTATTTAAATACGACAGTATCCAACATAGCTGCTAAACATTGGACAATATTTGAAGTCATAAGTACATCCACATGTTCTTCCAAATGACGTTTAGGATCCTGAAAGAAAAAAAAAGTAGGAAAAAGAACTGTATTACCAGTAAATAAATTATTTTTTCAGTATGTTGTTGAAATTAGTAAAGAAACTCAAATTTATACATACTTTAAAATATAACTTCCCTAATACATTGTTACATTTTTAGGGTTTATAAATCTGTTAAGAAGTTTAGTAGCTAATAAATAAAATAAATGCTAATAAATGTACAATGAAAGATTGATTTGTACAATTACTGTTATACTTCTGTATCACAAATTTTTTATAAAGGGTAATAAGGAATTCTGTAAAACTTGCAACCAACTGATTTTTTAAAAAATACACTTATATATATGCATGCCTAAGTATGTGTGTGTATTCTCTTCTATTCACATATTTTAAATACCTGAGGGGGGGTGCTTTATTTACAGCATAAGTAAGAGTTCAATGTGAATTCTTTCCACTTTTTTCTCTGTATCTTGGCAAAAACAAGAATTCCGTATAAATTTAATACTTCAAGAACAGTGCTTTAAATGAGTCAGAAAATATTTTTGGATCAAAAGTCACTGTAGATGATTCTAAAATGTTAACAATGTTTTATGCAACTATTTTGAGAAAATGTATTATAGAAAATTATATAGGTATAACCCTTAAACTTAAGCCTAATCAAATCTATTTTTGAAATACACCAGATTTAAAAATGATACTTGAAAAATGCATTGCAATAAAGAAATTTAAATTAAAATGCTTACTTGTTTTTGTGTTTAAGGATAAATGAAGTATTTCAGATGAATTTGAAAGTTTTAAAATAAAGGAAATATATTGTACAAAATAAAAAACATTAATTTTAAAGCATTATTTTCTTGTGGGTGTTGTTAAATATCCAAGATAACTTTAAGTCAAATGTTCATACTGGAATTATTTCTTGGCTGTGCTTTTCTAACTTATAATTTTAAAACACTGATTTCTTTAAACAACCCAGAGATATACAAATAATTCCAAGTGAATAAACCACAATATTATTATTAGTTTTTTATTTTAGAAATATGGCTTAGTACACTGTAGGTGAAAGGTACTGAGAAAGACTGGCAGCATAAAAAGATAGTGGGGTTTGATTCTATCATACATAGTTGTCCTTTTGTTATGTAGTAAGCCAAACCAGTGAGTTACTTCCTACATTAAAAAAATTATTCTGATTGTTAAACTCTGACAGCTATATATTTTTCAGTTTCCCTTTTATTTTAATTTAGTCCTTTTATTTTGCTACTAATTGTTAAGTGAAATCTATATCAAGAAACTATAGCCTCAGAAAGTAATTTATTCAAATAATAAGGCTCCAAATCAATGATCTAACATTAGTTATCAGACTGAAATAAGTAGTGGAAAATGAAAACAAGGCTAATATCATAAAAGATGAGAAAATAAGACGAACTACAGTTCTTTGGGTCTGGGAGGGTACTCTGCTTTTAAATTATAATATTCAGAATGTGCTAACATTGTATTTCCTCATTTATAATATATGATGAAGTTAGACCTTTGCCCTCCTCACTCTGTTGGAGTAATTAGTTTTATAGTGAACTGGTAACTCATTTATCAGTTATCTACGTTACTTCTTGTGGCAGCTGGGTGATTCTTAGAGATTTTCCATCCAAGAATGGTCCTGGCCCAAACCTACATAGCTTGTGAGATGTGATGGGATCAGAGCATATGGTAGGATGGCTGAAAGCAAAGACAGCTTAGTGTCTTGCATCTGAAATATCAAGATTCTGCCAACATCAGCAATATGATAACCATGTTCCATGAAATAGAAAAAAAATGTAATCAACATTCTTTAAAAAACAGTCTAATTAATCTGTAGATTCCTTTAATTGGTTGGTATGTTCCCCCATCCTTAGATAATAGGAAATTATATATATATATATATGTTTAATCTTAGAAAGTGAAATAACAAATACTTTTAAAACCCTTTTCTTTCACTCAGTATACTCAATCTAGTTTTAAGCCTTCTCAAGTATATTATCTAAATATTGAAAAAATATCATTTACAAAACTGTTACACATGAAATAAATCTACCATTTTAATATTTTACTTGCTCTATATCAAAATTAATTTGGAATTAATTTATTTCTACTAAATTATTTTCACTAAGAGTAGTAAGCCATAGGTATATTTGTGATTTATTCTCTATAGATGGCAAAGAGAACTGGACACTGAGTAGATTCGATGGCCTTTAAAAGTAGTATCATATGTACATGACAAAAGAAAAATGTAGAGTGAACAGGCAGGAAAGAATCATATAGGCAGGCTCAAAAATAGTTTTGACTCTGTAAGAGCATGTTGTTATGCGACTGTATAACCTATTATAGTCTCCCCACCTGCTTGCCAACATTCTTTATTGCCAGCTGTTCAGGTGTCATCTTATCTTCTTCTTCTACAGCCTGTGAATAAAACAAAAAGGACAGTTTCAAATTCTAAATTTACTATCCCCACTGAAGAATAATCACCAAAATAACAGTCATCAAAAATTTCACTCACAGAATCTAATTCAAAGAATTTATTGCACAAAAAAGCAATTTTGCTAATCTTCAGGATAATGAAAACTGACTTAAATAAAAAAGACATAATTACCAGCACTGAAAAAAAAAAAAACAGACTTAATATGTAAAAGATATGCAAAAAGTGATCAAACTACATCACTAAATGGTGCATTAACTGGAAACCATTGCAAGGAAGAATGAGGCAGCCTCTTACGGCACATCAATAACAAGATCTGTCTCCCCTTTTCCTACTCTCACAGTAGTCCTCTTCCAAGTTTCTATTTTTTGTCAATCCGGCCTGTGCACATCTAATACCTGTCCTTTATAACAACACTTAGGCTCAAGAGAGCTGCTGACTTTTGATCTACTTAACAAATCACATACTAATCTTTCACGTTTTTAAATCCCTACAAGTAAAACATGTATTCAGAAAGCAAAATCTCCCCACTCCACATGAGAATTTTTAAAACCATGAAGACACAGTAATTTCAAGCTTTCAACATCAAAATAATTACTTGAATTAAAAACCAAATTAAATCAACCAAAAATAACCACATATGTAAACCACTTTCTACTACTTTTGGAGTTAGCTACAAACCCTTATGTGTCTGATAGTAAACTTTCTTTGTGGGACGGTGCTGGGGTTTGAACTGCTTGCTAGGCAGGCATTCTACCACTTCAGCCACATCTCTAGCCCCTGATCATAAACTTTCTAGCAGAATAATTCTGAAATAATTACATTTAGATTAGCTACCACTACTACTCTCCTCTCCCAGCACTAACACAAAGCCCTCTTCAAGGGACATTCTAAGGTTAAGGAATCTTCTTACAGTTAAGATATGTTACAGCCTAAAGATAGGACTCTGTATTTGTTAGACTTGTGATCTATGATTTACTCATAGCATCTGATAATGGAAAACAAAGAAAACGTAATGATCACCAACCTCAAGAAATGCCACCAGTTTTTACTACAAAAGACGGTTACAAAAGGGGGTGAAATAGTAGTGACAAAAAGCAGAAAACCAAAATCCCAGTGAGGATTAGATTTGGATACTCTAAACTTAATAATCTCACAGCTGCCAAATTTCTTCATGTGTGAACAATGAACATGTAGGAAATGCAATCATCAGACATTTCCCATAAACTGGGAAGTTTGGATGCATTTCACACCTTCTTAATAGTTTTGTAAACAGAGAACTTGAAAATGAGCAAAGATGGCAAGTGTCTAATTTTATAAATGGACAAGCTATCTAGAGAATTTTCCCCAGTACAACCTGACTAAAGAGAAAAGATGGTACTAAGTATTATGTCTACTGATTACATCACATTAGGAATTACATTTATGACACATAAACCTGAAAGAAGAAGAAATAGAAGAAGAAATAGAACTTAGTAACACTTCAATCTAGAATTCCCTAGACAGTGAACATGTTCATTTTCAGAGTCAGAAGTCACTCTTATTCTCCACTCATTATGAAAGTATTTCCCAAACAGGAAATTGGTTCTTCTACTTTCAATGTTCTACACAAACAGAAATATCTTTCTAAATTACTTTTACAAATTGTGATATTATACCTTATTAACTTAAAAAGTATTAAATGTATGGGACTATTTACATAAATTTGTACTCCATACCCATTCAGTGTTAGTTGTTCTACGTACATGCCAACAATAGTACTTACTACAATATTGGAAATAGGCAAGAATTTTGGATTCTGGCTTAAAATACCAATCCACATAAAAATAGTTATTAAAGAATATTTTGGATTAGTACAAATATTAAAGATGGCAGACATACAAAGATGAAGGTCAAAAAGCATTTAAAGCACTAATCCTATTTGAAAAGATAAATGGGCTAGAAAAGGCTCTAATAAAATTTTAAAAAATCTTTACATCATTTTTCACCACCTTACCAATTAGTTTTTTATTCCCAATAATTAAAAGAGAGAGTTCACAAACTCTTTGAGAAGTGCAGATGGTAAAAAGTACTCCCAGCCATGGATGCCATCTGGGAAATGAAGAGCAGCTGTAGATTTAGGCATATACTAAGGTTGCAAACCCCCATGACAGAAGAGTAAGCACATCTCTTCTAAGACAGACCAGATCATCACATTAAACCCCTAAATATTTTCTCCATCTACCTAAGTTACCTATATCTCATCTACCATCTGGGCAAGACCAGTTTGTCTTCATTCACAGTTCTAATCTGGCTAGTCACCAGGAAAAATTAAGAAATAGTAGCAGCAGAAACAAATGAAATTCAGGCACAGCCAGTGTCCTCACTAGGGAACTTCTGTGTTTATGGCAACTTCTGTGATTTGGCTTCAAATTTTGCTTTTGCATTCATGCTCTTCGGTTTACTCAACCAACAAAAAAGCACTGAAAATGTTTGTGGCTATTCACACTAGAAACGTTTTAACAGTTTATCAACAAAGACCCCCATATGGCTATCCCATCATGCACGGTCTGCACAATTCTAAGAAATTCTTGGAATTTGGTCTGTTATGTGATCATAATCCCCTCAGATGTACCCCCTATCTTAAAAAAGACTTTTACTAAACCCATTAACCTTATTCTCTTTTTTTCTGCTAATGGTCAAGTTTTTTAGATGGAAAATCTGTATCTCAAATTTCATTGTATTTACCCTAAAAAAAACCCCATAGATTGGACCCTTGTCATTTCACTAATTTTCACTTTGACTATTCTCTCATCTTCTTTTTTCCCTATTCTTTGTTCATTGTGTAACATGCTGTAATTCCACTTAAGCACATGCTTTCTTTCTTTTATATTTTTTTCTTCTTTTGGTGCAACTGGGGATTGAACACAGGGACTCCTGCTTGCTAGACATTCACTCTACCACATAGCCATGGCTCCAGCCCTTAAAGCACATGCTTTCTAGTATCACCAATATGGCAATTTTCATGTAACACAGGGCAAACTATTAAAATGGAATATCCTAATTTTTCTACCAGTAAACATTATGAGTTACAGGGATAGAGAATAAGTTTAAAGTAATGGCTTTTTACAAAACGTACTTAGGAAAGCAAAATGAACAAACACGAAATAATTTGCAAACTATCTGAGAAGGTTTAAGAGGCTTGGGTAAGACCATTAAAACTGTTTTGTCTACTATCATCACTAATTAAAACATCAACATACACATGATTTACAATTTAATTTACTGAATTATTAAAACAATACCAATAATGTAGTCAATCATTTTACATATAAAGAAATTAGGCACCATCTCCTTGGGGTGCCCTAGCTAAAGCAGTATTTCTACCATAAAAGAAACTTTTCAAACTCTTCTTGTTTTCAAGAAGTTCACAATTGGACTAATTCACTTGCTGTAAATCCCAAATCATAGTACAGTATGAAACATACAAAAAAGAAAAAAAAAGTTTCCAAAAAGAACATATGGGACCTAGAGTTAAGCAAATGTATCTAACTTTTCTTTGTGGATCGCCTGGGGTCAAAAAGAGTCAGGGTGAGAGTACCCAGAATTCACCCAGGAAGGAAGATCACATCAGTATTACTTTCTGGCAACAGGGAAGAGAAAGACCCTGGAAAGGAAGAGATAAAATCAAGCTTTGAAACAAACATGATACTTAGGAAAATCAGAGTGCTGATGACAGCAATACTGGCAAAGAAACTATTTTGAAGTAGAAAGCAAAGTAAACAGCAATGTTCATTCACTCTTAAGACAGGAGCATGGGAAGTACATGGTACCTCTAAGTTGAAAGGGCTCAGTGGAGATGAGAATAAATACCAAGTAGAAGAGAAAAAGAAATTTTGAACTTGCCATCAGTGCTAAAGCATAAAAACAAAAATTTTTTAAAAAGTAAAAAAACAGAAAAGGCAGCAAAATGGTAGTTGTCAAAGAGCAGAACCAGTGGGATATATGGCCGTGTAAGTAAAGGGAAGAGAGTTAAAAAGTTCAAAGAGCAAGGCATGGTGGCTCATGCCTATAATATCCCAGCTACTCAGGAGGCAAAGATAGGAGGATAAAGGTTCAAAGCCAGCCTAGGCAAAAAGTTATAGAAGCCCTATCTCAAAAGCTAAGGGATATGTCTCAAGTGATAAAGCACTTGCCTAGCATGAGCAAAACACTGCTGAAAAAAAAAAAGTCAAGCATGGTAGTGCATGCCTACAATCCCGGTTACTCGAGAGAGGAGGTAGGAGGATCACAGGATCACAGCTGGAGGCCAGACTGAGTAAAGTAAGCTCAAGACTCTTACCTGAAAGTTAGTGGGAGAGTTAATGCTCTTGAATTAAGTTATGATTTCAGTAGAAAAATCACTTCCGTTCATTCAACAATTATTTATTAAATGCCATTTATCTGGCGGTGGGCTGGAGATAAAAAGAGACTTGAATTCAAAGAGCTTATAGACTACTTATAAAAACGGAAAGTTTAAAAAAAGTTAAATAAGTCGGACTATAAAGAAATGTAAATAGCACTCATTTGTTGGTATGGTGAAGGTCTCAACAGTGTGACAAGTTTAAGTTGAGACCTGATAGGAAAAGTAGGAGTTGGGATGAAACTGATGATAAGGAGTGTTTCCATAAAGTAAGAAAAAGCATTATAAGTTAGAAGAGCTGCAAATTATTTGGGATTGCAACAATATAACAGTGGCTAAGAGATAAAGCTGCAGAGACAAGCAGGAACCAATTTATGCTTGAACTTTTTTTCTACCACACAGTCAATCTTCAAAAGCTTTAGAAAGAAGGTAGTGACAAGAACCAATCTGCATTTTTAAATTAAGGTAAATTTTACCTAACATACATTTAACCATTTTAGAGTATACAATTCAGACATGTAGTACATTTGTAATGTATAAGTATCACCTCTACCCCCAAACATTTCACTCTCCCAAAGGGAACCTACTTCAAAACAGTTACTCTCCAATCCCCCATCCTTGCCCAAATCCATGGTAACCATTAATCTCTACGGATTTACCTATTCTGGATACTTCATATAAAAGGTATCATACAACATGATCTTTTGTGCCAGGCTTTTATCATATAACGTTTTAGAAGTCCATCCATGTTATCAGTACTTTATCCCTTTTAATAGCTGGTTCCAGGTCATGATTTATTTACCCATTCATCTACTGATAACTTGGATTGTCTCCACATTTTGGCTATTGTGAATAGTGCTGCTGTGAACATTCATGTGTACGTTTTTGTCTGAATACATGTTTTCACTTCTTTAGGAGTAGGATTGCAGGGCCATATGATAAATATGTTTGACTTTTGAGGAGTCACCAAACTGTTTTCCACAGTGGTTGCACCATTCTGTATTCCTACCAGCAATATAAATGGGTTCCAACTTCTTCATATCCTCTCAATACATGTTAAAAACGACAAGCTGTTATTATTATTATCTTGATTATGGTATTATTATTGTGATTATAGCCATGCTCGGGGATATAAAGTGATCTCTCACTGTGGTTTTGATTTGTATTTCCCTATTAGTGGTGTCACATGAATGTATTCTCAAATGCTTACTGGCCACTGACATGTCTTCTTTGGAGAAATGTATACCCAAGTCTTTTCCTATTTTTGAGATGGTTTGTTCTATTCTTGTTGAATTGTAAGACCACTTTATATATTTTAGATGGTAGACTCAGCAGATAAAGTTTGCAAATATTTTCTCATTCTGCAGGTTATCTTTTCTCTTTTTCTCTTTTGATACACAACCAATTTTTACTTTAGAAAGACCATTCAACAACATGGAAAATGGATTTGAGTGTCAAAGACTGGAGAAGCACGGAGAGCAATTAGGAGGTAAGGTAGTGGCAGTGGCAATGTAAAGAAGCAGATTAACTCAAGGATTAACTTGGATAATAGAACGGCTTATTGATGACTACAAGTGGGAGAAAGAAGGAGAAGAATGATATAAATAACAGAAATGGTGGAATCCATCATTTCATTAGATATTGATTATGTGCCAGATTCTTCACACCTATTATTCACAATCCTTAAGACAACCCTATTTCAGAGATAATGAAATAAGCTTACTGTGTATAGGCAATAAGCAATGAAACTGAAACTTAAAATACACTTCTATCTAGATCTCAAAGCAATTAGTGGCAATTAGGAAAATTCATTTCTTTTCAATGATGCATCCTGAATAATAATAAAGCCAAATCCATGATTTATTAGGTGGGCCTGAACAGCCCAGATTCTTTACAAAATTCTTACAGGGAGCTCAATTTTAAAATATAATGACATATGACACAGGGATATAAAAGAAAGATCATATGGGTATGTGCACACACTTGTATACAGAAATTGTGGTTCCGTTTTTTAAAAAAAATTTCCATGGCAGAGTATCCTAGTTACTTACCTAATTTCCATCTTCCTCTTCTTAGGAATACAACCCTGATTCTACTAAAGGAATAAATACCTACAGCTAAAAGACTGTATCACATAGATTTTCTTGCTACTAGGTGTGCACATTTGACCAAGTTCTGCCAATGAGAGATAACCAGAATTGCTGGCTGGGCTATGGAAAGGATTGTGAAATGGAAAGGATGGTGAAATGGAACTGATTTATCCCCTTCTTTGCCTTTCCTTCTCTTCCAGTTGTGTCAAACAGATGGGATGGCTAAAGCTCTAGCAATCACCCTGAATCATGAGATGACTGAAAGGACAGAAGTCAACACAAGGAAAGTAGAGGCAAAAGTCTCTGGTGACTTTGAAATTTCACAATGTCCTTAAAGTGCAAGAGATGCAACAACCTTCTATTTTATTTAAGCCAATATTTTGTTATCCTTAAGATATAAGTAACGTGCTAAAACTGAAAAAATTTCATGAGTTACATTAAGCATAGGATTCCCCTATCTGTCACCTTTGAGGACGCCGTCACTAACACAATACATGTAAGACAGAGATCACTTTGAAAAAAGGATGGTAGGGATTTTTTTTCCCTATTGTTACCAAACTTAATTTTTTCTAAGTTAATTCTTGTGGAATTAACTCTTAAAAGAAAACATGTTGGTTTCAAGAGTTGCATGCATTATATCAATTTACTTTCACAAAACTTCTTTTAATATTAAAAGGAAAATACTTCTACTTATTTTAACTTTCTCCTTTACTTAATAAGGTTAAAACTTTCCCTTTTAATGCCATTTGTCTTTTTCTTCAGTGAGTTTCATAACTCTTTTGCCCAATTACTAGTATTTTATCACCTAATGTTTTATTACAACAGTTCTGAAAGTTTTAGTTTATTCCCTTGGATTTCAAACATATCCTAACACATTCAAATAATGATGATGTAGCTTGTTTTCGATATTTTTATTTACTTTTGTTTCTTGTCTAATATATTAGCATAAAATAAGATTTTTTAAATACAGCTATTGCAGCTAACCAAATATTACCACAAATTTACATATTTTATAAGTAATCATATTAAAAAGGAAATATCCTTTCAGGTTACTAAGTAGATCAATATATCCACCTGAGAAGTAAACCATCAAATTGCAGAATTTATATAGCTACATGATTGAAGAGATGGCAAATTTTTGTTACTATGCTATTCTTAAAATGCTTTTACAATGTTTTTTTACCTGTACGCTCATTTACAAATATGTAATCAAATATTATCCAAATTTTAAAAAATAGCAGATGCATCTTGGCATGAATAAATTAGGCTTGAAATAACAGAGCTGTGATATTGCAGTTCAGTAATGAGAAAAATCAAATGAATAATAATCCAGGAGAATTTCTATGTGGAATTCAGATGTAAAATTGAAAACTTAAAACATAGGAATTTAATTATTTTCTAACCTTCTTTTTACTTTAGGACCTGACTGGCATTTAACATTAATTACCTTAGTTTAAAACACCAACCAATTAAAAAGAGTACTATGAAGAACTAGTAGCATGAGCCTTTCAATCTGTATTTTAAGTGTTACTAAAAAAAAAAATCCACCGTATTTCTTTCAATCACAGAGGAAATTACATTCCCAAATTTGGACTCTTTCATATCACAGCTTACACATTGTTTTCATTTTTTAACCAAACCTTACAAGTTTCTGAGTACTACAGAGATTTCTTAAAAACTGTAAAATAGGAAAAACTTCTGCGGATGGGCAGCAGTAACCATAAATAGGCTATTTCCTGGCAGTGATACCAATACAAATTTACTTAAATGTGTAATGTTACAGAGAAATAACCATTCCTACAGTCTGCTGAACAATAATTTGTTAAACTTTCTTATTTATAAAAGGTTAACTATTCTAAATGATAAGCTACTTCCTCTTAAATCTAATCTCTACAGCATGAAAGCAGTAACAGAAAGATAAAAAATAATTTACCTATGAACTAGCATCAGTGGGGATTTCCAGTTAAAACACTATATCCATATTAGGAACACTTCTCAAAGACAAACCTAACTGCTGGAATTTAATTTGTAAGTGTCTGTTAACTTTATTTCAAAATTCAATTCTCTCAAAAGACTTTGTTGCTATAGTTGGTAAATCTTATACACAGTTTCCTAAACAATATTTTTTTTATAAGATATGTTTAAAAGGTTTGATGTAACAACCAACACCAGACTTCCAAATCTCAACTTCTAGTGTTAATACTGAGTCCCACATTTCTAACTAATTAAAACTTAACTTCCTCGCTCTTTTTACTTCTACTTAAATTGGAAAGGTTAACAGTATTATTTCTAGTCACCTGGGCAGGAAATCTTGAATTCATGTTTGATTCCACAACCACTGCCAGGCTTCATCTATTTGCCTACAGATGCCTTCATTCCCACTGCCATGATAGTATTGCAAACACTTGGGACAAACTTCTCTTAAATAGAGTCTCCCATTCAAATCTCCTCTTACAGCATTCATTCTTCTGTTGTAAAATTATGTTTCTAAAGTCAAGTTGTAGGCAGATAATGACTCTGATAAAAATAACTCATAAACTGATATTTCAACTCCTATTACTTGATTTCAAGAATTTTAAGACAACTTATTTCCCCCTCTATTCACTCTAGCCAGTTCCCTTAACATTTCCTGTGCTTTTTCTTTTTTCCCACAAGATCTAACCAATCCTTCTTACCACCTGCTTCAAAAGCCCCTGGTAACCACAGTTTTGCATTTTCTACTTCTCAGTTCAAGTTTTTTAGATTTCACAAACATGTAATATTAGGCAGTGTTTATCTTTCTGTGCCTGGCTTATTTCATTTATAATAGTGTCATCTAGGTTCATCTGTGGTGTTACAGATGACAGAATTTCCTTCTTTTTAAATGCTGAACAGTATTACCTTGTGTATATGTACAATATTTTATTTGTCCATTCATCTATTGATGGATATGTAAGTTGATTCCTATCTTGACTACTATGAGTACTGGTCCAAGGAATGTTGGAGTGCTGGTAGCTCTTTAACATAGTAATTTCATTGGCTATATATCCAGTAGTGGGATTCTGGGATCGGTCCCATTGTTTTTCTATATACTAGCTTTGCTCACGATATGTACTTTCCTTAGGATGACATTCTTCTGTACATCCAAATCTTATTCATCCTTTAAGACCTAATCCAAATGCTGTTCTCTAGAGATAGTAAGCTGAAAGTCAGAGTCTCTGAACTCCTACATGACCTCATACAGGTTTCTCTATAGCAGTGTTTCTCTAATGTCTAACTTTAAGAGCATGTTTCATAAGATTTTTATTAAAATGTAAATTCTGAGTAAGTCTACATTTCTAGCAAGAATCCAGATGATGCTGATACAGCTGATCTGTTGACAATTTGAACATTATGGTGTTGTGGAACAGCCCGATTGTGCTTAGCACTCTGTTACTTACGAAGTATTCTTATTGTCCCTGTTTTCTTATAAATGAGGCATCTCTGTTTTGCACTGCAACTTGTACAGAAGATGTTCAACAAATATTTGTAATGTGTGTTTTTTTAATTGGAGGTTTTCAATCCTTTAGCAGTTTACAATATGGGTATGTGATATATATGTATATAGTTAAAACAGTAAAATGAAATGAGAAATAAAATTGAATGTCACACTTATTAAGGGTAAGTACTATTTCTTAAAACTTTTGTTGCAATTACACATATACAACTATATTTACTGGGTCAAAATGCAGATTTTGATATAAAAAGTTGGAAAATACACATTATGGGATGAACTGTGACTCCAAAAGATATGCTAAAATCCCAACCCTATTAAAGACTGGGTTATGCTGCTAAAGTCAAAGGATGCCTTGGACTACCAGAAGGTAGAAAAGGTAAGGAAGGATCTTCCCCTGTTGGCCTTGCCAACACCTTGATTTTTGGATGTCTTCTTTACTACTGTGAAGAAATAAATTACTGTTGTTTTAATTCAACAGTTTATGATAATGTGTTATAGTAGCCTAGTTAACTAATACAACATGGAAAGGTAGTACCCTTTTAAGTTAAATCTCAAGACTTTCTTAATTTCAGAATTATAAAGCTGGGCACCAGTAGCTCTCACCTGTCATCTCAGTTTCACAGGAAACTGTAATGGGGAGAATAGTGATTCCAGATCATCCCAGGCAAAAAGTTTGCAAGACTCTGTCTCAACAGAAAAAGCTGGGCATGGTAACAAGAACTACTCATCCTAGATACTATGGGAAACATTAATAAGAAAATTATAGTCAGGCCAGGCATAAAGTGAGAGCCTATCTCAAAAATCACAAAAGCAAAGTTGGGCACCGGTGGCTTATGCCTGTAATCCTAGCTACTCAGGATTGCAGATTGAAGCCAGTCCAGGCAAACAGTTCATGAGACCCTGTCTCCAAAATACCCAACACAAAACAGGCCTGGCAGAATGGCTCAAGTAGTAGAGCACCTGCCTAGCAAGTGTGAGGCACAGAGTTCAAACTCTAGTGCTGAAAGAAAAAAATATGTAAAGAACATAAATCTATGAAGAAAATGTTATCATGGCCACATATATTTTAGCACACAACAAACATTTTCAAATTTTGCAAAGTATGACTTGTCAAATGTCCTCGTATGAAGTACATCTCCCTAGTTACTTCTCTTTATTTTTTCATAGCACTAATCACAATGTATTAAGTTGTGTTTGTAGAACTTCTGTTTCCCTTACAGAAAGCAAGTTCCTTAAGGAACAGGGACTTTTTATGTCTTGCTTTTTACCATATTCTTGGATCCTGGCACACAGTAGGTTTTCAATACATATCTACTAAACAGAAAATAAGAAAAGTTCATAAAATAAATTATATGTGGCAAATATTGAATGCTGTTGTTTCTGTTTGTATCCGCTTGTTCTCCTACCCTTCCAAGAAAAATTCACTAAATAATGAAGAGATTGCAAATGTGCAACTATATTATAAAGTCTACAACAGGGGTTGGCAAACTATAGCCCATGGGCCAAATCTGGCCAGCTACATATTTTAATAAACTCAGCCACCTTTATTTATTTATCTCTTGTCTAGTGCTGTTTTTCTACAATGGTAGTAGATATTTATAAAAGGCTGAATGGTCTGTGAAGCAAATTTACTATCTGATCTGCCAAACAGGCCTCTTTTTTTTCCTCCCATTTTTACTAGCATATTCATTGTATGGGGGGGGTTATGTTGTGACAATTCAGAATAGCCCTACATTGTACTTTGTTTACATCATCCCCTCCCAACCCCACCCAGTCCCACTTACAGCTATTACAAAGTTTCCTTGTTTTATCTCCTATATGTATATAAAGCCCATGAACAATATTACTTCACCTTCCTCCCTCCCACAAGTACACCCCACACACTGTACCTATTTTACAGTCTGTCTTTCATTACAGAATACAAAGTCAATGTTCAAAAGGGTTTCTCAATGTATTCCAGCTGTGAATATGCTTTACTTTGGTCAGTGCAACTCTCCCTTACCCCTTCCCTCCAACCCCCCATTATCTGACAGCTTTCAATACATAACATTTTATCATCTACTGGCCCAGATGTGACTAATATATTTTGGTATTGTTGACTCTCAATCATTCTCTTTTCCTTTCCTTCCTCTTCCGAGTTCCACAGTGTAGTTCCACTACTACAAACATGTTCCACATGTAGACGTGTACATGGTCATGTTTGTTTTTGTGTATACATTTATCTCTTGGATCTATCTTTTACATATGAAAGAAAACACAAGAAGGCTTCTCTATTTTTAATTATATATTACACAATTGCTTGACATCTAATCATACATATTACAAAAATTATTTTTAAAAAAACCAGAATGATGGAAAAGACTTTTTTACCTTATTGTAATTCTTGGCTAATTCCAACATCTCTTTTACCACTGATTCATTGTGTTTACAATGTTCACTGTAGTCCTGAAGTGTCAAACCTTCCATCCAACTCTTCTTATGCAAATTTAGCAACATCTAAACAACATTAAAAAAAATAATTATTTTCCTGCCTTAAGGATACTGACTATTCTTGGAAGGCCACAAATTTTCGTGTGTGTGTGTGTGTGTGTGTGTGTGTGTGTGTGTGTACACACGTTGTTTTGTTTTGGTTTTTTTGAGATAGGAACTTTTATCTTCATGGCCTCAAACTTGTGAAACTTCTGCCTCAACTCCCAAGTGCTGGGATTATAGGCATGAATCACCCCACATCTGGTTTTCAAGTTTTGTATTTTTAGTGCAGTTTTTCTTTTAAAGTCTGACTCTATGAATTTTCTTAAGAAAATTCATTGCATAAGAAGTTGTTTTATTTTGATAATTAACAAAATTATGAAATGTGAAAAAAAGAATGATGGCTTCTGAATGGTCGTTTTGTCACCAGACCAGTGTGCAAAACTTTAAGGGCCAGCAGTACACTTCAGTGGTAAAGTACTTGTCTAACATGTGCAAGGCCCTAGGTTCAATACCCAGCACCACATACACATACACACACAAAATCAAAATAACCAGTATGTTTTCAATAAGACTGCTGAACAAGGACAGCCTGAAGATATAATTTTTGGAAATGCATGGGTTTAGCTTATTTTGTTTATATTTGTAACTATTTGTGGTAAAAGTTTATCTTACATTGGAAAACAAGGTACACAACAAAATTACCTATGAGGCTTTTCAAGATAAAAAGCTCCCCCATTCCCTTCCTATGGTCCAGGGGCAAAAAACTGTATGGGAAAAAAAAAATTGGAAAAATCTTGTACATGTAACTCCAACTTCTTTGATTGTGTCCCATCTTTTCCACTCATACTGTTCTAGAAGGCACTAGGAAATTTTGGTATAGCTGCAACTACCTAAACTATAAAATGAAACATAAATATAGGCCCAATACAAATACAAGCAATATTGTATATGCACAGAAATACATACAGAGTATGTATCCAAAAGTGGGACTGGTGGAGGAGACCAAGGGAGGAGGAAAAGGAAAGAAAGCAAATAATAATGAAGTATGTCGTCTGTGGAGAAACAAGACACAAGGAAACAGGCTGAAAACTGTTAAACAACACACGATTGGGGAAAAAGGATGAAGAAGTGCAGTGGAGGGAGGCTGCATTGACTTAAGCACAATGCATGTACATGTAACATACCAAGGCAAAAATCCCACTGAAAAACAGACACCTAACCAATGAAGGACAAGAATGGAAAACAGGTCACACTAAGGGGAAGTCACTACCATGAAAGGAAGGGTAAAAGAAGGAATTAAGGTGAATATGGTTGATGTACATTCTATACAAGAATGAATATAGAATTTTTAAACCTGTTAAAATCACCATAAGAAGGGGACTAAGGTAGAAAGGAGGAAAACGGAGGGGATGAACCAATTTCAGCTATAATACATATATACATGGAAATGTCATAATGAAACACCCTGTATCTTAAACAAACAAAAATGTCTTTTTTTTCAAAAACAGAGGCTAAAACAGGTCCTGTTTTGGAGCTGGTACCAGTGGTAGGCTGGAGGATATAAGGAAAGGGTGTCAGAGAGTGACTGTGGTGGAAATATTATATACTCATGCATGAAAATTTAAAAAATGAGACCTGGGGGCCAAAGGAGAATGATGGAAGAGATGAATTTAACTAAGATACATTGTAAGCACTTTTGTAAATGTCGCAGTGTATCCCTGGTATTACAACAATAGCAAAAACTTAAAAATTTTGTTTAAAAATGAACTATAATAAATGTTGAGAACTAGATTTCCTTACTGCTTCAAAAGTAAACAAGGAAAGTTTCCAAGGAGCAGCAGGCTATCCCTATCAAGCCTGGACAAGATTTCCATCAGGTCCTTCAGGAAAGGCATGGGGTTAAGTATTCAGGTTGGTTAAAAGAATAAAGGCAGAGCTTCTGCTATTGAGAGAACAGCCAAACTGAGCTATTAAAAATGAAACGGTGGCTCACACCTGTAATCCTAGCTACTTGGGAGGCTGAGATTAGAAGAATCTCAGTTTGAAGCCAGACAGGGCAAATAGTTCATGAGACCCCCATCTCTAAAATAATTAGAGGAAAAGGGACTGGAAGTGCAGCTCAAGCAGTAGAGCTCCTGCATTGCAAGCATGAAGTCCTGAGTTCAAACCTCAGTCACATCCAAAAAAAAGAAAAGAGAAAAAAAAATAGCATTAATTTACATAAGCATTTATATTAAAGAAAAAATTATGTGTTAGCTGGTTATTACAATGGGTGGGCATCAGATATCAGAGTGATAAATATATGTCTTTATCTAAATTAAGTTTTCACTGTGAGTGGTGTCCTTTTTCAGTCTGTAATCATTCCATAAAATTAAGTGTCAAAATGTGTCTCAAGCAACCAAATGAATCTATCACAGCAGAAGTAAATCGTGGGACACGTGCAAACAGCTGAAAGAGCTTTATAGGGTCCCATCCAGCCAAGGGGGAACTGGTGGTTCCCGGCTCCCCGTAGTCCTTGCTATGCTTAAGCATCTAGACCATCCAGGTGAGTTAATGGGTACCTCTGATCTTTTAAAAACGGGTTTGTTAAACTAGAGAAAAAGAAAAAAAAGGAAGGATTTTCCCCCAAAAGATATAGCGCATCCTCCTTCCGAATATATACACAAGATTAAAGGTAGAAGTGCTCTGGCTGGAAGAGTGGGTAGGTATGGACAGCTCATCTTATACTCTGCTTCCAACTCACCAGATACAGCAGAAGCCCCTCTGAACGAGTTTTGTGAGAAACAGCTTCAACTACTAAGCATGGCTTTATTTATTACTCGATACTTATTTACCATGTTTAAACTTGACAGAGTATATAGTAACCAAACTCTATAGGTTTATCAACGGTAAATTCAGTTTTCTTAAAAAAAAATTTTAGTCTTTCCCAGAATGAAATTATAAGAAGCTAATTTAGTGGGTAACTAATTACAACAGTAACGGAGGAAGAAAAGTTGTTCAGGTTGTCATTTAAAAAAATAACAGGCAGACTTATCTCTTTGATATTAGTTGAGAGAAAAAACTTTCTTTAGGAATAATTCTAAAATAGTAGAAATAAACAAAAGAATACAAATCTACCAAGATGTTATTTTTAAAAAGTAAATAAAATTGAAAATTTCCTAGTACGAAAACTAGTAAGAATCTAGCTTGAAATATCTGAAAACTGTCTCCCTTTTAACTTTCAAAACATGGCATGTATTTTTAAAAAGCACTACGCAATTAAAATTTAATTTATTCTTATCAAATTTGAAATGTTACAGTTAATCATATTACAAAAGTTCATTTTATTAGAGATGAAAAATTAATCAGAAAAAAACCACAGAACTACGGGAAATATTTTTACAAAACTGAATGCTTGATTTGTTTCTTATTTCCTCTCCCATCCTAGCACCTACCAACAGGAGAAAATATGTCTTTCAATAAAACACTACTTTATTGGAACAATATTTGGAAACATCAGAAGGATTCAACAATTCTAATTTAAATCATATACCAGGGTAATAGTTAAAATAATTTGAAAAAGATTTTTTCCTCTTCTAAGATACAAAAATTTAAATTTACCTTCTGTTCCAGTTCATTTTTCCGATAATTAATAGTGATGGAATAATAATGTCTGTTCAGTCCATGAATTAATGCCTACATAAATGATTTTTAAAAAAGGTAAGTTAGTATTTTTCGTGTTTTAAAATACAAACATTTCAAACAGCTGACATTTATTGTACTTTATCATCTTCTAAAAATGGCACTATATCCTAAATTAAGATTAAAGTAAAACATTTTCCTCAGCTATATGTTTAGAAGTCACAGTAATGCACTTGTTCATGTACTCACATTAATCTGGGGTTTTCCTTTTTTAAATTCAGTTTTGATTGATTTAAGTCATTGTGCCCAGGCACATCTCCAAATTAACAATGTGAAGCTTATTCTTTACCATGTCTAGCTTACTCTCTTATCCAGTGACATGCAAATCTCACTAACCAAGGTTTTTTCACTATGCTCAATCTCCAAGAAAAATAGGCCAATCATAATAAAAATTTAAACTAATAGCATGGCTTTATTAAAAAGCAGTAACACTGGTTGTGATGGAATCAATTCAGAACTGTTCGAGCATGTAGCTCTAGTAATGGGTTCAAATGTGATTCCAAACAGTATTTTGGGAAACCTAAAAAAAAAAAATCTATCAGTCTAGTAAGACATGAAACTTATAAATATTTTCAATGCGTATAAAAACCAAAAAGGGCTTTTGGATTAACTGTCAGAAATCTAAAGACAAAGCTAACCAAAATGACCACCACTCTCTAACTGATTTTTACAATGTAAGTCTTAAGATGCTAGCAATGGTGAAATGAACATTTAATGAGCAACTAGCATCTGCTTTACAGATCACATCTTCAACAACAATCCAGTAGTAAGGTAGGCTAATTCCAAGTGTATTATGAAAGCTGAAGAAAAAAACCACAAATCTTAATTTGTCCCAATTTATATCTAGTAAAAGGCAAGGTTGGGGATTTGAATCTACATCATACTGACTCCACAGCCTATGTTCTTTCTAACATATTATGTTAGGAAATTCTTGGATTAAGTCTATATACATTAAGGATCTTTATGAAAACAAAGGATAATCTTATTTTTAAGATATGTGAACAAAAATCACTCCTAGAAATCTAGTATTAAAACATCTTAGGTATGTATGGTGACAATCCATTCTTATATTCCTAATGTCTGCTATAAAAGTGAGCTATAAAAAGTAGTTGCTGATTCCAAATGGTTGACATATGAAATTAAGTCACCAAGAGTATCTATTAAATCCTTAACCATTTTAATAATTATGAGAAGCAGTGAATTAAATTTCAAGGTGTACAAATGCTACATTGTACAGATAAAAAAACATAATCTTTGTGTGGATCAGGAAGTGCATCATCTGGTGCAGAATTTAAAACTATGCCAGGTTCTCTGAATAGACAAAACCTGGCTCAACAGTGGAGCTTTGGTTTCATGGTCTCTCATCCAAGCACCTTTGTGCAATGCACTAGCTATGCAATTCTACACTGTGTCACAGTTGTGACCAATACATATAAAAGCCAGCCAGTGGGTCTACAGATGGGTCTACATTATAGAGATCAACTATACTTGTTGAAATATACAACTTGGTATTTAACAGCACTGTCTACTTGATTTTCAATGGTATTATTTAAAGAAATCTAACACAGTCAGCATGAAAGATTAACAAGTGTAAAGATAAAACAAATGAAAATTTAAATCAAATGATATACTCAAAACAGTCTTCCAGTTTTACTTTTGCTACATATCCCCAAATCATTTTTGCCAATTCATAAAGAACTGGACAAGAGCACATGCAGAAGGGGACTACACATGGCCAGTACCTCCATACACTAACCGCCACATAGCTGGGCATGGTGGCATAAACCTGTGATCCCAGCCCTAAAGAGGTCAAGTCAAGAAGATCACAAAATTTGAGGTAAGCCTATTCTTATACATAGAGTTTCAGTTCAGCCTAAGCAACAGAGGAGACCCAATCTCACAAAAATAAAACACACACACACAGTTTACAAATTATATATATGCCATTCGCAGGTTCTTGATAAGTTTGAAGTATTTCATGCTCTTAAAAAAGGTACACTTAGATCCAAAGATAAATATGCTTGTCTTAAATTATTTTACATCAATAAACTGGAAAGATGGGGCTGATATGTATTAAATCACCTTCTAAAATGAAGCCTACTATATATAGAAATAGAACAACTCAAAAAATAAACAAAACATGCTTTGTGGTTTCCTCTTAAGAACTGGGTTGCTGAAGACAAAATTGGAAAGTTTTTACTAAATGTCTTTTTGAACCTTTTGAATATTAGACTGCATTTATATACTATCTATATCAAAATTAATTAACTAATTAATTAAATTTCAGCTGTAATACAAAAGAACAAGAAGTTCTCACAGTTCCTAAAGTAATGCACTGAATAACTTGTGCAGCTCAACATTCTGGGTCTCAGCTGCCTTGTCTGGAAAATGACCACAATAGTTCCAGTGCAACTGCTTCATAACAGTACATTCAGTAATTGTCAAAAATGACGTTTTGCAAATAGCTTAACTCTATTGCATAATACAGCTCTATTCAGGGCAACCCTTACAAGTTCAAAAATCTAGAACATGCATCTATCTATCTATGCATCAATATTTAGTAAACTTCTATGAAGATGATAACCAATCTTCAAATTTATCATGACACTTGAAGACCTGAAATGTCAATGAACAGCTTTTAATGGGATAGTTAAAAATTTAGTTACCACAATACTTATTAACTTCCAATTGTAAACATTGAACAATACAGTTAAATGTTCCAAGCACAAAATAACAAAGTCTCATACATTAATACAGGAGCCTGTAGTACTGCATAGGCATTGTATTTTTCCCTCTCTACCAGGAATGATGACTTTTCTTATTTAAAACATTAAAATGAAAATAAATTTGTCAATTAGTCACTTCAGCATTGTCACTAGTGCTTTAAAAAAACACATTTTCTAAAAGCACTGTATGCTTCTCTGACAAAAGTTTGAGAAATATGGATCAAGAATGATAATAATAAAAAACTCCCACAACTGTCCTACATGGAGGTAATCAATATTAACATCTTGGTATGAATCCATAGGCACAGTTCATAGAATATATACTTACAAAATGGAGAACTTGTATATCCTAGTTTAACAATCTTTTACCTAGTATATTTTAAACTTTCCTCAAATTACTAAATAACATTCTACAATATAATAATAACATTCTCTTGCTACTTTAAGTATAATAGTAAAGAAATCAAGTGTTAAAATAATCAATAGTGGCTACCAGCATGTGTGCTAAAGGCTGCTATCAGACTTGTATCCCTAGTATTTGAATGTTGGTATGGAAACAGATTCCCTCTTAACACCAGCTAACTTTCCCTTCAAAATAAAACACATGGCAATTCTGAAAAGCATCTAATCCCCAAGTTAAAGATTTGGCAAACGTATATTAAAATTCTACTGTAGATGTTGCCATTCACTTCAGGCTCTTCTGGGTTGCTTTCTTTCTAGCTTGTCTTAGAAAAATAAGAAAGTATTTTAAGGTGTGGCTTTGTTCCGGCATGTTTTGGCTTGATCCCATTTGTATGTTTTAGTATTGAAATTGTCTTAAAACTGTAAAGCACTGAGATAGATGTCATTCTGATGGGCGCTATATAAACTGTGAAACAAATATATTTACAGAGTCTAATTGGAAGGCAAAACAAACTAAAATGACAGGAAAAATAATGATGCTGTAGCTGTTACACACGTAGGTCGTCTGGCTTAGATTTAGAAACTGCTTCAAAAGGTCCATCTTGAATTATGTTATAAAGTAGCATTAAAAATTACAAAGTGAACTAGTGTCAAAAAATATATTTTAATATACATCATACTCAATTTTATAGTGAAAAGTGTGTTTTAATTTAAAAAAATGAAATGTGCAACAGGTGGCTGTTGATTTGCAATTAGCAAAAACTGGCAGAAACATACCATGTAATAATCACAATGATTTTGGATTGTGAGATGCTACTTAACCTTTTGCAAAAACTAATGAAGCAGTATGATGCTACAAGGGGTTTATAAGAAAGGTCATTATCACAGGCTAAACAGGTTCACTAATATATTCTCTTGGAACATGCAAGTATGGGCTTGTCTGGGCCCAATCAAAATCAGTGGTAGTTTATTTCATACTCATTATACTTTGTAGTTTTACTCCACTCGTAAAAAAATTTTTTTTTCAAAAGTAACACATCTCAATCCTTTGAAACAATACATTCCACCTTAATGAAGACTTTGGATAAGTGACTGCTATAAAATTATGCATTTCAAAGTACAAAGTTATCAAAGTGTAACAAAGCCACAACTCCCCAAAGACAACCTATGGAAGAACAAGGTTTCAGAAGAGGAACAGCAATAGCTACTATAATGTCTTTGTCTTGTGTGTTTTATTTAACCAAACATGATATATTTGTCCTATTAATTAATTGTTAGAGAAGCAATTACTTATACAGACATAGGCTGTGACACATTTAACATAATTTTTGCCGACAACTAAGATTTGTATTAAAACAATGAGACATGTTTTGTGAATAATACAATGAAAACATTAATCACTCAAGAGGATATAAAAGGTTTGAACACCAATAACTCTAGAAACAGTGGTTGATATTATATAAAACAATATAAACTCTCATTAAAATAAACAGATGTGTTTTATAGGACTGTAAAGGTGCAATTAAACACAAAAAGATAGAACTTAAGTATTACCTAAAACTGGTTTCTTGGTCCTCTTAAAATATATTATGTTTTTCCATTATTTTCTGCTATGAGAAATGTCAATGAACCAATCAATGATCCAATATCCTCCACTTGAAGCTCTAAAGGCCCTTTTCAATAATGTTAACCACACAGAAAACACTCTCAAGATAAAAGCTCTACTATGAGCCCAAAAAGGGTGTCCTCAAAATATAATAAGAAAATTTAAAGAACTCTCTAAAGGTTGACTATATATGAGCAAATCTAATTTTTTTTTTTTGAGATGGAATTTTGTTCCATTGACCAGGTTGGGTTCACACAGTCCATCCCCCAGCACCAGACTTCCAATTAGTTGAGATTACAGCACAATTCTCTTTTAAAATGCAAAAAAATTAATTGCAAGCAAATTAAAATGCTAAGAATGAGATCTTAAATGAATTTTAACACATTATCAAATACAGCCATTACCTGGATAGATGGCTTGTTTAAGTGACCCAGATTTGAAGTTGTTTGTCTTGGTTCATGTCCTAAGACCATCATATTAGCATTGATCAATCTGAAGGCATCAATAACAACCTGTAAAAACAAGGTGTCAAGTCAATTCTTTTTAAAAACAAGCAATGATGCCAAGTAACAGTGGACAAGGCATGATCAACTTGCATCTGTTCTGGCCTATTTCCAGAAAATCATTTAATTATAATATTAATAAAAAAGAACCTCCTGCTGATTGTCCCATCAGCATACCATCCTTTATCTTGTAATGTAAGGTGACACCAATTATTGCAATTTTCCTGAAGCAGTAAAGAAAAATATTAACTTTGCTTCTTTATCATTAAAATACATCATTACTAAACTTATACCAAATAGCCTTCTTTGGTGTGCCTATGTTTGTCACCAAAATTTTATCTAGTCAAAATCAATGATAGAGAAGCTAAAACTGAAAGTGAGCACAAGCTAAGGGACTACATCTAAAGCCCAGACCTGTCACATCAATTATACCACCATAATACTTGAAATGACAACAAAATTACAGCCAGCAAGTCACTTGCCCATGTATTTTCTACTAGTCAGATACCTTTTACTTCTTGTAACTATGGGAGACTTTATACCTTGTCTGATGGCCTTAAAGCCACTGTCAAGTATAGGAGGCACAGCATAAGAAAACCAAGGTCATCCATGCTTTAATCCAGGAGCACAGTATACAATGATATGACCACAAATTCATAGTAAAGAAATGACAATGGGTATCTTCCTTTTGTCTATACACAAAGACTTCAAATTCTTACATGATACAGTATCATCTGTTAGCTTAGAGACTAAGAAGAATCACATAATATCCGCTATTCTTTACTGTCATGCTTATGTTCCTCATTACGGATTTGAAAGAACTTGTTAAAGCTTTTATCATTGTGAAGGTTTAGGTGAAATCATGTTACTTTAAGACAGAACACTCTTTATAGAAATTAATTTAACTCAATACATTTGTCACATAAAACATCTTAAAGCAAGATAATATAGTATTTCCAATTTTACCTTTAAGTGTTGAACTGAAATTTGCCAATGTTTTAAAATATTTTTTAACTAGATATGTTCCCATGTGAACAATTATTAAAGTATACTGAGAGTACAAATAATATTTATATTCAGGCTTACGTCAAATGGAATCTAATGAAGATTAAAAATCTATCTATAAATGGTATTTCTAGATACTGTATGCTAAAGAATAAAAGACAAATGAATTAAAGACAAATCATCCATTCTAACAAGGCTGCTATGAAGGATCCAAATATTTTATTTACAAAAATATACTTATACTAAATATTATGACAATAAAATCAATCCAAGGATTCTGTCCACTCCAGTTAGCCTTAAAAAAAAAATTTTGAATTTTGCTTTTAATCCAAACAGTTTGAATTTTCACAAAGATTCTTCTTGCTTCAAAATAAAACCAAGCCTCCCTAGAACATTCATGGCTTAATAGTTTGTAGAAACTTTTTCCTTTTTATACAATAAAACACTTAACCTTCACATTTATATATAAATGAATGTGGTTTAGGCATCTTTCTTTTCATTTTATTTTCTTTTGCCTGGTAGTACTGGGGTTTGAACTCAAGAGCTTCCTGCTTGCTAGGCAAGCATTCTACCACTTGAGCCATCAGCCCTTTTTGCTCTGGTTATTCTAGAGATAGGGTCTCACTTTTTGCCCAGGCTAGCCTGGACTGTGCTCTTCTCATTGTATGCTTCTGCGACTGCTAGTTTGACAAACTTGAACCACCATGCCCAGCTTTTTACAATTGAGATGGGGTCTTGTAAATTTTTTGCCCAGACAGGCTGGAAACTATGTTCCTCCAATTTCATTCTCCTGCATAGCTTGGGATGACAGGTGCACATCACCACAGCCAGCTTGTTTGAGATGGTGCCTCACGAACTTTTTGCTTTTGCTAACCTTGAACCCCCATCCTCTTAATTTCGGTCTCCCAAGTAGTCAGGATTACAGATGTGAGCCACCTACACAGGGCTCCTAGGTTTTCCTATATTTAATTTTTTTTCTAATTATACATTCTTTCTTGATAAAGCAATTATAAAAAGGTACTAATGGCAGACATACTATAATCACGTTATCATAAATAACTCCAAACAATTATTTAAAAAGACCCACATGAAATTAAATTTTTCTCACATTTTGTACAAAAAAGCACATAAAATAAGATCAAGTTACAATGTAAGCAAAGGAGGGAAAAGTAATGATTTTGCCAGATAGATATACAACCTAAACAAAAATTGTTACCCTAACTATTATTGGTAAATATAATGAAACAAAGTATCACTTTGATCAAACTGTTTCATGATTACATTTTAAGATTTTAGTAAAATCATTTGTATGGAAAAAAAACCTGCCATAAAACTATGGATATTTCAATATATATAACACAATGAAATGCTCATATAATTTTTTATACTGAATGCCTTCAAACTAAAACAGCAGACAGCTATTTTACATGAAAAATTCCCTGTCTTATTTCTCTGGAATAATGTAAGCAGGTGAGAAACTTCACAAAAAGGAAAAGAAAAGCGAGTGGAGTCGTTATTTTAATTTTTTAAATTAAAAAAATTTAATTCATAAATTAATTCTATTAAGAAGAGAAAAAATTAAGGACTCAATATACAGTTCAACTAATAAGTGATAGCCAATATGAAATGATGTTTAAACTGCCAATTCCTGAGTAGCAATATGGTAAGTCAATAGAAATGATTACTCTACACTAAGATTAAAGGAATTTGCTGCCATCACTATAGCAACTGTCTTAAAGAAACTAACATGCTCAACAACCTGCAGACCAAAATTAGATTCAGCATGCAATAAAAAATAAATATGGCAATATAGTCTACATTTTAGTTTCTGTACAATTTTATAATTGCTTTTTCTGCTGTGAGAATAACTGGGTTTCTCCTTTAGAGCAACCTATCAAAATAGACTCATTAATGTCCAGTGTACTAATGAGCCATGGGTGAAGAAGTGTTAATTATGCCACAGTAAGATTCAAGAAAAAGCCCTAGTGAGAACTTGGAGGTGTGTATAAGCTGAAGGCGTTTCTCCATGTTTGTGTATTTACAGCATGATGCAACAAAATGACAGCAAAGTGGTCACTCCGTGGTTAGGAACAGAAATCTTAGATGTTAACATACTAAACAAAGAACCCCCAAAATTAATTAAGGTATTGAGAGAAGGAATAGTAATTTTTGGAGCTTTCTGAATTTTCTAAATAGTTCATTTTGAAGTATATAACCATTAAACCAGTTCAGTTTGTCATGTAAACCTCAAATGGTAATTTAACCAAAAAGTACACAAAATCATCTACTTAATACGAAATAACAAAACCTCCAAGCTAAAGTATGAAAAATAATTTCTAGAATGTGATGCTATGCTTTAAAAACTCCATCCCATGCTGAAGTCCTGCAAACCACATTGACTCTCTACTCAGCAGCCTGACCATTTAATTTTTTCTGGTACAAGTATCTTGAGACTTTTCAGAGGTCACTGCAACAGTAGACAGCTTATAACAAAACCATTAGCAGTTTGGCTAGCTTAGGGAAACCTCTTACTTTCCTTTTTTGTTTATTATCACTGCATGAATCTGCAGCATATGATAGTTTATAATTTCTCAGGCTTGTTAAATTCATGTTAAAGGTCTGTTTTCTTGTTGAATAAATTTTGTTCATATAATGCTGCCTATTTCATACACTCAGTCTTTAATAGCACCTTTGGTCTATGCGCAACTCACAGATCAAAACAGAGGACTAAAATAGGGGTTGATGATGCTATTTACATGTGTGATTCCTGCTGTCTTCTTGTTAGTAGCTTTAATATAATAGAAGACCTTGTCTGTTTTGTAATTAACACATCTTTACTGGAGAGATATTTGGAAGTGATTGCTGTGAATATACTGGTTAGTAAAATAAACACAATCACACACCACTTTCTGTTATCAGACAAATTTGTGAATTGTACACATTATACTCCAGATCAACAAACTGTGATATAACAGCCAAGTAGAAGACACATATTTATATAACCCCTTATTTTTCTGAAAATATGTATTCACTCTGACCTTGCAAATATAATTAGCTTGTGGGATGTGCAGATTTCAGTATCATGGTTGCTTTACTAATTGCAACTCTTGGAAATAGATACTAAATATTTGGAAGCTGCCAATACAAAATAAAAACTGCATCTTTTTTGTACATCTGTCTTAGCTTATAAAAGCAAAATAGTTTTAAAAACAATACTGAGCTCCATGTTTACTCCAAGCATGCCCAAGGGTCAAGGAACTATCATTTCATTTTAATGATGAATGTGCTTTAGAACTTACAAATTCTAATTATTTTCAAAAATCCACTTAATTCATAAGTTTTTGGCTTCTTTCATGAGTGTAGTATAGTTCATCTAATATGCTTTTTATTCTTGAATTCATATTTTCCTATCAACTGTTGGGTCACTGAAAGACTAGACTAAATTTCTAAAGTACCAATCTACAGTTCCCAATTCTTACATTCAAAGAAAGTTGTTTTTTAAAGCACAGCTCTTCAAATTTAGTTTAATACAAAAGTGTTTTAAAGAAAAACACATAAATATTTCTGGCAGTGGTTACTGTTAATTCCCCCTTCCTCCAGTAGCTTCCTGAGGCATTTCTGATTATACTTACATTGAAGTCAATGACCATGAGAAGTATTTGAGATAAATAAGGACCAATGTCTTAAGAACTTATAATGCACCATTTTTTTTGAGCTTAGAAGAAATTTAAGACTTTAAAACATCAATGCTAAACACCAAAAAGAAAACAAAAAGTAAAAGAAAATTCAGTTACCAGTTAGGCTAACTATTAGAAACCCACCAGCATGTAAAATAAATCTCCAAATCACTACAGAAATGAGAAATGTGGAAAGAAAAGCAAAATCCCATAACAAATTCTCTTTATCACCTAGAAATGACCTGTTATCAACTGCTTAGGTTGTCTCTGAATTCTTTAAAAATTAAGAATACATGTGACCTAGGAAGTACTCCTGGGCGTTGTGACCATTTCATTATTTCTGCTGCCATGCACTGCCACACATCTATAAGAGCAAAACATCGTATGTCTCCTGTAAGCCCACAGCATAAAAAATTCAGAGATTTCTTACTTTTTATGCCATTTCCAATGAAAAGCACTAAGAACTAAAACTGACTCATGCCAAATACATATCACTGAATTGCTGTGATTTCTTAGTCTCAAGTTTGCAACGCGGAAATTATTTATAAAATGTCAATTTTAGCTCTGGAAAAGAAATTCCTATGTGTATGTACATTTTCTTTCTTCATCCTCAGAGAATTCCTTACTATAGCTAGAGATCTACAGTACAACTTCAATATATGGGGAGAAAAGGGGGCCGAGGAAGAAAGAGCATAATGTATTTTTTTGACAAGTGAAGACATGCATCAAAATTCAAAGAATAAACACGCAAGTTTCAAACATATATGCCTTAATGAAAACAAATCGGAAACTGGTATGGTAAAAGGTAATTAGACATTTTTAGATTCACGTAACACTGTGAAAACAATATACTTGTAAAAGGAAGTTTAGCAGAATTTTTTAGCGTATGCAGGCAGTCAGTGTGGTGCAGACTTAGACACTGGGGAGTCAGATCCTAACTTAGAATTCTGGCTCTATCACTTGCTAGCTAAGTGACCTAAGACAAGTTGCTTAAGATCTTAATTTCTCTGTTCAAGAATGATACCTCACAGAGTGGGTGATAAGGTTAAATAATATGCATGTGCCTACCACTATAGTTTTTACTGTTATCAACTGTGGAGGTCGTGTGGATCTCCCTTTTTATAGACCTTGCTGTGGAGAACACAGCTGACTCATAAACTTCACCTGCTAAATCTTTGGATACATAGGACACTTAAACCAGCCAGTGGCTACATACGATAGTGATACTAGAACCTAGCAATTCCTGCCACAAAAGGGACTCCTCTGAAGAGCAAATTCAGTTCAAGGACTTTCCATCATCCTCTAGTCAGGTTTTTTCTACCTAATCCGACGTTCGCTTTCTCTTTTCCCAGGGTCAAACTTAGCAGCTATCCAAATACTCTCTTTACACATTGTAAGTATTTTCTCCAAATATGTCTGCTTCGTATGTCTAATCTCATTGTATGATTCTTGCACTACCCAAACTGACACAGTTAATAAAGCAGAGTATCGCTGGAGTAAACAGTGTTAAAAGTTAGAAAAAAGTTACCCTACAAATTGAATTATAATTATAAATTTGGCATACAGAGACATTTGGCAAATGGAAAAAAAATCACTAGGAAATCAGAGATACATTTTAAGACATGTATTTCCTTAGAAAATTTTCTAATTAAAATAAAGGAAAAGTAGTATATAGTTATACTGAGTGCTATTTCTTTTTTTAAAATGACTTAATTAATATGCCTAGAATCTTGATACTTCTGCATGATAAGTGTTTCTAGACATACATGTGATAAAAAGTAAACTTAAAACTGAACTCCTCAAGGGACTTCTAATAAGCTTCAAGAAATTACTGCCTATGAGTTAGTGATGTGATATCAACTCAGAGTGCCAATTCTCCCTGGTGGCAACTTAGTCAGTCTACATAAAATGAACAAGTAACTTCAGATCCCTTTCCAGTACACAAAGAAGACAATATAACTGTTGTGCCTGTTGCTAGTCCATATAAAGTAAAGGATTAAAAGGCCCTAGTGACTATAGACTAGGAGAGTTCAACTATGTTAGCCTGGTAGAATGTAGGTAGATGAAAGGAATAAGGAACTTACATATATTTCCTGTGCTACGGACATCAACAGCAAAGAAAAATGCAATCTGTCATGTCTCAAAAGGCAAACACACTTAAGTAAGAAAACTATGTAAAGGTCAATTAAATCACTGTGTATTACTTTTATACATTTTAAATTTTATTAATTAAATATTATATTGCCTAGTCATCAACAGTTAAGACCCAGATTATTACTGCTACTAGTCAAAACTCATAATTTATAGATGAAGGAACTGAGGTTTAGAGAACGTAAGTAAATTAAGTGACATGACACACCAGTGAGTAGTATGACTGTGATTTGTACCTATACGGTATGCCGAAGCCAGAGCATGCTCCATCACCAAGCTATCCATTGGACCAGCTATCCTAACACAAAGATAAGAAAAAACTAATATTCAGTTACTCAACAGCAAGATTTATGTCTCATTCAATACTGAATGTCCATTACGTAAGAGTATATGGCACACTTAAAACACAGTACAAAATAAACATTTATTGCAATGAAAAATACCAAAAAAGCATTTTTGATAATATTATATCATTCATGTTTACTTTTCCTAAAAAAATTCAAGAAAGAAAAAATGGTTATCACTTACCTATTTCAAAAAACAAATGCCCTAACCATTAGCTGTAACAACATATTTTTTTCATTTCCTTATCAGTTTTTTATTTTAATTCATGAAGCACTCTTCCAGTGGCATGGTAACTGCAAAACTCAAGCACCATAAAGCTACATTTTGTGTTTAATTTGGATTAAAAACTGAATAACAGAGTAAAGCTATTTGGAATGTGAAAAGTGGGAATGAGTATCTATTTAATAGCTTACTAGTTGCCTAATAGTAACCACTGAGTAATCACTTATAGTTTTGAAGAAAATTTAACACCATAATCAATTCTACCCTCTTTAGGAAATTGTAATAACATAGTAAACCTGTGTAAACTAAGTCCTTACAATTAACAATGGCTAATAATGTCAGATCATCTAGAATGTAATCTTTAAAAATGAACACCTATGACAACTCTGAAAAACCTAATCAAAGTCATAGTTTGCTGGTACAAAACTGGCATTAAGGATATGTAGTAGATCTTTTTTATTTTCTGTCTCCAGTGCATGGAGTACAACTATGAAGCCACAATAGTGAACAAGTGTCTGTTAAATGAACGACCATGGATAATTAGCTGACTAGCAAAATAAAAGCATGCAGTAAGTCAATGAGCCAATAATAATTTTCTTAAAGATAATGGGAGACTATCTTAAAGGTTTTACTGTACTTTTGCTGCAACAGTTGGATTCAAACTAATTTGAAGCACATTTATATCATTCAAATGTACTAAAGCCAAATAAATTAGCTCAGAGACTATTAATATAGAAGCTTTAGATGAAAAGAACTCCACTTGAAACAGTTATCTGTACAGATTTATTCTCTTAGTATTTTAGACATAAATTGCTTTTGCATTCCTAGCTGAAATTTTCTGATTATATCAGCTAACTAAATGTTATAAACCATTAAGGGTTTTCATGAAAAAATAGTGTAGGCACATTAGCACCTACAATATTTTCATAGGTATTCTCACAAGATCTGAGAGTGTTATAAAACTTCAAACAGAGTAAAGTAAAAACCAAGAAACAAACAAAATAAACCTGTTCCAAGAGTTGGAAGGGTATACTCACAGAACTATATTAGGAAAGGAAATGGGATTTTTATGTGTTGTATTTCCTATTTTTCCTCTTTTCAATCTAGAAAATTAAACAAAGGAATTGGTGTGCACACCTACAATTTGGAATCGGGACAATCCAGCCTAATTGATTCTTATGGGATAGTGATTAAAAAAACAATCTCTTGAATAGCAGATAAGCTTTCACTACTTACACAAGACAAATAATAGGATAAACATGAAAAGGTTCAAACTCATCAAAACTAATGTTTATGAGTAAACTTTCTATTTGACCATGTTAATATGTTTGACATTTAATAAACATTTTATGAATGTTAACATAAAAATAACTAAAGCTCATAAGATTAACTGTAACTTTTATATGCTGAAAGTTAATGAAATTGGTAACTGATATATACATTTCTTGATTTTACTTATGAAGAAAGTACTTTTTGCCAGATACTATGTAAATTCCAAGATATGAAACTATCTCTTCCCTCAAAGAAGTCACAATCATGTGAAGAAGACAGCACAAAGATGACTGAAACACAAAATGGTTAAGCACAACACATAAATCACTTCGTATGTCACAGTTTCAATACATTTACTTTCCTCTTCATCAGCATGTTCAAGGAAAACATACTTGAAAATACTAAAAGCATTCAATAAAAATAAACAGAGACAACGGTTGGTGGAGTGGCTCAAGTACAGAACCTGCCTAGCAAGCATAAGGCCCTGAGTTCAAACCCACTACCAAAAAAAAAAAAAAACTAAAAAGAAAAGGAAAAAGGGGGATGGACAGAAGAGTATTCCTAAATTAGCTACAATGTACAAAATACAAGAAGCAAAGTCCTTTATTTGTAGTGATTACCATCATCATCTTAAATGTGAGCAAATCTGGGCAAATTAATTCATAGGCTTATTCTTAACAAAAATTTCCAGAAATATTCATAGTTTTTTAAAATAAGTTAGTTCTTAATCCTTCAAGTATCAATTTTTCATCTTCACAATAATAAATTGCCCTTTATTACACACCTCCTATGTGACATACAGATTCTAATCACTATATATATAGTGATTATATACACCATCTTAAAACTTTCTAATATAAGATTTTGTGGGAAAAGACAATGCGTGCTGCCTTCCCTGAAAAACTCACAACTTTCTAGATATCGGAAAAAGGTAAGTTCTTAAAACATTCACTCCCTAACTCATTCATCCTATATTTGTATTTATTCTCCACAGCCTCAACTATGGTAAAATGCTGATTTAAAAAATTAATAGTAACACCTCTCATTCTACATTCTAATATCTGTGAAAGAAAGAATGAACAAAGAGTTCAGCACCATACAGAATGGTATTTTTTTCTATATTTTTCCACATAGTATAAGCAAGTCTTTTCTGAGTGATGCCCTGCCTACTCACCAACTGAAGCTCAGCCCTAGCTTCACCTACTTTGCTCAGCATATACTGTTTCTTCCACTTTCTAATTTAATTTGCATTTATGATATTTGCTACAAAACTAATACTTTATTGTACACTGGGACACACTAGCTTCTAAATAAGTATTTACTAAATTATTTCTGTCCCCAGCAACCATTTTAATACTTATAGAAACAAGGAGTTATCAGTACATTTTGCATTGTGTTAGTATGCAAGGTATGGTATCAATATATAATTGGCAGAATGCCATCTTGTTCATTAATGACACTAAATGTATAGGAATTATCTTCTTAAAAAGACAAGATTTTTAAATTTATTTTGTACTCCAGAATAATTACCATACAGACAAATCAGGTATAAGAAATGCCTACTGGTGAGCTACAATTAAATAAACATTACTTTTTAAGTCTGTTAAGTACTTCTCAGATTAAATAAAAATGTTTTAAGAAAACTCAGCCAGTGTGAAGATGTATTCAAACTAAGTGGTCATTAGTTTTAATGTTTTCAAAACAAGAAAACATACACTATGACTTAACAGGATCCTGTCAAGGCAAATGAGTACTCTAAAGTAATAATACTTTTCAATAAACAAATAAAATATCATAACCAAGTTGTATGTTAGTTTTATGATGTTGCCCAAAGTAATCTCTCTCTCTTTTTCTCTCTCTCATTTTGCTACAGAGAAGCACAGGTTGAATTAATTTCTATACTTGCTGCTGGATCAAGTCCAGCTATATATTGACTATATATGATAACAAAACTTAAAACAAGAGGTTGGTACTGTGCCATCTGAAGACACAAGTTTTAAATACTTGAATATCTGTATATTACAAATAAACTAAAAACTGAAACAGAATCTTGAAAGGTATTTCACTGATTAGTTTAGAGTAGAGTGTGCTGATCATTTCTGTGAGCTTACTCTCCATGTTATGAATGTGATAGTAATCTTCATCTCTGTCACTTAAAAACATTATAGCACTGTGTAATATACAGAGTGATATGAATTCTTTATCATAAACTGTATCTTATCATTTATGTTATTCTCACTCTTTGGCACTATTGGTACCATAAAAGTTGACAGGGATGAATCTAAATTGTTTTAAAAAGTTAATAGAACACATACTATATGGAAAGAAATCAATTAATTATTATATAATATCTACTATAAACAATATGAAGAACTATTGAGAATTTAAGAGAAAATGTATAGCTCTTACCCCTAACTTATGCTGATGAGAGTGACACCTAGCTACACTAACTTGAGAAAAGACCCTGCAATGACATCTGGTATTCATTTTCCATTCCTGAGTTGCTCTGCTTATATAATTCAAAATGGTGTAACATTACAAGCAAGTAAAAAAAGTTTGAGTGCTGAAATTTTATAGATTTGTATTCATATCCTTGTTCTCCTAGTTCCTCATAGTCTAATTTTGACAAAGTAATCTCTTTGACCCTATTTTCTTTCATTTTTCATTTCACTGATAAAAGATAATAATGGTGCCTATCTCTAGCATTACCATAAAAAATCAATGAAGTAAGTTGAAATGATTATTATTATAATACCTGGCACACAGCAATTATTTGATGTAACTACAATCAAGTCATCCTAAAAGAAATTCAAACTTATTGTGAATAAACTGAGATTACAAAAAAATCTATGCTTACCTAATCACTCAAATAGAGATAATACTGCAATTTATAAAAATGAAAATACAAAAAAATACAAAAGGTCTAAAAACAATGAACAGAGACCCAACTTAAATCATTTACATATATGTTGCCATTTTAACTCTGGATCTAATCACAGATTTACTAAATATTTTGACAGTTCTGATAAATCACATACAGAGGGAGAATTTTATCCTACTCTTTATTTTTACAAATTTACATTCTTAAGTTTAATGATTTAGCTCAAATACCACGTCCATGGATATACTAGCACTGTATTTGATTCATAATGCTAAGAGGTCCTAACACTGAAAGAATCCTAAATTTCAACAAAACACCATACAGATAAAGTTGCATTACTGACAAAGAACTGAACCCTTATTTCAGGTAATATAATTGAATGAATCTATGTTAGTTATAACAAGTGATAAGAATCAATGACACAAAATTCTACTAAAGTTTTAAAGAATATTTTTTGTAACATGTAATGAGAATTAGTAACATATATGATTTATATATGTTACATTAAAAAAACTAGATTTAACATTGTCAACAGTCATATGGTACAAGTCTACTTTAAAATAAAATTCATTCTTTTAGCATGAATGACAACTAACTAGAAATAATAGAAATAGGCCAATATTATACAATGCTTAAATACAGGTTTTCACATTAAAAGTGCCATTTAAAATTATATTTGCAATTAAGCTTTAATTACTAGTAGTAAATTATTGTGGAAGGTGACTTCAGGGAGGGCAATTGTATATTTCCGAAATAATAATTACTTCATTGAATTACATGTTACTAAAAAGGTACTTAAATATTAAGGAACTAAACTCAAGAAGCATTATATTATACTTTAGCTCACAAAGCTAATAAAAACTAAGGATTTTCAACTCCTTTTATCTGTATCAGTTAAGTAACAATTAGACTTAGCAAAAGAGAAAGTAAATAAATTTAAATACAGGCATATAACAAGCACCAGAAGTTATCTACTCTGAACTGTCTGGTGTATCAGTTTCTAATAGTATTGTTATTGTGGAGTTTCTGCCTCTGAAGAGCTAAATCACTCCTAATAGGATCATGTTTTAAAGAAGACCTCAATTTTTATGTACTATAATTACATATCAGAAAACATTCAACTTCAAATTCAGGAGATTAAAAACTCCACGTTTTAATAACCCTGTCTGGTTTGTTTTAAGTTGGTGAACAGATGTAAATGTAATCTACACTACGACCAAACTATAGGTCTGATAGATATCAACCTAATATTTATTTTTAAGTACTTTAAAATTATTTGTAAAACCTGCATAAAAAGGATTCCATAAATGTATTGTGTTTTATTTTAACAATTATTCTACACTACAATGGAAGTACATGCTCAAACAAGACACCTCAGCAGTATTTTAAAGCAGTAACCACCTAGCCAATTTCTGTATGTTGTGTAGTTTTTCTAATCCACTCTCCCTGTGGTTGAGCAAAATCGAATTGCCTCTCACATTTGCAGACAGCTCTGTGAAGGTGATAATAGAGCTGCTCCCTGCTGTCATGAGGCAGGAAATAGGAAAATGGCATATGGGGCTAGAAAGAAAGGAAAAAAAAAAAAAGAAAGAAAAAAGAAAGAACGAACGAAAGAACGAAAAAAGGAACTAAACAAGAACAAAAGAGATTTCAACAAAGAACTATAACCCAATATGCTTTGCAAGTTAATCTCTTTTCAGAATCATTTAGCATATTTAATTATTCATCTGTGTCCTCACTCCAAATATGTGAATGGTTGATACCAATTCTTTGGGGCAAGTTTTTATTGTCTAAAATATGTGGAATATTCATTTCCAGACTATGTCATGCACAATGTCTGTGAATAAACATTTTTAAATAAAAATTTTTAAAATGTACCAATTCCAAATTTACCATACAAAAATTTAAAAAGGTAGAATCCTTATTAAAATATTAATAAAATGTGAATAACAGGCTTTTAGTATGATTTAACATTCTCAAACTTATGAAGCTGAAAAAAATTTAAAGATAAACATTCATTTATGACAATAGGTGATTAAACTAGAAACAAATTCCTAAATAGTTGAATTACTAATAACACCAAAACATATTTATTGACTAGTATACTTTGTTTCTTTAAGTAAATAGCAATTTTCTGTGCAATTAAGAATCTTACTTAAAATAAAATGGATTTTTATTTACTATATGTGTAAACAGAATGTGGCAGTAGATGGCAACAAAGACAGAACTGACTCTACCTTTCCTTTTACACTCTGAATGGGATCCACAACCACTGCCACAGCTCTCTCCGACAAGGCTTCAAAGCTCTGCTGAGTGTTGATATCCACACCAGAAAGCCAACAACCAAAGCCAGGGTGACTGTGATACCAACCAACAACCATCTCAGGCCTGAAACAAAGAGGGCATTCAGACACTTGGAACAGAACAAGTAATACATATATGATATGAAAAGAAACAACACACTAACAGGGTATAAATTAAGAAGAGATGAAAAACACACAGGTGTGAAAAAGCACCATTAGAAACTCTGAATCGTACACCATATTATCCAGAAATCATGGAAATGAGTAAGTGTGACAAAGGAGTGCTATCATTAAGAGATGCACATTAGCAGTGGTAGATAAGGCTTTCAGTTTTTCACCTTGTTACCACACTTTCTCAGAGCCAGTTTTACCCTTTCAGCATTCAAGTAAATATCTACTCTTTAACTCCTTAGCTCTGGGAGTTGGATTTTCCAGGAACAGAGTACATTTTAACAATGGACACCAGGATCCACTGTTGTGAAAGGATTAAATATCAATTAAACCAGCAGTAGAACTAGGAACTCAGTCAAAAACCAATTTGCACTGTTCTGCTCAGCTGCTGAGCCTTTTGCTAACATTAATTTTGAAGTTTTTTTCCATAGTAGAAGAATTTGAGCAAGAGAATGGCAACAACTGTGAGATTTAGTGTGAGGGAAAAAAAAAAAAAAAACCTTAAAATATTTGGATTCTACTATCTTTGTCTTTAAAACTCTTGTCTATAAGCATAATTAAATTTTCAGAATCTCACTCAATTGCAAATCTCGAAAACATAGAAGGTACAAGTTCCTTCAACTGCAAGTGACTAAACAGTAATTCCATATGCTAAACAGAGGGACTCTACAGCCTAAGCTTACTATGTGACAATCAAGAATTTTAATACAACACAGTTTTCTGATTGGTAGAATACTTTCATTATGGAGGAAACAGACATGAAATAGGCAGTGTGTAGCACTGATACTTTTATATCAACCACATGTTTTTTTTCTCCTCTAGGAACGATATTCATAAACATAACTTCAAGGTATGTTTTTAAAAAGATTTCCCACTTTTTAAAAACATGATTATTTAAAATACTTACCTTCCTGTTTGCTTTAACATATCTAACATTTTGGCTTGGAACACTGGATCGACTGCTTCTACACTGACACCCTAGTTTAGAAAGAAAGATTTTTTTTTAATAAAAACCTTGAAATAAATAAATACATAATACAAATTAACAAAAACTTATCAAAAAATTCTATGTATATTACTTTGGGGCACAAAAGTAATTTTATAGGATTTGATACCTGCTTACGTCATTTCATTATAAGCCCGACACGAACAGAATTTCTGTAATTGCCAAGAACCAAACTGCTGTTGACTAATGATTTAGGATAACAGTCCAAATCTTTTAAGAGTTTATGGCCATTGCTATATATATATAATATATATACAAAATACCAAATAATTCAACCATGACTTTTGGTTAGACCTACCTAGGCAAGCATACTTCCTAATGCCATTATTCTTTGATAATTGATAATGACTGCAACTATTTGGTTATTATAATGGAACTTTTTTTCAATAATGTAAACACTTCAAAGAAAAATAACTTATTGTTACAAATAAAGCAACCACAAAAAAAGTACCAGAGACAGCCTATAACCAAGTCTCTTAAATGGAGCATTATTTTGCTAGTTAAAGTAAATTTTAGAACAGGCAAGAATAAAAGATTAATGTTATCTCTCAAACCAGTTATCACAAGCACTTCCTTCCCACCAAAGCAAGCAGTATATGGAATTCCAATAAGAAGTATATCCTTTGAGTACAGGAACATGCAATCTGCTGCTGGGCTAAGAATGTACTCTGTCTCTCTCTCTCTAAAATTTTTAAAGGGAGAAAAAAGAAGAAGGAGGAAGAGAAGGGGAAGAGGCAGGGTCAAGGGAAGAGGATGAAGGATGAGGAGTGAGGGAAAAGAAGAAATACGCAAAAGAGAAATATGTCTTTATAGAAAAGTTTGCTGACACTTGGGCCACAAGAAAAACTTTCTAGTTCTACTACTTAGAGTAAATATAGGGACCAAAAATATTCCATTTCATATTGCCAAATAAGCATTTACATGGAGGTAATGATATTAAAGGCCAAGAACTATTTCTTATCATGGGTAACTATATAAAGACTACATATAAAAGATTTTATTAATTTTCATATATTCGGATATAAAAAGATAGAAGTAACAGTCTAAGATTTAAATCTAATCTTTAGTCAACATAAAGTGTTTCTCTATGTAGAGATGATTAAAATAAACAGAATGGACATCCATACAAACAAAAATTGGTAGATCCAATTTAGTTTACCTCAACAAACTCATCTAGAGAAAATTGTTTTGTATTACTTACAAATATGTCATATTCTGCAGCAACCACTCTACTTACATGCTTGTTTAGTATATATAGTATTACTAAAATATATAATTTTCTCTCTAGTATGAGTCTTATAAAGCAAACTCACAGTAAGGATTCTCAGTTTTATGACAACAGTACTTTTAAACCAGGTACTTTATAAGGCTCAGTAAGAGAAGTATTATGTAGCATCTATCAGAAAAATACATATTTTATGTTTTTAGGCAAACAGGTGAAAAAATATATATATTTTGTAAGGTAAATAGAATCAATGATTTTCTTAAAAGCGAAATGTACCTTTATTTATACAAGTCTATTGCACTAAACAAAAAGGCAAGACAAAAAATGTCTAAAAAGAACAATACATTGTAAACAGGTAAAGTAGGTAACTTTCAAAAGCCATGGGGGATATGGCTCATATACACAAATTAACATGCCTGGACAAAAAGAACTAAGATGTGCTATAGTTTCTTTGTTTTTACTACTTAATATTTTAAATTGCACAAGCCTAAAAGACACTGATCACCACATATAGTACATCAAAAAAGGACGTATTTCAAAATAATAGAAATAAGACATGAGAACTATTGAATGTAGTTGCACTAAAGTTTTAAATAAGAGTCAAACTAAACTAATACTCTTCTTTTATAGGATAACTAACTTTAAAATCCAGTATGTTTTGCTAATTAAAGCTGAAAAAACAAGTAAAGGGATTTAGTGTTACCATCATTCAGTTTGTAGACCTATTAAGAATTCATGGTGCATTTAAAAAATTAATAATTAAATTCAATATAATCTAGAAATTTATATTATTATGCTTATGATTAATTTTTTCTATTGGAAAGAGAAAAACATAAAATGATGAAAGTCATTTGCAAAGGAAAAGAAAAAAGAAAGAAACACATTTACTTGCAGCAGGCAACTATAAAAGTACTCACTGTTCCTGACTGTGGCATAGCAAACACATCAATCACTCTGACAGTGTAATCATCAACAAATTCACCAAGCATCAGACCCATAACTTCCATTGGAACTCCAGCACGGCCATGTTTTAACATCTGTAAAGAGAAAGATATGTGACACAAAGTGCATTTCCTAATCTTTGGTCTCCCCCCCCCACACACAATTTTTTTTCTTTTTTTAAATAACCTTAATTTCATTTCAATGGAAATAAAAGTCTATTTTACAGACTAAAACAGTACTTATGTCTGGGTGTTTAAGATAAGAAATATGCCAAAGTAAAACACAGTGAAAGTAACACTTTAAATCAAGTAATTCCATTCATTACTTACTTTTAACAGTGCCAAAGAAGAGATATAGACTTGCTCAGCTGTGTCCACCGCAGGAGCATCTGTAGGCGGCCCCTAGAAGCAAATATATCAATTACTATAAACACACACAACATAGGAGTTAGTTATAAGTCATATAAGTTTAATTGTTTTTAAAGGTTCTGTAAACACATCAAGCATTTTTTACTCAGTTCTAACACAAATAATCATAACAAATTTGCAAATATCAAACCTGAAACAACAAAAAATAAATAAAATTTAGCATTCAGGCAACTTTCCAAAGGTCATAAAGTTTAAGTGTTTCAGTAACGTTAATAATTACCTTGGCTACAAAATAATTCTAACTCACCAACTAAACACATTTCTTACCATAATGAGAACATGTCAGTGGAAAATACTGGACTAGCATGATTAACTGAAGGATCAACACAAATGGCAAATCCTCTGAGATTCCTCAGTTTTAGCTACAGACAGCATTTAGATTAGGGCTATGGGATCACTTCACAGATTCATAGGTACAGTAGGAAGGAAGAGGGAAGAAGACTTCTGATCCCTAGGTGAAAGAGCTGTGAACAACATATTCTGCACTTCAACTAATGAAGTTGCTCCCTCCCCCACTACACTATAATAAATTTAGCACAATTGCCTCGGGTGTGAACAAACTAGTTATGATGGATGTAGCTAACATGAAAATGTTTTCAAAATTCTGACCACTGCCTTTAAAACAAGTATTACTGTCAATCACATCACAGGCTAATGAAGAGAGTAAATTTCTCCTGAAAAATCTTATTCATGAAACAAATCTCTTTTGACTATAACATTCAGCTGCACAATGTAACCTACAAGCTTTACCCTCAAGATGCCTACAATCTTAAGCCCTTATAAATGTGATTCTGCCCCAACTAATGTGTATTTAAGGTTTTTTTTAGCCAGGCACCAGTGGCCTCATGTCTGCAATCCTAACTACTTGGGAGGCTGAGGTTGAGAGGACTAGGGTTCAAGGCCAGCCCTCTGCAAATAATCTGAGACCCCATCCCCAAATTACCCAGAGCAAAAATGGACTGGAGGTGTAGCTCAAGTGGTAGAGAACCTGCTTTGCTAGTGCAAAGCCCAGAGTTCAAACCCTAGTCCCATTGGAAATCTAAGGGAAATTACATCGAGATGTGATTTATAATTGTCAATTCCTATTTTATTTAAGCAATAACTCTACAAATTACTTAAGAAACATGTTTGCAATTCAAATTGTAATTCAATGATCTCCTTTGGTTTATATGCCTTTCTTACTGAAATTGAACACTTATTTTATTCATTATACTCCACATCTATAGGTTTATAGTTACTATGTATGTATTTCTATTTATACATGAAATTCTATCACTTTTGGGAGGATTGTCTAAAAGCTCATAATATTCACTGGAAGCATTACATATAAAAGGTTCTAGGTGTTCAGTTTTCTCTAAATACAAGAACCAAATGCTTTTCTGCTAAGCAGTGAAACAAACAAACAAACAAAAATCCCACAATAGTACACGATGGACAACAGTTCAAAATGACCAGATTTTTCACTATCATCATTGATGTAGCTATAATGTTTACTTTCAAATAGGTAAGAAACTGTTTCAGCATGAAAACTTTGTAATAAGCTAAAAACTATCAGGCCAAGACAACTGTTGAAGTCATAATTTTATGACATAATTTTATTCAGCTAAGAAAGTTTAGAAAGGTTTAAAAAACTTGAGGACAGTACCAAGTTAGATTTGATGAGAGGTTTAAGAAAATAATACTGCAACGGGGTAATGAACTTTATTATCCAGCATTTACTACTACAATACAAATTTGTGGAACTTGTTTCCTTCTGGACCCATAGTAGCTTTAAAATTTACATATGGAGAAGAAAGCTAAACTAGTATCTTGACTGCACATATTAATGCAGCCTTTCTCAATCTGCCAGAAAAATATTTATTTAGAAAATAGAGGGAAATCAAACATCATACCATCACCAAACCATATTGATGGAATTCAGAAGTTATTTCTAAAATAAATGAACAGAAAGCGAAATTGTGCAGCTACAAATCAAAGATGACCTGATTGGCACACAAGATGGAAAGATGTGTGGCTGTAGACAATGTACACTCATTGTCTTTTGGAAAAACCTTCCTAGGGGACAGCATTCTGATCACTCAGAAAGAGGAAAGTCACCTAAAAATAGGAACAATGAACAAAATGTTAAAAAAAACTACCTGGTGTCAGCAGACAACAAAGTTTCTTTTCTTTGAAATACAAACTTAAGAGGACAGACAAGATGAAAAAGAATTAAGAATTAAAATTACAATGGGGAAAAAAAGACCAAAATAAACTATGACAAGCATAATTCAGTGATACTGAATACAAGATTCTCTCTTACAAATGGAGAAAATAGAGTTCCAAGTGTTAACTGTGACTATTCTAGAAATATGGCTTTAAAAAAGTTTTACTGAACAACATTAAGGTAATCGCTATAAAAATTAAACTGCAAATGTATACCTTACCAAGTCACTGAAGGAAAACAAAGTAAACATAACACTGACAATAAAACAACAGTAGGAGCCAGGTTTGGTGGCACATGCCTGAGATTCCAGTTACTTTGGAGGCTGAGAAGAAAGGACTGTGAAATCAAGGCCAACCTAAGCAACATGGCGAGACCCACCTCAAAAATAAAAATAAGCCAGCTGCCAGATGCTGACACCTGTAATCCTAACTACATGAGAGGCTGAGATAGAATTGAAATTCAAGGCCAGCCTGGACAAATAGTTTGAGAGAAGTCCATCTCCAAATAACCAGAGCAAAATGGACTGGGGGGTGGCTCACACAGTAGGGCTCCTGCTTTGCAAGCATGAATCCCTGAGTCCAGATTTCAAAACACCCCAAAAAGTAAATAATAATAAAAATAAGATCAGGCATGGTGGTACACATCTATAGTATCAGCACTTGGGAGGCAGAGGCAGGAGAATCTCCAATTAAAGGCCAGTCTGGGCTATGTTTCAAGTCTGAGGCCAGCCTGGCTACTTAGTGAAACTGTCTCCAAACACATAAACTAATAGTAGGAAACAAAGAAATGAGAAAAACAAATACCAAACCACGTAAGGTAAGATCAAATATACTAATTATGAAAAATATAAATGGGTTAAATTAAAAGATAAAAGTATCTCAAAATGGATTTAATATAGAAATTCACGTATATGCTGCTTTATAATAACAGAACAAAAGCAAAGACTCAGCAAGATTTGTAGGTTAACAGGATATAGAATGAGTAAGTATCTCTTAACCAAAATGCTTGGGACCACAAGTATTTCAGATTTTGGAGATTTTCAGATTGTCATATTTGTACAGACTTTACCAGTTGAGTATCCCTAATCCAAACTGCTCCAATAGAATGGTTAAACATTTTGGGTTCTGGAGCATTTCAGATTTTGAATTAGGGACGCTCAATCTGTACCCACATTTCTTCTGTAAAAGAAGCTACAATGGCCACTGTGATATGTTTACCATGCCTTTCTTCAGTGAAATATTTTACTAGTATTTCCCACTATTAAATCATCTTTGTACTTCTCAGATAAATGGCTCAAACTAGATTTGATAATTTTTACATTTTCTGTCTTCTAATAATGTGTTAAGTACATAAAAATTATGTCCTTAAAACTTGGAAGAGTTCATTATTAAAATATCTGGCTCTGAAGCTGTTTTTGGAGCTAGTTGCTATTAACTTTTTTCAGTAGTAATGGTAAATTCACGTCATCTCTATCTTGAAACTAAAGGGACTACTGTATTATTCTGTACAGCTACAGATCTTTTCATTTCATTTAGATTTCAAAGTTATCACCATAGAATTAAACATATTATACTTTCATTTTTTTCTTGTTTAATATTGGAAACATTTAAAACTAAATTTGCTTCTCTGTATCATGTTATACCACTACCCGGATGGATTAGAGTTACATTTAAAAAATCAAAACATAGGAAAAACTATGCTAAAAATACTAGTAAATGTCTATCTAATCAGAGTGAAGATACACATTTTAGGTACAAACCAAATTAAATCAATAAAAATGTAACAGATGTCATAATTAAGATTTCTGAATATTAAAGAAATTAAAAAGCAAAGTAAAATAAATAATCTGGAAAACATTTCCACCACTTATAATGTAGAAAAAGGATAATACTGATAACATAATTAAGATTTCTCAATATCAAAAAATTTAAGCAAAATGAAATTATTTTGAAAAAAATAGTTGTCCTACTTATGACAGTCAATACACAAATAAATTAAAAAATACTAGAACCTTAATGGAAGCATGGGCAAAGAATAGAGACTAATTATATAAGAAACACGTGACAAAATAAATATGAAAAATGTTCAACCTCCCTAGTTGACCTTTTTTAATGAAAGAAATACCAATTAACACATTAAGACATTGTTGGGTTTTTTTCCTACCAAACAAGTTTTATAATGTCCAATTCTGGAGAGAGTATAAAAGAGACACTCAGTACTGCTGGTGCAATGTGAATTGGTATAACCTATCAAAAGCATGTGAACAAGAGCCTTACTACTGTACAAAGTTTGTGACCTACTTTTTTCACTCCTAGAAATGATTTGAGTAAATAAGCAGAGATGGTGTCAAGAACCAGAATGTTCATGGCAGTTCTTACATAATGCAAAGAAACACAGGAACTTAACTTGTAATTAGAGAATACTGCTGAAAGTTCCTTCCTCTGATGGCTTCAGCCATCTTAAACAGCAAAGTTACATTAAGCTAAAAGCAAGTACCTTAATCTGCTGTTGTACTAAATATTTTAACTTACAATCTTAAAGGACTCCTCCCCTAAACTAAAACGAAACAGGCAAAGTTGTGGGAAAAAAGAACCCTGCACATTCTTGGTGGCAATACAACTGGTATAGGCATTACAAAAAACAGTATGGAAGTGACTTGAAAAAACTAAAAATAAACAGACTTGCCATATAACCCTTCAATCTCTCTTCTGGGTATTAGATCCAAAGGAAATGAAATCAGCACTGCACTCCCATGTTCACCATAACAGTATTCACCATACCACTGTCCACCACACCACTATTCACAATAGCAAAGACATAGCAACAACCTAAGTCTGTGTTGACAGGTCAATGGATAAAGAAAGTTTATGGTGGCTATATCTACTACATTGGAATATTATTCAGCCACAAAAAGAAGGAAACCCTGCCATTTGCAGCAGTATAGATGAATTTTAAAGATCTGCTAAGTGATGTAACATGATCTTGCTTACATGCAGAATCTAAAAAAGTTGAACTCATAAATAGAAAGCAGAATGAGGACTACCACTGGTAGGGAGGTAGGGAAAAGGAGAGATGTTCGTCAAAGAGTACAGTCTTTCAGTTATAAGATAAATAAATTCAGGAGATCTATTATACAGCATTCTGAAGCAACACGTTAACTACCTTGACTGTGGGAATCATCTCACAAAATAATATGTACATCAAATCAATGCACAATATGCACCATAAGGTCAAGAAACTTTACTTGTCAATTACCCATCTATGAAGCTAGGAGAACAAAAAGGAAAGCCAAGAGAAAGAGACATGGCTGCCAGATTCATCCACATGAAGGCAGATTTCTCTTCTTTCTTGGTGGCTTTGATAATAAAGGGAAGTAAATTGGGAAGTGACCTATATAATAACCAGGCGAGCTTAAATGTTTACTGATGCAAAGTATTTTACAGTACTCAAGAATGCAGCCTTTTTTGGCTCTAAGGGATTCTACTATTAGAGAGCCCTCCACTCTCAAAATCTGAGTTACACAGGACAGGAATATGACTTAAAAATCATGATATACAGGAAATGTTCAAATGAACAAGAAGAAGTTTGGAAAAGAGATTCAAGGAAAAAACAGTTTTCTTAAATACCTGAAAAACTCCCAGAAGACAAAGTTTAGAGTAATAGTGGTCCAAGTTTAGACCCTGTGCCAGTCTTATCAGCAGCACTGAGATCTTGCTAACAATGCACATTTTTTATTAAATCAAAAATTATGCAGCACAGTCCAGAAATAAAGGTTTTAAAGAAGTTCTGCCAGTGATTCTGATGCTCAATGAAGTTTGAGGACCACTGATATAGACCATATAGTACACAGAATTATAGGCCACTGGAAAGAAGCACTGTGGACAGCGGCCTGGGGTTCAATTTCAGAAAAATCTTTTATTGGTCCAAACTACCTAAGAAAAGTTAAAATTAATGAATTCTCTATAACTGGAGTTAATCAAACATAGTTGTTCAGATTGGTAAAAATGTTACAGAAAGTATTCAGATTGGTGAAAATGTTACAGAAAGTATTCCAACATTTTAAGACTGATTAGGTCAAATTTAGGTTCCCCCTTAACTATCAATCATCATAATTTTTCCCAAGAAAGACATCTCAAATTCAAAGTCTTCAAAAATCAAACTCAGTATGTTTCTCCACAAGTTAACCTGTTCAACTTACTCTAATTAACATCCTGAGTCTTAAGCTAGACATCCAAGTAAAATTTTTATCAACTCCTTCAGTCCTTAAATCAATATTACCAAGTTTTATCAACTCTTTATTATTCTGTAGTATAGTAGTGATTTTTAAAATATTCACATTTAAGAAAGGAGTTGCAAGAAAATACCACCCAAAGAGTACACTCCTAGTTAAATAAGTTCGGAACATACTATGTATTTATTAAACCCTCTAAGTTTATGTTGTATGCTAGAAACATTAAAGGTTCTGGACTTTCATCCTAGCATGAAACAGAACAAAATTATTCCTAGTTTTCCAAATCATTCCATGGGCCACATAGTCCTATCAGAAAATCTGAAGCTTCTGTTTCAGGCTTTAAGAAAAACATACCTTTTTAATTTTTTCCCAAATGTGTGACCAGGCTATAAATAATATTTTGATATTTACTTTAGCTATATATAACAAAGGGTGAAGAAGCTTATGAGGCAGCCAAAGCAAATACTGGAGTATAGACTCAAAGCTATAAGTATCACAACCAGAACTAAAATGCAATTTCTGACTACTAGTAATGTGTTACAGCATACCATCCCACTTTCAAATGTCCAAATATATGTTTATTCTGAAAGCTTACTTCCTTTCCATTGTTTATAATTTTAAAATCATCTACCACCTAGAACCATTTCCTATTAAAGGAAAATGGAAAGAAAATTTGGGATGCCGTTCCTATTAAAATGCAGGGAATATGCCAGCTGAGAACACTTTTAATGTCTCCCTGTGTTTTCTGAAATCTAGATGGCCACAGTGAACTTTGCAAAGCAAAATGCAACAATGCTGGATGTACTTGTAATACAATATATACAGTAGAATGAAAAATAACAATGAAAGTCTTTTCATTAAAACCTACTTTGGGAAATTTAAGTCACACAAAACATTTAGGATTTTCTTTTTAATCACAGCAAAGATGACAATAAAAACAAGGCAAGAATAGTTCTCAAACATACCTCCCCAAAGAATTAAATTATGGTTGTGTGTATATACATACACATATATATATATATATGTGTATGTATATACACACATAATTAGTTAAAAAGTACTATTTTAGCATATTTTAAAGAACTGAATACATGTAAGCCACAACAAAAGTTAGACGTTAATTCATTACAGAAGCAGAGGTATCAAATATGAAGAATGTTCAAGATTCTTCATGCACTATATAGCTAGGCAAATAAAAATACTGAGATATAGCTCTACTTCAAATATCAAATAACGTAAGAAAAATAACAATAGCCAGGCATGATGGGACACACCTGAAATAGCAGCATTTTGGGAGGCAAAGCCAGAAGGATAGCTACTTTGAGGTCAGCCTGGACTACATAGTAAGATCCTATCTCAGAAAAACAAATATGAATCAGGAGATTCAATGAAGGGAAATACAGAGGGTAGGAGTGGTCTGAATAGTGAGGTGGTAATGGCCACAGAGACAAACTATGAACAGGAATGTGCAAACCAGAGGAATAGAACAACAGTTGATGGTTTTTAATCCCTCGCTCACAGAAAGTTTCAAAGTCCATTTAACTTTTCCTGTTCTCATATTTCCAATCCTATGACTTTAATGACAAAAAAAATGTAGGTGTAGAAACTGATACAAACTTTTTTCTCAACTTAACCTTAGCTGTTGTCAGGCTAGGATTTATATTTGTTTGACTAAAATGGACACATGTGATCACATACAAGGACAAATTATACATATTCCATATGGGACTTTAAAAACGTCAAATAAAGATACAAAATGTGAATCACCTTTAATTACCTTTCATTTATTAACAACTTATTATGTTTAAGAAACTAAGCTAAATGCTAGATAAACTAATGACAAAAAATGCATATAATATGAATCAAATGAAAATCTGTCCCCCAAAAATGTTTTGAATTTTAAAAATTGGCTTAGGCTGTTAGTATTATCAAAATATAGAAATCTTACACTGACTGAAACTATAAGAAAGGGATTAAGGTAGAATGAAGAAAATTAAGAGGAGATAAACCAATAGGGGTTATAATACATACACACATACATGCATACATGGAAATATCACAAGGAAACTCCCTGTGTAGTTACCTTTAACTCAAGCTAAAATGTCATGTTTTTTCTTTTATCTTTTCTCTTTGTTCTCCTATAAAATTGGAGAACAGGAGGGTGCAACAAGCCCTGTCCACGGATGAGGGACGGCACCAGTAGGACAAGGGAGGTTTTGGGGTAGGAGGGTAAATATGGTACAATAAAATGTGTACACATGTAAGTAAATGCAAAAATGATACCTGTTGAAACTAGTCCAGGAATTGGGGGAAGGGGATGAGGAAAAGTGGTTGAGGAGGTGAATTCACGCATGATACATTTGATACATGTAATAACCTGTGTAAATGCCACAATGTACCCCCACCCATCACAACAATAAAGAAAAAAAATTAATGAAAAAAAGAATCTTCTTTTTGGTGTTTAATCAACAGTACATCTATAAAATTATCAGCATCTATATTGTGTCAACTATTCAAATTAACTCTGCTGACCTTGTAATAACTACTTTGCCATAGTACAAGAATGGAAGCACCTTTGGAGATTGAGTATGATGTCAATAAAACTTCAAGATCCTTTAATAACAATCATGCTAATAACTAAAGCATTTAAGTATTTACTAAAGAGGTACTTAAGCAAAGTAAAGAATCAAAAGCTAAAGAAAACTAGTCTACATTTCACCCAATGCCACTACAAAATAAAAACCACATGCATATCATTAGCAACAGATAAGTAAAATAACCATTTTAATGCCCTGGGATTTTATAGTTTACCATTAAATCTTAAAGGAATGTTCCCATTTTGAAAACTGGAAAATGATATACAGTTGTATATTTCTGTAAAAAACATAAAAACAAAATGCACGTATCCTTCAAAAAGACAAGAAATGGAAACACTTTTGTTACATAAATCTTCAATACTCAATTCCTATAGGCAATTTTGAAGTCACTTAGGTCTGATTTTTAAAATAAGTCTATTTAGAGAGGAGGAAAAAATCATTACCTGTAAACTGATGAAGTACTTGTCAGTTACCTACACAATGGTAGGGTAAATAGTTAAGCTACAGACATAAGCAGTGTGACCCACATGCAAAGTAAAACCTAGGACGAACTCCACAAGTGCACCAAACATACCTTTTTACGATGAGTTTTGATCTGCTATACTGAGTAAAACAGATATTACCATCCAGGTCCACAAACTTTAAAAATGGTTATATTAAATGAGACGTGGGTTTTCTTAATTGCTGTTGTTCTATAGTCCTCCTTCCCCCCATGTAGAAGGTTAAAAATCTGATCCAGCATATAAAGCTTGACTTTTACTTGGGCAGCCCTTGTTGACTAAGTGCTAAAAAAAGGCTTTTGCCATTATAACAGCATAAAAACTATCTCCTCAAAGTGTTACCTATTCAGGCCTTTTAACAAATTTGTTAACACTATTAGTTATATTACTCCACCTTTCTCTTAGTGTGAACTGGTATCAATTATTTAGTCAATTTTATTATGTTATTACAATACCTGCTGATTAAACATGAACCAAAGTGTCACTTAAAAGAAATGTAAAATAAATAGTATTGCTAAATTGCAGTATCCCCAAAATATCTAACATTATAAATCAATCTTGGAAAATGACATTAAACATTTCAAAATAAGTTTGTTCTAGTTTTAAAATAATACGTAGGCCCTATTTTTATAATGACTTTAAAAGACCACACTTGATCTTGCACTTTGTAATTTTTTTAACCAAGAAAATAATTAACAAATGAAGGTGATTATATTTTTAGAAACAAAGTAAAACCTAAGCTTATAATATGTTGAATAGTTGACAGAAAATAATTTTTAATGTTACAGTATCCAATATAAGCTTCAACAAATTCTATCACAAAAAAAATGATGAAACCACCACCTTCAATTTCCTTAATTAAAAACCCCTTAAAAATAAAAACTGAACACAAAAATAAATGAATTCAAACGTGCACAAATAACTACCATTGTATTGTTTACCTCTTACCCAGCAAGGTAAGAAACAACCTTTTAATACTTTAATTTTGTGAGTATTAAACAACTAGTGTGAAAAACAAGCTGCATGTAAACTATTTCTACTGCCTGAGCTTCAATGACTAGCTGAGGCAACCTGTTATAGGAGGTGTTAATTGGCAATAGGAGTACAAGTCAGAAGCATGTTCCCTATCGTCCTAACCCAGCAAGGCTAGGTCATTAAAGTGGAAATGAATTCTTTCATGTCGACTTAACCCTTTCAGTGCATGATTTTAGCTGTTTTCTCTCAATTAATTAAAAAAAAAAAAAAACTTGTTACTTTTTTAGAGTTAAAAAACTGTTCCACAAAAAAAAAAAAAAAAATCCTTTGGTTGACAGTTCCAATGACTATATTATTCAGAAGAGAAGAACAGAGCAAATTAACTGCAATGTAATACTGCAACTCTTCCCTTTGAATAACACACAAACTAATTGTATTTACTTATTTTAACACTGAGAAGATCTAGAATATAGTGTTCAGAAATAGCTCTGAATCAGTTTAATCATACAGATTTTTCAATTTACATTCAGGTTTGAGAATCCAACAACTGTACCATTGTACACTGGGATAAAGTAGTAGTAGTACTTTTTTTTTAATCCCATAATGTCCATGTAAGAATTCCCATATAAAACTATTTTGAAACATATGAGTTAATACACCTTTCTAATTATGTTTCATTATTCTGATAAGGTGCAGAGTCACAGCATATCCTGATGACTGGTTGCCAAAAAAGCCAAAATTCCTTTTATGGCATGATCTCAGGTTTCCAGATGGCACATTAATTCTTAAAAAAAAAAAAAAAAAAAAAAAAAAAAAAGGCAAAAAAGAAGGAAAGAAAGTAAGAATGAAAATGTCAAAATAATGATGCATTACTTTTCAAATGCCACATTTATAAATACTAATATCCCCATATATTTAAATCACCATAGGGATTTAAAATAAAACTCAATTATATAAACAATATTCCAAATATTAAAATTAAAACTCAATACATATAAGCTACACGGTGCATTTGAGTAATCTTGCATTAGCTTTAATAAACATTTGAAAACCTATTATAGCAAACACTATGCACTTATTATAAGTCAATTAATAAATACTAATGTGATAGAAGACATAATTACACCCATTGTTGACATACAGCTAAGTCACTATAACTAAGAATGCTTATTCATTAGAAACTTGATCAGTAAGGGCAAAAATGACAATGGAAAATACAATCTTCAAAGATTCAAAAAATAGGAATTATACTATATTCTTACACCATACTCTTATTATCCCTTCCCTTTTTCACAGGCCTTCTCTCAAGTCCTGTAATTATCTAACAAACTCAGTTTCTACCTTTCTGTAGGCCTCTGAAGTCTCAACAACCTGAGGGGCTGTCCTGGAGCCAATATTTTGAGAGTATAAAAATTTCAGTAAGGAAAACAGCCAGTGGAGTGAGGTGACAGAATAGCAGGGTAAAAGGGGAAATGACACCATTACCTGATTATAAAGAGACCCAATTAAAGTAACATAAGGGCTGATGGCCTAGTGCACAACATCCAACTGTGGCATTTGTTTTCCCTTTAAAACTGCCCTTGATTGTCACTTTGAAATAATCTTCATCTACTTAAAAATGTGTAGGTATGTGTGCATGTGTGAAATAGGCCATGAGCACCAAATGCATTAGATGCCTATGAAATCTGTCTTACCAACAGGGACTAAGTGAATGTCCTCCACTTCGATAACTATAACTATCCTCCACTGCAGTAAGAAAGGAGCCAAGTACAATGTTTGACTACTTTCGATTTAAAGTAATATTTACATAAGATGAGTTTAAACTTCAGAAACCAGATGATAACTACAAACATTTACAATCATGTTCTTTTATAACTAGAATCAAACAGAATCCTAAATGTCCTACAACAGAACATTATGGTATCAGAATAGTTCCATAACAGATACTATGAGAACTAGAGTCACCAGAGCTTCCTCCTGCCTCCTAAATACTGTTCAACCACAGTACTTTTTATTTATGTTTAAATTGCAAAACATGTAAAATATAATCTGCCACAAATGCACTGGTCATTTTGTCAAGCATTCACAATTCATTAATTAATTTATCTTCTAAATTATTCTATGTAATGCTGTGTATAGCATGTTACACACACACACATAAATATACATACAAATGGAATGTATATTTTTATTTATTCATTCAACAATCACATGTTTAAGAGCCCATATGCCATGTACTGACTACATAAAGGCAGCCAGTTCTCTGCCCCTTTAAAAGGCTTACAAAGTAGAAGGCAAGCAAGAAACAATAAAAACCACAATTCCAAACAGCAGACTAAGAACAAAAATAGGGCATGTATAGGGAAACAGAAATCATAGCAATCTATTTGACATAATCTTCCCTTATGCAAAGAATTAAAGAATGCCTTTTCCAAGCCAAAAAACAAACAAAAAACAGGGAGGGCAGGGCAGAGTAAGGCAATGAATCAAAATAACACACTGAAAAGTACAGAGATATGAAATAGCATGTATCCTATGCATTACCATTCAAAGATTTCCAAACAGCAAAATGGGCTGACTAAATCATGGACACTAAGAAGTCAAACAGAAGTTAATGCTGCTTCAATTTTAAGAAGGACTCTTCAGAAGTGCTTTTCTGAAGGACTTTTTTTAAAAGAAGACTTTTCAAAAAGAAGATTTAAAAAAATTGAATCTTGGGGTTTTTTAACATATAATTCTAGGAACAAAATATTCTTCCAACAAATAATACTTAAAAAGTTGATTATCAGACATCTAAGCAATGGGCACCACTGGAAAAGAGGACAGGGTTCAAGGCTGGGATTAGTTGGATCACTGATCAAAGAAGCTGAAGGTTAAGTGGATGCTACTGTGATCAGCTGTTAAAGCTCTAAGCTGCTATAAAAGCCCAGTCCTGGAGGTGTTAACACGAATACTAATAACCTTGCCTTTTTGTATATATTTTGCTTACATTTTTTCAAATACATTTCTTTTGTATTTTGCTTCATTTTACCAATGTTATTTATCTCATCTAATGAAAGAAGACAAAAGAACATGTAACACCATACAGGTGGGAAAGAATCCAAAAACATGGGTAGATGTCAGCATTGGTATCGGACAAAAAAAAAAAAAAAAGACTTGGGAAACCTGTGTGAAAGACACTATGACATGCATTACATATATTATGAATGAATTATTATATGTGGTGCTAGTCCTTATAATGTAGTACCGAGACAGACAAAACAAAAGCAAACATAAAAATGAATACATAACTTAGGTTTGGAGACAAAATAACTGCAAAGAGAATAAGACTTGAGGATATAATAATGTTCAAAGAGCCTTATGTTCAAAAAGACTCCCCAGGAAACAATGATCACATAAACCAATAGTTCTTACTCCTGTTTATATCTCAGAATTGCATAGACAGCTTAAATAATTCTGATGTCTGAGCCCACCCTCAGAAATTCTGATTTAACTGCTATGGGGTGGGGCTTAGGCCTATCTTTGTAGGCTCCCCAAGTAATTGTAAGGTACAGTCCAGGTTCAGGACCATCGACATAAACTTACAAAGCAAAGGATTACATTATTGTCAGTTTAATTAAATGACTGGGCTAAGTTTGCCCAGGTAGCTGACTTGAAATTTCAGCAATTCAGAGGCAATTACCAAACACATCAAATTTGATATTACTACATAGTTTCATTATAATTTCAACTCAGTGAGATATAGAGATTTATAAAATGCATTAAGTAGGGAGAAGATTAGTCAGTTTTGGATTCATCATGTATAATTCTTGCTGACCACAAAATACTTCTGGTCCTTCTCTAAGGCATATTAAAGGACTGTACCTCCCTGACCTCTTGAAGTTAGGTGTGAACAAGTGACTTCCTTTAGTCAACGAAAGAAAATCAAATTGACCTGTGTCATTTCCAATACAGCTTTTCAAGAGCTATTGTTCAGTGATACTGCTCAGTCAGCTTGAGTCCCAGAGTAATGATACAATAGTACCGCAGTAAAGTACAGCAGTACAGAAAACCTGATGGAATCATGATGGGCATCATGAGCAAAAAAGACAGCTTTGCAATTTTAAGCCATTGAGATTTAGGAATTATTCCTAAAGCCTGACTCAACCTTCCTGACTGATATCTTATGGAAGACTTCTGGGGAAAGGGAGGAAAAAAGGGTCATTTAAGCAGTCTAGAAGGAAAGTTAGGAGCAAATTTGTTAACAAACAATGGCAGCAAGTCCTATAGTGGATGAACAGAATGGTATGGGACACTCAAGGAATTACAAATATTGTAGTATAAAATAGCTACTTTAGGATATGAAGAGGCTGGAGCAGGATAAAGTTCCCAAAGCCTCTCTTCCCCACAGAAATCACTATACTTTGTCCTAAGGATTGTAACTTTTATCCAACAATGAAGATGACTGAAGTCCTATAAATGTTTAAGTGAGTGAATACAGTAATCAGTTGGATTGCGGGAGTTGAACTCAGGGTTTTACATATACAAAGCAGGCTCTCTACCACTTGAGCCACAGCTCTGGCCCCATTTGAACATTTTTAAAGAGACTGGCATTTCTGGTGGTGAAAGGACTTACTAAGGAGACTAATGACAAAGAGGTACAGATAAGAATATATAAAGGCCTGAATTAAGCTGAGGCAATGATAGGAATAAACACTTTCAAGACAGTATTAGGAAGCAGGTGCTATGATACATACTTGGGACTACTTCTGTGGGAGAAATGGAGAAGTTCAAAATGATTACAGGTTTTTTACTTGGCCATCTGGGTAAGCATCAATATCATTAATCAAGACAGAATACCTCCAGGCCATCTCCAAAATCTCCAGAATCTACTTTACTACATCTGCAATATAGCACTCTGATGACTTACTATAAACATTTATGTGGACATAAAATCCATTTGTATCTCACTTTAAGTTTAGTTTTACTCTTACTAGCAATTACCCAAGATTTCTTTCTTCTCTATTACCTTGACTTAATCAAGACCTGACATTACAAAGTTCAAAGTTAACACAGCTGTAATAACATTATATCTAGTCTGAAAGAAGCTGGTCAGGCCCTGCCCAAAGAGGAACAATTTAACTGTCCAAGAAAGTTATAGTAGTCAGCTACTCCCTCAAAATTAAACATCATAACATCTGGTATAAGTAGACTAGTTTACTTCCTTCTGGGTATAAATTACTGAAGTTCTTCAGCCCTCACATAGGATTGCTAGCTAAAACTACATGACACTGAAGTAAATTTGAATATCAAATAAATATTTTTAGTAAGTATATCCCATATAGAACATACCAATATTAAAATTATTTGTTTATTTGAAATTCAAATTTAACTGGAGATATAGTATTTTTATTTGCTAAACTTAGCCACCTTATCCCCAAGTAACTACAAGTACTCTTTCTCAGACCCTTTCACAATTTATTCTGCCTAACTTAAGCCAGAGGCAACTTTGTATTACCACACAAACCAACACCTTTCACAAAATCTGTTCTCACTTCTTTGTCTTTAAATAAGCAATACCTTTAAGACTAAAGCACTCCCATCAAACTGATATAAAGTTTTCATTCTTGTTATAAATCAGTATCTACTTTGAAATAGCAGCTCTCCAAATGATTCACTAAGTGACAAATATATCTTTTACTTTAAGCAAGAAAATATTCATAGTTCAGAGCACACAGCCCATACAATCCTGCAAGTCTCTCTGATCTTCACCCCAGTATGGCTGATATTAGACTCTCCTCCATCCTCTGAGCAGCACTCCTCAGTGGACCTAGATTTTTTTTTTTTTTTTTTTTTTTTTGCTATCTACTCTGCTCATCGCATCAAGTCAGAATTAAACCACAACACTCCAGGCTTGGGATTCACTTATTTGTAACTTTACACAGCATCTGGGTCAGTGCTTTGCATCCTACTACGTTATCTGGTAGAACAATTTAATACTAAAGTCAAGATATTTAGAGATGACTACTGACATTGAGAGAATTCCACACGAGAAAGATTACTAAAAACACACACAAAATGATGCTCAATGAATAGCTCTTCAATAATCTTTACAAGTAAATGCAGTTTTAGCTTTTATTTTTGACTATCTCACCCAGAAATATGCCAAGTAGGAATTCTGATGCTTTTGTGAGCCAGGCATACATGAAAATGCCAAAGGCAATCCCTTTGCTTCTATGGTCTCCATTAAGAACTTCAAATCCTTTTGGAGGGATAAGCATATTCAAATTCAAAACACAAAATAAACAAGAGGCTAAAGAGGAACTAGACAGCAAAACAACTAGGCAGCAGACTGGGCATAAGGGTCATTTACTTAGAGATCTGACCTTTTTGGGCCTAACAGTAGAAAGAGGTGCCTCTTTGGAAACTACAGAGGTCAATGAGGTAGGTATGTGAGCAGTAGAAAAAGAAAGAGCTAAGTGACAACCATCTTAAAAGTGAACAATGTGTATTTTTTCTAACCAATGTTCCTTTAATTCTTAAAAATTATGAAATATTTAAGAAATATAGAATATAACAAATAATATAATTAATCCATACTCACCTTATGAAAGAAAATATCACAAAAGCAGTTGGATTGAAACCTTTACCCTTGCTAGACTGCATCCTCACTCTCTACCCCACATGTAGTTATTATTCTAATTTTGGTGATTATCAAACTTTTATTATGCTTAGATTATAGGCATGTACCACCAATGCCCAACACATGTATTTCTTTAGACTTTTACTAAATAATTATACACAGGTAATATAGTATTTTGCATGTTTTTAAATTGTATACAAAAACATACATACAGAATATATTATTCCATCACTTGCTTTTTCCTTCATTATGTTAGTGTGTTAACCATGCTGATATGTGAAAATCACTCATATATTTTTTACTACTTTATAAAATTCTACTGTTTAGTGCAAGTATGTTCACATTCTCCTACTGATGGACAATTAGGTACAATTTTTTGATATTATAAACTAGAAATTACCAAACTATAGCCCGTAGGCAAACACTAGCTACCTAGTTTTCTTTTCCAAACCCTCTCCCCTTATTTTCCTAAGACAGGGTCTTAATACTATAGACCAGACAGGCCTAGTATTTGTTAATCCTCCTTCCTGAGCCTCCCAAGTACTGGGATTACAGATTACAGGTGCCCAATTCCTGACTTTTCCCCTACCATGGTACCAAAGATTGAACCCAGTGCTTTACTAGGCAAGCACTCTAACACTGAGTATACCTCTGAATGGTTTTTGTTTTATTTTTGGGATTGGGTCTTGCTAAATTGTCCAGGCTGTCCTTGAATTTGTAATCTTCATGTCTCAGCCTCTGGAATATGGTAACTACAGGCATGAATCACCATACCTGGCTTTCTGACTGGCTGTTTTAAATGAAATTTTATTGGGACACAGGCAGGCCCATTCATTTTTGTACTATGCCTTCTTTAGCACAATAGACAGGCAGAACTGAATAGTTTTCATTGAGAGAACACATAGTGCACAAACCTAAAGCACTTACAATCTGTCCCTTCAAGAAAAAGATCACCAAGCTCTGTTATAAACAATGCTGTTAAGAATGTTCTAGTATACATGTAGGGGAATTTCTTCAAGGAATATAATTAGGAAAAGATTTGCCAATTCAAGAGAAGGCAGATCTTTATTGTTAAAAGGTTCTGCCAAAGTGCTTTCCAAGGTGTCTGGATAATACCACTAGTTTATGCACATTTACAGAATATTTATGTTTCTTTTAATATTTACATCTTTTATCCACTTTTAAATGAATATCTTTTTTCTTGTTGATTTGTAGAAACTCAATACATGTACTGATAACTAATGCTTTGTCAGCTGTATGTTAATCTTTCCAATCTGTGCTTCACTGTTTTAATTTTTACATGCCTCAGTTGCATCTGAAATATGAGGTTTGAAACAATAATCCAATTATACAGCTGAAAATATTATAAGACTTAACATACTTAAAAGTACTTAGAAAAGTACATCCTATACAGTAAGTACTTCTTAAGATGAAAACTACAATATATTAGAGGCAATAGGACAAATCAGAGGGTGAAATGAGGGAGACCTGGTTAAACTTTATTTCTAGGAATGCCAATAGTTGGCCAGAAGACACAATCGTGTAAAATGAAAACTACACTAGATGGGATAATAGGAGATTAAAACTTACATAAGAAAAAGAAAGAAAAGAAAAGAATGAACCTGAAGACAAAGCATTAGAAAATGAAACACCCAGAGTCAAACACAGGAAAAAAAATAAACAGAACCATCTACAACAAGAAAAAACATAAGACTATATACCTCTGGAATCCCTTGAAACATATAGGGAGGGTGATGACCAAAATTCGTCTCAATATGATGAAAGTAATAAATCTCCAGATATCAGAAGCCACAAGCACAAAAACACATGAAGAAAATCACTCCAAGGGCCAGACGCAGAGGCTTCCACCTCCAATCCCAGCTACATGAAAGGCAGAGATCAGGAAGATTGCAGTTTGAGGCCAGCCTGGGCTAAAAGTTTGCCAGACCATATTTCAATCAATAAACCTGGGTGTCTAGGCATGGTGGGATGTACTCCATGGTCTGAGGCTGGCCCTGGGCAGCCTACCTGAAAAATGAGTAAAGCAAATAAGGGTTTGGTGTGTGGGAAAATGGTAAAGCACCTGACTAGAAAGCATGAGGTCCTGATTAAGTTCCATGATGGGGGAAGGGGAATGACACCCATACCGACTGAAGCACATCATAACCAAAACTGTGATAAAAAGAAAAATCTTAAATGCATTTAAAATAGTAAGGATACACTGAGAAATAATAGAATAACAGGGATAGATATATAGACAGCAACAAAGCAGAATTTAAAGTTCATAAATAAACCCTAACATTTATGATCAACTGATCTTTGACAAAGGGACAAAGACAATTAAAAAAAACATGACGGAAAGACCAAGCACAGTGACTCATGCCTATAATTCTAGCAACTCAGGAGACTGGGAGGACCTCAGTTCAAGGCCAGCTCAGGCAAAGTTAGCAAGATTCCTATACTAACAAATAAAGCTGGGCATGGTGTTGTGCCTATTATCCCAGCTATGCACCAAGGGTAAGCGTAAGTAGGAGGACTGCAGTCCAGGCCCACGTGGGCAAAAATGTCAAAATCTTATCTCAAAAATAGCCAAAACAAAAGGACATGGATATGTGGCTCAAATGGTAGAGAGCCCTGCCTAGCAAGTGCAAGGCCCTGAGTTCAAGCCCAGTACCACCACCAAAAAAAAAAAGTTTCGGAGACAACTGAATATCTAAAGCATTAATTTGGACTCCCACCTCACACTAAGCAAAAAGTAAATCCTAGAACTAAAAATAAAAGCCCAAAACTATAAAACTACTGAAGAAAACAGAAGGGTATTTCATGAATATGGCCCAGACTTTTTTTTTTTTTTTTTGGAGGAACTGGGGTTTGAATTCAGGGCTTTGAGCTTGAAAAGCAGGTGCTCTACCACTTGAGCCACACCTCCAGTCCATTCTGCTATGGTTATTTTGGAGATAGGGTCCCTCAAACTATTTGCCTGGGCTGGCCTCGAACCATGATGCTCCTGATCTCAGCCTTCCAAATAACTAAGCATACAGGTGTGAGCCACTGCCATAGGGGGATGGGGGAGTTTAAGCTCAATATCAAAAGTAGAAATCATAAAAGATTTATATACTAACTTCATCAAAATTAAAAATTTTAGAGTTTCAAAGGTGAGCATCTAGGAAGTGAAAAGGTATGACACAGATTGAGGAAGAAAATACTTGCAAACCAGGTAATGGTGCTTGTGCCCACAACACATTAAAAAAAAAAACTATTGAATTTAATAATTCTTTATGTCTTTGTAGGAAAGTAAAACAAAAATTTAAAAATTAAAATAAAATTTTGCTCATGGATTGGTAGAATCAACAGTAAAAATGACAACACTACCAAAAGCAATCTACATGTTCAATGCAATATCCATCAAAATTCCAATGACATTCATCACAGAGATTGAAAAATCTACCCTACATTTCATTTGGAAGCACAAAAGACCACAAATAGCCAAGGTAATACTCAGCAAAAAGAGCAACACTGGAGGTATCACAATACCCAACTTCAAACTATATTATAGAGCCATAGCAATAAAAATAGCATGGTACTGGCACAAAAACAGACATGAAGACCAGAGGAACAGAATACAGGACCTGCATGTGAATCCACACAGCTATGCCCACCTTATTTTTGACAAAGGTGCCAAAAACATACGATGGAGAAAAGACAGCCTCTTCAACAAATGGTGCTGGAAAAAGTGGCTATCTGCTGCAGAAAACTGAAATTAGATCCATGCCTATCACCCTGTACTAGTATCAACATAAAGTGGATTAATGACCTTAATATCAGACCTGAAACCTTGCAGTTAGTGCATGAAAGAGCAGGGAATAAATAGGCCAGGACTTCCTCAGTGGGACGCCATCATCAGCCGAACAACTAAGAGAAAGGATGGACAAATGGGACTATAATAAAAATAAAAAGCTTCTGTACAACAAAAGAAATGGTCTCTAAACCAAAGACACCACCCACAGGGTGGGAAAAAATATTTGCCAGCAATATAACAAAGGACTGATAACCAGAATATTCAGGGAGCTCAAAAAACTAAACTCTCACAAAATCAATGAACCAATAAAGAAATGGGCAACTGAACTAAACAAAACTTTTTCAAAAGAAGAAATTCAAATGGCCAAAAACACATGAAAAAATGCTCACCATCTCTGGCCATAAAGGAAATGCAAATCAAAACCACACTAAGATTCCACCTCACCCCTGTTAGAATAGCCATCATTAGCAACACCACCAACAACAGGTGTTGGCAAGGATGCGGGGGAAAAAGGAACCCTCTTACACTGCCGGTGGGAATGTAAACTAGTACAACCACTCTGGAAAAAAATTTGGAGGCTACTCAAAAAGCTAGACATTGATCTACCATTTGATCCAGCAATACCACTCTTGGGGATATACCCAAAAGACTGTGACACAGGTTACTCCAGAGGCACCTGCACACCCATGTTTATTGAGGCACTATTCACAATAGCCAAGTTATGGAAACAGACAAGATGCTCCACCACCGACGAATGGATTAAGAAAATGTGGTATCTATACACAATGGAATTTTATGCAGCCATGAAGAAGAACGAAATGTTATCATTCACTGGTAAATGGATGGAATGGAGAACATCATTCTGAGTGAGGTTAGCCTGGCCCAAAAGACAAAAAACCCCATGTTCTCCCTCATATGTGGACATTAGATCAAGGGCAAACACAACAATGGGATTGGACTTTGAGCACATGATAAAAGCGAGAGCACACAAGGGAGGGGTGAGGATAGGTAAGACATCTAAAAAATTAGCTAGCATTTGTTGCCCTTAACGTAGAGAAACTAAAGCAGATACCTTAAAAGCAACTGAGGCCAATAGGAAAAGGAGACCAGGAACTAGAGAAAAGGTGAGACCAAAAAGAATTAACCTAGAAGGTAACACACATGCACAGGAAATTAATGTGAGTCAACTCCCTGTATAGCTATCCTTATCTCAACCAGCAAAAACCCTTGTTCCTTCCTATTATGGCTTATACTCTCTCTACAACAAAATTAGAAACAAGGGCAAAATAGTTTCTGCTGGGTATTGAGGGGGTGGGGAGGGGAAGGAGGGGGCGGAGTGGGTGGTACGGGAGGGGGTGGGGGCAGGGGGTAGAAATGACCCAAGCCTTGTATGCACATATGAATAAAAAAAAAAAAGTTTTAAGGGCCAGGGATATAGCTCAGTAGCAGAGTACTAGCCTAGCATGTGTAAGGCCCTGGGGTTCAACCCTAGCATCCACCTAAAAAATTTGAGAGCAGCTTTTCTACACTTCAAAATAATCTGATCCTACCTATAAGTATATTATATATAGCACCTGTGTGTTCTCTCTCTCTCTCTGCAGTTTTAAATTTTTATTTCTTGTGAATTATACTTCCAAAGATAGTTCTAAGAATTCTTTGAGAGAAATTCTGTTCACAAAGACAAATTTAATTTAGATGCTTCATTAAGACGCTTCATTAGACGCTCTACAACTCACTATGATGCTATATACTTGGAGACCACCATCTTTTCTTTTCTATTTTTTTTTTTTTAATGCAATGCTGAGGAGTTGACCTCAGGGCTTTGCATATGCTAAGCAAGTGCTCTACTGCTGAGTTACATCCCCAGCCAACACCATCCTCTAGAAAAAAATTGCTTTTATGAGTGCTATGTTTATGTGCATATGGTTTTACAAAACATTTTTAGATCAACCCAACATATTTATTGATCCTTACAACAATGAAGTAGTCAGATATGATTATGTTTTTAAAAAAATACAAGGAAATAAATGTAAACAAATCATATAACTTGTGCAAGCTACAGTATAGGTCAACAGGTACATTCATAAATAGAACCCACATGTCCTGACCCATTTGCATTGGGTAATTCCAATAAGATGAACATATGAGAAAGATGAAAATGTATATCAACAAACTAATTAATCCCATCCCAAACTAAAATACTGATGATATAAATATTTTGGAATGAGAAAGAATCTGAGGATTGATCTTTACTGATTAAAACTAAGACTCACTTTTCTTGGTGAATAATCATACCACATAGTACTGGTTAATATTGGGGTTAACTGAGATAAACATACGGAATGTGTTTGGTATGGAGCCTGGCACATAAATGCTATTCCTCTTACTACTTCTAAAACTAAGCCTTCAATACTGAGATTACTGTCATTTGCCAAAAGAAGGCAAATCTAGTTTTAAGATAACATACATGCTTTAGAAGTACTAAATTTAGATACAAAAGCTTAATATTTTGCTTTTTTCCTTAACTGAGTTCCATACACAAATATACTTTTTAGATACATAGATTAAAAAAGAAGAAGAAATAAAAGGAGGTAAAGAAGAAAGAGAAGGAGGGAGGGAGAGAGGAAGGAAGAGGGGCACACTTCCCACTTGCTGATACGGATACAGAGCATGCCTCAAACTGATTCTTAATCTGTATACTTGGGAAATTTTACATTGCCAGTCTCATTAAAAAACTACTTAATTTTTCTTTATGTAATTTGAATAAATTTTTTCTAAAGTTAACCACATATGACAAAGAAAAGTACTGATAATAAATTTAATGTTTATAAAGAATGAAGTCAAGGAAAACTTAAAATAAGCTAATAACTGCTAGTGTGTTAAGAATATAAAAAATTACCTGTGATCAAAGAACCACATTGCAAAGTTTTTCAATATAATTCTAAGGGTTTTAGTTCAAATAAGCAACATCACTGAAAATACTAAGGAAAAATTTATATTCAAACTCATAATATAACCCTTAAAATTTTGGAAATAATAGCTGCTTCTAAATAGTATAGTATTTTCATCTTCCCATTTTCTACTAATATGCCATAAAATATTCATATACAAATTGCAATGCAGTATTAAAACAGTGACTCTGCTTAAGTTTAACTACTGGTGGACAGGTAATAAACAGTTTTTCAGGATGATACACAAAGTTCTAAATTAACTTGAAAACTAGTTTACAGATGGCTATACTCAATTCAGAAGTCAAATGAATAAAAGGTAGAAGCTGTCTGTACTTACAAACCTGAACTGAACTAACTACAGCTATTCTAACGATTCTGTCACAATTCAACATTAAACCTAGGTTTCTGGGCTGGTTCTGTTCTCATTATCAATAAAATAATTAACTATCACTACACTAATTTGAGCCTCTAGAACCCCTAAGAGATCCATCACACATACTACTTCTAATAATACTACAAAGCAGATATGATTTATACCTTTTGTAAGTGAAGCCCAAGTTCAAGTAGTTAAGTAGAGTGTTCAAGTGTCCAAGACACACGGAAAAGTTGACATTCAAAGCCAAACCTATACTATTTCTACATCAGATCAAACCTATTCTGATTAAACAGAGTAATTTTATTTCTAGAAATTTATATTCTGGAAATATGCATGTGAAGTATTATTTTCTTTTTTTGTTGAAGTAGTGGGGTTGAAATAATGTTTTCAAAGTGGTACTTATATAACATTGTTTGGAACAACTGAAGTGTTCATCAATAGAGAACTAACTAATTAAATCATAGTTTATCCATAAAATGGAAAAGCAAGCCACAATTTAAGAAAGCAGTGGGACCGTAGATCATTGGTAGAACCCTCTCCTAGCATGCACGAGGCCCTGGGTTCCATCCCTGGAAGCGCAAATTAACAAACAAACAAATAAATAAATGATAAAGCTTTATATATATAGATATGGGATGGAATGATCTCCAACTATTAACTGTCCAAATCAGTAACCACTGGACACATGCCACTACTTAAATTATCTAAAATTAAATAAACATTCAGTTCTCAGTCATGTCAGCCACACTTCAGAGACTTAATAGCCACCAGTGGCTAATGGCTACCACGTTAGGCAGCTAGGTAAAATAATTTCCACCACCCACAGGAAGTTCCACCAGACACCACAATACAGAGTATTTTTTAAAGAAATTGATTAACAGAGGTTATATCTAGAGAAGGAAGCAGGAACTACAGGGACATAAATTATTCAACACATACTCATTTATAACTTCTAAACTCAGTAACATGCCGTATACATTTAATATTGGTATATTTAAAAATAACTATTTGGCTATTTTAAAATACCTTGTTTCTCAAACATCTTGATTTATCTCAAATACCTGATTTACACTAATAAGAAGCATAAAAAGCTGAGAAGTTCTGAAGCATAGTGGAGGTTAAGGAATAAAAACCATCTCTCTGACAGTTCCTAGAAATCCTGCTGACCATTACCTAAAGTTCAGTAAGTATTCATCTAGTAACAATACTGTTTACACTATCATGCAAAAATATTACATAATTCCTTTTGCAGAATAAGAAGTAAGAGAAAAGGGACAGAAAAGAACATCAGAAGAAAAAAGCTTAGAAAGCATGAGTGACAGTGGTCAAAGGCTCAGGGAAATGTCCTATCCTTCTGGGAAGAAAAGCACAGATCACACTGTCACATCTACTTCTCTTCTCCTTTTCTTATACTTCTACTTAATGCTCTACAGAGGAGCACTTAAAAGCAACGTGTTTCAGTTCTACTCTGCAGCCACATTTTTTCAAATGTCATAATAGACTAAACAACTTATTTAATGATTGCATGCCTCGATTTCCTCAATTATAAGGGGAAACCTATTACTTAATTAATCCATTTACTACCTGACATTTTTGCTGAGGAGAGAGAATAAAGGCCAAACCTTCCAGAACAAAAAAGACACAGAAAACCAAGACCATAAATTACATTTGAATTGATACTTTTCTTTCATTGGGAGACTGTCTACTTGGGGGGAGGGAGGGGAGTAAAGGACCTAGGAATGATACCAATATGAAAATTCTACTTTGTTTTTGAATTAGCACACATTAATATGTGTGTGTAGTATACTTTCATCCTCTTCACCCCTCAGTATGCTTTCCTTTCCCCCTCCTCCCTCATGCTGTTCCCCCTAAGACAGTCCACCATTTATATTCATGACTTATTATTATTATCCTCATCATAATTTTAGGTCTAGGTTCTACAAATGAGAGAGAACATACAATATTTACTTTTTTGATCTTGGCTTACCTCACTCAACATGATGTTCTCCAGTTTCATCCATTTTACTTTGGAAGAATAAGAAAAGGGTCCCAAATTATGTGCTTTCCCACATGTTTACAATGCATTCTTATTCTTTCTCCTCTTCTACAGATCGGCCACTGTTTAGATCTAGCCTAAATCCAGAACTCCTGCTTTTCACCATTACCTAGACACATACCTTCTTTCCCAGTGAGTTTAGCAGGTCAAAGATCTGCCAAGCAGATGGCCAAGCTGATGGGCAAAGTGACAAAAGCCATGAATTTGTCCCCACACAAATCGGTGAACAAGAAGCCTGCCAAAAATTCAAGAAAAGCCCAGTACAGGCCTACCACAGAGGAATGCCATTCAGAGAATCCAATATCTAATATTACCCACACACATTTAAGGAAAACCCTACAATACATAAGTTGAAACAAGGTGGACATGGGACAGTGAAAAAGGATATATAATAATTAGTTACAGAAATTTTTATTTCCAAATTACTAGTAAACAAAATTTAAAATGTAAGTTGCCAATAAGTAATTTAAACTCTTAAAAATGTATAGAACAGATGCCAAAGTCACTTCACACAAGTACTACATGTAGAAATCTCAACACTTACGTGACCTTAGGCTATTGTACATTTATATAAATGAGTAAGACATTTGAAAATGAGTTTATATTAATGGGAAAGTACAAGGAAACTTGCCAAAGCATGCTAGTTACATGGCCCACAGGCAATGAGCATTGCCTGCCTGTGTCAATCAGATCACCAACTAACATTACTGTGAAGGCCACAGAAGAAGCTGATACACTCTGGTTTAAAACCCAGCACAGGCCAGAGCAGCAGACTAAGCAGAATTTCACATCAGTGGCAGGTCTCCCAAGTTCTCTTGATGCCATAGAATTCATAAATGGGATCAGTATGTTCTAAAAAAACATGGTACTGAAAAAGGAAAAAAAGGTTCCACAGCATCAAGCAGTGTAATACTTGAAACCTCATCATCAAAGTGACAGTTTTCAAGTGCCATTTATGATGCCCTAGTCTGGAACCATCCCAGCTAACCCATCTGATCAACAATTTCACAGATGGAAGCACTTGATGGCTAATTGGCAAGTCTATTATTCAAATAAAACAGCTCTCTCTACCTCTTTTTTCATTATTATAGGCCAAGGTACAACCTGATGGGTCACTGAAATTAGCTTGATAAGAGAAGCCTCTTTCCCTCCAATTTTTTTTAGTAAAACAACATATTTTGGCAATTAGTTTAGAGCACTAACCCACTTTTGAATAGTAAGAAAAATGTTTTAAGAAAGGAGTCAGAAATATAAACCTTCTTTTAAAAGTTGTACTGTTTGTAACTTCCACCTTTATCAATGTGTCAAAATACACATCATCACAGGGAATAAAATCAATGAAATACTCACTTATTCCTTAAATTGTCTTAAAACATGAACAAAGGGTTTCCTATCAGTATAAAGAACAACCCTCTTAAATATTTTAATTTACTAAAAATCTTAAAAGCAAATTTTGCAAGAAATATTTAAGACTAGTTAAATTGTATTAATTCATGAAGTAGCCAGTGACCTGAGGAAATGTTGTTGATGTAGAATAATGTGTTCCAACATGGAAAAAATTATCCCTACCTATGCAGGACAATTGTAAGGACTGAATAAGAGAACTACATAAAAACCTCACATCAGAACATGGAACGTACTCAGCATTAGTCCACTGTCCTTCCTCTGCTCTCCTACCCCATTTCTGTCAGTACTAGAGAGGATTCCTAATAGGATTTTCAACATAGGTGGCTTCTCTTTCTGGATCCATACATTCCCACTGGAAATGACATTCCCTATTCAGAATATCTGGCTACCTCCCTATGTCACTACAATTTTCATAGCATTTCATATTGAAAGCCTCCAGGTAGAGAACTGTAGTAAGAAACCGAGGTATAAAATATTCAAACACCCAATTTAGCCTATAAAGTAGGAAACAGGAAATGTATATGGTAATCAGAACATGAAAGCTGGGAAGGGAATGGTAACCAAGAGTGGAACCTTGTGCACTCTTGTAAAATCAAAATCACCTCCTTTTAGTGATACAGCTGTATTATGATAACATATATATATATTTACACCATAAGGTGTAAGAATTTCCCTGTCTAAAAAGCAGAATGCGGCACTTTTCCAAAACTAGATTTTGCTGTTTTACTTTCTACTTTTGGGGGAATTTTTTTTTATTTTTGGAGTTGGAGAGGTGCTAGGATTCAAATCCACATGATTGCATATGCTAGGTGAACACTCTACCACTGAGCTATGCCCAACTCTAGCATATACTTTTTTTTTTTTTTTTTTTTGGTGGTACTAGGGGTTGAACTCCGTGCCTCATGCTTGCTAATCAGGCACGCTACCACTTGAGCCACTCCACCAGTCCTGTTTTGTGTTGAGTATTTTCAAGATAGGGTCTCCAGAATGAACTATTTACCCAAAGCTGGCTTCCAACTACAATTCTGATCTCTGCATCCTCAGTAGCTAGAATTACAAGTGTGAGCCACCAGTGCCCAGCTACTATATACTTTTTGATAAGCATTTTGCCTTCAATTACTCAAACTCTAGTAGATATAACATCGGAGAACAAAGAACTAACAGGGAGCTGCTATCACAAACAAGTAAAAATGTACTCCAGTAAAATGAGAGGAAATGTATAGGCAAAAATAAAAGATACCAAAATCATTAGTTTAGTTTACTCTTTATTGTCTCTAAGCCTTCCCATTGTCCCCTTCATAGGCATTCAATCTTCCTGAGGGAAAATCCTGACAAGAGTCTGAAAATCATTGTTCTGCTCTAGTGCTATGCTTCTGCAGCACTCAACGCAGACAACATCCCACAAAGAACTACCTGGAATGTGTGGTATGGAAGAAAAGTACAGTCCTGCATGTGCAGGTTTTTAAATAGGTACTATATGAACAGAACTGTCTAACATGAACTGAAAAAAATCAGAAGAAATTATATTATTCAAGTTTAAGACAGAAAATCCAAATTCAGTGTGCCAAGTCTACAATGTAACCAGTAACTCAAACTTATAAAACAATGTTGAATGTAAGGAAACAAAAGACATGGGCTGGATCTTTTCATGTGGAACATTAAGATAATACTGAAATATGGGTTGGGGGTTTAGCTCAAGTGCTAAAGCATCTGCCTAGCAAGTAGGAAGCCCTGAGTTTAAACCCTAGTACCATTAATAATAATAAAAAAAAGATAATATTGCAATGCTTAGTTTCTTATATTAAACAGAGGTATCTTCTTTTGTATTCTTTCCCATGTACCCTGACTACTAAAATCATGATCAGATGCCATATATTCATATCACTGACTTCAACTTTAAAACCAAAGCCACATTGCTTTCCCTCATAATTTTGATTTTGTCTTATCTCTTCAGAATGTGATTAACTCTTAAGGACAGCTTCAGTGTAACTGAAAATACATTACCAATCCTCTTATGTTCTAAAGAACCCTAATAAAATCATTTATTGTAATTTCATACCAAAATAGAAATTTAACATTCACAAATTTCCCTTGAAAGACCTGTCACAACTAGAATGTTCAAATAAAATGACACAGATTAACTATAATGCACTCATAAGAAATGTTTCTTTTGCTTATTTGAGATGCCTCAAAAGTAGATTTGAGATCTCTCAAGAGCACATTTTTCAGAGAATTGAATACTTATTGAAAAGAATTGCAGTGTAACAACTAGAAAGGCTATGCTCTAATTAGTTACTTTTGACCAGACCTTTCTTAGTTTTCTATAGTACAAACATCAGCTCAAATATATGCATAATTAGGAACTATACTTTTTAAAACAATAAAATTACCATTGCTCAGATAAAAGCAAATGAAAAGAATACTGAAGACATTTGTATTTTTGCTTTGCTTCTAAAGCAAAATCACTATTATTTGTAATTAAGCAAAGAAATGAAACTATTAAAATTTCTTGACCCTTCCCTACTTAACAGAGAAGAAAATGGCCAAATTAATATAAAAATGTTTAGAAAGGCTCTTTGTAAATGTACAGGGAATCACATCAAATATTCAAGGAAAAACAGTTTAAAAAAAGATAAACAGAAACAGCCAAGAATGAACAGATATTATCAATTTAAGCAAGCTAAAGAATTCAGGAATATAAAGGAGACTCATAAAACCCTTTTGTACAAGGCCTCTTCGTTTTCATGCTACCAAACCAGTGCTTACAGCAAAATTAAAGCTTTTATTTGAAATATGACAGGTATAAGCATTAATCATACACATTAATTTATGATGGCTCATGCCACAGCAAAATTTCTTTAGCAGATAAAATTAAAATAAAGCACAATAATCTGTATTTTATTTCAAAATATTACTGCAGTAGCTGCTTCTCTGCTTCCATTCCTGGCTTTCTGTATTTCATCACCACAGTATCCAGGTTCTTTAAAAATGCTAAGTCTGATAAGCATATTCTCCTGCTCAAAGGCTCTAATGGTTCTCAGCTTACTCCAAAGAGAATTTCTACAAACCCCTGCAATATCTAGTCTCTATCAAGCTCTCCAGTTTATCCCATTCAAATCTAAGAAAGGGAGAGAATATGGATACCTTGGTAAGGCATGAGAAAAAGTAGTACAAAAAAAAAAATTCAAATGAATTTCTGATTTTGTTCCATTTGGTTTTTTTTTTACAATACTGAATAAAAATGTTATTTAATGTTAAATGTCATTTAATGTTAGGTTTATTCTACATCTTTTTCTTTTGTTTTTATATGTAAAAAGAAAATTATGTACCAAGTTGAAGTTCCTTTTGCCCCCCTCTCTTCTCATGAATTTGGCCTGGGTTATCTAGGCTTGTACTATACAATGTGGCACCCACTAGCTACATGCAACTAGTGAAACTTAAATTGAAAAGATGTTCTACATAGTGCTTCTGTAAAAACAATAATACTTTTTACCCAAGAGTCATGTGTCCTTGACAAGAGAAAGAAATAACAGAATATAAATGGGAAAGAATCCCTATTTGCAGATATGACCCTATGCTTAAAAGACCCTAACAAATTCACTAAAACAAATAAATAAAAAACCAAAAACTCCAAAACTCTTAGATGTGATAATTACTTTGGGCAAAGCAGCAGGATATAAAATCAACATACAAAAATTAGAAGTTTCTCTATATACCAACAATGAACAGGTTGAAAAGAAAACCAGGAGCCTGATTAATACTGTGAAAATGTCTACATTACCAAAATCAATCCCCATCAAAATTCCAATGTCATTCTTCACAGAAATAGAAAAAACAATCCTAAAATTCATACAGAAGCATAAAAGACCTGGATAGTCAAAGCAATCCTGAGCAGAAAGAGCAGGTATCACAATACCTGACTTCGAATTATACTACAGAGCCACAGTAACAAACAGCATGGTAACGGCATAAAAACAAGATGTGAAGACAAATAGTAAGCAACAACTTTCTGAATAAGTCTCTAATAGCTCAGGAAATCAGAGCAAGAACTGATAAATGAAATTAGAAAGTTTCTGTAAATCAAAAGAAACAATTATCAGATTGAAGATACAGCCTACAGAATGGGAGAAAATCTTTGCCAGATATTCATGGGTCAAGGGATTAATATCCAGAATATAGAAAGAGCTCAAAAGAACAAATAACCTAATTAATAAATGGTTAAATGAGTTATTTGTACTCAAAAGTACAAATATCTAATAAAGACATGAAATGTTCAACATCCTTAGTCATGAAGAAAATGCAAATCAAAACACTGGGATTCCATCTCACTCCACTCAGACTATCATCAAGAAAATAAAGGATTGGGAGTGTGGCTCAAGTGGTAGAGCACTTGCCTAGTGAATGTGAGGCCCTGAGTTCAAACCCCTGTACCACCAAAAAAAGAAAACAGGTGTTAGCAAGGATGCAGGGGGAAAAAGGAACTTTTATACACTAATGTAAGTTAGTGTAAGCCACTATGAAAATAAGTATGGCGGTTCCTCAAAAAACTAAAAATAGAACAACTATATGATACAGCTATACATACCACACCTAGACATTTATCCAAAGGAACGTAAATCAGCATACAATGGAGCTTCTGCACATCCAGATTTACAGTAGTACTATTCACAATAGCCAAGCTATGGAATTAATCAAGGTGTCCATCCATTGATAAGCAGATGAAGAAAATGTGCACAATGGAGTATTAGTCAGCCATAAAGAATAAAATTATGTGATTTGCAGCAAAATGGATAAAGCTGGAGATTACCATGTTAACACAGATACTGCATGTTTCCTCTCATATTGCAGAATTCAGACATAAAAACTTAAAACAAGGTAAAATGATGAATGTATAGTGGAGTCTGTGTGTGGAGGGAACTAAATGGAAGAAGAAGAACAAAAGGAGAGATGCTGGGGGGATGAATATGAGCAAAGTACATTATACACATATATATGAGAATAGAATGAAACATTAAAAATGTAAAAAAAAAAGAGGGCGATAAAACAGTGAAAGGATGCATATGATCAAAGTATATTATAGATATATGGAAATACCACATTAAAAAAGATAAGTGTCCTTGAAAAAAGTGTCACTTTGTATTTTCAAAATTTATATTAATGCTTCTGCGTTGTAGATATCATTCTAAAAGCATAATTTTTCTCTTAATATGTTTTTCAGGTCTATTATGCACACTGGTATATAAATCTAGCCCATTTTCACTGCTACAGGATATTGTATCCGGCATTTCTCCACGGATAGACATTCAAGTGTTTTGCAGTCTCTCGGTATTCCAAGCAATGCTGTCTGTCTCCTGGTACACGTGTATAAGTTTCTCTAAAGTAAATCATAGAAGTTTGGGCATCTTTTAATTTTCTGGACACTGTCAAATTGCTCTCCAAAATGACTTTAACCATTTATATATTCCACATATGGCCAGACTGGCCCTTGATAGGCAGCTCCAGATCCACTTTTAACAAGCTATGGTTAGTCCTTTGGGTTAACTTGCTTTTTGTCACAGGACACTATTGTAACATGCTTGTCAAAGGACATCTGCTTATTCTATTAATGTAGTGTCTTTCATTTGGACTCTTTAGCTCTCGGTACTTTTTTTTTGTTCCAGTGTCTGAGATCTGGCAGTACTTTTGATAACAAGTCTTTATTGTAGTAGCAAATACATATTGTGACTATTCATTGGTTACGTTAATGTGTTCATTCACCATTCTAGCACCCTCTCTGCCCCTTCTCTGGAAACCAAAACTTCCTATAGGCTCTGCTGGAGCTTACACCACTTACATTTGTCCCCATGGAGCTTCTCCTCTGAGAGCAGGAAAAATTCAATAAATGGTAGATACATAGTAAATAAGCATCACTTGCTGACTATGTGACCTTGAGAAATTTCTTAACCTCTCTGTGTGTCTCAATTATAAAATGAGGTTTAAAATAATGTAACTCCCCCTTTAAGGCTGTTGTGAACATGCAAATTGAGCACGAAGCACAATGCCAAATACAGGAAGTGTTCCATAGCTGATAGCAACTCTTACTGTCAGTCACAGAAGATATTATTAATTTTGTGAACTTGGGGTTACCAATTTCCTATGGCCAGACAGGCAATACAAATAAACAATAAAAACTAACTGGGAATACTTTTTGAGTGTTTTCTGAACTTCAGGCTTATATGTAAGTAAGCACTTACTATATACATAGTAAATACTTTACCAGTGTTTGCTCATTTAATCCTGTCAATAACATCGTGAGGTAGATACAGGTAGGGAAATGCAGTCATGTACAAGTTAGTATCTTGCCCAAGATCCAGGTTGAGCATCCATAAGCTGAAAATTCAAACCTGAAATGCTCCCCAAATCCTAAACTTTTCTGACCACTAACATGATGCCATAGTGGAAAATTTCTATACTAGGAAACTTTGTTTTATGCACAAGATTATTAAAAATATCATATACTCCACATATGGTATGTTCATTTAATGCATTTTTTGTCTACAATTTGGTAGGTAATGCTCTAAACAACCCTTAAGCAACTCCTCTGATCCCCACAGGCCACCCCCCATAAAGAAAAAAGCTTCCATAAGAATTCCTACTTTCTGAAATTTTCATTAACACATGATACAGAAGCTTGAAAAAATGTTGGGTGTGGTGGTCCATGTCTTTAATCTAAGAACTCAAGAGGCTGCGTAAGGAAGACTGTGAGTTCAAAGCCAGCTATGATTGACTAAAGCAAGTTCCAAGTCAACCAAGGTTACCTTGGAAAACCCCATCTCAAAAAAAGTAGATAAAAAAATAAGCCAGGCATGGTGGTGCATGCCTGTTATTCCAGCTACTTAAGAGGTGAAGATAAAAGGACTGCATTTCCAAGCCAGCCCCGAAAAGTTAGCCAGACCACATCACAAAAACAAGCAGATAGTGGTACTGCTCACCTATAATCCCAGCTTCCTTGTAGAAAGAAGTAGGAGGATCGCAGTCCCATGGTCCAAAGTCGGCCTGGGCAAACTCCAAGTTCCTGATCTGAAAAACTACAAGAAGCAAAAAGACTGGGGCATGGTTCAAGTGGAAAAATGTTTATGAGCCCCTAAATTCAATCTCTAGCGCCACAAATTTATTTGTTTAGTTTTGAAAACCTAACAGTTTTTTTCAGTTTTCATTCCCCTGATATAGTGACACTGAGTATATTTTCATATTCTCTTTTGTGCCAGCTAGGCAGGTGCTCTATTGCTTGAGCCACCAGTTCTGTTTGCACTATGGCACCCACCACAAACCCCAGCTTTTCCTGTTGAGTGCAGATCTCATGAACTTTTTTGCCCAGCTTGGACTGAAAATGCAATCCTCTCAATCTCAACAGATTTCAGCTTCTCAAGATGAGGTCTGGAGAACTTTTTGCCTGGGCTGACCTAGAGCCCCAATCCTTCCATTCTCAGCTTTCTGAATATAAGGAATTACATATATCAGCTACTTACACATCTTAGTTACCAGAACCCAGCTTTACATTGCTTTTTTATTTTTATTTTACTTATTTATTTTGGCTTTTTGAGGTAGGATCTCACTGTATAGCTCTGTACTCCAGGTTGCCTTGGAACTCATGGTTCTCCAATCTCATACTCCCCAGTGCTGGTATTACAAGGTTTGTACCACTATGTCCAACTTCTTTTCATATTCTTCTTGGTCATTCTTAATCTACAAATTGTCATTTCAAGTTCTTTTTCTAAGAGGATTTTTGTCTGTTGGTCAATTGGATTTTTATCTCATTGATTTGTGATTTTGCTGAATGTTGATGAATGTTTACAATTATCTTCTCTATCTCTATCGCTAGGATTTGAAATTTCAAGTTTGTCTTTTGGGGACAAGAATTAGTAATATTTGTCTTGAGGTAGTCAAAATTTATGAATCTTTTCTTTTGAGTTGTGCTTTTCTGTCTTGAAGTCACAAAGACAAAATTTTCTTCAAAAACAAAATTGGAGTAGGTATACACTGTGTGTTTTGTATTTTTCCTGTGTTAATTTATCTTTGTAAAGAACCATCTGAGGAAAGCATTATATTAAATTTTTGCTGTCTTTCAAAAAGCAAAATATGTAAATTTACTATTTTAGAACTATTTTCATGTAAGCAGCAGTTCACTGGCATTAGATATATTCATATAATTGTCTAACTATCACCACCATCCACATCCAGAACTTTTTTCATCTTCTCAAACTGAAATTCTACCCATTAAACGATAACTCCCCATACTCTCCTCCCTCCTGCCTCTGACAACCATGGTATTTCTCTCTGAAACTGGCTGTTCTAGATACTTCAAACATACAGAAGCATGTAATAGTTGGCCTTTTATGTCTGGCTTTATTACACATAGCATAGTATATTCTAGATTTATCTATTTTGTAGAATGTGCAGGATTTAATTCCTTTAAGGCTGAAAATAGTCCACTCTATGTACATACCATATTTCATTTATTCATTCATCTATTGATGAGCATTTGGGTGTCTCATTTTTTGGCTATTATAAATAATGCTGCTGTGAACACTAAGGTCTGCTGAAGTCTCTGCTTTCAATTCTTTTGGGTACGTATACCCACAAGCAAGATTACTAGATCATACAGTAATTCTATCTTTAATCTCTTAAGGAACCACCACACAGAGGTTCTAATTTCTCCAAATCTCACCAATACTCATTATTATTTTTTTTGGTGGAAATGGGGTTTAAACTCAGGACCTCATGCTTGCTAGGCAGGCACTCTACCACTTGAGCCATGTCTCCAGCCCTATTTTCCACTGAGATAAAAGAAAAATAATACCATTTGTATGGATGAGAAGTCTTACTATCACATACCAAATTTTTTCTAATTAATAATAAATTTAATGTAGTTCTAATATCAACCAGAATTTCATGGAATTGAATTAATTCTAAAAGCTTATAGAAATAAAATTCCAAGAATAGCAAAGAAATTCCTAAAAAGGAAAAAGAAATTTGCTCTTCCAGAGTTCACAGTATATTTTAATGCTGTATAATTCAAGTGGTATATTATTACGGACATAGTCAGGTGGATGAGTACAACTGAACAGAAAGCCCAGAAACAGACCCATGCATGTGGTTTGTAATACAGACAGCATTAAAAGGAAAAGGACTATTCATTAAATGATGCCGAAGGAAGTCACTTTCACTATGGAGGAAAACTAAAATTAGATACCTATCTTCTTCTGTTTATAAAAATATATATCAAATAGGCAGAATATCCACATATGAAATCAAACTTTATAATTTTGGAAGACACACATTAGTATGACTATTAGGATGACTACTATCAAGGAAAACCAAAACAAAATAACATTTATTCCAGTGGTTTTTTTTCTACTGTTGTGTTAATCCTTTCAATAAAAAATTAGATCAAAACCTAAGACAATGAAGAAATGAAGATAGGTCTTCACTTCTACCAGAAGACCTATGATAAGAAACCACAAAAATGGCTACTAGTTAATAGTCACTAAAACTATGTAGAGTAAGGATTTGGGAATTATAATAAATATTCAATTCATGGAACTATTTTTTTTTAATCTAGCCACCAAATTTTTAAAACATAAGTTATAGCTGGGTATAGTGGTGTATACCTACAATCCCAGCCCAAGAGACTAAGGCAGAAGGATCACAGGTTCCAAGCCAGCCTGGATAGTCATTCTAGGCCAGGCTACATAGTGAGATTCTGTCCCAAAACACCAAAAAAGAAATCCTTCACACCACATTCAGAAAGCTGAAAGCCTTCTCAGATCACTTTGCCTACAGTATTTTCCCTTAGTTTTCCATCCTGAAATTACTGAGGTTTATATCATAGACGGTAGAGGACTGTACTTTGAACCAGTTAAAAACATTAACAGACAACTAACAGATAATACAGACCTGCTACATATGTTTGGCCTACATTATGGGTAAGATAAAATTTAAAGACAAGAAAATTAGAGTAGTTTCACACAAAAGTCACAGGATGTCTGACTTTGTTTTAAAACTTGCAAGCCATATGTCATTCTCACTGAAAGACTCTACTGAAAGAGTCTTAATCTCCATGCTTTATTGACTACCACGGCACGCCAATCACAATGGTTCTAAAAGCTTCTACCTAAAAATGACCTGTTTATTTTCCAATCAAAGCAAAGACCATAATAAAGCTAACTTCAAAAATCAATGGCAAACAGCCAGGCACTGATGGCTCATGCCTGTAATCCTAGCTACTCAGGAGGCAGAGATTAGGAGGATCAAGGTTTGAAGCCAGCCCAGGCAAATAGTTCAAGAGACCCTATCTTGAAAAACCCTTCACAAAAAAGGGCTGGTGGAGTGGCTCAAGGTGTAAACCCTGAATTCAAACCCCATTACCACAAACACACCCACAAAGATGGAAAAGTAGAATCCTATCATATGCCTCAATAGTTAAAACACAAAAACATTTTATATAATTGATGACTTTGCGTTTAATCTCTTCCCCTCTACTTCTCCAAGCTACTTCTAGAATTACTTTTCAAAAATATATATCAAATTATCTCACAGGTCTACAAGGAAAAAAAAAGTACTTGTGAAACTACAGTGCCTACAGGAAAAAAGAAAAGAATTCACTAAGTATGGCATTCAAATGCCTTTCATACCATACCCCAAACTCTTTTACCTCTTCTTTTCCCAGTATTTCCTCTAATATCATCTATTCTCCAGCCCTCCTGAATGTGTTTCAAAACATAGCTCACATATTATTTCAGTTTAGTCTTAATTTTCCCTTTATGGAGGAATAAGTAAACTCTGCCCTAACTATAGTCAAAAAACATATTTATAACGGACTCATTAAATTGGTTATTATGTACAAGGTACTTAAGACACTGATGTTCTGGTTAATCTTGGTATTCCCTATAGCCTTCTAGCACTCAGAGAAATTCAAAATACTATCCTAACAAATTAAAATTTAAGACAAGGTAATATATTTCCTTAACATTTTACTCATTAAGCTTCATCTACTTTTCAGCTTACTTTGATTTCCAAATTAAAACAAACCCAGATACTTAAACTAAAATTAAAACTTTCAGAGGCTAGACACTGTATTTTTGCCAATCTTATCTCTTGGGTTGTTTACTACTTTTATAACTAGTTTAGCTGACAAAACCTAGGACAGAATGGTTAAAGAGACAATGAATAACAAATTACAGTTGTGTATGCTTCTAATACAATCTTTTAGTAATTTCAAGTTTTAAAGGAGTTTACCAAAGTACATTAAAAAAACCTAAAATTTAAAAGTATTACATTTACACACTTTAACAGTACTAATAAAACATTTGTTTCTGCTTCAAACTACTGATAAATTATATTGATGTAAAGGATTACAAACAGATTTAATTATTTCAGTCTAACACTATTTAAGTACTAATATTTTAAAATTTGACATTACAAAAAAAAAACCAAAACTTTAAGCCATTTGTGGTGGCTCACACTTATAATCATACCTACCCAGAAGATGGAGATCTGGACAACCAGGGTTCGAGGACAGGACAGGCAAAAAGTTTGGAAGACCTCATCTCAACCAATAAAAGCTGAGTATAGTAGCACAAGCCTACCTGGCATCCTAGGTATATGGCAAGTATAAATAGGAGAATCACCACCCAAGCAAGCCCAGACATAAACAAAATATCCTCTTGGAAAAAATAACTAAAGTAAAAAGCACTGGGAATGTGGCTTAAGTGATACAGTGCCTGCGTAGCCAGCAGAGGCCCTGAGTTCAAACCCCAGTACTGCCAAAACAAATAGAAAAATTAAAAAAAATAAATAAAACAAGTTGTTTTGTAGGTATAATCACCTTAAAAAAGAACTAGGAAAAGATAGCATGAAAAAGGCTAGTTAAAGTCTTAAAATAGTATGGAATACTGAAGTCTAATTAAATGAGAACTAAAAGTAGGCCAATAGCCTGTTATGGTAGTACACACCTACAATCGCAGCTTTATGTACACTCAGGCAAGAAGACAGCAGGCTTAAGGATAGCTTGGAGTACTTAGCAAAACCTTATTTCAAAATTAAAAAATAAAAATGAGTATAGGTATAGTTCAGTGGCAGAACACTTCCCTAGCATATGTGAGGCCCTGGGTTCAATCCTTTGTACCACAATAAAAAAATGAGCAAACAAATAATTGGCCTACAGATTTGCAATTTGAACAATTTCAGCACATTAATGGAAGAGAACAGAATAGTCTCATGAGAGTGAAGTAGGGAACCAGAAATAATGTAAGTTTAAGGTATTATTTCAGGGTATCTAGAAATAAACGGGGGGGGGGGGAGGTTAAAATAGTACAATGCCCTGGAATTTTATTTTGTACATACAATATACTAAACACCCTTTAGGAAGAGAAAGGTTGAGATAAACAAGGTTTCAAGAGGATTGGACCAGCGAACATGGAAGGATTAGCCTTGCCAAAGAAAAGGATTCCTTCCTTTTCAGAGAAAGTTGAGACGAGGAAAGATGAAAACTGATTATTTATAAGTTCCTTTTTACCTTCTACCTAGCCCAAGTAAAACAATCAAGACAAGGGACTTCAAATACAATGAAATGTCATGCCAACTATCACCATGAATTCCTCCATTTTAAAATAATGTGACCAAGGCAATACTCAGCAAAAAGAGCAACACTGGAGGTATCACAATACCCAACCTCCAAACTATATTACAAAGCAATAGCAATAAAAACAGCATGGTACTGGCACAAAAACAGACATGAAGACCAGAGGAACAGAATACAGGACCCGGATATGAATCCACACAGCTATGCCCACCTGATTTTTGACAAAGGCACCAAAAACATACAATGGAGAAAAGACAGCCACTTCAACAAATGTTCCTGGGAAAAGTGGTTATCTGCCTGTAAAAACTGAAACTAGATCCATGTTTATCACCCTGTCCTAGTATCAACTCAAAATGGATCAAGGACCTTAATATCACACCTGAAACTCTGAAGTTAGTACAGGAAAGAGCAGGGAATACTCTGGAAGCAATAGGTGTAAGCAAGGACTTCCTCAATAGAACCCCAGAAGTTCAGCAACTAAGAGAAAGGATGGACAAATGGGACTACATAAAATTTAAAAGCTTCTGCACAACAAAAGAAATGGTCTCTAAACTGAAGTGACCACCCACAGAGTGGGAGAAAATATTTGCCAGAAATACATCAAACAAAAGACTGATAACCAGAATACACAGGGAGCTCAAAAAACTAAACTCTCACAAAATCAGTGAACCAATAAAGAAATAAGCAACTGAACTAAATAGAACTTTCTCAAAAGAAGAAATCCAAATGGCCAAAAAAACATGAAAAAATGCTTACCATCTCTGGCCATAAAGGAAATGCAAATCAAAACCACACTAAGACTCCACCTCACCCCTGTTAGAATAGCTATCATCAAAAACACCACCCACAACAGGTGTTGGCAAGGATGTGGGGAAAAAGGAACCCTCATACACTGCTGGTGGGAATGCAAGCTAGTGCAAGTACTCTGGAAAACAATATGGAGGCTTCTAAAAAACTAAACATAGATCTGACATATGATCCAGCAATCCCACTCCTAGGGATACACCCAAAGGAATACGACTCAGGTTACTCCAGAGCCATCTACTCACCTACGTTTATTGCAGTATTATTCACAATAGCCAAGTTACGGAAAAAGCCAAGATGCCCCACTACAGACGAATGGATTAAGAAAATGTGGTATTTATACACAATGGAATTTTACTCAGCCATGAAGAAGAATGAAATCTTATCATTCGCAAGGAAATGAATGGAACTGAAGAACATCATTCTGAGTGAGGTTAACCAGGCTCAGAAGACCAAAAATCATATTTTCTCCCTCATATGCGGACTTTAGAACTAGGGCAAAGGCAGTAATGTTGTTGGACTTGGGTCACACGCTAAGGGGAGAGCACATATGGGAGGAATGGGGATAGGTAGGAAATCCAAAACTTGAAAGTGTTTGATGTCCCCACTGCAGAGGAGCTAATACAGTAACCTTAAAGCAACAGAGGTCAATATGGGAAGGTGACCGGGAAGTAGTGAAAAAGTCAGATAGAGATGAGTCAATTCGGGTTGTAATACACTTGTGCATGGAAGCAATGCTAAGAATCTCTCTGTATAGCTATCCTTATCTCAACCAGCAAAAACGCTATGTCTTTCTTACTATTGCTTATGTCTTCTCTTCAACAAAATTGGAGGAAAGGGCAGAACAGGTTCTGCCTGCAAGTGAGTGGGGTGGGGGAGAGAGGGAAGGGGTGGAAGGCAGGGGAGAGAAATGACCAAAACAATGTATGCACATATGAATAAATAAATAAAGAAAAGAAAAGAAGCCCTTGGAGGACAGTAATAATAATAATAATAATAATAATAATGTGACCAATTAGCATTACAAAGCAAAGCCCAAAAGTCTTCTGATTACTACTGGGTTACATTAAAGGCCCTAAGTCTGATACAGGGTCATGTCTCCTGGGTCAGGACAGACACACACGTAAATCAGCATCAGGACTGGGGTGCAACTCAGGGTACAGTACTTGTTAGCATATCAAGGCCCTTGATTCAATTCCCAACACCACAGTAAATAAATAAATTAAATTAACAGATACATCAGTACCAAATAAAGGTACAAGAAAAATTCAAATGAAATACTGAATTATTTCCATACAAATAATGGAGTTGAGACTGAAAATAAGTCTCTGTTGTAAAATAATTTGTCTGTTATTTACTCTGTGTTCTTGGCACAAACTTCAAACACTTGTGGGATTTCCTAAAAGATAATGTTTGTGATGCTAACAACGAGCAAGTCATGATGGCCCCTAGTTACTACAGAGACCAACCATATGATTTAAAGACTAGGACTTTGAGATGGGCCCATTTCAGAAGAGGGAAAGGGGCCCTTCTGAAATTTGGGCCAATCACTTTATCAGTCATACCCATGTAATAAGATCTCAATAAAAACTCTGGATATTGAGACTTCTTGAAGCAGGTGGCACTTCCTAGCAGATGAGTACACAGATGGGCAGAGAGGGTGACACAACTTAATGCCATGGCAAAGCACAGAACTCATTTCCTTCTCCTGTGTGTTCATCTGCTTTATTCTTCTAATCTGTATTCTTGATAATAAAATTGTAAGCCTAAATACAGCACTTTCTTTGAGTTCTGTAAGTTGTTCTCATGAATTATCAATGCTGAGGGACGTCATAAGGAATTATGACCATTTATAGCCATTTGATCAAAAGTGTTGGTGGGCTAGAGATATCTGCAGTGCAGCTGGCATCTAAAGTAACAGCAATTTTGAGGAGGACTAAGCCTATAAATTGTGGAGATTAATGGTAACTCCTGGTTACCATCAGAACTGCATTGCAATATTCCCAACTGCATATGAAACAAAATGTCTTTAAGCCAGTCAAGTTGCAAAACTGTTGAGCACTGTTATGAAAAAATAGTCATAAGACATTTCACTCATTCAAGTTAGGCTATCCATACATAATGATTTTAAGAATACCCATTTCTCATAAAATACCCATGGTTCTCGTATTTTAATGAAGAAAATAAATTTTTGAAAGAAGGCAACTCTTAAAGTTAAATAACCACAACAGACTCTCAAGATATCAGGTCTCCTCATCTGTTCTGCCCTTACCTAGCCCCATGCTTTACAAGGGCCACCTGCAAATGTATCAGCAAGTAACCTGCCCCAATTTGTGAGAGAAATCTGTCTTTCCATTAAATGGTAGACAGTTAATACTTCCCACTAGTTTTTGGAGGGATAAACCAACTTTTGTCTTCTTTCTACTACTATTGCTTGTTAAGCCTGTGTAATGAAAAGCCTTGTGCTATTATTGTTTCAAAGATATTTGCCTTCTAATGAATGGGGATAAGCATGTAGTTTAGTGGTAGAGCACTTGCCTAACATGTGCGAGGCCCTAGGTCCAACTGCTGATCAAAAGATCTTTGATTCCTTATTAAAAAAAAGAATACACTTAAAATTCCGTTCTTGTTTATTAAAAAATAACAAGTTAACATTGATGTTGCAAAAGGAATACTGTATGTTTGTCAAATTAGTCCTATAATAGAAATAAAAATTTTAGAAAAAAAAACTGATCATTTAGAATTTGATAACAATCTCAGAAATAAGAACTCCACAAATTATTATTTGTCATCTGACAGGCTAATGAAACAGCAGGCTCTTAAACAACATATTTTGAAATTCCAATAAAGTACAAGCTTAGGACCAATCAGAAAACAATCAGAGATTATTGAGCAAGCATTTAGTTTACACATAATATGAAGGTTTACACTGATTGCTAAGAACCAATACAGCTCTATTTGTGGTCATTATTTCATGTTCAGCAATTTTTCAGCACAGATTTATGAGATGGATATATAATCTATTGTATCTAATGCTTAAGACATTTTGATATTTAAATACGATGCAAGTAATAAGATAATGTCTTAATCTGTAATTTGCAGGTAAATTTGAGGAACCTCCCCACCACCACAGCTCACATCTGACATTTTTCTAAGTCAGAGAATGGATTACATAGATGTTACAAAGTGAAGAATCATAAATTGGTTGACAACGAAGAAACATGAGAAATATTTTACACTAATAAAAGTAAATGAAAAATAACTGAAGTCTACTCAGAATAGTTCGCAAAAAAGGTGGCATCTTTCTAAAAGGAATTATCAGTGATAAACCATGAAAGTCCTAATCAAAGATTCTTATAAAAGTGCATTAAAAGATAGAAAGTCATACATTAAGTCTCAAACAAAACTGTTTCGTACAGAAAGTATAACTGACTTTGAACGAAAGATGATTGATGGTGATATAGATATGAGGGAAAGCTGGTAACTAAAAGGCTCTAAAGCTGAGTGATAAAAATACTTCTAGGGTTTGTGAAGTGGCTCAAGTGATAAGAGTGCCTGCGTAGCAAGTGTGAGGCCCTAAGTTTAAACCCCATTGCTGGCAAAAAAATAAATAAATAATAGTAATTCCAGTATTTGGTCACAAAACTATACGTTATACAAAAGTCTCAGAAAGGGAACAATATGCAACCACCTCTTTTGTTAACTAATATAAGTAAATAAGTACAAAAACAATCAAAACTTAAAAGGGGCAAAGGACCTCAGGTGTAGCTCAGTGGTAGTGTAGCCCAGCATGTATGAGGGTCTGGGTTCAACCCACAGCACAGTAAAAAAACAGAAAATAAGAGCGACAAAAACTCTTTTCAGCTGAAATAGACAGAAATCCTGAGACAGAAATCTATCTAGAGGCCATCTGCCCAGTAACATGAGAAAAATAAATGATAATAGTAAAACAAGTGAAAGCTCATTTAACTTTGATAGGACTATAAAAGAAAACATGTACACCACCAAATTTAAAAGAAAAAAAAGTTACTACTTATCAATTCATCCATTTATCACAATTACTAGAAGAAATTTATCAGAGTTAAGACTACATACACCAATAGTATATTGGTCAGTAGTCTAGATTTGGCAAAAAGAATGCCATGTTTACTTTCTTAGGTATAACATGTAAAGTTTATACTGAAAATCTAGATATAAGATATTTCAAGCTCTTTTTATCTAAAAGATAACTTCATAATTTTACATATCCAAAAATTTTAAAGGAAGCAAACAGAAAAATTCACATTCACATGAGAAAAGTAAATTAAGATAGTAAAAAATGTTTTCCACCTGTTATTTAGTGTTACAATATCGCAACCAGCAAAAAGTTAAGCTTCTTTCCATGAGGTTATCTGTAGGGTGATTTCTTTCTCTTTGGATAAATAGAACAATCCAAGAGTCTATATACTAACCTGGCCCAGTCCAGGCATACCTCCTCCAAGTCTTAGAAGTCTGTCCATATTTCTAGAAAACAGAAACAAAGGAAAATGTTCTGAAGCACAAAAATGTTTACTCAATTGGTATCTATATAATTCACCTTCAGTCACTCAGTATGTCAAAAATATTGGTGGTAATTACAACACAACATCAGACTTCCTGTTAATTAACACCACATATTAATTCAAGAAGCTGTCTTCCATGCTAATTAACAGACCTTATTTCACTGCTTTGGTTTTTGGGTTATCCCCAGTTTTAAAGACAAGCAATCTTAGCATACTTTCAAAACTTTGCTATCATTAAGTTAATTATATTTTCTTATTGTTATCTAATAAACTACCTGAATAAGGAAAAAGTGCCTGAAATGCTTATCATATGTTTGATTGAATTTTCTTCAATTTGTCCAGAGTATACAAATAAAAATCCTCACTTTTAAATTAAATTTTAACATCCTCATTAGTAAGTTCTGTGCTAATTAACTTACAGCTTGTCAGTTATCATCAAAACTACATGTGAAAGACATTGTGAGCAGATTATGGATCTCTGAATTAGCATCAAAGGCTTTTTAAAAATGAACTCATTATACTAAAAGAAATATTATAAACATTAAATGAATTAAGATAGTGTTTTAGTATCTACACAAATACATTGTTGATTCAGATGTAGAAATATAAACCTTTTTCACTAAGGAAATTCAGCTGCTAATCTCAATTTCAATTTCAGAGTTAGTCAATACAAAGAGGCTTAACTTTAAAATATCTATTTTCAGTGTTATGTATAACTACAGAACATACTCACAAACTTGAAAAACTCAAAGAATAAAGGAATGAAATAATAGGTGTACTTAACTATGGCCTCAAGCACATAAAAAGTAATCAAATATAAAAATTAATAGCAATACAACTAAGTACTTATAAAATGAAATAAAGCATGTTTTTACTTGAAAATTACTACTAAGACTTAATATTACTCTTTTTCCTAAAATGTATTTTTTAGAAAATACTACCATAAATCATATTATAAATATAATTTAGTGCTAATGGATTAATCATTTGTCCACATTATTTTACTAGTTAGAACAACTGTATAAACTAAAACTCAATAATATACTTAGGATGATTACATTTCTGCTCTACTATATTTACTGTTATTTACAATAACATTTTGGCCTGCATTTAACAATGATAATACTAGAAACTTTATTAAAGCCCACATAAAGAAAGGTACACAAATGAAAAAAACCACAGACTTGCCGGGTGCCAGTGGCTCATGCCTGTAATCGTATGTACTTATGAGGCTGAGATCAGGAAGACCGCCGTTCAAAGCCAGTGCAGGCAAATAGTGCAAATAGTGCAGAAGACCCTATCTCAACAAAACTCATCACAAAATAGGGTTGCTAGAGTGGCTCAAGGTGTAGGCCCTGAGTTCAAACCCCAGTACCACAAAAAAAATTAAAAATAATAAATAAAATCACAGACTTTTCAGTGAACATACTCATGTAACCACGCCTAAATAAAAAATCTATACCTCAGAAATGCCTCTCAATCCCCTTGCAGTCTCTATCACTCTCGAAAGGTGAGACTCCAACTTCTAACAGATTAGTTCTGCTGATTTCAAGTTTTACATAAATAGAATCATATTTTTTTGTGTCTGGCTTGTTTCACTCAACATAATACAACAGAAAACTTCATTTTTATAAATGAAAAGGCAAGAAAACTTGATATTCTAGACAAAATTTCCACTTCACAATCTCACTCATCCTACTAATAACAAAATTCACAAATAAAATCTCCATCAAATTGCCACTAAAATTTCTCAATTCAAATATGGCATTCAATATATAGCATATTTTAAAGACTACAGACAGAAAAAAGTCTGTATATATTACAATATTAAAGACAAATTCTCTAAAATGTATTACCAAGGAAATAAAAATTCTTCTGGGCCACTTCAATCTTATAAACTTGAAGAACCAATAGGAAAAAAACCAGACAGTACACTTTAGTACACACAGTACACTTTCATATGTACACACATATATTTTAATTCTAGGCCAAAGTCAATTCCCAGCTGTGTTCAGTTTATCTATTCCCCCTGTGCTGTTTCTGATGACTTTACACAGGCTCCAGATGCTGTGAATATACATGAGCAATGTGGGGAGCAGTGGGAAAGAAAATCTGGCAGGTCAGATTTGTGTTTTTACAAAACTAAATGTCTCGACAAACAGGAAAAAATATTTAATGAATTAAAACATTTAAAATAAGATGACTGTGAGCAGAGTGCAAACCCCAATACCACACATACACACACACACACACAAAAAGATGCACATGATTTAATAAAAACACTAACATTTGTAAATGAAATATACTAATAAATATTCTAAGTCACACAACTTTTTAAAATCTGGTTATCTACCACACATATTCACAATTTGGTGTCTATTAAAATAATACATTTTCATAGTATCTATAATATACTGAAACAACAGTTAAAGGTAAAATACATTCTTAACCCTTACCTTTTCAGTAATTATAATTCTTAGGGTGTTAAACTTCAATTTGTTGAGCTTGACAAATTTCTCCTTCTTAACTCAATCTTTTGCTAATTCTGACAGATACAACTTTTCCAAAGTATCTTTTCTTCTTCGCCTTAAAAAAAAAAAGTGTATGAGATACAATTATTTTGAGAGTTAAGGAATACATTTTTATAACCAAAGTCTTCAAAAGACGTAAAATTCTGGCAGAATGTGATGGCACACACTTATAGCCCCAGCTACTCAGGAGGATTGTGGTTCCAAGCTAGCCAGGGCCTAAAAGTTAACAAGATCCCTTTTAAACCAATACGCTGGACACAGTGGAATGTAATTATAATTCCAACTACTTGGGAAGAATAGGTAGGAGGATCATAGTCCAGGCCAGGCTGGGCAAATGGTCAAGATCCTACCTGAAAAATAAGTGAAACAAAAAGGACTGGATCTGTGGCTCAGTGGTAGAGCGCCTGCCTAACAAGGTCCTAAGTTCAATGACAGTACCACCCTCTAAAAAATATTTCTAGAAATGAAATCGAAATCAAGATTTTTTTTTCTTCTTTGCAGTTCTGGGGGTCAAACCCAGTACCTCCTCCATGCTAGGCAAGCATTCCACCACCCAAAGTTGATTTTGTCTTAATTTCCTGAAAGCATGGAATGATTTACCAGTGATTAATCCTGTATCCAAATTTTGTTTATACATTTCATTTCTGAGCACTGACTGAGCCACACCTTCAACCCTTTTATGCTTTAGTTTATTTTTCAGAGGTTTTAGCATAGGCTGGCCTCAGACTGAAATTCTCCTATCTCTGCCTCCCACCTAACTGGAAGTACAGGCATATCCAACACAACCAGCTTGTTCTTTGAAACAGGTTTGCTAACTATTTGTTGGGTTGGCCTCAAACCAAGATTCTCCATCTCTGCCTCCTATGTTACTGGGATTATAGCTGTGCACCACCCTGCCCAGCCCTACTTATATTTTTAAATAGAACAAAATTCATTCTACCATACAATTGATATATAGTTCATTACAAACTACTACAAATCCGTAATGCTTTATGGGATCTTAGAGATGCTATTCCTTTTTTATCTTGAAAGTGTGCCATTCATCATCCTCAGTGTTAGTTCATTTCTTAATTATTCACAACTATACCAAAAAGATTAAGATAATAAGAAAATGTAACAATGGTACGAATTACATAAAATAATGCAATCGTGAATCAAATTATAGCAGCTGCATCATCCTCCAGTTCTTTTGTTGCTCTAAGCACTGATTTGTTTTTCAAAAAGTTATAAAACAGGCTGAGGCAGCAAAATCCTGACTTCAAGGCTAGCCTGGGCTACATACTAAGACCCTGTCAAAAAAAAAAAAGACATAAGAGACTAGAGATAGCCAAGCATGGTGGCACATGTCTGTAATACTAGCACTCAGGAAGCTGAAGCAGGAGGAAAAAGAATTCAAGGCCAGCCTGGGCTATTTAGTGAATTCAAGGCCAGCTCAAGTTACATATCAAGACCATGTTTCAAAACAAAAATATATATACATTTTTTTAATGCCTAAAAGCATAATCATTTCAGTTCTTTTCTTAGTTTTCACTAAACATACTTTAGAATTCAGAATTTTTCATTTTCTACCCAAAATGGCAAAGGGAAGCAAGCTCACAAAAGAAAAAGGTTCCCCAATTATTAGAAAGCACAAGATTAATGCAAAGAAATAGCACTCTGGTCTCTGACAATGATGACAATAAAATTGATGGTACAAGCCAAAATTTATTAACTTTGGTACGACTCAGAACCAGTAACATTTTTTGCTGTGGGGGCTGACATGTGCCTCACAGGATGTTTAATAGCATCCTTAGCCTCTGTACGCTAGATGCCAGTAAGACCTACCCAGTTGTGACAAAAAATGTCTCCAAACATTGCCAGTGTCTCCTGAAAGGGAAAAATCACCCTCAATTGAGAATCACTGGTATAAACAAAATCTTAGGCTATACATTTGAGATGACAATATCCTAGATTAATTAATCTATTAATTAACCTAATTAATTAATGTAGATTAATCATCTCAAATTTAAGAACCAGTGAATAATGGAAACAATTTGACAGTTCTGCAAAATTTAAACATGAAATTAACATATGACCCATCAATTCCATTCCTAGGAACATATCTGTAAGAATTTTAAACAGGTCATTAAAACAAGTACACACATATATTTTATAGCATTACCATTCACAAAAAACAAAATGTGGAAATGGTCCAAACACCCACCAAAGGATGAACAGAAAGCAAATGCTACTATATATACATATACCATATAATACACGGAATATTATTCCACTATAAAAAGGAATGAAATTCTGATACATATTATAACTTGGCTGAACCTGAAAACATTATGCTAGGACTGAGGATGTAGATCAGTGGTAGAGTGCTTTTATAGCATGAGAGAAGACCTCAGTTCAACCCCAGCACCAGCCCCTCAAAAAAAAAAAAAAAAACCCAACTGTGTGAAAGAAGTCAGGCATTAAAGGTCACGTATCATGCGATTCCATTTTTATAAACTATACAAGGAAGCCATAGAGACAAAATACAGAGTGGTAAAGAAAATGAATAAACTACTTAATGGAGAAGGAATTTTACCTTGAAATGATGGAAATGTTCTAGAACTAGATTGGGGTAGCAACTGCATAACAATGTGAATAGATTAAATGATACTGAACTGTTCATATTAAAATGGCTAATTTTACATTATGTGAATTTCCACTCAATAAATTAATTTTAACAATAGTCAATGACTAAACAATTTATTTCTGATGACAGTTTTATCTAGTTAGTCATTCAACATGTTCATCACACTATTTTGAAACAAGCACCTGTTTTGCTAAACAGATATGTGATGTATTTGATCTTCTATGATGCTAATACACAGGTCATAAGTACACAAAGGCTAAAGTGTACACAAAGGTGAATAAAAATAATGTAGAAATGAAAAAAGTCATTGGACTAATTCTAACTTATTTCTAAACATAAAAATGTTTTGCAATTATGAACAAAAAATGATAGTTTTCCTCTATTCAACAAAATCATTAGCTGTCAACGTTTTCAAAAGTATTGCAATTGAGAAGATGAAAGAGCTGTGCCCTGGCACTGGTGGCTCTTGCCTGTAATACTAGCTACTTGAGAGGCTGAGATTGTGAGGACTGCAGTTCGAAGCCAGTCTGGGCAAACAGTTCCAGAGATCCCCATCTCCAAAATAAGCAGAACAAAATGAACTGGAGGTATAGTTCAAGTGGTATAGCATCTGCTTTGGAAACACAAAGCCCTGAGTTCAAACCCCAACCCCACAAGGGAAAAAAAAAAGGCTGTGGAGAAGGATGGTAGTAATGAAGGGTGTAATTCAACAATATCAATGTACTTAATACAACTGAACTGTATACCAAAAACGGCTAAAACGCAAATTTTATGTGATATATATTTTATAGTGCCCACCATAAACACACAAAGTATAGAAAGTTCAAGAAGAACAGAAATAAAATAGGGCCTATTAGAGATGGATTTTCACTTTTGTGAGAGTTTTTTTATATTTTGGGGGGGAGTGGACGGGGGTAGCAGGGCCTCTCACATGCTACGCAATCACTCTTCTCACTTAGCTGTAACTCCCAACCCCCTGGAGATGTATTTTAAATACAGAACTAACTTTTGTGAGATGGGTATGTTCCAGGGTCATACACAATGATTGATGAGCAGCTCATTACATTCAAGAGATGTTGTCCATCTCAGGTACATCTGCCTTCAAAACCAAGAAAATACAGAAAAAACATTTGCATTTGCAGGGTGTATGCTTTATAAACTTTTCTAACATAAATGTTTCTGCTATCCCTTTTTTGTCATTTTGGTAAGTTATTTATAAAATGCCTAATGGTACAAAAAATAAGAAAGGCCCACTGGGCCCAGATGGTAAATAATGATGACTATTTTTCTAGGTATATGAGGATTAAGTGCTATGACTGCAGTTAGAATGCCAGGGATTGAAATACTGGCTCCAACGTTTTATTAGTTCTGTGACCTTGAGCCAATAACCTTCAGCCTCAGTCTCCTCATTCACGAAAGGGGGATAAAGCTAGAACCAATCTCAAAGAGCTGTTTAGAAGATTAAAGACAACAATGGGCAGAGAAACACCTAACACAATCTGGGCATAAAATAAATAGTGAATGCTAGTTATCAGCATTATCATCCTATGAGCATAGCTACCAATACAGACCCTTCTTCCTCAAATAGTTTGCCACTCAATGGGTTTCAAAACACATACTTTATAATACTAAATTAATCATATTGGAGAGAGGGCCTTGCATTTTGCAGAATTTAGCAAAAGGGTTCAGGAAGTTAAATGTTATACAGTAACATAAAAGAGAACACTTTCAATTCTTAGAAATAAAAGCAACACAAAAGATTTATGGATCTAAACTAAATTTTTACACCTACGGAAAAGCTGTGGTTTCAAAAGCTCATTCATGACATTATTAAATTTACTTAAAGCATTAGGCAATATGAATAAAGTGATTAATGTACCTAACACGCCATATAAACAGAAATGTTCAGAATCCTAACCGCCAAAAACAGTTTAAGTAGCAATACTTTAATAATTAACTGTCCACTTTTTCTTATTCTAGAGTCAGTGTCTGATTAGAACCTAACATTATTAGATCATGTTCACGTCATATTTAGTCAAACTAGTTCTTAAATATTTATAGGCAATGTATGGAACAGTGGATGACTCTAAACAACAGATTCTTCAAAATCACATTAATTGGAATTTCCGACTTTTCAAACTTTTTACTAGAGATTCTAGTGTCCAAGAATTTACAAAATTCAAACAAAATCAGAACATATTTAGCCATTCAGGCTCACTGTTCATTTTGTGTAGTTAAAGTCTATTATTTCTCAGAGTAATGCTTAATCCATCTTAAACTACTCAATATTTGTGATCACTGTATTTCTTCTTCTTTTTTTTTTCTTTTGGGGGGTATGGGTGGTGGGGATTGAACCCAGAGCCTTGTACATGCTAGGCAAGTGCTCCACCACAGAGATACATCCCCAGCCCTTAATTTTTTAGAGACAAGGTCTCACAATGTAGTTCAGGTTGGTCTTGAACTCACTGTTTCATTGTATTTCCAATTTCTCCATTCTCTGATTTGTGGAAAATAATTAAGAACTTCTTTCTCTCACATTTTTTCACTGGAAATTAGAAAGAGTTAACATTAAACTTACTTATTTAAGTATGATTTTTAAAAGCAGGTTCCTGCTCCACATTCCTTCATAAAAGGATAGAATCATAAACACCTATCAGTTTCTCCTAATTATAACATGTGAGTACTACCTTGTGTACTCAAGAAATTTAGTGACTTACATTAAAAAAATTTATAATCTCAAGGGAGGTGATATTCACGCTATAAACCCATAAAAAAGATGAAAAGTATGAAAGGCCTCTACAATGAGTCAATCTGTTTTTTAATCCAGGCTTCACTACCTATTCACAATATTTGGAACACGTTACCTTCTTCTAGATTCTAAATCTCATTTACAAAATATCTATCTTGCAAGTATATCGTCAAAATAAATCCAAAGTATTTAACGTAATGCCTTGAACATCCGAGGTACTCAACACATGCTGTCACTGTTGTCATTATTACCATCTTAGAACTCACAGAGATTATTTGATTCAATTCTCTCATTTTACAGATAAGGATACCAAAGTATCATAAAGCAGAATATGAAATGTCAAATGAGTGCAGCAAAGATAAAAGTTAATGAGCAAGAAAACACATGAATATTCAGGCAAGGTTTTCACAGGTGGACACAGAATTAGGAAACAATGCAGTAAAACTGAAAATAAAAAAGGCACAATTGCTTCTTGTTACTAATTTTCAAACAAGTGGTTATGAACCCATGCTCAGTACAAGGTTTATACAGCAAGTTCAAAAAATAGGATGAACCCATGTCAAGGTTAAAAGCCAGCTTTTCAATTAGAAAGACAATGTATCATTTAGCAAGAACTTTGGGAGAGGGGGGAAAAAAAACCTTCCCAAACTCAACAGGTGAGAGACTAAAAATGAAAGACTTCAAAACTTTCTTCGTTTGACAAGATTTGATTTTGTTCTGGAACAAAGTCAAAACAACATTCAGGCTTTTCATTAAACACACCTTAACTGTAGTTAATTCTGAGCCACTATAAACCTCAATCTCTATAAACGCCCAACAGCCTGTGCAATTTGATTAAAACATATATAATTTAAACTTTAAATGAGCTACTTGGTAGCCTTACATTACAAGAAGGCCACCATTATATTACCTTCCCTGAAACTTGGTCCAGTTTCTTTATTTCAACATCATCAGTGAATGCCTTTACTCACATTAAGGCAGCAGCACTAAAAACATACTTCTGTTTTTAACCAAGCTGGTTAGCCCACGCCTGAAATCTATCACTAAGGAGGCTGAAGCAGAAGGATCAAGAGTTGGGGGGTCTGCCTGGGCTACATGTTAAAAACACCACCACCAACAACAACAACAAAAGACACCAAGAAAACCTTTTGTGGGCAGTGAAAAAACATCATTTTCACACTAGACCTATACTTCTATGCTAATTTTTAAAGCCTCTCCGCCTTTCCCATGAAATCCACATTAACGTTTGGTTATCGTTTTAATTCCGAAAATTTTCAATTCAGTCACTACATTTAGACTCTTTCAAAACATTTACCTTATTTTTACTTTTGACAGACACTGAGCTAAGTTCCCCCCAGAAGTTTAAAGTTCCAGGAGATAACACACAGTAGCAGATTTCTAGTTTACTCAAACTACTCAAGCAGGGCAATACTCAAAGTAATAGGTACAGCGGGAATAAACACACTTCGTTTTGAAAACATTCAAGATAGAAAACAACGCCTCTGTGAGGATGTTTACGTTTTGAAATGATTTCACACTAAGAAAACAGGGGTCAAAGCCTACCGTCGGGGGGCAAGCGCACTCCGCGACAAAGTTGATGTCACTCTCTCCCTGGCTGCCCCGACAACTATGAAGTTACCTAGGAGCAACTATGGACAGAGAACGAATGGCCATAAACAGTCTCCCTGTGGAGGCAGAAGTGCCCAAGCAGGGGTCAATCCCAACGTTTCCAGCACGGAGACCACCACATCCCGACCGGACTCTACCAAGAGTACGAACGAACCTGGCCTCCGGAGCCAAAGGCCGGGCAACGTGACTCAGGAAAGCGCCGGGCTGCAGCGGCCTAGCGCGACAGCCTCCCCAGATCTCCCAGGCCCGCCTTCTAGACCTCACCTGGAGTCTGGCGGGGCAGGAGGTGGCGGTCTGGACCCTTGTCTTGCCTCTGCGGTATCGCGGCAGCGATGGCAACAACCCAGACTTAGCCCAGCTCCGGCAGCGCGAACCCACGATGAATCAGCCCGATTCCATTCAAAAGAGTCGCCCCGGCCTGCCGTGAAGTACTTCCGGGTTCACCGCTCTACGGCGACTTCCGCTCCCCCGACGGCCAATTGGTGTTGGGCGGGAGTCCCAGAGGGAGCGCGCGGGGCGGGCCGCGCGGAGAGAGCGTCTGGCGTGTCTTGTGGAGGGTGAGGCGGAAGTCGCGGTCTGGCGTCCTCTTGCTTTTCTCCCCACCTCCGCGCTCCCTCCTGCCGCCGCCGAGTTCGCTGACGCGGGCGCGTCCTGCCGGGGCGACGACGGCTGGGCCCTGGAAAGGACCTGTTAGTATCGCGGAGCCCAGAACTCCTTTAGTTCTGTTGTCACCGCCACTGGAGCCCTCCTCAAAAACTAAGTTTCCCTTGAGCTAAGCTGAACTCGGTCACTTGAGAAGCTAAAAAGGATTTGAAAGGAGCCCTCCGACTTTTTCTAGAGTCCAGCTTACCTAGCTTCTTGTCTTTACAATATCAGCAAAGATTGGGTTTAAAAGAAAATTAACGTTTCCCAAATGCTCAAACCTACTTTAAATTATGCTTAGTTTACAGAACTGCCCAAGAAATGAGTATTGGCACGTGTAGTCTAGGTACAGTCTCTACTTTAGGGCATCATATTTACCAATCTACCTTCTCATTTTCTCAACTATTTTCCAAATAACGAGCCTCTTGTAGCATTCCTAAATCAAGGACGGTGATAAGCATTACTTATCTGAATCCAAAGCTGCGATTTGAGTGATGCAATTACACAGAATTCTTCCTCTCAGGTATCCCTCTGTCTAAAATAAATGTATTATTTTACTTAATGTTCCCTCCAAAACCTGTGCCTCCTCTTCACTTGAAGTGTTCAGTCTCCATAATAACTTCTCCAATCCACCATTCCTCTTTCTCTAATTTCCCCACTTCAGCCTTAACTGAGGCCTTCCTCAGTTTTTTTAGCATGTTGCATTAATCTTGTTCTCCCTGCCTGCAGTCTGCCCCGTCAATTTATTCTCTATCAGATTGACAAAGTTTTTTGTGTTATACAAATACAGTCATATCTCCTCTTAAAATTTTCAGGGAAAAAAGCTAATGTTAAGATCAAGGTTTAAAATCAGATATTTTGAATATGTTCACAATGCTAATGGAAACCATGTCTTAAGAACTAGAGGAAAAGGTTAATCTCAGCTACTTGGGAGGCAGAGGTCAGGAAGAGGAGGATTTGAGACCAGCACGGGCAAAAAGTTAGCAAGACCCCCATCTCAATCAATAAGCATATACCTTTGATCCCAGCTATGTGGGAGACCATATGTAGGAGGATCTCTGTCAGAGACCAGTGTGTGAAAAACATAAGACCCTATCTGAAAAATTCAGTAAAGCAAAAGAGGGCTGGGTGTGACTCAAATGGTAGAGTGCCTTTTCACCAAGTGTGAGGCCCTGAGTTCAAACCCAGGGGAAAGTTAAGAGAAAGATGTCTCACCAAAAAATAAAGAAAAAAGATAAATTATTTTTAAAAATAAACCAAAGCAGAAGAAAGAATTGGTAAATTTCGCTGAGTCAGTTGAGATCCAGTCTGAGGAGCAGATGGAAAAAAGAATGAAGAAATACAAACGGAGACCTGTTCAGACATACTAACATATGCATAATTGGAATCTCAGAAGGAGGAAAGAAAGCGGGACAGACATAATAGTTGAAAAAATAATGGCCCCCAAACTCCCTAAATTTGATGAAAACTATTAATCTACTCATCCAAGAAACCCACCAAATGCCAAGAAGGATAAACACAAAGCAATCATGCCTAGCTACATTATAATCAACCTGTTGAGAGTCAAAGAAAAAGAACAGTGAAAGTAGCAAGAGAACTCTCACACAGTCCTCAATAAGATTTACAGCAGAAGCCATGAAGGCCAGAAGACAGTGGAATGAATCATTGAAAATGCTAAAAGAAAAAGACAAGAATTCTGCCACCAACCTTACTACAAAAACAAAGTTGATTCTAATACATTCCCAAAATATATGTGTAAAAAAAATTAAAGAGAAGTTGTCACTGGGAAAATTCCCTACAAGAAATACTAAAAGTCCTACTTACACAGGAGAGAAGATGGGAGGATTAGCACCTGAGGCTAGCCCTGGGCAAAAAAGCTGCAGCCCCTATCTGAAAAATAAAACGAAAGCAAAATGGGCTAGGGGAGTATCTCAAGTGGTAGAGTGCTTGCCTACCAAGCAAAAGACTTCAGTTCAAACCTCACTACTGCCCCCCAAAAATACAAATATATATAGAGAGAGAGACTGAGAGTCCTTTAGACTGAAAGACTGAAAGATAGCTATGTAAGTATGAAAGACAGTATATATTTTTATTTGTAACTCATTTGTTCTCATTTGATTTAAAAGAAAACTGCATAAAACAGCCATTATAAATCTTTGCTGATGGGAATATTATGTGAAAAGATGAATTTGTATGACAATAGTGGAGGAGGAAGGAGGAATGAAGAAAGAGGAAGGAAATGAACATACATAGTAGCAAAGTTTCTATATACTATTAAAATTATGTTGTATAAATCCAAACTAGATTGTTAGAACTTTTAAATTATAATGCCTAGAGAAACCACTAAGAAAAATACTCAAAAAAAATGTGATAAAAGAAGATGGGAGAATCAAAACAGTGAACTAAAAAATATGTATTTAGCAGAACAAAAGCAGAAAAAGTGAAGGAATAGAGAAATAGGGGGGAAAAAGATGTTAAAAAGAAGCAAATCAAAGGCCTTGGAAAGAAATATAGACTGTTTACCTTCTTACAAGGCCCTCTGGGACCTGGCCTCTCCCTGCATATATTTTTCCTACACTCTGGCCAACCTCCTTTGTTCTGTCTACTCCCACAATACTCAAGAACCTCAGTATATTCCTTTCCCTCTGTTTAAAGCACTCAGCTTCTCCCTCTCCCTTTTCCCATTAATCTTTCTTTTTAAGTCTGAAAAGTTCACCAGGCTAGCTCCTCATACTGGACCTTCTCCAAGACCCCTAGGGTTTCTGCTTTTGTAACAGTCATCTTATTTGTACTGAGATGATTCATGAGCACAGGACCATGTCTGACTATTGTAAAGGAAGGGAAAGAAAAGAAATAGACTTACCTTATCAGTAACTACATTAAATGTAAATGGAATAAACACTGTGATTTAAAGACAGAGACTGGCAGAATGGGAATTAAAATGGTACAGTAGAAAGTATGTATTTAGCATAACAAAAGAATGGAGGAACAAAACATGTGATACAAAGAAAGCAAACTGCAAAATGGCAAATGTAAATCCTACCTTATCAATAACTACATTCAATATTAATGGGATAAACACTTAATTATAAGGCAGAAATTGGCAAAATGGGCTTTTAAAATTTATGCAATCTTATTCCCTCCATAAAGAGATAAATTTTAGATTCAAATGGCACAGCCACCTTAGAATTTATAATTTTTTATGGGCTGGGAGTGTGGCTCAAGTGGTAGAGCTCCTACCTAGCAAACATGAACACCCGAGTTCATATTCCAGTATCAAAAAGTAAAACATGATCTCTTTGACTGGCAGAGCCAAGTGGTAGAGCACCTGGTAGCAAGTACAGCAAGGCCCTGAGTTCAACCCCCAATACTGCCAAAAAGGAAGAAAGGAAGGAAGGAGAAGGAAGGAAAGAAAGAAGGAAGGAAGGAGCAAGAGAGGGAGGGAGAGAGGAATTATTCTAGCATTTTAAAAATAAACTTAAAAATATAGCTGGTGCTGGTGGCTCATGCCTGTAATCCTAACTACTCAGGAGGCAGAGATCAGGAGGGTCTCAGTTTGAAGTCAAACCAGGCAAATAATTGGCAAGACCCTATCTTTAAAATACAAAAAACCATCACATAAAAGGGCTGGCAGAGTGACTAAAGTGGTAAGAGAATCTGCCTAGCAAGCATTAGGCCCTGAATTCAAATCCCAGTGCCACAAAAAAAAAAATACAAACCAAAGCCAGGCATGGTTGTGCATGCCCATAATCCCAGCACACTGGAGGCTGAGCAGATGGATCACGAGGTCTAGGACAACCTGGAGTACATAGCAAGACACTGTCTCAAAAAAGCAAACAACAAAAACCATACAAGTTAACCCAGCAACTGCTCTTTAAATATTGACCAAACATAAATAAAAACATATGTCCCCACCAAGACTTAAACATGATCGTCCCTAGTAACTTTACAGTCCAAATGTTTGTCAACCAGTGAATAGATAGAATATGGTACGTGTTTACTCTTCAATACTGATTAGCAATAAAAAGGAAATTATAGCTGGGCACTGGTGGCTCACACTTATAATTCTAATTACTTGGGAGGTTGAGATGGGGAGGGTCGTGGTTCAAGGTCAGCTTATGCAAAAAATTCATGAGACCCCACCTCAACCAATAAAAGCTGGCATACACCTGTCATCCCAGATATGCTGGAAATTTAAATAGGAGTATCATGGTCCAGGCCTAGATGGGCAAAAAGCCAAAATAATCAGAGCCAAAAGGGCAGGAAGTGGAGGTGTAGCTCAAGCAGTAAAGCTTGCCTGCCTAGCAAACACAAAGACCTGAGTTCAAATCCCAGTACTGCAAAAAATAAATAAATAAAACTACTGTACATGCAATAACATGGATGAATTTCAAAAGAATCATGCTGAGGACATGAAGTGAGATGCAGGAGTACATACTATAATAATACCACTTTAATGAAACTATAGACCATTATATATATATAGTGACAGAGAGTGGTGGATCCATTGTCTTGGTGGCTCACAGTGGAGTGAGACAGGAGAATTACACAGGAGCATTAAACAACTTTTTGAGTTGTCACAAATGTTTTATATCTTTACTGTGGTAGTAGTTTGTCAGAATTCATCAAAGTGTAGACTAAAAATGTATGCATTTTACTGTATTCAATTTATACCTCTATAAAGTTAATTGAAAAGAAAAAACTCAAATTCATTAATTTCCTTTTTTTTTACCATACCAAAGTATTTGCAGTTAAATCATGCTTTTTATGCCTTAGGATCGTCAAACTTACTGTTTCTCCTCTCCTGGCCTTCTCATCTCCTATCCCCACATTCCCCACTCATTTTTGGGCAGCAAGGATCAGCCAATACCCACTTCTATAATCCTGTCCTATGACCCCACTCTATAATTCTTGACTTAGCTGTCTGCTTTCTTTTTTTGTCATCTTTTAACCATTTTTTTAAATGTTTTCATTAGTATATGATAGTTATACAGAGGGTTTCATTGTGCTACTTGTCTGCATTCCATCTAAACTATAAGCTTCTTAAAAACATTATGCATTCCCTGGTCATACTAATACCAAAAATTATTGTTGAATATTAAAGATATTTATCCAAGTACATTGCCTACAAAGAATACTTTAAAAGATTAGGAACATTTTAAATTCAGATAAAATTTCTCTCTAAATAATAACTTTCTTAAGAACAAGCCATCAACAAAATTTATATGGCTACATATCTGATACAAACATTGCATGCTAATGCTTAAAGCATTAATCGTTTGAGTTAGTCCCAGTATGGTTATGAAGAATGCTATAGTACACAGAATGGTGAAATGTTTAATATGTTTCCTAAAATCATAAATTGCCAAAAGTTTACATTAGTGACTGTGTAATGTACATTGTATTATGTCAGAGAGAAATTTTCCTGCTCATTTGGTATTCTCTGAACATGGCAGGTTTGCAAAATGAATGAATGACCTGGCTAGTAGCATTGCTACATACATGTTCAAAACCTTAAAATGTATTACCTTTATCATAAAAGTTTCTTTTTATTTGTAGAAAATTCTGAGGACAACTCCTTTCATTTATAAAGTCTGATCATATGTCTAAAAGAAAGTTGTAATAGTAAATTTTCAGCTAACCCAGCTTTATAATTATGAATACCAAAAAGGCTGTTGTCATTTAAATTTTTTAAGAAATGTTCAGAAAGAATTTAAGAAACACATTGTTTTCTATTCAAAATTCAAAATTGGTTTTGATTGTTATACCTAATTATAGTTTTTTTTTTTAGTTATTCCATTTGTAAGTATTATAAATATAGATCCAGCACAAGGAAAAGAAAAAATAGGAAAATATTTACATTTTAAAGTACAGTGAATTAATTTAATGTATAAAGCCAATAGAATAATTGTTATTTCTGCCAGATGGTATTTTACATTTTGATAAAAAGATATATTCTTAATCATATATGTCAAGGAAAAGCAGCCATATGTTGTTAAACACTTCCAATTTGTCATTTAATTTAAAAGGCACTACTGATGTTGCCATAATTTTTTTTTGGTGATGTGGTATAAGTATCCTTGATGTCAATAAAATTTAATCTTTTCAAGTAATTTCCTTAGTTCTCTTTAACTTTTTGAGCAAATAACTGAATGAAGAATTATCATAGCATCTGCAAAGAAAAGATAAAAAGAATAAAGACGATAAATCAGTATCTACAATAATTAGTCAAGTTACTTCTGGATAAGAAAAATAACCTCTCTTTCAGGAAGCCTCTAGAACTTAACTTACTGAATTCCAATAAACAAAATATATAGAGTAATTCAGATGATTCCATATTTATTTGCATTAAGCTCAGAAACTCAGCATAGTCTAAAGATGGAAGAAAGGTAATTAATTATATATTTACATTATAAAACAATTTTCTACTTTACAGAGGATTTTTTTGTGGTGGTATGGGATTTGAATTCAGGGCCCCATGCTTGTTAGGAAGGCACTCTATCCCTTGAGCCACTCCACCAGCCCCTTTTTAGTGTTAGGTATTTCTGAGTGACAGAGGGTCTCTAAAACTGTTTGCCCTGGCTGGCTGCAAACTAAGATCCTCCTGTCTCTACCTTTTGAGTAGCTAGGATTATAGGGATGAGTGTGAACATCTGGATTTACAGAGGTTCATGAAAAAAAAAAATCTTATGAAAGGCACAGAAAATAGCATTTAATCTACAATGGAAAAAGGAAAGTGACAGTAGATAGTTAATAAAACAAAAGTTTTGTGTGCTTTTGTTTTCTCTACTTTTTTGAAAATAAGTTTTGGTGGGTCCTCTTGCCCTGTCATTCTCCACTCATTTCTTTTTTCATGCTATAGGGCTCCATAGATGATTCTTTGAAGATTAAAAGTCTGAATTATATGTGTGCTGAAGATTTGCATATTATCTGTGCCTGTTGTATGTTACTATTTCTTCATTCTCAGGGTGATGGTCATTTGGGTCATTTCCAGTTTTTTGTTGTTATGAACAGTATTGTTGTTGAGTAATCTAGGTTTCCCTTGGTGTATTACCCAAAAGTAAAACTGATGAATTTTAATACATACATATTAATTTTACTAGATAATACCAAATTAAATTCCAATATGATGTGCAAAATGTCTCCTTGCTCTGTATCTTCACTAATGATGTTGTTAGATTTGTTAATTTCTGCCAATTTAGTGAAATAAAATGATTTTATTTTGTTTTAATTTGTATGTTTCTGATTACTAACACAGTTGAGCACCTTTCATATGTTTGCTAGATATTCATGGTTTTTTTTCTTTTCTGAAGTGCCAGTTCATGAGTTTGGTGTATTTTTTCCTATGAAATTGTCCTTTTTTTTGCATGCTTTTAAACTCTTCACTTTTTGCCTCAGTAAAATGAAACCCAAAGAAGATTCATGGCTCCAGGTGCTAGAGCTCACATCTGGAATCCTAACTACTTGGGAGGCTGAGATAGGGAGGATTGTGGTTCAAGGCCAGCCAGGGCAAATAGTTTGTGAGACCCCATCTCCAAAATAACCAGAGTAAAATGGACTGGAGGTGTGGCTCAGTGGTAGAGTACCTGCTTTACAAGCATGAGTCCCTGAATTCAAACCCCAGTCACACCAAAAATAAAAATAAGAAGGAAGATATATGGCATGCAAAAGGTCATGTAGCTAGTTAGTAGCAAAAATAGAGTGGAATAAATAGTAGAGTCAAAATTTATAGAAACCCTTGATTTTTGTGCATGTGGAAAATTAACTTATGTTCGCTGTCAGTTCCTTCTATAATTTTATTTTTTCTAAAGTGGACATGGTAAAATATTAGATTTCAGTGATACTTAAGATTGTATTCTATACTTTAGCCAGGCATGGTGGGCCACTCCTAAAATCCCAGAGTTTGAGGCCAGCCTGGGCTACATAGTGAGAACCTATCTCAAAACAAAAAACACAAACAAACAAACAAACAAAAGATTGCATTCTGTACTTTGCGTTTGCATGTGATTATCTGGGCCAGGCAGATATATGGGTTTAGCAGACCACTGAATTTGGAATGCTTCTTCATTGAGGCAGCACTCAATATTGGGCCTTGAAAAGTCATAAGTACCGTACATTATATTTTCAGATAACAAAGATAATTCATGAACAACAATTCTGGAAACTCAACTTTGAGGCATGGGATATGGAAATGTGTAGTATAATAAAGATTTACAGATGAGTCTGATCTTTCTACTTGTTCTTCTCTATCTGCTCATTGTCCAAAGTGATTAAGAGGCAAAAGCAAAATACAGTGTATTTCTTATTGTTATAAATACCACACATGGTACACAAGTTAAGTTTAGATAGCGCATGGGTACTCTTTTATATTAACAGGGATATGCTTATTTTGATGTATAATGGAAAAAATATGTAAAACAGTGACTATGATTTCATGGTCACTGTTGCTGAAAACAGTGACTGATTTCATGGACACTGTTGCTGAAAACAGTGCTCAATTAGTTTTAAAAGCATTTTTTATTTAAAGTAAACAATAACAAAGGGCTGGGGGCATGGGTTAAGTGATAGAACACTTGCCTAGCAAGCACAAGGTTCTGACTTCAAATTCCAGGACCACCAAAAACAAAACAAACAAACAAAAAACCTCAAGCAGTATGCAGATGGTAAAAAAAATTACAATAATGATACATAAGTGACCAAAATTTAGGAAACACTGAACAATGATCTTGATGTTAATCAACCTAAGTTCACAAATTGACCCTGTCACTTCTAATTGCTGTGAATTTGGGCAAGTTATTTACTTTCCTTGACTGTATTGATTAGTATATTAGTTGCTTTAGCAAACACCAAAACAGTAACGCCTTAAAGGCAAGTTACAACATTTCTATCTTTCTTATATGAAAGTTCAAAATGGTGAGAATCAGGGTGACCTGGCTATTCTTACACTGTAGCATGGGGAAAGGGGAAAAGAGGAGGTATTAAAAGTATAAACTAGAACTTACACATATCCCTTCTGTTTACATCCTAGTGACTAAATGCAAGAGATTGCCATTTCTAGTGCTTAGCCTGGAGAATGTTTCCAGGCTCAGCATAGGAAGAGAGAAGTCCAAAGAGCCCAGAGCTCAACCTGACTTGAAGAGATAGGTAATAAAAGTTTGGGGAAAGTAATGCTGTAAGGCAGAATATGGAGGGCAGTGTACAGAGAGGAGAGGGATAAACAGGGAGAACTCCAGGGATCTGCAGAGACCTCAAGTATTCAGTTGAATGGTGATCAGTGCATGAGTGTGGCTAAAGAACCACACATTAAAGGAAACAGAGACGAAGAAATAATCCCTTTATTCCCAGTTAAGCTTGGGAAAAACTCATTTGGGTAGCACCAAGAAGGGTATACAATTCAAGAATGAAGAATTAGCCCTAGACTAAACATAAATCTCTTCCTGATTAAAAAGCTTAAAGGCAAGACTTAAATGGATCAAATGATTTGCAAATAGCTGAACCAGACTCAATGTTAAGATAGAAATTCTCCCTAAGCTGGTAGATATGAAAATTCATATGCAGAGGACTTAGATTAAAACAAACAACTCTGAAAAAAAAAAGTTGGAGGATTTACACTACCGGACTTCAAGACTTAAAAAGAACAAATTACCTAGAGTGGTATTTGATAGTTCTAGAATCAAATCCCAGTTCCATCTTATATTTCTTTTGGGAGGCAAAAGGAAGTTTTCTTATTTCTAAAATCAAAATAATAGTATTAACAACCTCATGAGGTTATGTGTATATGAAGCATTTAGTATGGTACTCTTTTATTATCCACTAATTACAGGCTTTGTATTGTGCCGACTGTATCTGTTCTGTTTTTCAACAAATTTGGGGCCTTAGGAGGAAACTGAGGTTCGACTATGTTAAGGAAAGAGTTAACAAGAAACAAGCTATGTATATAGTTAAGGAACTTGAGGTATTATTTAAAAGTTCAACACTTTTCAGATGATGAAAATAAATTCAGAGCACCTAGTTCTCAATCCCAGGTCATAGTTTTCTAGTATAGCATAACTCCCACTTTATTCCCCTGTGCTCTGTTTGCTTTTGGCTTTAGAATACCTTCCACATTTATTTTTGGGAGATTTTAAAATCAGTTTGTAAAATTTGCTATAGGATAGTAACAGAATTAAGGATATTCATCTTGAATAAAGTGGATAACTGAAAAGTATAGTGTGACAGGTAGAATTTGTCCAACAATGTAAAATTTGTTCTTAATAATCGAAAGTTCAAGGCATAGACAGTATTAACTATGAGGAAAAACTTAAGTTTCATAATAGCATATTTAGAATGGCCATGGTGGCTTATTAGCCAAATATATAAGTTTGAGCAATGCTATTTAAATTTACATTTTTTGGTGGTACTGGAGTTTGAACTCAGGGCTTCATGGTTGCTAGGCAGGCACTCTGCCACTTGAGCCACTCTGCCATCCAGCTATACTATTTTAAAACTTAACAGTATTGGGTAATTTTGCATATAATTTTGTAAAAATTTCAAATTAAAATGTCTGGTGATCACTATTTCATAGTCTCTCCAGAATGCACCTCTTTCATTTTGAGACTAGATCCTGCTTATCATCCTTGAAACACCAACACAAATACTCCCAAGCAAATTCTTAAAATCACTGCCCAAATCATTTGACGCTTTTTACTGTATCTCGTAGTGCTGAGTCAATCTTTTAAATCACTCCCATTGTTATTTTTTGTTGCTGGCTTTTACTTCAAAATATGTACTAGTTTATATTATTAACTTTGCCATAAATATTCCCAAATTTTAACTGTTTTTGTAATGAATTTGAAACTAGCATATAATATGATTCTCCCAATATAATTAGGGGAAAAATGATTGGTGATCCACAGCTAAATATTGTCTCTATATGCACAGTGATTAAAATTGAATTTCTATTTCAATTGTTTCAGCTTCATGATATTTTCTCTGGTCATTCTACAAGGTTACTCATTTCTCAATAATGTTCTACTTCTGGACATTTTCATGGCTATATCCGATTCCTGGAATGTATTTAGCTCCATTTAGATCTACCTATAGTTATGCAACTCACAAAAATTTCCATTTTTCATTTGTGTACTTCCTAACCACCCCCCATTCTTTTTCTGATAAGCACGTGCAAAGAAATCATTTTTCCTATTTTTCACACTTGACTAGGCCTCTTTTAGAATCTTTTACCTAACTTTGATCTCCACATTTAAAAAAACAACAACAATAATTGTTTTAATAATAGAACACACCAATAAAGATATGAATAATTTGGATTTTTAACCTATAAAATAAAACTAAGAAATTAATTCAAGTGAATGCTAAGTTTAAAAAATGCTGAATATTCTCTATCCCACAGAGGACAGAGAATGATAATTTTGACAAGTTATAATTTATAAATGCAGAAGACTTTATTATCTGGAAAGACAGGATAAAATACTTAAGTTCTTAAGTGCTTTGAAATAAGATGAACATGGAAGAATAGTCAATTTTTGGAGCAATAGTATTCTTTTATTTATTATGTGAGAAATTAGTAGATGAAAAACACTAAAGCATCTCCCCTAAAATTGTTAGGATGCAGAATATCCAAAAGAAAATAGAATAGGGACGATCTAATAGGTCAATATCTCTGGACTATGACCATTTTTGAACAAGCTTAAGTGATTGTCTCTGGAGGTACTTTTTTTTTTTCAGTACTGGAGTTTGATTCAGAGCTATGTGATTGCAAATAAGACACTCTACCAACCTGAGCCACACCTTCACTCCATTTTGCTCTGCTTATTTTGGAGATGGGGTTTCACAAACTATTTACATGTGCTAGCCTCAAACTGTAATCCTCCTATTCTCAGCCTTCTAAGCAGCTAGGATTACAGATGTGAGCCACCAGCTAGTGCCCAGCTTGGAGATATTCTTTATGTGCATTTCTACTTCAAGAACTGGCTACATTAAATCTCTACTGAAGGAAACATAAGGAACTGGGTTTAATTCCAGGATTTGAAGCAGTATGATATTGTCATTTATTTCTTTTCATTTTAATTAACATATATTAATTGCACAAAATAACTGATTTCATTGTGACTTCTCATACATGCATGTAACGTAGTTTGATCATTCTTAATCCCCATTACCTTTTTTTGTCCCTTCTAGGTTTTTTTTTGTTTCAATATGTAGAATACTGTTTGCATAAAACTTTACTCTCTTAAGACTTGAAGTAGAAAATGTTTCTTAATTTCATAAAATCTTCAAACTGACAGTTCCTATTGCAAGAGTAAATATATAAGTGACTCATTATTTAAGACTTACATAAAGCTTCCAAGCATTTTATAAAATAAACTTGATCCACTTGCAAGCATGAGGATTAAATCTGCATGTGTTAAGTATCAGAAAATGTTGCTCCAGTAAACTTCAAGAGCTCTCTTAGCCTTTAATGAGGTAGTTTAAACAAAATCATCTTTGTTGGATAATATTAATTGGGTCTATACAGAGTCCTATTATTAGAGTATAACTATTTTTATAATAAACTTATTTGATATGTTGACTAGTTCACTATAAACCCTTTCTAATCTTAATATTAGTTTTCTTAGTATTTTGTGATTTTTTTAATGTAATTATTGTGAATTTAAACTAAGTAATAACCTTAACACTTTAATGTTAGTGTAATAGATGGATTTCCTAACAATTTAGGTAAAAATGAGTTCATGCCTGGAAAGAAGTTAATGTTTGTTCACAAAAGAACAAAAATTTGTTACAGATAGATGATCACTTTTAAAATATATCCCAGCTGTTCAATGAAAAGGTTTGAATGTAGTAATGCTGAGAGTACAAGTAATGACTAAGAATTAAGTAAAGGGAAGATTATTTTTTCTTACTGAGGAATAATTTTTATTTATGTTCCAAAACATAATTGGGTCATTAACGTTTAACAAGAGCAGCTAAGCTATTAATTGTTGTAGTTAAAAAACATTAAAAAATGTTAACATGCAACTCAACATCAAATCCACATATGAGTATTTGCATGAAATGACTTTATAGTCTAGAATACAAAAAACATTTTCTGGAGTTCTAATACAAGCCATGGTATCTGTGCTATTGAATTGCTTCAAAGATGACACTTTATAAGATAATTTATAAATTTGGATGAAGTCAATGCATTGTGCCAAATTTCATCTTTGCAAAATGTTTCTAATGATTTTGAATTGTTTGGTGAAATTTAAAATAACTCAAACATACATGCCATATATTTCTTTGAAATTTATATTCAGATTTTGTCTAACTTGTACATCTCTAGACTCTACAGTGCTATAATAAATAGTCATAAAGAGACAAAAGATTTAAAACTAACCAAAACTACTAAAAACTAAAAGATGAAAAACTCAATAAACTAATTATTACAAAAAAGGTTTATTTGCTATTTGTGGTAACACATGCTTATAATGTCAATACTTGGGAGGCATAGGCAGGAAGATTTAGAGTTTGAGGACAGCAAGTGTAAGGCAGTCTGAGCTACCTAGTGATAGCCTGTCTCAAAACACCAAGGGTAGGAGATGTAGCTCAGTAGTATAGCACTTGTCTAGCATGTGCAAAGGCCTGGGTTGGCTTCTGAGCACTGAAAAAATAGTTTTATTTCTATGGCTAGTCTAGTGTTTCATTTAATGTTAACAAAGGGATAGTAAAATGGAAAAATAATAGCAAAAGAAGCAGCAAAGTCACCTTATGCTGCTTAATTTTTTAAAAAATTTTGTTGTTTTATTATTCATATGTGCATACAATGCTTGGGTGATTTCTCCCCCCTGCCCCCACCTCCTCCCTTGCCGCCCACTCTGCCCCCTCCCTCTCTCCCCCACCCCCTCAATACCCAGCAGAAACTATTTTGCCCTTATTTCTAATTTTGTTGAAGAGAGAGTATAAGCAATAATAGCAAGGAACAAGGATTTTTGCTGGTTGAGATAAGGATAGCTATACAGGGAGTTGACTCACATTGATTTCCTGTGCGTGGGTGTTACCTTCTAGGTTAACTCTTTTTGATCTCATCTTTTCTCTAGTTCCTGGTCCCCTTCTCCTATTGGCCTCAGTTGCTTTTAAGGTATCTGCTTTAGTTTCTCTGAGTTGAGGGCAACAAATGCTAGCTATTTTTTTGGGTGTCTTACCTATCCTCACACCTCCCTTGTGTGCTCTCACTTTTATCATGTGCTCAAAGTCCAATCCCATTGTTGTGTTTGCCCTTGATCTAGTGTCCACATATGAGGGAGAACATATGATTTTTGGTCTTTTGGGCCAGGCTAATCTCACTCAGAATGATGTTCTCCAATTCCATCCATTTACCAGCAAATGATAACATTTCGTTCTTCTTCATGGCTGCATAAAATTCCATTGTGTATAGATACCACATTTTCTTGATCCATTTGTCAGTAGTGGGGCATCTTGGCTGTTCCCATAACTTGGCTATTGTGAATAGTGCTGCAATAAACATGGGTGTGCAGGTACCTCAAGTAAAATGCCTGAACATATAGTCCCCATGCAGGACTATAATATTTTTCTTTTTCCTCTTCCTTTTCCTATTCTTATCCTAACAATGGAACATTTTGTTAAATGAAGTCTTACATCAGGTACTCAAACATCAAACAGATAAAGGCAGAGCTACTCTGGTAAGGTGGGGAAAACTGGAGCCCTCTATAGATTTGTTTATGCTGGCTTTTTGTTTTTTCTGTGTAAAAACCTCAAAAAATATTTAGTGGGTTTAGTTTTGCTTCTGTATATACATTCTGAAAAGGAATTTACAGTGTGCTATAGTTTGAATGTTGAATGTCCCCCGAAGGTCAATGTGTTAAAGGCTTGGGTCTCCAGGGAGTTGGGTAGTATTATTGGGAGGTGGTAAAAACTTTAAGAGGTGGGGTTTAGTGGGAGGTGTTTAGATCATTGCAGGCAGGCCTTAAAGGGATTCTGGGACTCCAACCCCTTCCTATTTTCTCTTTTGCTTCCTGAAGTGAGTAGTTTTGCTCTGTCATGCACTACCATGATGATCTGCTGCCTCTCCATATGCCCAAAATAATGGAGACAACTGATCATTATGGGAACCTTCAAAACTGTTAGCCAAGACAAACCTTTTCTTTTCACAAGTTGATGATCTTAGATATTTGTTATAGTGATGGAAAACTGACTAGCAAACAGTGCAAAAAATTTAAATGTTCATCCTGGTGAATGAAGTGTGAAAGTCTTCAAAGAGTTTTACATCTAAATCATTGATCTATTTGGATTATTAGGGTATAAGGAATGCAGGAAGGGGTGCAAATACAGGTTTTCCAAGATTGCTACCTAATTATTACTCCATATATAAAGCAATTTGTTTTTATCCTACTGATTTGAAATGTTACCTTGCTCATATAATAAATTCTCATATGTCATTGGTTTACCATTACATGCCACATTCTTTACCATTCTTTATTGCCAACTGTGTAAAAAGTATTGTTATCTCTTGTATTTGTAAATATATTTACATAGTGGTTAAGAGCATCAGTTCTGGGCCTAGAATGAGGATAATTGTGCCACTTTTTCAATAGAGTTGTTATGAGGATTAAATGACTTAATAATTGTAAAACACTTAGTGCTATATGTTAGAATATTTTCTGTTGCTATATTAAAAACTTGATAATGGATAATTTATAAACATTAGAGGTTTATTTAGCTCATAGCTCTGGAGCATGGGAAGTCCAAGAACATGGTGCTGACATCTGCTGAGGGTTTCCTGTTACATCCTAACACAGCAGAGGGTTTCATATGGCAAGACAAGAAGGTGCCAAAAGGAACTCACTTTTATAACACAACCATTCCCACAATAACCCATTAATTTATTAATCTAGGATGGATTAATCCATTCATAATGGAAGATCCCTCATTAACCAATTACCTCCCAACCCTGCTGCATTGGTACCCATGAATAAAACACATGAAATCTGAGGGACACATTCAAACTGTAGCACCTCTTTTTTTTTTTATTCGTTTATTCATATGAGCATTCATTATTTGGGCCATTTCTCCCCCCTACCTCCTGCCCTCTCCCTCTCTCCCCGACCTGCCCTCGCTTCCAGGCAGAATCTGTACTTCCCTTATCTCTAATTTTGTTGAAGAGAGAGTATAAACAATAATAAGAAAGACATAGCATTTTTGCTAGTTGAGATAAGGATAGTTATACAGAGAGATTCCTAGCATTGCTTCCATGTATAAATGTGTTACATTCTAAACTGATTCTCTAACTGAACTTTTCTCTGGTTCCTGATCCCCTTCTCATATTGACCTCTGTCGCTTTAAGGTTTCTGTATTAGTTCCTTTGCAGTGGGGATATCAAATACTATCATGTTTTGGGTTTCTTACTGGAGAACATCATTGTGAGTGAGGTTAGCCAGGCTCAGAAGACCAAAAGTCATATGTTTTCCCTTATATGTGGACTTTAGATCTAGGGCAAATACAGCAATGTAGCACCTCTTAATCTCCTTTTTATGTTTCCCATATTCTTCTCTCTCTGTGCTAGATTCTAGCTAATTTCTCATACCTATTTTTCAGTTCACTAATTCTCTCTTCAGATTCTAATCTTTCATTTCTATTAGTTTCCTTTCTTCATGATGTCTGGCACCATTACAGTTGTGTAAATTCTACATAGATACTACATAACTATGCATGTTTCAGGATGGGTAATTCAGATTCCCTCCTTTAACTCATGGTTTCAGTCCTTGTTCCTCTCTTTGGAGGAGCTCAGATCCAAGTCTCTTGTTTCCACTAGGGAGTCAGATCTCTATTTCATATTTTATTTGGTTCATATTCATGTTTGATAACCCCCTCAATTATCATGGCATCTGTATTAGTTTCCCATTGCAGCTGTAACAAATTACCCCAAACATCAAGGCTTAACATAACATACATTTTTTTTTCTCTTAAACTTCTGAGTCCAAAAAATGAGTGCTGTGGGCTAAAACCAAGATGTTGGCAGGGCTGATTCTTTCTAGATGCTCCAACAGAGAACCTGTTCCTTAACTGTTCTAGCCTTTAGAGATGGCCAGCATTCATTGACTCTGGTTATATCACTCCAGTCTGCTTCTTTGTCATATTACCTTCTCTCTCTGACCCTTGCCTCTCTAAGATTTTCTTTTTCAGTACTGGGGTTTGAATTTAGGGCTCCCCCATAATCCAGGCAGGCCCTTTACCTCTTAAGCCATATCCCCAGCTCTTGCCTCTCTCTCTTATAAGAACCCTTGTGAATATATTGGGCCCTCTCAAATAATCCAGGCTATCTTTCGCACCTCAAGAACTTGAATTTAATTAGATACACAGAGGTCCCTTTGCCATAAAAAGTAACATCTCATAGATTCTTGGGTTTTTGACATAGACATCTTTGGGGGAGCATTATCTAGCCCTATGGTCTTAATGCTTGGCTGTTGAGTTCCCTCTTTATTTCTGTCACCTTTATATTTTTCCCTCCCTGTACTGCTTTTAATTCAAGAAACATTTTTCTTTAATTAGAAATTTCTGTGGATTTACTTAATAGGTGGGGGAAGATCAAGAGGAGAATTTTTGTTAACTCTAATACCATGTCATCAGAATAGTGGTATTATAATCAGCTCTAAGAAGATAGCTATCAACTGTACATAGTGGCACATGCCTGTAGTCCCAAGGTACTTGGGAGGCTAAGGTAAGAGGATGACTTGAGTCCAGGAGTTCAAGACCAACTTCAGCAGCAGTGTGACCTCATCTCAAAAAAGAAAAAAAAAAATCTACAAACAAACTTACTGTCATTTTTAAATGCAGGGGTTTCAAATACCTCAATGTTATAAAAAGTAAAAGAGAATATAATTTTATGTAAATAACATATGTATAAATATATACAATAATCTCACGTTTTAAATCATAAGGTTTTGGAGTTGTTTGTTACTACAACATAAACCTAGCTGTATAGTCTCTCCTGCTTAGGATATCTTCCTTTTCTATAGTCTTCTTGCTAGAACTATGACTAGCAGCCTTTTATCAGTCAGAATCCCAGCAGGAAACATACACATTCAAAAGGTGTCATTAAAAGACAGCTTAATTAGGACTTCATTAAGAGATGTTGGTAAGTTTAAGAGAACTCAACAGGGGTAGGGAAGCGCCAGATGCTACGAGGAAGCCAATACTATCCCTAGACTTGAAGAGGCAAGAGGAAGTAGTGGTTTTGAGACCCCAAGGTAAAATCAGTTGCCACAGGAGATGGGTCAATCTGGATAGAAGATATTGTTTTATTGGAATTCAGAAATTTTCAAACTGAGACCTGGCAAAATCTAAAAGGAAGACAGAAGGGAATGAAGCCCAGGCACAGAAATCCTTAAAAGTTAGCCTCCTTAGGCAGAGAGCAGGGTGGAGAGGGTAAAGACCAGATGTGGAGAAGCAAACAAAATATCTAGCGCAAGCTTCAAGTCTTTACACATTCTGCTCTTAGAAACTGACTCAACAGACATCTAAGGAGAAATTTTGTGGCCAAACCACCCTTTACAATCACCTCAAAAGTTACAAGGATCAAGAACATACACTGACTTTAAGAGACCATCCTTATTAGTTAGAAATAATTTTATAAATCAAGTACATTAAAATTTAGAAATAAAAGCAGAGAATGGGTATAATTATGTATGAACTGAGTAAAATTCAAGCACAAAATGATCAATGTATTTCATCTTTAAAAATCATCTTCCTACTAACTCCATAAATTACAATTTTTTGACACCCAGCATATTTTTACCATAGTTTATTATGAGCTTCTTGAGAACAGGAGCCTAATCTTACCCATATTTAAAAAGCTAGTATCTAGCACAGTGCTCAGGAAGTAAAATGAATGAATGAATGTTAACCACAAAACAACTCTGAAGGATGAATAGTGAAGGGAATTTATTTCACAGCTTCCTTCAATAGAGTTTGTATCTGTGCTACAACAATGCTATCCCCATCCAAAAGGAAGAAGACAATTCTAGCCCTTTCTTTTGCTTTTAAGAATAATCTGTGAATTCAAATGTAAATTATCTCATTACAGAGGTTAACTTTTAATCTGTTATACATTTTTAAAAGTATTTGAAAATTTTACTGCTTTTTTTTGTTAGAAACATATTACTTTTGGCAAATCTCACAAATCATGATGGCACACACACCAGTGAACTTCAGTTTGGAAGTTAGAACCACTGCTCTCTAATAACAAATTACTCTATGTTATCAGTCAAAAATTGAAGCACAAAGTTTTCAAACATGATACCTAGTTAGTAAGAAGTAGGAAAAGAGTTATTAATTATGTTTATGGTCTGCTGAAGACAAACTATCATCTAATACTTTTGACAAGACTTACTGTAGTTTATGATTATTAAGAATTAAGTTACAAAACACTTATCTAAACAGAGTTGTTTTGGACTGGGAGTGTAGCTCAGTGGTAAGGCACTTGGTTAGCATGTGCAAGACTCTGGAGGAGAGAGAGAGAGAGAGAGAGAGAGGAGAGAGAGACAGAGAGAGGTTTTTATTTTGTTTTGCTATTTTTCTAAGACTAGGGCCATATTCAGGTAGAAAGACTTAAAAGAATTTTAAGATGATATATATCATTTGTTATAAACATTTTAGTTTAGAAAGCAATGAATGGAGAGAAGGAAAATGTTTTATGTACAGTAAAGGAAATCTTTTAGGAAGATTTTCTTTTAGGGTCTGATCACATACAGATATGAAGTACTTGATCCTGTAACTTTTTTTCTTCCTTGGAAAGACTCACAGATCACTATGCATTTACACAGCTTAATGATAAAATAATATGGAAAAACAGTTGCTCTGAAGTCTTTCATTATTTGCCAAGAAAATACTGTAGTTCCCTATTGTCTACCATATAAAACTATCACATAAAATAAATCTTTAAGATATGATTTCTTACATAACCCTAATGCCATTCTCATGTTATTTTCTCTTACTTACCTTGGCTTCTACATCAATATTGCATATTATTTTCAGTTTTATGTTCCTAACTTATGTGCTTTTTTGCTTGCTCTGTCATTTTATATCTGTCACTTTCTTTTTAGCACTTACTCAAAATATCTTAAATCCTTCTCTTGTCTAATCATATTCCATCTAAAATATTTCCCTTCAGTGGTTGTTCAGTTTTTACTATTGACTAGCTCTGCTTATCTGTTAATCAAAGGGCCAAAGGATTAAAGGAACTAAACCTTACTGAATACCTACCACAGCTGCACAGTTGCCAGAACTAGTATTCAACTCTCTGGCCACTGATCTCGAAGCCCCATCTACCTCTCATTTCACATAATGCCTCCTAATCCAAAATGGTGGCTGATTCAAAAAGAATTCCTGTTTAACTTTGGACAATGTTGATTTTTGCATTTATGTTTGAACACAGCAGCATCAGAAACTATAGAACTACAGGTCAAGTCAAATAATGACCATACATATAGACTTTTAAGAGAATTGCTTTGTCTTAAACTGGTGCAAAGAACCGGGAAAAGCAAGAATACCCTTTCTTGGGCTTTGATTGGACAGTGACTATAGGTTTAGGATGCCTTTTAAATTATTTTTTCTATGAAGCATTTTTTTCCTACCAGATAACTAAATGTTATTTGTTGTTTCTAATATGTATTTTTATTTCAGCTGTATTTTGTTAGATATAAGAAGAACTATTTTTTCTTTCAATTGTATTAAGTCCCTGGAACTTGTCTAGTAATACAGAGTATTTTTTTTTTTTGTTCTGTTTTGTTTTTTGCAGTACTGAGTTTGAACTCAGGGCCTCACACTTTTTAGGCAGGGGCTCTACTGCTTGAGCCACTCTGCCAGGCCTATGTAGAGTAATTATTTAATGAATTTTTTTTTTAGTTAACTATAGCAAATCAGAAAGACCAGTTTTCCTGAGTTTAATCCCTAGTATTGGGAAAAAGGAAAGTAAAACAAGGATAACATTCTAGATTTTTGAGCTAGTGGAGTGGCTAAAGTGGTAGAGTGCCTGCCTAGCAAGCATGAGACCCTGAGTTCAAACCCCAGTACTGCCAAGAAAAAAAAAAAAGCCAGAAACCACTAGGAAACATACAATGGATAGAAGTCAGTTCAGAGAAAGACCAGTTTGACTCATGACAGGCTAAGTTTTGAATACGTAATAATGTCTCATGTAACTATCCTCATCAGAGAAAATTCTATCCCATAATAATAAAATACAAGGAAAAATTAGCAAAATGTAAGAAAGTCACTCCCATAATGTCTATATAAAATAAATGGTATGTTTATAATCAACATTCTGTAGTTTTTTCTTTTATAATTTTATTTTATCATTTTTACATTTACTTACATGTGTATACATTATTTGGGCCACCTCCCATCTCACCCCCACCTACAAGCAGAACCCATACTGCCCTCTTGTTCTCCAATTTTCTTGAAGAAAAAAATAAAAGGTAGTAAGAAAAACATGGCGTTTTTGCTAGTTTAAGATAAGGTTAGCTCTACAGGGAGATTCTGTATATTGTTTCCATGCATACATATTACAACTCACATTGGTTCATCTCTACTTGACCTCTTCACTACTTCCTAGTCCCGTTCCCATAGTGGCCTTGGCCAGTTTAAGGTTACTATATTCGTTCCTCTACAGTGAGCACATCAACCACATTCAAGTTTTTGGTTTTCTTCTCTTTCCCTACTCTTCCCATGTGCGGTCTCCCCTTAGTGTGCGACCCATGTCCAATAATATTTCAGTAGTTTTTTCTTAAACTATTAGTGTTGACTTTCATTTTATGTACCATATCATCACTGTGTTCACAGCACTTTCTTCATCTTCACCTTCTTAATCACCTTCTTACTCACCTTATTTATCTTCATTTTCTTTTGAATTTAAGTGAACAATTTTCAGTGTATTCTGTGTAGTTTAAAATACTTTTTAAAAGCTTTTAGCAAAACTTCCGGATTTAGCCAGTTCCTTACTGTTCTAATCTAAATGACAAAGCAATTACCCTGAAAGTATTGTTTCTTGCCAGTAGATGGCGCCTATGGCTAAGTAACACAATCTATTCTTTAAGTTAAACTACTTGGAAAAACCTTGTCTTCCTTTGAGGTAAATCCCACTAGTGAGTTTCCATGGTATATCTTTTTGAGACTTAAGCAATTACTATTTTTTTCAGAATTGTTCATTTTAAGTCATCTGTATTAAATTCTTATATTCTTTTTTAAGTGAGTAATACATTTCTCTCCCTCCAAAGCAGGGCATATCAACCTGGTGCTTGAGGATGCATGCCAATGATCCCAACTACTCAGGCTGCTGAGGTAGGAGGATTTTAATATATGAGTTATATCTGTAGTACATAACTAAGTTCTACAGCATTCAAAACTTGAATGCTACTTACTGCATTAAAACTTCCATTTGACTTCTTTTTAATTTTAATTATTGATTCCATTAAGATGACTCCAGGTAGAAGTATTTTCATATGACTATTGAAAAAATAATGGTGTTTCTCAAAAGGAAAAATGAAATTTGTGATAAGAATAGATATAAAGGAATAAGTCACTCTTAAACTTTAGTACGCATAAGAATCAAGCAGAGATTTTGTAACAATTTTATTCAGATCCCAGGATCCCACTTCCAGAGATTGCATTTCAATTAGTATGAGGTAGAGACCTGGATTCTGAATTTTAAGTAAACATTGCAGTTGATTTTTACCTTTGTACTTCTCAGAGTTCTTAGCTGGCACTAAAGTAATTCTCACTTGAATGGATGTAAATTTGAGTGCTTTGTTTTGAATTCAAAATACAACTACAATTTATAAGAGGAATGTAATTTTTTTATATCAAAGATTCCAAAGTACAGCAATACATAAAATTCTATTTAATATTTTTTTAATAAATTGTATGTGGGAATATCTCCTCATAGTTCACATCACATCTGATGGGACTAAAATCATTTCAGTTTATTATTTACAGAGGATTTTCTAATATGCAATTGTAAAAATTAATTAAAATTAATGTAGGTATCTTAGGGTTTTCTTGAACACTAATTCTTACTTTTTTCAAATGCTAACTCTTTCTAAATATCAACTTTTGTCCTCCTTACCTTGTAGTAACACTTTTGCATGCCTTTTAAATGACCCTGTTTTAAGCAGTGTTAACACTTCAGGAAAATCTTCAGATATGTGTCATGCATCTTTTGGTCTACTGTAATAACAAAAAACAGTCTCTTTGTTATCCTCACTTGCTCAACCAATGTACATTTTTGCCCCTGTGTTTATATAGTGCATTCATTAGCAGGTTTTACTTGTCTAGTCTTTGGGGCTATAAAACTAGAGTTTATTATATTCCAGGTGATGAATCTTCTTATTTACAAATTAATTGCAGATCATGTGTGGGCAGCATGATTGCTGATCCTGCCTAACGAATACATTTAGTGTTTAATTTTTTTTCTGTTGCTATTTTCTAATTTGAAGTGGGTAGACCAAAACCAATTAATTCTATTCCAGTTTTTCAGTACTTTGCTGCATGCCTCTTCTGTCACTACAGATGCTTATGACTCTTAATGTATGGCTTTAAATATCATTGATATTAGAGCTGTGCTGATATTAAACTACATGCTCCTGATAACTGCATCTTTCAGGTAAACCAGAGCTGCTAATTACTTTAAAATTTTTTAGGTCACATACTCATAATTTGAAGTGATTTATCTTTAACAAAATTGTATAAAGCCAGATTGCTGTAATGATAATCGTAATCATTGAACTATAAATCTTTAAGAACATTTGAAAACATAACTCAACAACTATAATATCTATCTGAATGCAATTTTACCAGAGAAGATTCTTTTTGTACCTGCATATGAAATTATGAAATAGTCATGTGGGATATTTTCGACGTAGAAGCTATGAGTCTTTCCTGTTCCTCAGTATCTAGTCAATACAGAGGTATGAATAGAAGAGGGACTTTGCATTTGTAAAGACAAGCATTTATTGAGTTTATCATTAGATTCTAAAATTTCTGGTCGTGTTAATAGTTTGTGACTGAGCTTTTAGCAATAGAGTGAGCAGAAAGGTGAGTTAAATGAACAAGTAAGTATTTATGCAATTTACCTTGACATGGTCAATACCCCTAACACCACAAAACTTTAAAAACTTATGACCTAGTTCTATGTCATAACAATAGACTAAGGACATTTCAGCAACCCCAACCTTAACATAACTACTACATACCAAAAAATCATGTGACATTAAATAATACCAGACATGTGAAACTAAGTATGGTAGAAATAGAATTAAATATAACACCTTTTTTAGTGCATTATATTTCTAGCACTATGCCAGCTATGTTTATAGAGGTTATTTCATTTAATCCTCAATTTTATACATCTTTTGAAGATGAAGAAGTAGTAATTTATTGCTGGCTTATTAGTTTTCCTGTTTTCAACTACATATGTTCCAGCAATGGTAAGTTTTGTCATTGTAAACATCATTGATGTTAAAGCTGCAATTCAAGCATCAGGTGGGGTGCTTTAACTAGTAAATTCAAATTTCATCCAGCTTTGAGATTCTATAAATTCATGTAATGATTGTACATCTTTTAGATGATGGAGCGCTTTGAAAGCCATGCAGCTCAGACAAAAAAAAAAAAAAAACCAGCAGGACATATGGGTATGAGACAGGAACCATGTTCTGATGCTCATAGATAGGCTATATCCTGTGATGGAGATTTGGAGCTGATTATGAGTGCAAAACTAATTTTATATACTTATACTCTACATCATAATAAAATAATCACCTAATAACTAAAACATGAGAAAGAACTGACTAGAAAGGAAACACTTCCCCAATTTTTTGAGCAGTCAGCTTAGTACTCTCACCTACAGAATGAACAGAGGTTGGAACATTCTAATTCTGGTTCTTGGTAGGACACCAAAAATAGAAGCGGCTTCCATTGAAATAGTACTGTGACTAAGCCTAGCCTCACTGTTGCATGTTTCTCATTGCATGCACTTCAAGGTTGGAATTATTTTAGAAAGCTATTAAAAAATGGGAAAGTAGGCCCTAAAGTATGACTTAGAGTTTACTTTTAAAATTCAACTACTTAAAATGCATTAGTATTTAAGGCAGTGTTATTTGCACTTCTTGAAACTTTATTCCTTTTCATTTTTATAGTCCATACAGATAAGTTATATGCTGATGTGCATAAACTTCAGAAAAATAATAACCTGGAAATAAAGAGGGAAAAAATAGAAAAGAGGGAATAAAGAATGTATAATAAATTTTGTCTTACTTTAATATTGGCTATTGGCTACTTTGCATGATAAAGACTATTTGTTCCTGTTATAACACTATAGTTTCTAGAAGTAAAAAGTTCAGGTGATATTTTGGTTCATTATAATCTTAAAGCTTTCTATGAACATGGACTATCTATATTTTCAGCCAACTATATTTTTAGAAGCTATCTTTAACAGAACAATTGACCACTTCTTTCTTATCATGTACACACATTTTTATGTAGCAATATATGTAACAGATGTATATGAATGTCTATATAATAAGCAAGTCCACAAGTAAACATCTAGGATAACTAAATATTCAGTATTTCTTATTTTAAGTGAAGTCATTTCAAGGTTATCTTGTGCCTCTGATTAGATTGCCAACTACTAAAAAATTTGAACTACAGTTAAAAGAAAGTTGCAGCTCCCACAGCATCACTTGTTCTCTTGGTGCTCAAAAAAGATGGAAGCCCTGATTAAATATGAGAGGCCAATGACCTGAAGGACTGTTGAGACTGCAGTTGTCCCAGCCACTTGGGAAGTGAAGGCAGAAAGATTGTAAGTTGGGGGCAGGGGGGAGAAATGACCCAAGTATTGTATGCACATATGAATAATAAAACAATAAAAATTAAAAAAAAAAAAAAGAAAGATTGTTAAGTTCCAGGGTCAGCTGGCCAAAGTTAGTGAAACCTTATCTCAAAACAAATACAGATGGGTTGAGGGCATGGTTCAAGTGGATCAGATGGAAAAAAAAATGGAGAAGAGGGAATAAATAATATCTAATAATTTTTATCTTATTTTAATATTGTCTTTTGGCTACTTTACATGATAATTTGTGTTTGAATGGCAAAAAATTCCTAAGTATTTACTCCAATGAATTGGGAAGAATGCTTGGATTTTTTTGCTTAATCTCTCATCTATGTTTCCTCTATAGTATATTTGCTTTATTTGTGGGACAAGTAGGTTCCTAAAGTCAATCCCTAATTTCTCATTCAAACTAATATTCACTCTATTTATTGTGACAAGATATGTATGACATGAAACTTACCATCTAACCATTCATATTGTTGTCTAATCATCGTAACCATCCATCTCTAGAACTCTTCAACTTTTTTTAAAACCTTTATTGTTAGAGATGCAGAGTTGGTCCATTGCTGCCGTTTTTGTGACTTCCACTTTACTTTTTTTAGCTGCTTTCCAGGAGATAGATAAATTTGCCAGTGGCTTCTAATCTAAAAGGCCACATTAATCTTTATCTGCCACCAACAGATACTAGTAGGATGAAGTAGCTAAGAAAAGTAATAACATTAGAAAGTAGGTGAGCCAATGCAAATTATGAGTAGTAATAAGAATGTCTACAGGCTTCCAGATGTTTTAAGTCATCTGTAAAATTATAGTCCTATATTTGAAATGAAGAATCTAAAAGAAAATAAAACCTCTAAAAGTAAAAACTAAAGCTTGAAGCTATGAATTCCTATAGCCTAGACTTTGTTTTCCAGAACATGAACTATAGCTCACAAGGTAAGAATTTATATGACACTGGAGCTAAAACATGGGAAAATGCCCATTTTTTGTACATTAATTATTTGTATATGTGAATATATTACCTTAGATAGTGAATCTCCAAAATATCTTCATATGGCTGTTTTTAAAACATAGGTGTAAGATAAGGCCAAACTCACTCAGGAAATCTATTCATTCCTTAACTTAGTTTTCAATTGAGCCCAAACGTATCTCAGGTGAAAGTAAGATGATCTGGATCTGTCTGTATTAATGTGCATGTGGGTGGTTCCTGCGTTATAAGTTGTGAAACGCTTGCAAGCTGTCTTGGTGAGAGATCTCAAATGGAGAGAGATAATCAAGGTATAAGATGATAAAGGCCAGTCTAGTTGTACAATTTTGTGAAGTGATCAAGTACAGTATGTTTTAAATTAGGCAAATTGTTGGCCTATTCAAAGGTGAGGTGCTTAGCATAGCATTTTAGTGGGAATTATTTGACATCTTAAAAGCTATTCCTTGTTATTTCTTTTCAATCTAAAGTGACTGACAACACTTCTGAATCACTTGCTTTCACTTGAGTGGCATTTCATTAAAACGTCCCAAGCCAAGATCCTTCTTCCATTATTAAGAATTATAGTCTACGTCAAAACTGTCTACGACCATGACCAAGAGTTGTTTGTATTTATGTCTTTATATTAACTACTTTTCAAATGTATTGAGAAAATCACTTTTGCTTTTCAATTACTTATTCTATTCTAAAAGAAACAGTTGTCAGAAATAAGTTTACAGTGGCGAATGGTTGCTTCAATAGGTGTAAAATCAATTTCTAACTTTTATTTAAGAAAAGAGCTCTGCCAAACTACCCACTGTTCCTTTAGTTACTGATTTGGGGTGTCAATGATGTATCTAATTCCAAAGGGAAAAGTTTGTTCTTTGAAAAATAAGACAATGTACTTTACCACCAAATCAAGCATATCATGTGTTGTGTTGACATTTTTTCAGAAAATAAGGTTATTTAAACTTCCTTCTTTATGTATCTTAATTTTCTCCTTGAAATGATATGATCATTTCTTCAACTCTCAAGTAAATCAATTTCAGAAACCAAGTTCACAGTGGCAAAGCCAATGATCAAACTTATTTAGTGTTAGCATGCAGAAATGACAAAGACTAGAGAGGAAATAGACCAAGCATGCAACTAGATAAATAAAACTTATGATTTAGCTTTTTTATCCCTTTATCTCTCTTGAGTTCAACTTGTGAACTTGAAAACCAATGACTGAAATACCATAAGCAAGAACACAAGGCAGAATATACTGTCTAATAGGTTTATGTTTGGACCAATCCTCAATTGGGGTAAAAGAACCATTGTTAATTTTTGTGTGTGTGTGTGTGTGTGTGTGTGTGTGTGTGTGTGTGTGTGTGTGTGTTTCCAGACAGGTTCTTGCTATATAGCCCAGGTTGGCCTCAAACTTTCAATCCTCCTTCCTCAGCCTCCTGAGTGCTGAGGCCTACACCACCACACTCCTGGCTTGGAAATATTTCTAAAAGGCCATAAAAGGTGTTTGGGTTCTTGATGAACACACCAAACACTACAATGAATTTGCAATGTGGAAAGTTTTGATGCAAATAATAACTAGGGAAGTACAGAGCTTGAGACTACTCAGAAAATCCTTTAAAACTACCCAAGGCAAAGTACTAAAGGCCTTCATTTGAAAACAAAACTGGTGGTTGAAGCATAGCCAACTAGGTAAAAACACATGATGCCAGGGACCCTATCAAAGGGCTAAGTTATTTTGGGTTTACCTGAGGAGGGACAAAGATGAGAGGAGCCATTTAAGAGCAGTTCTGCTTTCTGTCTCTTTTGTTCTTGCCAGGGTGCCCATTTTTAAAGTATTCAAACAAAGAACCACAAACCGCCAGTCACACCATAATACCAGCTTGTGTTTACATTTTCAGCTCTCCGGATCGTGATCCTATTCAGTGCACACAGAGTGAGTGCTCGTGTACACGCGCCCGTCCGCCATCAGGAGAACTGAAACTGTAAACACAAGCTGGTATTTTGGTGTGATCACGCTAATATGGCGGTTTGTGAGGTCAAGGGGTGGAAGGTGATTTATGGATCCAGAATTTCCTTGCTTTTGTCAGTTTAAGTCAGGCTGCTTACGCAGTAGCTGCTTTTCAAACTTGAATAACAGCTATTTTAAAGAAAGGAAGACCTACCTTAAATAATTTGAGGGACTACACTAGAGAATTGTCTCTCTTGGATATTGGTGCTCAAAAACACCATGAAAAGTGTTTGGTAAAATAACCCAACGTCTTTATAGAACATCTTACCTCAAAGGAAAACCACTTTGGTGGCTTGTCTTATTACTAAAAGTACATTTAACAAGAAAAACAAAAATAAATTTATTACTCTAAAAAGAAATCGACCGAGTTTCAGATGGAACTCAGAATACTTTTCCCACTTCGCTATTGGGGAAAAAAAATTATCTTTGTTGTTCAGTTACAGGTAGGCAATATATTCTTAACCAAGTTGTGCTAGATGGAATCTTCAAGATTATTTGAACTTTGAAACACTATGGAAGTATCCTGGTAGAAACAGGAATTGCTTCCCATCTCAGACCACAAGAAACAAATCATTACCATATTTATTGGAGTTCATTCCTGTTAAAACAAGGGATAGCTAATAAATATAGAAAATTAGCTTTATAGAAAATTGCTCATTTATTTCTTATACAGATACAGGTAAATATAATCCTTTTATTCTGTTAATTTTTAAAAAGTACAACATTTCCAAGATAATCAAAGTTAGAAATATAAATGGAAGTTTCAGAAAACTGGATGTATTTATCCTGCCCGTCTCTCTTACGCTATGAGCACTGGCATGATTCTAGTTATTTAGAATTCCATTCCTGCTGACAACACAGACATTCCTTTCAATATGCATTACACATATTTGTGTGAAAAATAGTCTTAAAGTATAAAGTTACTTATCAAACTATAAACAGAAATGGAAAACAGAAAAAAAATTATTCTTCATATATTAACTTATTTCTAGTTCACCGGAATTCAGTTTGAAACAAATGTCAAAGTTTTTCATATTAAAGTGAACAGGCTAATAATAATGAGTGTATGTATAGATATATTACATACTGTTGTCTCATAAAGACCACTCATTCCTGTTACTACACTGTAGTTTTTAGGAGTAAAAAGTTCAGGTGATCCTTTGGTTCATTATAGTCTTAGAGCTTTCTATGAACATGGAATTTTCAGCCATCTACATTGTCTTTTGGAAGCCATCTTTAATTAACAGAACAATTGACCGCTATTTTCCTGTCATGTACATGCATTTTTATGTAGCAATATATGTAATAGATACATGTAAATGTCTATATTAAGCACGTCTACAAGTAAATATCTAGGATAACTAAATATTCAATATTAGCTTATTTTAAGTGAAGTCATTTGAAGGTTAACTTGTGCTTCTGATTAGATCGCCAACTACGAAAAAATTTGAACTACAGTTAAATGATAGTTGCAGCTCCCACAGCATCACTTATTCTCTTGGTGCTCAAAAAAGATGGAAGCCCTGATTAAATATGAGAGGCCAATGACCTGAAGGACTTAAAACTGCAGTTGTCCCAGTCACTTGGGAAGTGAAGGCAGAAAGACTATAAGTTCCAGGATCAGCTGGCCAAAGTTAGCAAGACCTTATCTGAAAAACAAATACAGATGGGTTGGGGGCACTGGTCAAGTGATAGAGCACTTGCCTAGCATGTGTAGGTTTAATCCTCAGTACCAAAAATAAAGAAATAAAAATAACCCTCTAATTCAGATTTTTCACATTTTTATAGGTTATTAATATCTTTTATTGCTTAGTCTGCAACAGTGTCTCCATTTTGTGTTGACTTTAGAAATACAACTCTTTTAGAAGAAAAAGGGAGTTAGATTTAAAAAATTATGAAAACAATGTGAACAATTTAAAAACAAACAAAACCCCACACAATTTTTGATACATTTTTCTGCTTTAAGGTTTTTTATCTGCTATTTTTTCCTATTAAAAATGTGCAAAAGCAACTTTTATTTTCTACTTATTAAGTTAATTTTTTTTCCTTCCTGTGAAAATGGGTGGCTATGTCTGAAAGGGAACAACCATCATTAGATTTTGTTCCATGTTATTAGCATAATGCCTTTTCATTTAGGAGACATCAGTAAATTTTAGGAAATGATTATTTGGTTTGTAGTTCTTCTACTGACCAGATTCGATTATGCAGAGGCCATATGGGACAGGTAATGCATAAAGTTTTTTCTTAATCATATTCAGTAGAAGTCAGCTTAAAATGGCCTTAAATGAAGGCATTCAATCATGTGAGATACATAACAAAAACAAAATCTTATTCTTTTCAAGGAAGAGTTCTGTTAAGAATAAGTTGGTCTCTATAGACAATAATGACAGACTTAGCTTAGTTTTAGGTATTCAGAATTTTTAAAAATGGAGATCAAAGCATGTACCTGAACTCTAGTGAAAGTTCACATAGAACAAGTAACCTTAAGCATTGGTAACATTTTAAAACTTTCCTTTTTTTGGAAGTCTATTTTTTATGTCAGCTTTTATCTTCCTTATTTATTAAAATATTTCTCCCTATACAATAGGTGCAAGAACTAATTTTATAGCTAAGTTTCAGATTATATGCAAGTGTTTGTAAAAGTAGAGGTAAGAAATAAGAAGTAAGTGATGTCTGATGTAGCTCTTATACTTGCGTTACAAAGGCATGGACAACACTTATTCTCAGCAATAAATAATTCTTGTGTGAGGTAGGCAAATAACAAATAGGAAATGGGCTGGGAATGTAGTTCAGTGGTAGAGTAGTCACCTAGCATGCATGAGGCCATGGGTATGACCCTCAGCAGGGGGCACAGAACATACATATCTTAGTATTCAAGTGACATAAGATGTAGAAAAGTGTTAACCCATGTATTATTCAACATAAAACAGTCAGATAAAATGCTAATGTGAAATATCTACTAATTCAAAAGCATTTGAGATATATTCTCTTACTTTTTGCAGAAAATGGCCAGCTGCATCTACTTAGAAGCTTAGTAAAAGGGGCCAGCGCTCCAGGTTCTTGGATTTATTTTTCCTGTGATCAATTTTTTTTTAATTCATTTATTCACATGTATGTACATTGTTTGGGTCATTTCTCCCCCCTTCTCCCTCCCCTCCCTTCTCCCCCCTCCCCTCTCGCTTCCAGGTAGAACCTGTTCTGCCCTTATCTCTAATTTTGTTGAAGAGAAGACATAAGCATAATAAGGAAGACAAAGCGTTTTTGCTAGTTGAGTTAAGGACAGCTATACAGAGAGATTCCTAGCATTGCTTTCATGTACAAATGTGTTACAACCCAAGTTGATTCATCTCTGATCTTTACACTGGTTCCGGATCCCCTTCTCTTGTTGACCTCTGTCGCTTTAAGGTTTCTGTATTAGTTCCTCTGGAGTGGGGACATCAAACTCTTTCATGTTTTGGATTTTCTACCTATTCCCATATCTCCCGTATGTGCTCTCCCCTTGTCCTGTGATCCAAGTCCAACCACATTGCTGCATTTGCCCTCGATCTAAAGTCTGCATATGAGGGAGAACATACGATTTTTGGTCTTCTGAGCCTGGCTAACCTCGCTCAGAATGATGTTCTCCAGTTCCATCCACTTACTTGCGAATGATAAGATTCATGGCTGAGTAAAATTCCATTGTGTATAAATATCGCATTTTCTTGATCCATTCATCAGTACTGAGGCATCTTGGTTGTTTCCATATCTTGGCTATTGTGAATAGTGCTGCAATAAACATGGGTGTGCAGGTGGCGCTGGAGTAACCTGTGTTTAATTCCTTTGGGTATATCCCCAGGAGTGGGATTACTGGATCATATCGCAGATCTATGTTTAGATTTTTAAGAAGCCTCCAATTTTTTTTTTAATAGTATCTGTTGGGATAAATAGAAAATTGTTATTTTGCCTCTAACAAAGAGGAACATAATCTAAATGACGCATTTTCTCAGCATATCTGAGAGTATATCTGTTTCTGTTTTTAAGAGGGTTTTCTCAGTTCACTTTTTTTTTAATTGTTTTGTAATGGGAGGGATGTGTAAAGAGAGGAATATCAAAGAAGATAAGGATATGGAGAATAATTGTAAATATTTTATGTTACTCTTTAACAGCTATTTATCAGGGAAGTTTTTTTCTATGTATAACAGTATTATGTTTAAAGGCACAGATTTAATTATTAAATTTTAAGTGCATGATTTTTGTTAAAAATTAAAACAATATACCAATTCATTAGAATAAAAATGGAAAGTTCTCCCTCACATCTTAAAACACCTCACTTTATCATCAGTATGCATCCTGTATTTCAGAGTAAATAAGATTAAAAGTTGATTGCCTGTGATAGTTTAATGTTGGTATACTTCCAGAACTCATAGTATTAAAAAGCAAGGCCTTTTGGAAATATGATAAATCATGAGGGCTTTATCATTATGAGTGGGATTAGAGCCTTTGAAAAGGAAGGGAATGACATTGCCTCTGGCCACATGAGGATGCCGTGAAAAGACATGTTGGAAGCAGACAGTGAGCCCTCACCAGACAGTGAGTCTGTTGGAACCTTGATCTTCCACTTCTCAGTCTCCAGAATTATGAGAAAGAAATTTCTATTATTTATCAATTACCTAGTCTAAGATATTTTATTATTGCAGTCTAAGACAATGCTTATAATTTCATAATATATACTTATATATTTATATCACATAAATGCTTTTGAGAGTTTATTTTAAACTCTCAACAACACATTTTGGAGATCTTTCCATGTCTATATATATAGATCTATTTTCTTTTAAAACTAATGCATAAAAATCAATAAATACAACTGCTGCATAGTGTTCCAAAGTACAGAGACATCTTTATTTATTTAGTTAGTCTAGTTTAGTTTAGTTTTTTATTTAGTCTACCTGCCCTGGTGGACATTTAGGCTATTACAATCATTTTCTATTGAAAACAATTATGCTACACATACACATAGCCTTGTACACAAACTTTTATGGATATGTTTGAATATTTTATAGGATAGGTTCAGGGAACAGGACTTACAGGTCAAATGCATGTATATTAAATTTTGATGAATACTACAAAATTGCTAACCACAATGAATGAAAATGGCAGATAAACACTTTTCAACTATAGTTTTAAAACAGCAACTATATATATACAGTTTCAAAGAACCAAAGGACCAGTCCTTTGTTAAAGTTGGGCAGGATTAATTGACCCATTTCTAATCTCCAAATGTACTGCTTTCTTACAGAAAGGTTACACCATGACTTAGAGTTGGGAAAAAGCTAATTTCAGTGAACTCTCCACATAAATATACACATTTCACAGAACCATAGGCAGATGATTAAGTAAAAACAAAACCACTTTACTACATTCTTGCTCTCTACAAAACACATTTCTTATTATTTGGCTTAATTTAATTGACAAATTTATGTTACATTTTTGAACAATGGCATTTATTCTCTCTTTAAAATTCTCATCGTGTACACACACACACACACACACACACAGAGCCAGTGCCTCATAATACTGAAAACAAAGGATGCTGCAGCTCCTTTCAATTGTGCTTTTAGAATTTCTTTTATCTTTTAATTACAGGCCCCTTTTTAAAATTTGTTTATTTTTTATTATTGTGCTGGGTGGGGGTACATTGTGGCATTTACAAAAGTTCTTACAATATATCAAATATATCATAGTTGAATTCACCCCCTCTATCATTCTCCTTTGTCTCCCACTCCCACCATTCCAGGAATAGTTACACCAGGTACCATTTTTCCATTTACATATATGTGTACACAGTATTTGCACTATATTCATCCTCCCACACCTTTTCTTCACCTTCTCCCTCCTCCCACTGATAACAATCCCCCTTTTTAAATGCATTGAAGGGACTGGAGGTGTGGCTCAAGTGGTAGAGTGCCTGCTTTGTAAGCATAAACCCCTGAGTTCAAATGCCAGTCCCACCAAAAAAAAAAAACAAAAAAAAAAAACCCTCCAATTAAATGCTTTGAAGATTCCCTTTTCAAAATTCAGTTTTTTAGAACTAACAAGTAACAGTTAAAAGAACATTTTAAGCCAAGCTTGGTTTTACACAGCTATAATCTCAGCACTTGGGAGGCTGAGGCAAGAGGATCAGGTACTTCAGGTCAGTCTGGACTATATAGGGAGACCCTGCCTCAAAACAAAAACAACAATAAACAACAAACAACCAACCAAGCAAGAACAACAAAATGTATTTTAGTTCCAGAGCTTCAGTCTTTGGAGGACAGTTTAAAGTCTATGCCTCTGTAAGCCGAGGTGTGGCTCACAGGTAGAGCACTTGCTAGCATCCCTGTGGTCCTGGGTTTGATCTCCAACACAGTAACAAACAAACAAATAAAATACTTGGCTCTAAAATTAAGCCTCAAAGTAGCACATAAAAATGTGTTTAAGGAGTCTTTGCTCCCATTTCCTGCCTGGGGAACAGGAAATGTTTCTCTCTTTTTTCCTGCTCCCCACCTTGTTTGTACTTTGTCCTGTTATATATCCTGTTAACTGGCTGCTGCTATCTGTTGCTGCCCAGCACTGTGAGAAGTACATACTGCATATTGCTAGTCTCGGAAAAGACCAAAATTCAAGTGCAGAGTAAATTTTCTACTGAATGTGTAAAGTCAAAATACCCTAACTCAAACCGTTTCAAGTAGGGGACTATCTGTATTTCATCATTTATTAATGTACCTTGCATTTACTTCTTTTGAGCATCATTGTAAAACATACAGCCATTATCCTAATTTGAATTTTAGTTTATTTTTGCAGACATTAACCACCCCAAGTAATTTGGTATGACTTGTAAATTGATATAGTGTAGCCCTGACTTTTTTAAATACACAGAGTGTTATTTGATTACTATGGGTTTTAGAGTCATCCTTTGGCCTCATTGGGTAAGACTTTTGAATAAGTTGTTCATCTAGTCTAACAGTATGACCAAGATTTCCTCAGTTATTAAAGAGATGAACATATGTTACATAATAAAAAGTTTTATTTATTATGTAATCAAATGGACATCTGGAGAAAAATGGTAAAGAATCATTAGAAAAGTCCTTAAAAAGAGAGTGAGACCAGGACTGTTGTTGCACACCTGTAATTCCTGCACTCAGAAGGCTTAGGCAGCAGAATCTCCAGTTTGAGACTAGCCTGGGCTACATAGTGAGAACCTGTCTCAAAAGACCAAAAAATAAAAATAAATAAAGGAGAGTGATAGGGTATGAGCTAATCTGCCTTCCCCATAAGTAATATATCTTGCAAAGCTGTAGTAATTTAAGTGGGAGACTCTTAGGAAGCAGGTACACATTTATTGAATAACTGATGTGCTACTATGAGAAATGTTGCATTATCCCATTTTGACACTGAGGAAGCTGAGATTTAAAAAACATAATTAGCTCAATAGTCCCACCTAGGATTATTTGTTTATAGTTCTTCCTTCTAAATCTCTGACAAGACTTCTGTGTGAAGGACAGAAGTTCGCATTTTCATTCGCATAGGACTGGGCATGTGATTTTTCTCAGACCAATGTAGTATGGATGGCAAAGAGAATGTGTTGAGTTGAGGCTTAATATGTGTGCCAAGTATTTGCTAGCTCTCCTGCACTCCTGCCATCCAACAGGAGAACATGTTCTGAGGAGCTACTGTGAGCCTGAAAAAGACATGTGAAGCAGGTATAAACCTGACCTTCAGCAGAGAGTAATGAACACTGCATTATCACAGCTGATCCAGAAACCTATGACACAGAAACAAATGTTTGTATTGTCATACATTGAGATTTGGGGAATGTTTGTTTTATAGCACTATTGCACAAAACCTGAATAGTATGTCAAAATTGCCCATCTAATATCAATCAATGAAATAGAAGATAAAAATCTGCATATAGATAATAATATATCCAATAACTTAATGGAGAAAATACGGATTGCTAAAAAATGGTGTGAGAATATTAGAAAACCACTTGAGAAAAATATGGTAAGTCTTTAACTTATACCTTAAAATGAACCCTAAATAGATTAAATAAGTATGAAATATGAAAGCATAAACTCAGAATAAAATATAGGATGATGTTTTCTTATTAGAAATGATATGAAGGCATTGAGCACAGTAATAATTTGTATATTTGATTACATAAAAATCTTCTATGGCAAAAATTGCATAACAAGATAAAAAGACTAAAGACTAACTGAAAAAAATATATTTCACAATTAAAAGATTAGCAATTTTAATCTTTTTAAGGAGCACTTATGAGTCAATTACAATAAGATGTATACTCCAGAGGAATTAGCAGGAATAAGATAGAATAGTTAATTGGCAAATATAGAAAATAATGATAAGTCTTAAATATGAAGACATGATAAACTTCATTACTAATGAAATTCAAACTGTTAAAATATTCATGAAATGTCATTTTTCACCTAACAGAATTAAAAGGTTTTTTTTTTTTGTGGGACTGGGGTTTGAACTCAGGGCTTTGCACTTATAAAGCAGGCACTCTAATAGTTGAGCCATACCTACAGTCCATTTTGCTCTGGTTTTTTGGAGATAGTGGGGTCTCAGAACTATTTGCCCTGGTCGGCCCCGAACCTCCATCTCCTCCCCCCAATCTCAGCCTCCTAAGTATCTAAGATTACAGTTGTGAGCTACTGGCACTCGGTGAATTAAAAGATTTTGAAAATAATATAATACAGGCAAGGATTGAGAGTAAAATTATTATGGTCTTTTCTTAGAGGACAGTTTGGCAATAAAATGCATTTTAAGACAAAAGTCTTTTTTTTTTTTGGTGGTGGCACTGGGGTTTGAACTCAGTGTCTCATGCTTGCTAGGCAGAGTACTGTAACACTTGAGCCATGCCCTAGGTACCCTTTTTTAAAAAATTTTTTGCTTTAGTTATTTTTCAGATAGGGTCTTGCCTTTTTTTCTCAGAGTGGTATCAGACTGTGATATTCTTACCTCAGTCTCCATCATAGCTGGGATTACAGACATGTACTACTATGCCCAGCTACATTTCTATTTCTTAAGGAAGTAATTTATCAAATGTGAAGATATGTTCCTATATTCATTGTAAAAAATATTTGAAACTGCCTAAATGCTAATCACATTTGAGGTTGATCAAATAAATTATGGAACAGCCATGAAATAAAAATATATTTTAATGATAGCCATTAAGAACTATGAAGATCTAATGAGGCTCTGGGTTCAAACCCCAGTACTGTGAGAAAAAAAAAAAAGGAAGAAAAACAATTATGAAGATCTGGGGTGGATCCAAGGCTCAAATGGTAAGGCACTTGCCTAGCAAGCACCCCTGAATTCAATCCCCAGTACTGCCAAAAACAAAAAAAAAAATTCTAAAAATCTGTATTTGTGGATAATGAAAGACATTAGTGAGTACACATGAACAAAAGAGTCTCTAAAACTATGTATAATGTGCTCATTTTATAAGTATATGAAATATATTAATAAAACTCATTCTTAAAGAATACACAAAATACTACTTATAGTAGTTTTTGCTCTTTATAGTAAAAAGCAATCATTGTATGGTTTATCTTTATATGAGAGTACTTTTGAGGCCAGTGTGGTGGGCTTACACCTGTAATCTCAGCACTCAGGAGACTTAGGCAAGGCAGTTCAGATTTTGAGACCAGTGTCTCCAAAAGAAAAAGTACTTAAAAATGATATTTAAATGCTTTTTACAATTAGAATATATTTATGCTCAGAAATAGTAGCAAAAGAACACTTTCCTTTTTGAAAAGAAAGCATACCTACAAATATGAGAAAAAAATCTACAAGAGTCAAAATAGGTCGTACTTGTTTCTTCCTTGTCTAGGTTCTCACGAATTACTCATGGAAATCTTATCTATAGTAAAAATTATTTCTTGTTTTGTTTCTGGGTGGCGCGTGGTGCGTGAGGCCCGTGAGCGGGCCGTGCCGCCACCATCATGGAGAGTTTATACCGAGTCCCGTTCTTGGTGCTCGAATGTCCCAATCTGAATCTGAAGAAGCCGCCCTGGGTGCACGTCGGCCATGACGGTGTACACCTTGGTGATGGTGTCTTGTTTCCTCATCACCGGAGGAATAATTTATGATGTTATTATTGAACCCCCAAGCGTTGGCTCTATGACTGATGAACATGGGCATCAGAGGCCAGTAGCTTTCTTGGCCTACAGAGTAAATGGACAGTACATTATGGAAGGGCTTGCATCCAGCTTCCTGTTTACAATGGGAGTTTAGGTTTCATAATCCTTGACCAATCCAATGCACCAAATATTCCAAAACGCGATGGATTTCCTCTTCTATTCATTGCATTTGTCTGTGTACTATTGTGTGTTTTCATGGCTAGAGTATTCATGAGACTGAAACTGCCAGGCTATCTGATGTGTTAGAGTGCCTTTTGAGAAGAAATGAATGCATACTGGATTTGCTCCTGTCATGAAGTTTCAAAGGCTATAGCAACCCTCTGAAATGTGGAAAGAATGAAGAGCAGCAGTTAAGGAAGCATGGAGTGAGAACCTAGGAAGCAGAGCTTGGACCAGGATGGCTTGGTATCACAGTCAAGTTTATCACAGTATTTTTTGCTGCTGACCTTTTCTGATGTACCAACGATGTTAAGTGGTATTTTCTTTATAGTTTTTTTGTTTCTTAAAGAAAATATACTCCTCTTCTCAAACTGTGATATTGAATAAAGTGATTATTTTTTACAATCCCCCCCAAAAAATAAAAAATATTTCTTATTCATTTCTCCTTTGCATTTCTTTCTGGAAAATGATAGGTATTATATTCTGCAATATATAGAATATTCTTCATAATAGATATTTTCTTAAGACATGTTTATATGATCAAAAGATCCACATAAATAAAAACAATTACACTGACTAAACTTACAATATTTTCTACATATATCAATTTTAATCTGAACTGACCAACTTGAACTGACTAACTTTAGGGTTACGTTTAAAGTTCACAAAATTAATAAAATCAATAGTTCCCTTTATTTAGAGAAAAAAATTAGAAAATAGTCTTCAATGGGGCAAGTTAACTTTACAATAGCAGTTATGTAATTTATATTTATTATATATCTTTATATTTCTAAGTATCAAATTATGGATATAGATAAAGGTATATAAAATTCATGGATAAACTAGTGAACTACAGAACTTGTGAAGGATGCTACTTTACCAGCCCACATAGGCATTTTTTAAAAGAACCTTGTGTGGGGTTGCTTTAATCCCAAATTCTTGGGAGGCAGAGGCAGAAGCAGGATGATCAGAAGTCAGAGGCCAACCTGGGTCACATAGCAAATTCAAGGCCAGCATTTGCTATATAGTAAGACCCTGTCTCAAAAAACTTTTGTTTAAATATTCCTATATTGGTAAACGACAATATTACATTAATGTCCCAATTCATTTATAAATATAATGTAATTCTACATAGAATTTCCTGTGAATTTTTAAATTAGCTATGGCATTGACTTTTTTATTATTATAGATTTCCTCACAAAAAAGTCAAGCATGAAGAAGATATTAAATGAAATTTTCCTTCCCTCTTAATCTAACTCCTCAGATGTAAATCATTATAATAGTTTCTTTTAAACTATGGTAAAATATACATGAAATATTACTCTAGGTATCTTGTGTGAGTGAAATCATAAAATATTTGTCCTGGGCTTGGTGTGTGTCGCAAAAGGTAGAGTGCTTGCTTAGCAAGGACAGGTCCCTGAGTTCAACCCCAGTACCACATATCTCCTTTTGTGTGTAGTTTTCCCCCTTGGCAATACTGGGGTTGAACCCAAGCTTTGTGCTTGCTAGGCCCTTCTACCACCGAGCCATGCCTCCTGACCTGTATTTAGCTTTTAAAATATCTTTTTCTGAAAGAGTTGTAAAAATAATGTTTCTTACGTTAGAAAATCTGAACTGCATTAAGAAACACTTTATGGTAAAAAGTGAAAGTTCCTCTTCCCATAATCTCCATTTCCACTCACCAAAGATAACCATTGCTAATAAATGTTTCTGGTCATTCTTCTAAAACCTTTGTATAGATCCATAGACACATACTCACATACACATAGGCACATACACACTTTGCTATGCCTTTTCTTCCCTGCCCTTTTTAACTGTAAGAGAGATAATGTTATACATAGTGTTCTTCACTTAATATATCTTGGGCATTTTTCCACAGCAAAACATGTTCTCAAGTAAATCTCTTTTAACTGAATAAAGAAATTCTGAAGAGTATGAAAGAATAAATAGTTAAGAATGACAAAGAAAATGTTGAAAAAATGCTGAAGAAGGGTTCACAATACCAAATGTAAGAATGCACAATTAAAATATTGTGATAACAAGGTAGAAGAATAGAGAAATCAGTGCAACACAAATTAGTCTCAGGGTTGGAAACTAGATCTTAAAAGCTTTTGACTGGCTTCAGAAGTCTTTAAATCAGTAAGAAAGAAGTATATCCTTCCATATGCATAGAGAGACAATTGCTTAACAGTTGCAAAAAATGATCAAATACTCATCTCACCTGATAAACCAAAAAAAAATGGCAAGTTTGTTAAACATTAAATGTATAAATGAAAACAAAAAGTGGTCATCAAATTTGTAGGGAAAATATAAATATGAATATCTAATTTTTAAAGAAAGATTTTCTAAATTACAAGCAAGGGTAGAAATTTTAATGAAAACACTCAAGAAATTCACAATTTAAAAATGAAAAAGTGAATAACAAAATGTGATAAAGATTAGCTTGGAAAGATACTTGTCAGATTACCATCCTTATTGTGTAAAGAATTCTCACAAGTTAATTAACAAGTAAAAAAAAAATAGGAAAATATGAATAAGGAACAGGAGTAAGTAAGCTACAAAGCAATATGACAAACAAACATGAAATATTTTAAAATTTTCAAATAAGGAAAGTAAAAAAAGCAAAAGAACGTTTTTCATTAATCAAACTAGAGAAAGTTAAAAACCTGATAACATTTAGTGTTGGTGAAGATATGGATAAGTGGACATTGTCCTATTTTTACATTTTTGGAAGACACTTGTGTATGCATTAAACTTGTTTTAAAAAGTGCTGTAAAAGATTAACAGTGCTTAGAACAGGATTATGGGTGATTTTATTTTATTTGTCTTTATTATTTTAAAATTATAACTGAAACATAAAAATTGTACATATTTATGTGGTGCCATGGGATATTTTAATATATTTTATTTCTTTTGTTATTTTCCTAACGAGCATGTATTACTTTTATAATCAGAAATGTTATAAAAATATTATTTTAATATTTGTGCTTCAGATATTAGTATGTACATTTTTCTTCAAGTGACTAGTTGGTTTGCATATTTTGGCAATGTCCCAGGTAAGCTTCTAGGCACTTTATTTTAAAATATCATCAAATTAAAATTACATGTTCAAAACTAGCAATCTTTTGTTTAGACAAGGTCACAAAGCTAAATTATATGATAGTTCTATTTAAAAATGAAACATGACTATTATAATTTAAAAATTCAATTAGCATTATATGCTTTTAAGTAAAGATTAAGTGAACCCCCACCAAATTAAAGTAGATAATCTAGCTTCATTTTTAAGTAATAAGAGCACAAATAAGTAAAACTTTATAATTTAATACTTAGCAACAAATCTTTGTATTGAAAAAATTTATAATAAAAACATGTAAATGTTTTTCCATAATATTATCCTAGGAATAGAAAAGAAAGGAGAGAATAAAAATGGACCTGGGCACTGGTGGCTCACACTTATAATCCTAGCTACTTGGGAGACTGAGATCAGAAGGATCATGGTTCAAAGCCAGCCTGAGCAAATAGTTTGAGAGATCCCCATCTCTAAAAATAACCAGAGCCAAACGGACTGGAAGTGTGGCTCAAGCAGAGCATTTGCTTTGCAGGTACAAAGCCCTAAATTCAAATCCTAGCGCCACAAAAAAAAAAAAAAAACTGGCAAGTAATCTAGGAAAAGTCTTCATTTGTTCTTTCTAGAAAAGGCTGACTTCATTTGGTACAAACATGTATACATATTATATGTAATAAAATTATCTTGAAAATAAAATTAATGTAGACTTAAAGAAATGTTGAAGTTAAGTGCAAAGCAGCTGGTTTAAACTGCCCACTCTTGCTCATATCCTTTCATTCACTGTTTATATTTAAAAAATAAATTTTGCACAATTCTCCAATGATTAATAGAAGCTTTAAAAGACTTAAATAGCAAATATTATACATGATCTTGGTTTGGAATCTGATTTTAGGCGCAACTGATTTAGCTGGCAGTAAAAGCAACAATCTCTATGACTTGTAAACAGGAGGTGGTAAATCCCAAGCGAAGCCTGAATGAGAAGCATACAACTCGCTTCCTATAACCCAGGCGCCTTTCTCACACATCAGTGCAGTCTCCATCTAAGACCAGGTGCTGTTCCCAAAGGAGAAAACACTGCCCTCCAGTGGCCTTCAATGGGGAGATGCAAATAGTTTCAGGTACCAGGCTTGCAGCATTTACATGAAACATAATGTATTTATCTAGTCTCATTTCTGGCTATGTTTCTTAAGTTGAGTCTTATGTCTACAGCTGAACATAAGGAAAATTTTCCAAAATAAATTCGAGTGTGTATGTAGTTACTCCAGCTAGGTAGAAATAGTAACTAAGAGGATTAATTATGACTTTTTGACTACAAAAGCTGACCACTTACTTGACGATCACGATTGGATTATGCTAGCCCCTACAGTTTCTCACTTTCCAGATAAGGAAGAAGAGATTTCATCTCTATGTTTCCCTTGTTGGCCAATTTTTTAGCTAAAAGACATTTAAAATTGTACAGCAGGCAGAACCCCAGGGGACTGAACAGTGTTCCAACATCCTTAAAGACTTCCCATCACTTGAAAAACCAAATTCTCCCTCCTGTTTCTTAAACTAACCAAAGTAGGCAAAAGCAATTTTTAAAAGTCTTTGTGTCTAGCATTGGAACTTTCTCATATTTCACACCATTATATAAATGTCACTCTAACCTATATGTATCACAAATGCTACGCTAAATTAGGGCCAAATTTGCAACCTAGTTTAACTGGGTTTCCTCTTTTTGCAAATGCAGTTTTTGTGTCTGCATTTAGCAATGCATACAAAACTGTCCGTGTAGCTAACTGCTTCGAATTGCTAAATTTGAGGATAGATGTGTAGATCGCCTGTCTTTATGCATGTGCCAGAGCAATGCTGTTTCTAGTCACATAAAGACTTCCTAATCAAATGGACCTTGAGTACACAGCTAAATTCTTGGACCATTTCATGACTCTTATGGATTTAGTAAAGGAAATTTAAGATGGGAAAGTGACAGTTTTCAAACCTTCTCCATGCCTCTGTACTTCAGCCACCAGAGTGGAACTGCTTTACCTGCTGAGCTGGTGGACTTTGGTGTCTCATTCATCACAAGCTATTTAACTGAAACTTTGAACTGTTTCCTCAGCAGTAAAAACAAAGATAATAATGCTGGTCTCATAGTGTGGTTATTACAATCAAACAAGGGAGTGTATCTGAGTTATCTAGCAAGGGAAAGGGCTCAGTCAAGAAGTTATTTTTAGTCTATGACCATTACTTCTTAGACTACTAATCCCATAGTCAACTGAAATTCCTAGAGGTATGATTTTCTAAAACAAATCCCCCTTTATCACATTAAGTAATGGCTCTTCATTTGGTTTACTGCATAGAAAATGTCAATTTCTCCAAATAAATTCTTTAAACAAATGGCTTGTGCTGAAAGAAAATATTTTAACACCATGTTGCTCAAATGTAGCACCTTTAAATAAGAATGAGGGGTTTTTTTCACACAGAAGGTTGTATCCATTATTTTTTTACCTGGATTCATAAAACCCTTTAGAATTTTAAAAATGACAAACATAAACATTGTAATCATTACAAAGGTAGAATAATTCAACGTCTTTGGATATATTGTTATGAATTGTAAGGCTTGCGGGCTTGAGAAATAGTTCTACCATCACATCTGTTTTGGTTGACTCAACTTAGAAATATGTGTTTTGGAAAGAAAAATTATTTCCAAACACATTTTTAAAAGACACATTTTTATGGTGGCACTGGAATTTGAACTCAAGGCTTTGAGCTTGCAAGTGCTCTACCACTTGAGGCATACCTCCAGCCCTTTTTGCTTTAGCTATTTTCAGATAGGATCTTGCTTTTGCCTGGGTGTCCTTAAATCCAATCTCCTACTTATGCCTCCTATGTAGCTGGGATTATAGACATAGACCATCACATCATGCATGTTCTGTCAGCTAGGGTCTCCCTAGCTTTTTTCCCAGCTGGACTTGAAGGGTGATCCTCCTATCTCTGCCTCCCAAGTAGCTTGTATTACAGGTGTGAACCACCACACCTGGCAAGATAAATCATTTCACTAGCTGTGGTAATGAGGTTTTTTGTTTTTTGTTTTTTTACCACAGATGATGGGTAAAACATCAACAACTGGGTGTTGTGTTAATTGAGTATTGTGTTCAGTGTGACACTTTATATTGTATAGCATAGAATATTTAATCTGGTGTGGTGGTACATACCCGGAATCCCAGCTCTCAGGAAGCTAAGGTAGGAGGATAGAGAGTATGAGGCCAGCCTAGGCTACATAGTGAGATCAAGAAAAGAAAAGAAAAACAGGATGCAAACAAACATATAATACTTGATTACTCAAAATAGTTCTAGCTCAAAATCAAACTGATTTAGATAGTAGGACATATTGAACAATTGAGAATGCAAAAATTATTTGAAATTTTTGAGATGAAAAATTTAAAGTGCCATAAAAGATAAAATAAGTACAACTAGATATTGAAATAGTGTATCTATACTAAATTGAAACCTTTGTATAAACATATCTATGTATCAAAAAATGTGAAGAAGATGACTGGGGGTTTGGCTCAGTGGCAGAGCACATGCTTAGCATGTGTGAGGCCCTAGATTCAGGCCCAACACGCCCCTCAAAAAAAGGGGGAAGGGGAGAAAATAGACTTTGCTATAACTAATCTAAATTAATGTCAAAATTTGATGAACATATGAATTTATGATAAACATTCTGAATTTTTTAAAATGTTCATATTTGTAACAGCACAAAAATAATCTAAAGTCAGACACTTTTTCTGGGTATAATTACATTATTATAATTCTCTACCTTGACAGATGACAATTTTAGAACATTCTAAATACAATTTCTAGTATATGCACTAAAATAAAATGTAACAGATAGACAACTCACCATAGTATAAGTAACACATTCAAATTTAGTAATTTATTTTCCAGGTGGAAACCAGGCTTCTTGGAAGACTTCAAACTATGCCAAATGGTCTGATTTCACCACAGAGGTAGGCACTAGAGGACTAAATTTACTTCTGTGTAATTTTTGTTAACTACATTTTACATGCAAATGTCTATACAGCCATGTTAATGAAGTTATAGAGAAAGAAAGTTGGCATTCCCATTTTCCTGTTTTATTCAAAAGCAACTTTCAATTGTCTCACTCTATCTTTTTAAACCATTCTTCATTTAATCATAAGAAAATGGAAGTGTCAAACAGTGGATTCCTAATTGGATCAAGGAAAACAATGCTTGTAAATAAAATTTAGACTTCATATTTTTCTTCCCATACATTCTGTGTTCAGGGAATAGAATGCTTCTAATGAAATCCGATAAATAAATATCTGTTGACCATAAATATTTTAAAAATTGCAATCTACTTATCTAGAGTTGGCTATTTAGAGGAAAGAATTTTTTTCCATCTTATCAAGGAGCTCAAAATTTTCTGTACCCCAAGATAGATTGGATGCTTAACTCACAGTTAACCAAAATACTTTTTTCCAAGAAATATAAACCAATATATTTAAATCCTACATGGGTGTGTTTCTTATTTAAAATATTGATATTTAAGCTTCAAAGCCTATACTAGCAATGAAAGTGTACAGTGTCCTCTCAATTGGAACATTAAGTAATCTAAAACTTGTCTCAGATTATACGAGAAGTATCCCTATGATATTAGAAAAAAAGATTTTTAAAACTAAAAACATAATTGATTTGCAATAAAGTTGAATGCAATAACACTAGAAGTGCAGGTGCTAAAGACAGAAATGATGGTTGCCTTTATGGCACATATTGTAGTCAGGTGTGGATACAATCTCACCCTGTAACATACAGAAAAATAATGAAAAATAAAACCTCCTCTACCCTCACATACTAAAAGGAATCAAGATCCTGACCCAAATTCCAAACAGCTAATTCCAAACCCCCAATACCAAGTCATAGAACATCACAGAAATAGGGAGTTCATCAACCATGGAAATATGACTATTAAGAATTCACGAGGGTGGGGATGTGTCTCAATGATCGAGTGCTTTCCAACCACGGGCAAGGCTTTGGGCTTCATCCCCACAACTGAAACAAACAAACAAACAAACAACAAAACACAGATTACCTGACACATTTGCTAGTCACTCTACCACCATGCTAGAGGGAAAGAGAAAAAGGGAGTAGGAGAAGCAGACACAAAACACTGGGGCAAAGCCTGCTGTGAAAATGTCAGGCCCTTCTTGAGGCTTAGGTTGTCTACCTATTTCTATTCACAACTGCTGTGAGACTACAACAGGGGAAACAGTGTATTTTTGTGTTGGGGGGAGAGAACTGGAGTGGAGTGTGGGGGCCCAAGATGCCAAGAAATTTAACAAATTCATTTGATTTTTTAAAAACCATTTGAGAGTACTATGTTTATACATGCTGGGCAACATAAACCATAAACCTTGCTGGATTTCTGCAAACTGCTGTGTGAAGCATACAAATGGCATTGCTGTCAATGGGAAGAAGAGACAGACAGAAATCAAGACAGAGACAAGCAGCACTCCCAGGACGTGAAGTTTGTTCCCATCACAAGCTGTAGTGAGTAGAAGATGATGACATCCAGAACAAAATGTCTTTCCCACCAGGATGCTAAAGCCTCTGCGCTGTGATCTCTGTATACAGAAAGAAGGATCAATGGAAATGATTTAATTTTCCCCCTTGTCTGGAATCAAAATATAAGATCTCTTTAGTTATTTTAAACTTCTTATAGAGCTTATTGTTGTGTTCCACGAAACAGACAAAACTCTGCAAGATAACAAAGACTTGATATGTAAAAGAGAAGGTATGAAAGAGGAAGGCCTCTCCAGAGGGTAATTAACCCTTAGTCATTCATCTTAGAAGTCCCAGTTACAGTGAAGGTTAATGTTTCAGGTAGCTCTCTCTATTTTCTTTTAAAAATTTTTTTAAACTTTTTTTTTTTTTGCAGAATGTTATACTATTAATTGCCAATTTGCATATGTGTGCAGCTGCTGTTTTGGCTCTGAACTCAATCCGATAAGCTTGCTGGAGGTATCGCAGAGCACTTGGCAGCTTTCCTATTTGAAAAGAAAGCCTCTCCCCACCACAGAACAGCTGATCGTCTATCAGCGATAGACCCTGATGGCGTGAATTACAATTACACTACTTTTCACACTAAATCTGGGTGATAGCTACTTGGAAAGAAGTTTCATCATTTTTTACCACAAACTGGAAAAAGAATTACATGGTCATGCTGTGCTTTTAAAGGCAGTTTGGTTCACTTTTGTCTATTTAACACCTAATTCCAAGAAGTCCATAGGCATCCAGAGATCTAAATGGCGCGTAATGAATTCACTGTTTAGATTGAAGATTTTAAAAATCTACCTCAAATTACATTTATTAACAAGGCGACCAGGAAGTGTTAAAGTTGTTAGACGCTTCATTTATTAAATAATTTGTGGGTATTTTCAGTTGTCATATCTAGAGTCATGGGGTTTGCTTATTTTTTTTTTTTAATTAGCAATCCAAAACAATGCTACTGCAGTTTAACAATTCATCACATAATCTTGGGCTGTTCAGTTCAGCTGTTAATGTTAGATAATTCAGATTGTTATTTTGATCTGTTTCTAAATGAGTTAGGTTGCATTGTGCTGTGGTGAGCACGGCAGCAGCCCAGGCACAACTTTCTCATCATTCTTTCATTGACAAGGACAACTGAGGGCCTTCCAGAAAACCATTTGGGGAGTTAAGTTTAGCAAACAAGTGACAGGAGCAGGGGACACTGATAATTGCACTTACTCTCATCTTTTAGTTTACTTTGTTATTAATTTATATTTCCTGTCTGTCTGGAAAACTGAGGGAGGGCCTCTCTGCCAAAGTACATTTTATTGGAATCTGACATCTTTCTCATTCTCTGGGACCTTAGAAAGAACTGTCTTTCCTGTTCTTCAAGAATCCGCCAACTATCAAGAAAACACAAGACTCCTTAAACATCCCTCTGTCTTCTCACTCTCCTCTCAGCTCTCCTCCCTCCCATCTTGACTTTCAAATCCATGAAAAAAAAACTTAAACCTACCTCAAACAGCAGAAGTGGAACACACTAATCCTGACGTAGTTAACCTAAGAGAAAAATAGATTTTGGTTTCCTTTTTTAGTTGCTAGCATTATTAGATTTCTCACTCTCACAGATTATCCGAAGACTACCCATTGATTGATCGCCTGTAGAGCTGCATTTGGTGTAAAGAAAAAACTCACAGCTTTATTGGCTCCCAGGAGACAAAACAAACAGAACAAGATATTCATATTAATGCAAACAATGCAACAAATGAGGGGAGGAATCACAGGGCTGAGGGGAGGCAGTTGCAGAGAGGCTCAGGCAGCCCGGAGCCAGGAAAGGCCTGGGCACCTCCCGCCCTGCATGGAGGCCCAGGCGCAAGCCCTGGCCTCACAGGCCTTAGCAGGGCAGCAGCCTGACAGGAGGCCTCGGGAACCCAGGCTTTAGGGAAGGGCCTGCCTGGGCCTTGGCCCTCCACCCTCTGCATTGCAGAACTGGAAGGACTTAAGAACCTCCTTGCTTTCTCCTTCCATTTCCACATGCCTCCACAGGCCCAGTTTCAGAATCTCTGTTTTCCTTTGCAGCTGGGTCTGAGGTAACTAAAGAATTATCAAATGTTCCTCCTAGCCCACCTGAGACAGCCTGGAAAGAGAGGCAAGAAAGATACTAGAGGACTCTGGAAGGAAGGAAGTGATGTGATATACATTCTCTCTCTTCCAAAAGCTCACATAATCATGGAGGAGACTATATAAACACATCCATAAAAGCCAACACAAAATCTTGTACAATCAAAAACCAGAGGCATGGTTTGTACAGCAAAGGCTGAGAGAGATTGAAGAGGCAGACTTTGCCTATTTGTCTATAGAATGAGAATGGAAGAAAGAAAATTCCATGCAGAAAAAAAAAATATTAGCTCCACACCTATTCCCCACCCCAAACTAGGGAAGAATCTGTTAAGACTTGATTTCATATCTTTATAGTCAATGCAGTGTTAAAAATAGGGTTGCCAAATATTACATGAGGCACACTTACCCTGAAAAATCATTTGTTGTTTATCTGAATTTCAATTGTAACTGGGCATCCTATGTTTTTATTGGATAAACCTCTGATCCTACTTAAAAATACTTTATTAAGTAAACCACACAAGAAGCAAGATTCATTCTCTATCTAATCCTGATATTCAATACATTTTTATTGGATCCTTGCCTTTATAGTGTACTTTTTCAAGCACATTATAGGGTGAAAGAGTAAGAAATGACTGAAGCAGCTTAGAAATGTCCCTATATTTTATGAATAAGTGGTAGTGTCACTGCTGCCTCTTCATGAGGAAATAGACCAGGGTTCCTTCCCTAAGGTTGGCTCACTGGGTCTCACTTAAATAAGTGCTCTCTTGCTGGCTAGTAGAGTGTACCATAACATGTCTTGCAGTCACGGTCAGTTACAATGATACCCGTGTCAGGATTATATGTATATTTTTCTAAACCTTTACTATAGAGCCACACTACTGATTGGCATTTAGTTTATTTGGAAAGAAAACAAAGTTGGGACTTAAAAACTTTAAAGGTGGAAGGTTAGAGCAAAATCTGCTTTGAAAATAATCAAAGATTCTAACCTAGAAATAAGGCTCATCAAAGGTCTTGTAGATGCTGAAAGAAAAGCTTTTCAAAACGCCAGTGATAAACCCTTAGGAAAAGAGACACCAAACAGTGGGTCTTTGCTTATTGAAGTGTGTGCGCACTTGTGTGTGTGTGTGTGTGTGTGTGTGTGTGTGTGTGTGTGTGTGTGTGAAAGCTCCTTCATGGAGGAATCCTGCTGCTTATATTTCTTCCCCAATTGTGGTTAGAGAGAGTTTTTTCAAATAAGCTTTATCACCCTTCTGGATACTTTGGATTCCCAGTGAGCTTAGCCTGCCTTTTAAGCCAATTGCTTCAAGTTGTACTAATACACCCACACAGGATGCCCCTTTATCACTGACACTTAGTGCTGTTTAACAACTGCAAATGGAGAAACTATTTGTATAATGAGAGCTGTTTTCAGAAGCAAGTCACCAACACTGAGGGAAGATAATGTAAGGCTTAGACCTCCCCCTGAGCCACAGGGCCACCTCAGACAAGAGAAAGCCAACTCTGGAGCCAAATGAAATACTTAGTTTGGTTCAGAGAATGTTTTAGCACCAGAACAAAGGTTTTTGAAAATATATAGACTTACTTCCAATTCATACTGGTTTTCTTTCCTTCCTTCCTCCCTTTCTTTTTTTCTCAAACTATCAAAAGTTACTTTGATGGCTGGGAGTTATGATGCAGGTTAACCACATACTTTAGAGGTACAAATCCTTTCCATTTTCTACCTTAGTTTGTGTTTCAAACTATAAGACTGTACACCAATATTTGCTTTTCCTTCACCTGGGCCAGCTGAGAAGTGTTGAACACTCAGTGATGAAGGTGCTTCTCCCACCAACAGAAATGTACTGGGGCCCTTGTCAGATTGGTGATAAACTGACAATCCCTAAATAACAAACCCCACTTTATTGTCAGGCAATGTCTCTCTCTGTGTGTAGTTTAGCTATAATGGTTATTGTCTTTATGTAAAACACTTTGGATATGATTTAAATTTCCTGTGAAGCTAGTTGCTAAGTCAGGGGAAAGTATTCTTTTTTTTTGAGGTGAGGATTATTATTATTTATGGAAAAAACAGTGGATTGACTGTCAGGAGCACCTAAGCTGAGTTCCAGCTTTTGGAGTAGGTTTGAGAGACTCATTCATTCTCTTTTTAGTTTATTTACTTCTTTGTCCTTTCACAAAAAAGAAAGTTGAGATAGGTCATCCTTAAGATTTTGTTACTTTTAAAACAACTATTCCTTGAATTAACTGATAAGTGATAACTCATCTTTTATAGACTCTTTTCAAAGAAAATCAGCAGAACAGTTTTTGAAAGTATTCATGGTAGATCCCTAAACAAAGGACACATGGGCAGCCTCCAGGTTATCCAGGTGTTCTATGTCAAAAGGGGGCAAACTTCGAAGACTGGTTAAATTAGAAGGGATTCCATCCATAGTCTAGTGCAGATTCTCTGGAAAGGTGAGAGGAGAGCCATGTCTGAGAACTTACTGTTTGGGTATTGAGTCCTGGGAAAGAAGACTGCGATAATAAAACAAAAGCTAAAGGTATTTAGTAAATATATCTGGCATCATTCTGAATATCCACGTGCTTCCTGCACTTCAACTGTTTAAAATTCATCCATGGGGAGCTCTGAGGCTAGAGGAAGTTAGTAATATAGTTGTACCTGGTTCTAGAAATGACCTAGGAAACTTGCTTTTTTATACCTTACTCAATGATATAAGGTGATATTTCTTTTGATTTGATGCCCTTCTTGAACCATAAGCTCCAACAATCTTTTGCTAAACAGACTTGATTCACATTCGGAATCTGGTTTTTGTCTCACACATATTAAATTTTACAAAACAGAGAGAAACAATAGAGCTTATTAGGAAAAACTTGTTTTGAATAGTAAATTAAGCATAATGGAAATAGGCACATGTTTTAGTATGGTTCCCCCCCTTTTTTTTAACCAATTGAACATTTTACATCTTTTTTCAATGCTGTGATTTTCCCCTTAAGTCTTAAGCTGGCATGACACACTTTGAGCAAATGAAACTTACATCATTTGTATCTACTGAGAGAAATCATTGTAAGACCGTGGATTCCAAATGCACAGCCTTCTGAAAGTGTTTTAGGCATTCACCCCTAAACTGTATTAATCAAATCACTGTTGTTCTAGTGTTCTAAGAATCCAAAGAATTACCTAATTTCAAAGACTGTAAATCAACTGTCAGTGCTGACTGGTTTCAAATTATGCCTTGTTCTTCAAGAACCTGTAAATTCAGAGGTACACCTAACTACGTGGTTTGTTATTAAGAGATATGCCCCAGGTGGAGGCATCTTCAAAGCAATATATTTTCTTTATAACTGGTGTCAAATTGATGTATATATTAAAAAGTCTTGGAAAATGATCTCAAAAAGGAAGTAACAGCCCAATGAGCCATATGTTCAGGGAACCTAACAGGTTTCCATTGGGACCAAATTTCACTTCACCTTTTTGTCCTTATGTGCAAATAAAAACTTACCTGTAAATATACCATTAAAACAGTCATGCAAATTTGTGAGGTCTATAGACTGAGATGAAATTACAATGAGCCCATAAAAACTAAGTAGATGGAAGGCAGATAATTTTGTTAGGTATTAGAAATAGATAACACATGGAACTGAACTAAATTTATTTGAACTCCATAGGTTCACATTTTCAAATACATTGTTTCTATAGAACTAGTTAATGAAGAAATGGCTGACAAATAGTTAATAAATTGCTTAATTTTGATGTTGATGGAGCATCTGAACCTCAAATTTATATTAATAAATGTAAAGTTATTTTCTTCTTGCTGTTATTTTAACAGATTCAGACACCAGGGAATTTTCCAAATGCCAGTTAATAACTGTAGCACTGAAAAGTCTGCAGTGTGCTAAGGGCAGAGGCCTGTTTAGTAGTGATTTTCCAGAGTGGAACCCAAATAGTACTATAACCATTTTAAGAATTTTCAACTTAAAACTTTTAAATGATTTACAAATCAAAATCAAAGTGATTTTAGTAAATCCTAATAACTTTGCATATTTTAAAGGGCATATTTTAAAGGGAAAGACGGTTTATTCTTTTGTGCTCGCATAGTTTTTCATGACTAGGATTTATATTGATAACAATATAAAAAAGGAATATTTACTCATTTTAATTTTATGTGTACTTTGTTTATGAAAGGCAGCAACGATAATATAAATTAAATCTTTGTATATGTACACTGAGTTTTATCAAGCCTTCACATATGATTTTTAAAACAAGAACAATTGTGTGTGTAAAGTTATGCAAAGGTAAGAGAAAAAGATTACATTGCATAGATTATCTTTCAGCTATTTTCCTTTTCCATCCATGGTTTGGAAATTTTATTATGTTAATTAAGGCACCTGGTTAGCTAAATAGTTCTGGCAGAACGAGAAGAGATTTCATTCTCATTCGGCCCAAATTCCCACCAGTTCTCCATAAGCTTGTTGGTTAAACGCACTTAAGCCATTAAGAACGTCGAAGTTTTTCATTTCTAAAGGTAGTTTCTATAAATCTGTAATTGTAAAAATATTATAATGGTAGGCAAAGAAGTGTAGTTTCAGCACAACAACCAGCTTTTAAGTTGAAAAAGTAAGGGGGAAGGTGGATGAAAACCTGGGGCACCAGGTCTGCCTCAACAGGTATGGACGGCCTTTTTCAGCCATACACTCAAGTTTTGGTGGATTCTTTGTCAAGCGGCTGCTTGGGGCAAGCCTGTTTTTGTCCAGCTTCTCTAGGTCAGAGTTGTGAGTGGAGCAATCAGGCAGGGAGTGGCGCCGCCAGAGATGGCCGGCCCCATGAGGCCCCCATAGTCTCTGCGGCAGGGAAACGGTGGACAGAAGGTGTTTCTTGTGGTCTTATGGTGTATCTCTGGGTGTCCAGAAGGCCTCTTACTCCATTCTTGGGGTCAGGAGGTCAGGCCTTGGAAACACAACTAATGCTAAGCCCTGGTACGTGTGGTACAGTGAGGACGGGTGCTGGGATCTGGGGTTCGGATCCGAGGGGCTTTGCGAGGGTTGACCTTGGCGACTCTCAGCAGGCCCGCGGGGCGAGGCCGCCGGGACCAGGGCCGGGAGTGGCAGATGGCCTTTAGAATGGGCGGGCGGGGGACCTGCGGTCGGTCCGGGGGCCCTTCTTTGCTCCCCTGGCTCCGACTTTGTCCCCACCCCTGGCTGTCTCTTGGCCTCCCGAATTCGCTTGAGTTCCCAGTCGCCGTCCAGGGCGTCCGATCCACAGCCAACTGCCAGTAGGAGCGACAATGGAGGCTCCGCGGCTGTCCTCTAAGGCATGGAGCCGAGACGCGGGCCCTGGCCCGAGTCGGTCTCCCCAACCCCAAGGGGCTCGGAGAGTGGGCGCTCGGCCCGGCCCGCGGCGGGGGGGCAGCGCGGGGGCCCCGGCCCGCGGAGAACGCGGCGGCGGTGGATGGGTTCCGCTCGCCAGCGGCGGGAAGGACGCGCGGGAAAGCGGGGAGCAGGAAGCGGGCGGCGGCGGCGGCGGGCCCGCTGGAAAGGAGGGAGCGCCGCAGGCGGGAGGTGGGAGCGCGGAGGAGGGAGGCCGGGGAAGGAGGGAGCGCGGCAGGCAGGCGGAGGGAGGGCTGATTAGCATGCAGCAGCGCTCGCGCGCCCGGCTCCATTGTTTTAACACCTCCCCTCTCCTCCGCGCCAATCTGTCACCGTTCAGCAGGCGAACGCTGCTGCCTCAAATGCTGCTCTTCTCAAATGAGACGGATAATTAGTTGCCCCGCACGAATGCCGCACTCTTCTCACCCCTGATTGCTATCACCTTCTTGCTCCTGGCAGTTTTGACACCTCGTAATCAGCCTGCTGCTTTTCTCTTTTCTTCCCGACTTCGGCTTCCCTCCCCCCCTCTCCTTCCTAGTTGATTTATTTATTTATTACTATTATTTTAAATGCAATCCCGGTGCCTATTTGGACGAGTCCTCCGCCGCGCTAACCTTCCGCGTGTACATGTGTGCCTATCTCTGTATATGTAAACCGGGGCGTGTGTGCGCGTGAGCGCGGGGCGGGCTGCCAGTTTTGCGGGAAACACTGCTTCCACGCGGAGAGAATTTTCTCCTAAAGATATTTTTGGGAAGGGAGGAGTTGGGGAGAGGGACGGGAAGGAAGAGTTGGGGAGACCTCAATTAATGCTTTAAAGATCTCTTAGAAATTAACAAACTGGGGAGTCTCGGAATCTGCTGTCAGAAGCGTGTTTCCCCTCTCCTCTAACAAGCACTGACAGTCTAATTACTGTAGCTACAAGCAGCTGTCGAGGCAGCAGCCCGGGAGAGAAGAAGGCGCCACAGGCTGGGCGCACCCGGCCGGCCCCAGCCCAGCCCGCCGAACCGCGGCCCAATTCGGCGAGGTTGGAGAGAAGGGCCGCGCCCGGTACCGGGCAGCCCCGGACTGAGCCCACGGCGGGCCTGGGAGCGCCGAATCCCTTATTGTTTCATATTTATAAAGTCTTTACCTTGAAGGTTAAGAGATGTGAAGAAGGGAGGAGGGGACTCGGGGGGAGTGGGAAGAGAGTCTTCTAAGCTTCCATCCACCCCTTTCTACCTCCTCGAGCTCTCCCTCCCCCGGTGTTGGGAAAATAACCGCGCAACCCGGGGCTGAGGGGGCGGGGTGAGCCAGGCTGGAGTGTAAGAAAGCAGATGTCCCCGCTGGCAGCAGCCTCAGCCTCCGGGGAAAGCTACACCCGGGGGGGCCCTCCCGAGGACATTCACCTCCCACTTCTCAGGCATCCCGCTCACAACTGCCTCGCCTCGGCGGGGGTGGTTTTTTCAGACTCAGCGTTTTGCGCGTGCAGCTTTTTTACCTGGGAGCTGTTCTTACCCGGCCACGCTCAGCAGATGCCTAAGGACGGCCCCTGCACGACTCAGCAATGAGACGGAGGGAGAGACCTGGCCGTGGACGCTCCACCTTGGAGCTGTGGCCGCCTCTGCAGGGCGGCACAAGAGCCTCCTCCGGTGGCCCAATAGGGTCTCTGCCCTCAGAAGTTGGAGCAGAGGCTACCGCTGGATTCCCAAAGAAAACACTGTGCCCAACTCTTAGTAAAAGTGGTGGGGCTGGGGAGAGGATGAACTGGAGAAGGGGTCAGCGGTCCACTTTGGACTGTCAACAAGCTAGTAGTTGTCAACTGCGTGAGAGGGATTCTCCCCTTCTAGAAAAGGAGAGGGAAAAAGACTTCACTCTCACGAGATAGGTTGAGATAGGTTCGGTGGTGAATTCTGGCCAGTACGCACCGGGACGTTTTTAGTTTTAATTTTGTATGTGTGTGTGGGAGGAGTGAGAGGGGAGGCTGGGTGGGCGGGAGGTAGGGGGAAGGAAGAGACTAGGATAATTGTCTAGGCATTTCCATTCAGCCCCAGTGGCAATGGAAAAGATACGTGCCTCAAAACCCTTCACAGTGAATACCTAATAATCGCCATGTCACCTTGGTGAGGAAGATGTCAATGTGATGTGCTTGGCACCCTGGGAAGTTGAGGCACCACTCTCACTCTTCCACAAGTTAAGGCTCTTATGTGGCACAGGGGCCTGCTCAAACTCCCCCATGCCAAACCCGCCAGTTTAAAACACTTGCTTCGTGAAGTCTGGTATTTCTGTTTGAGAGCTACAAATCAATGTTTACTTCATAAAATGGAAGCCATGTTTCAAACATCTAAAAAAAAAATGGGGAAAAGAGAAACCAACATGCAAGAACCATAAGGAAGAAAAACGAAAGAGAAGTTTCATTTTAAACAATTTTCCAGCACTGTGATTTTGAGATCCTCTTTCTCAAGCATCTTCCAAAGGCCATCAATCAGGCTGCTAACAATGCATAACAAATTTCTCAGCAGGAATGCGAACATTTCTACTCTAAATTAATAAATATGGATAATCCTTACAGGGCTTTATAATTGCTCCCATCAAAAGCAAGTGTTTCTTTAGAATGTTTAGGCTGAAAAATGATTTCAGCATTCAAAGTGATTTACTTATTGTAAAGTGACATCATAACTGGTGATCACCCACCTAGGTTAATAGAAAGAAAACATGAATTTTATAACTTCCCTCAAAATATGATTTGTTTATTTATTTTAGGAACAAAGAGCACTTTAATAATCACAACATAAGGTAACTCTTAATATTTAATTCATTTCACTGTGTAGCTATACACATAGTGAAAATTAAAACTGTGCATTATTGAAAACAATCTAAAGTGTTTAAATAATTATAACGGGGCAAAATGTCTTTATTTTGGTATTTACTTAGATGTTTATGTTGTCTGCTATCTCTATCAATTACAGATTTAAAAAAAATTACCTGTAGCATAAATAATTTAAATTTTTATATGAAACCCTCTAGCCATTTGACATTACCAAGTTCAATAGATCTCAATAGTAATCCAAGCAATAAGCTTAGGTACTTAAAACATAAATTATGATTATATAACTCTGTAAGGCAATTGTAATACAATTTTGAATTATGGTAATACTGTAAACATGAATAAAATGAATTAGTTTTGTACAAAATGGTCTTTTAAAAGATAATAAAGTTACAAAATAAGTTTAGAAAAAATTCAAATAGCTGCGATACTAAATTTTTCCATAAATGATTTTAAATTTAGCTTACAATCAAGTATTTTTATAGTATTACAAACTCCAAATCATCACATAGAACTTGACATATCCATTTTCAAATATGATTTAAGTCTCCCCATTAAAGTGTGAATTAAGATGCCGGAGGAAATCCCCCCTGGATGTAATTGATGGTGGGAAAACTGCTTGACAGAATTCACATACTCGAGGTATATGGAGTTCTGAGTCTGTGCCACTTAGTACCACTAAGTCACTGTCTTGATTAGGAAAGGGCTTCCAAAGGGGCTGCAGGAAACAAACAAAAATATTGACTGTTACTTGTGTTTAAAATGAACTTGCACTGAATTACAAATCCAAATATTTGAACAAGTTATACATGACTTTATATGTGAGATTACCTAAGATGAAAGAAAATTACTTTTCCGTTGTTAGCATAAGGACATGGCTCAGTTCTCTTTTTCATATGGGCACAGACAAACTTTGCTTAAAAATCACTTGGTACACACATTCCTGAATTTTATCTTTACATACTTAAAAACACTGCAGCTTTAACACTAGTAATTTTTAATACTCAGTTACTTCAACAGCAGTAGTTCTGAAACAACAGTGTTTTAGACATTCTAATTAAATCCTATCTTTTCTATTTTACAATAGAAATCTAAAACTATAGGGCCTTTATTGATGTATCATACACTAGATGTGTGTGCATACATCTTAATTCCAAGCAATTTAAATTTCAGTACTATTTATGAGCAAATACAAATAAAGAAATCATAAATCAGCATTTTGATTTCTAAAAAGAAAATTTTTCTTTTAAACTACTAAACAAATTCCATTGATCAGCTTTTTTTTTTTTTTTAACATTTAACAAAAGCTAACATCAGATGCATTCTTCTGACTTCTTACTTTGTGTCTGTTATGTAATATATAGTTTGCCCTTGCTCTTTCTTGTGGCCAAATAAAGTAAAACCTGTCAAGAGTTGCCCAGTTAAAGCATTATGAAAAAAATCATAATTTAAGAGAACTGCCTCCATTATAACCACCAGCACATAAACACCTTTAAAAGCCAGCACTGAGCTTTTTTTTTTTTAATGCTTCTAGAAGGATACAGGGTTTGGTTTAGTAGGTAATTGCTTAATAAATGCTGTTGACTAGAAAATATCTTATTTTCTGTGTAATTCAAATGATTAAATTTTTTTCTTTCTTACCTTTACATGGGTAAATTACCCCAATCTAGGTAAAGCTAAATTCTGATAATTTGAGGAAAATCACCTCATCAAACCAATTTAAGACTCCTTTATGCTCCTATTACTAACATGTTTTGAAAGAAACACAGCCTAGTCCAGCACCTGACAGTTTCAATCCCCTAACTTCTTTCATTCTAGTTAACAAATTATTTATGTAAACACTATGTTACTAATTGAAGCATTTGGGTTTCAGGACATTACTGTCTTATAGACAATTTACAGGACAGCTGTGTACAATTGGTATAAATATACAAAGTCTATCTAGTTTTCAGTACAGAAGGCTTATAATAACATGGATCCTATTCTTTTCAAGAAACAGTGGCAATCTTATTACAAAAAATCATATTCTTTAAAATAATGTTATAAAATTTGAAGCCAAATATTTTAGAAAACCATTTCTTCTGTGGTAAAAGAAAAGTTGTAATAATTGTGAGTATATAAACAAAAATCTAGTTAAGAATTAGCTACAATCAATTTTTGTTATCTGCAGTTTAAACAAAAAAGTATAAGCTACTCATGGGAATCTGACATGGCTGTAAATAGAAGATTATTACCTTAAAGATAATTTTTATTAATATCCATATAAAACAGTGAAATTAACTTAGAAGCAATTTAGCTTCTAAATTTGGTAGGCAAATCTTCGCACTATCTTCACAGTCCTCCAGTAAGAGTTAATAGTTTAGATTTGATCTCTTCATAGCATTTATTTAGTTGGGACCCCTAACTGCTGACTCAGCAAAAGTAAGAAAGAAATGAAAATCATATAGAACAAAAATAAGCTGGTATATTCCAGTTTTTGTGATGATAGCTGAATGTGTAAAAGACGTGTTTAGTAGTAATGATTAACATAAAGTAAAAACTTGAAAAATGCAACTAATATTTCACTTGTCTTATTATGAACAAGAATTTCATATATATTATATAAGCTTTATTAATACTAATAAAATGATGTTTATAAGAACTTACTTTAAGAAATATTTTTGCAACCCTAACCGTAACATGACTTTCAAATTGGACTAATTTCATTGCTTTTTCTGCCAAAATATCAATTATCTAACCTTATGCCCCACGTCTTATGACAGCTCAACACCAATTCTCTTGCATTTTTTAAGCTGAATACTTTTCCATCAAGTTGTAATCACATACCAGCTGTTTCCCTTGCTGCAGTATAGAAAGCAAATGTACAATGCAGGGTGCCATCTACTGAAACATGAATGCACAGACTAGTAAAAGAACAAGCAAGAGATATAATGGAGAACAAGTAACAAGCATTAGAACTGATGCAGTTCACAGCTCCACAGGAATTCTACTGGCAATAAATGAAATTGTTTCATTTGTTTCATTTAGTGGCAACTGTAACTGAGGCTATAATATGAAATAAGGTACAATGTAGAACACAAATGAGTTTATAATTAAGGCTGTTGTCAGCAATCCCTAGATTTACCTACCTCTAAACTATACTACAGCTTGGCTATAGTAAATGCCTCCTTTGCATGCTGATGAAAAAGTCTATAACCTATAGGGAGTACTTACATCCTAAGAGTATCAATCAAGGTTTTTAAAAAAATAAATCTCTTAAAGCAAAGAGAATCAAAGCAGTCTTTGCAAGTTATATATTCACGTCTATCTGTATTTTCACAACCTTCTGTTTAACAATTATATATTTTTCATTTGCCTTCCCGGTATTAAACAAAATTTTTTTTTCCTAATAAAAAGAATCATTCTGTGATAGAACCTGAATCTAAAAGGGAGGGCAGGAGTAGATTGGTGGGTTATAAATAGTCTTTAAGCTTTAGAAACATTAAATAAAATACTTGATTGAAATCATACATATGCAGAGATTAAAAATGTATTAGGCTACATGTTCAGTGTCAGATTAGCAATCAAAACCAAGACTAATTTATTTTGATAAATAGGAATATTTGGTGCAATTATTTGCCTTATGAAAAATTCTTATGAGTATGATAAATATAAACTTTTAAATTAAAAAACCGTTTGTTTTACTTTATGGAATTAATGAAATTTAATGAACTGTATCACTATTGATGCTGAGTAAACAAGCTTTGAATACGGACTATGAAAATGACACCATGCTAGATAGGGATAAGGGTTACATGCATTTTAAAATCTGCTATAAATTTTATAATAGAGCTTTCTCATATTCATCTTTCAAAATTTTATGTCCTTTCTTATAGGACTTGTATGTGTTACTGAAAGCTTTAACTTTGGTTAGGCACTAATTTAAAAAGGAAGTCTTATAAGCTAAGAGAGATGCGTATCTGTATGCGTATGGCAAAATGTGTGTTCACACATAATAAAATATTTGTTAATGCAAAACAGTACCTGCTGTGGTCCACGGATTGCTTTTCCTGGGGAATCCAGTGAGGGAAAAGGTACTTCAGACAGGTCCTGAAGTGGGAATGTATTTACATATAATGCATTACGGTCTCCAGGTGGCAAACACGATTCTCTATTCAGAGTTGTTCTAATACAAGTGTTTACAAGATTTGAGGGTTTTGTTTTGTCAGTTGTTTTAAGGTTTTGTATAGCTGAAGCTATGGAGTCAATTCCCTGAATTTTAAATAAAGTTTCTTCTGTTTTAACAAAGTTTCCTGGGCTGTCTCTGAGCTCCACATTAAATTTGTCCTGGCACACCGCCTCAGAAATGGCAGAACCAAGGATTTTGGGTCTCTCTGGAGTGCTATGTAAGAAAGTAGAGTCATTGTCCATAGGTGGAAACTTGACATTGAATTTAGAAAGTGATTCAAAAGAAGTGTCTTCTTCATCTTGGCCTGGTCCTCTTGGTGTGACAGATGTGATGCACGGTGCACCTCTATTTATATCATCTTCAGTCTGAGGCTTAAACAGTGCTTCTTGTTTATCTGTTTTATCTGTACACTGTATAGGCACAGAGCACTGTGTTTCTGCAAGAAAGATACAAAAGGGAAACTGTCACATTCAAATTTTCTTTAATAAATCTGTTCAATAAGCTTTAGATAAATAAGTATTGTTTTTTCTATTGGTTTTTATAGCAACTGAAGACAACTGGGAATTTTACATTTGCTATTTTACATACTAGCAGTTTCCAGCAGGTGAACTAGAACACAGCTTATTATTTGCAGCTTAACTACTTTGTCTTTTCCTAGGTCTTCTGCAGTAAGCTTTGCAACTTGTTCAGTTATACATACTGCTCCACACTTAAAAAAAAATTGCTTGTAGTGTATACATTTAAAAATTTTTTTAACGGAAGCTGCAACTATGAGCTTGCTTACACAAGTAGCTTGTTAAAAGTAAAAAATCCTTACTAGGTATGCACGCGTGGGTGTGTGTGTGCATATATATATAAATATAAAAATCATGTATTATTTACTACATGAATTAGGTGATTTATTATCCCCATTATCAGTGTGAAAACAAGTGTATCACTAGTTTAGGTATTGTCTACTCTCAACAGTCCATGTGAGGAAGTGGTGGTGGGGGTTGGGAAGAAAGAAGACAGTGGAAGTAAAAGGAAGATGAAATTTTAGGAAGCATGCTAATAAAAATACATGTGAATATATGATTTCCTCAGACTTAAAGGCCTCTGTAGATAACAGGTAGGTATGAGCTAGGTATCAGGTCTCTGAAGCTCATTTATGTAGGAGCTGATTATCCATCAAATTCAGCTCCCTAGGACACAGTGAAACACTAGAAAGTAAGTAAAACTTCCGAGGAGTTAGAATTAGAGCTACAAGGTCCACGAATACATGAATTTTGCTTCTATACTCATTTTAGATTTATTATAACATGCTTGATGTTTTCTTAGCCCACAGTTAGTTTGAAATACCAAATTAAAAGGGAGTATCACTTGTTAAAAGCAGATAAGAAATTAATAACAGCTGAAAGCATGTGAGGAGGCAAGAAAAACAAAAAATACAGATATAAGGACTAAGAAAACACTACAGTCTAACATAGGGTCAACAAGAGCTATATTTCACAATACAAAAACAAAACTCAACAATGATCAACACACTTTCTATGCTGATGATCCTGAGACATTAGAAAAAGCTAAATTATGTTCTATAATGTCACTTCAAAAAGGCATTAAGGTTGGTAATGTATTTTTAATGAATGGATAAATAGTAAAAATTTTAAAACTTAGCATTTTAAAAGACTGTCATCAGTGTTGTAGATTCACAAACAGAGACTTTACCAATGATGCAGGTTTAAGTAAACAGGATATACAGAGCACCTAGCACAGTGTTGGTCCACGTCACTAGGAACCTAACAAATGTCTTCCTTTATGGAAGCCTTTGTATTATTTTATGGAATCCTTTATAGAGCTTTATGGTCTCATGACATAATTTTATCTCTTGCCACAGCACATCCCAACACAGATATATTTTGTTTGGATATGATATGTATAATCCCACTAACTTCTTTAGTTCATACTCTTATATACAGACTGCCTCCCTCTCCCTCCCCTCTCCTTCTCGCTTTCTTTCAGACCGGGTATTGCTATTTAGTCCAGGCTGGCCTTGAATTCTCTATCCTCTTGCCTCAGTCTCATTAATGCTGAGATTACAAGCATGTATCACCATGCCCAGCCCTTTGCCTGTCCATTAACTCAAGCAGCCATTTTTCCTGGTAGTAGACTTTTGGATGGCAAGAAATTCTGACACAGTAATCAAATGCTGTAATACCTGAGAAGGAGGAAAGATTTAGCAAATGATCTTCAGGAGAAAAGGTGAATGTTTTGGAATCTGTTGCTGTTGCAACTAAAGGCAATGACTACTAACATTATAGCACTTCCATGTTCCATGCACTGTTATAATGGCTATGTGTGCATCAATTCATTTAATATTTAGAATACTTCCACTATTATTATTCCCAATTTGTATGTGAAGAAACAAGGATATGGAGAGATTAATTCCAAGGCTACATGGCTACTGAGTGGTAGATCTGGCACTAGCACCCAGGCAGTCTGACTCTAGAATCTATTCTCAGAACTATTATGCTAAATTGAACATGTTGGTTTCTATATATAGAAAGGAGTCCTCATATTCGCAGACTTATGCTTGGAATTACGTTCCTGACTGTTGACCTACCCTCCTCCCCCTTACAAAGAAAACATGGAGAAATCAAACAGCTATAATAAAGCAGATATTTTCTTTCAGCATAGCTAGCTGGTATATAATCTCAACCACATTAAAGTAATTTGACGTAATCTGCTCATGCAGTGAGAATGAATTACTATTAAAAGATGATTTTAACCTAAGATTCCCATAACTACCAGAAATTTGAGTTTAGAAACCTTAAAACTCAAAACAGGTTCTTGAAACTACTTGTCATTCTGATACCATACTGAGTGAGAAACATGATCAGGTGAGCAAATAGCTTTTCTATTCTGTTTGCTTCAAGAATACTTACGTTTGCAAGAAAAATAAGTAAAATGAGAAACATTTTTAGATTTCCAAATTTTATGTACAGGCTATCGACTTAGACTACTTCTCTTGTAATTATCATGAATAATGACAAAAGAAGAAGACCTAATGGCATTTTGTAAGTCCTAATTCTATACTCCTCTCTCCTAATAGCCAGTGAAACAGCACCATCCTTTTGGCCCTAATAGTACTTTCTTTCTGAAGACATATTTACTTAAACATACACTTCTACCTTGATCCTTTCTCAAGGGTATTGCCATATGTGGATGAATAGAAAAAATAAAGTAATGAAAATGAAATGTACAATTTGACCAATTCAGTATTTTTCCGTGAATTGTATCTGGTTCTTTCAAAGTTGAATTTTAATAAAAAAAAATAGGGAATATATTCTGGATATTTCATGTAAATTGTATTTAAAATAGTTCCTTTGTATTTTTAGGCAATGTAGCATACACACTTAGGAACTCTGAATAAGTATGTTTTCCCAAAATATTTTTTGTTATTTCCCCTTCTGACCTACTACTGTTGGGGCATAATATTTTATATTTTGTTTCCTGTTTGGACCAAGAAAAATTTTACTGGAGTCTGTAGCATAAAAGATCTAATAAAACATTTCAAGAATAATGTTTTATTATTTGTGACACAGTTAAAATAAAGCATAAGAATAATGTTAGGAAGCAGTTTTGGTGGAGAAGAAATTGAAGTTAAACACTCAGTGTTCTAGTTGACAGATACATAACTCAGATTTAGACCTGCACAATTTAAAGATGGTCAGAGTATTAAGCCATTGATAATGGGGTATGTTCTCTGTGTAACAAAGAATATATCACCATTACAACGTTTTGATAAGATGTTGTTCAAAAAGCATGTTTATGAATTCTAGGTTTACATCGCTATAGCTAAGCAGACTTTAAATAAAAATGTTTACTAGACACATGTAATATCTTAAGTCTGTACAACAGGTCAATTTCTCAAGAAAATGACAAAAATTAAGATGGAGAAATTAAGAGTTCTTTTTGAGGAGATGGTGGGGGGAGAAGCAAATTATGTCTATTTACAAAGATTATTTTGTTTCTCCCTCACTATGATGTATAACTTTTCTCATAAAAAGCTAGAAGTTGCAAAAAGTGAACTTTATAATATGATTTTTAAATAGCTTAGATCTAAGAGTTATAAAAAAGGGAGTGATCTTTAATTAAAAGGCTGCTAGTCAGCACTGCTGCAGTATCTCTAGAGTGAAAACTGTAAATCACATCACTTAGGAACTGTCTGCAGAATATCTCAAATCACAAGGGTAAAGGAGAATTTATCATAACAAATGATCAGTGTACTTCCCTTTGTTTACAGAAGTGTTGTTTGGTTGCCAGACTCAATCCTTGGTATTTTCCTATTAACTACCTAGCAAACACCAGGAAGCCAGTGTGGGATTTTAGGAGCGGGTAGTTCTTAAAGACATACTGCAAGCTATGTACAAAATAGATGTTCCTATGTTGTATTTTATATTAAATTTGTATTTTGTACCTCCAACAGAACTGGTATTCAGGAAATGTGCATGCCATATTTTTGTTTTTGAGCCAAATTATCAGAAACTACTCATAGTGCTCAATGAAATTTCAGGCAGAAGTTAAAAACAAATGTGATATAATTTTACTTAGCTCAAGGTCATTTACTAACATGAGTTGATGTTTAATATGACCCCCAAATAACAAATGAAAATGTTGAGAGATTTATCCTATAATTATTTTGTATCTTTTCAAGGTGGGACTTCTCATTAACTTGTTTAATTAGGTCATTCAATTAAACATATAGCGCCATGTACAATGAAGACAAGAAAGAAAAGCCAAGAATTACTTGATGTATAGAACTTAAATAGCACAAGATGCAGTTCCTTAGCACTTAATAAACATTTAGAAAGATTTTCACATTGGAAAAAAAAATCAATTTCAACCAATAAAATTAAAATTACTGTAAGCTAAATCAAATCTTACCAGTTGCAGTGTCTGGTATATTAAGTTTGCTTAAGTGGTCTTTTTGTGCTTTTGCTAGCATGCATATTCTATGAAATTCTTCTTTCAGATCCCCAAAAGTCTTCTCTGTATTATCCCTAAAAACAAATCAATATTTTAAAATGTTAACGTTGTAACTTCAAATATTATTTGACTATAATTAAGTTTACCTAGCACCCTTTTAGGTACCATAAATCACTGAAAGTTAAAGGTTAAAAAATTATTTTAAATTTGCAGAAAATATCCTCAAAATAACTTTAATATTTGAGGAACTAGGCACAAAGTAACAAATTAGAAGTTTTAATACATAAATGTAGTGCAGATTAGTATATCTACTTATTCATACATCACACTGATGCTGGCTGCCTTATTCTCAAATTGAAAACTTTAATGCATCGGCTTTTATTCTCTATAAATACTGTAAGTAGAATATTAAATACTCCTCACTATGGTGAGGTTCACATCATGATTCATCCATGTAGAATATGGCTGCTATTTCATGGTCTATTGAAATAGCAGCGCTTTAGAAAATTCAGCTTTTAGATCCGTCTCTGCTATTAACTGTATGACTTATTTAGGTCATTTCCATATTTAGAAGCTCTAGGATGGTCTGTTCCAGTTCTAAAAGAGTTAGCTATTTTCTTAAATTGTTAGAAAATTTAAATACATAAATGTAAAATATTGTATATTTCAATGTTTATAATTTTGAGTTGGCAAAAAAAGATACAGAACTACCTTTCATGGAATAAAGGAATGCCAAGACTCCCTGGTGAAGTTTCTTTTCTAGAAGAAACCTCTTGTCTTCTTACCTTAAGGAGACAAAAAAATTATTATACTTTAAATTGCTTCCAAATGCAAATGGGACTGAGGTAATAGGAAAATTTCTGTATTGAAAAACAAATTGATTCAGTTTACACACACATATACACAAACAAAAAAAATGTAATTTTTTTCCTTTAAATGAAATAAAGGAAAATGAAGAAAGAAAGTATTAAGTATTTTTGGAAATTTCTATAATTACTATCTTCTGTACTGGTAACTGAAGGAATTTCTAACATTCGGTTACTGATCAAAATTGGTACTGTTATCATGATCAGAAATTTAAGAATAAAAAAAATCTGTGAATGTTTCCTGATACTCATTAATAATGGCCCATAAATTCAAATCAATGTCTTTGTATTTTGTTATACACTCCTTAAGGAATACAGCTGTAATAGAGGAAGAAAGCCAAGCTGTAGCTTCTTATTTAGCAGATATTTCAAAGGTTTATAAAGACAATGCAATTATGTATTTAAACTGGTTCATCACAAGTTCTTGCCTTTCACTCCCACCTTGTGGCTTACAGTGGTATTACGCTTACTCCAACATTTAAAACTCAGTATTATAAAAAATGTATTAATTTATTCTATGGTTCAACTAGCTTTGTATACTTCTGAAGCTATAAGCCTACAAATTCTCAGATTTGAAGAAGTCCTAATACCATATAATTATAAATTATAATTCGACCCAAACATTGTAATTCTTAAATCCAAATCTAAACCAGAGGACATTTATGTTTAGTGACTTTTAGATTTTATTCAGTTAAGGTCATTTGATAGGTATTAGTAAAATGAAGATTTTACTTATCACCCGAATATATTTTTAATCTTCCTTTTCAAAAGATTTCTTTTTAATTTCTTAGGTTTCTTGTACTTTAAACAAAGACGATTTCAGCCTGTTTTTGGTAAAACTAATATATTCTCCAATTTATTTAATTTATTGCTGTACTTTCCCACCTTTTCTAAATAAACTTTCTAGAGTATTATTTTATAGCAGCTTGGAATTACTAAGATAAAATCTTGGCAATCAAAACAATTCGAGATTTTTATATATTATGAGAGTGAGGCAAAGAAAGGTCATCTTATTGTTGCACACTGACAAACATTTAGGCCATGTCTTCTGGATTGAAACTGCTTTATCGAGCTTAACAAAGCAGAAACACATCAGAAAACATTTTCACATTCACAGTTTGTTTTTAAAAGTGGTAGACAAGGTTTTTCTTTGGTGTTATGTGCAATTAGAACACACAATGGATTTTAGTGTGGAAGAGAAAGAAAGGTAACATTTTACAGCTATCCAACCATTTTAGAACACTACAACAAAATTTGTAAGATTATTATTATTAAATCTACACCAACAAAATCAAAGAGACATATTAAAAGAGTAGAAACATCTGATAATTTAAAGTTAAATAAATTATAATATGTGGTTACACTGAATGGAATGACTTCTTTTTACTCCTAAAAATTAATATATTATTTTGTTAAAAGCTAGAAAGAATCAAAAAGAAGTGCTGTGTAATTTTAGTTTAAAACAGAAGACAGATTACAGAAAATGGTAAAGACAATATTCTAGTTTCCAAAGTCTGACTTTGACATAAACTAAGAATGATTGCATCTGAGGTTAAAGGAACATTAAAAACTAATGGGGATGGGAAGAGGTGAAAGAAGAGGTAGGAAAATGTTAAGTTTTTGTTTGGCTTTATAATTAGCTTGTGCTAACTTACTTCTGTGATGTTTACAGTTGATAATTAGTGTGGGTGAATTTGTTGCAAAAAGACTCCTTGGGTGTGCTGTTGGGGGTAAAAAGAGGACTCACTTATTAAAGAATATGTATTAAGTATCTAAACTAAGGTAATCAGCTTCTTTGGGGTAAAGAATACAGATGGGTTTACTTTTATTTTTGTTCTTATTAAAGTATTATCAGTTATAACTAAGCAATACACTAAGCCTATTATTTACACCAAATAATCTTTTAATATATTTCAGATGAAAACTTTCTTTTCTCTTTTTTTTTTTTGGTGGCGGGGGAGGACAAAGTTTTGCTATATAGCCCAAGCTGGCCTGGAACTCGAGATTCTTCTGCTTCAGCTGGGATTACAGGTGTATACCTCTATCTCTGACCCTCAAAATTTCCAAAAGGGGATCTCTCAACATGTTAGTTGGGAAAAAATGCAAGCAGTTTTCTGAGAGTTGTTTTGACATAGCATTTATTTAGAATGGGTACAGTATATTAATGTTACTTTCCATTGTAGCAATCTGACACAATTTTCTGAAGACTATCATTTATGTTCTGAAGAATTTAGAATTGAACAGTCAATGGCAACTTCAACACTTTTCCCAGAAACTCAGACTTTCTTTTCAATGTTTTCTTTCTTTCTGGCCTGGCTAGAACTCCAGATCCTCCTGCCTCAGCCTCCTAAATGATGGCCTCAATGTTATTTTATTTAATGAAGATTGCTCTATTGAATATCCCAGAGAGTAAATAAACATTAGAAAAAGATAACCTTTATTTTTCTTTCGATTCTCAAATACTATCCAAGTGGAACTTGTATTGCAGGAAGATAAAAATTATTACAACTTCAAATAAGAAAGCAAAGAAATTTTGAACATTATTTTAGAAGATTTCAGGCATTCAACAGATGAGTTTGAGGTACTAAAATTTAAGATACTTAATATCATAAAATATTCTAATTATTAGTTTGGAAATGTGGAACTTTATGGAATGAATGTTGAAGTAAGACATGTCATATACATTTTCAGTGTGACACTAGATAAATCTTTCAATAAACCCATTAAGATAAACCCATCTGAAACTGTTGGAAGATGTTCTGAACTGTTTTCTTAAATTTCCTTTTATGTGAATTGGGAGAATTTTGATTTTGTATAAATCAATTTAAGCTTCACAAAGATGGGTGTTAAATAAAAATATACATGTTCAGGGCCAGTTGAAAATACAGTAATATTTAAGGAGAAAAAAAGAAAGAAAAGTAGCTATTATTTCAGTAGTCTAAAACCAGGTTCATCCTTCATGCAAAAGTAATGGAAAATTGGCCTAGGGATGTGGCTCAGTGGTATAGCACTTGTCTACTATATGCGAGGCTCTGGGCACCATTAAAAGAAAAAGGCTTTGAAAATTGAAAATGTTTTTGTGTTGCTTTCAGAATTTGTTAGATATCAACCTCTCAAAGAAAGAAATGTAAGCTAGGTGTAGTGGTACCTCAGGAGGTGAAGCAGGAAGATCTCAAGTTATGGGCAAGATTCTCTCTCTCTCTCTCTCTCTCTCTCTCTCTCTCCAAAAAGAAAAAATGACAAAAAGGAATATATATTTCCTCTAATTCTTGTCTTTGTTACAGTTGGTACTGTGAAAGTATTTTGTTCAAAAAGAACAAAATAAGACAATTTTTAAAATACAGAAAAGGAATGAAAAAAATTTCATTTGAAAGCTTAGTTTTTCCTTAATTTTAAAACAATCAAAATCAGTAAAGTTAGACTGATTTATGAAATTTTAAAGATGAACTAAGTTCATTAATTCAATGTATATTCTCTCAGATGTAAGAAACCTAATCGTTAAAAGGCTAATTTTATTTTTAATTATTTATTTTTTGCACTGCTGGGGACTGAACCCAGGGCCTTGCACATGTTACATAAGCAATTTACCACTTAGTTACATCTCCAGTCCTGAAAGCCTAATTTTTAAAGTTCTCGATGACACACATTTGAGGTATAGCAATGCCTATCACTATCTTGAGAAAATTCACTACAGAAAAAGGAAAAACAAGTAGTGGGAAAAGAAGCTGAAAATATGGATTCATATATCACATAGATTTTTAAAGCTTATGAATTAAATGTTAAAGGACAAACAGTGACTATTTCTATATATATATATATATAGAGAGAGAGAGAGAGAGAGAAATTTATATATATTGAGAAAAAGATATGGTGAGGTCAAGTATTAGACTTCACCAGATTAAGGAGTAAGTGAAAAAAAGAGGAAGATTAATGTAGAAAACAGAACCAGAAAAAAATTACAAAAAGAGATTTGATAAGAACAAATAAGTTTGAAGACAAAAGGCAGAAAAACATGGAACTTATATTTAATATACATGAATTTATGGACATGTAATATCTATGGTTCTTTCACTCACATTAACATTCCTGAAAATCTAGCAAAGCAAGAACAAAATTCTAGGAGCCTTATCTGCTCTGCATGACACAGTGTGCTAGCATACCCACTTGCCAGTGCGGGAACAACTCCAGGGCAAAATGGGATCCATCCCAGAGTTCTGAAGGAAGTGGCAAGAAAATAAACAATATAAAAATAAAATTAAACACCCCAATTACTTCCAAGTTCTTTACAGGGTTCTGGTTTAATGTAAATCCTCCAAAAATCTCTTATCAATTTAATGCTACAATAAAACATATTCCTTAAAAAAGGGTAAAATGCTTTCCCAGTACTACCTCAATTATTATGATTTCAATTCTACTGACATTAACTTGGAATAAGATTATTATGTTTCTATTACCTATCTTTTTAAGTCTTTCACTTTGTATAAGGGTCTTCTGAATATATCTGATTTTATTTTCATAAGGGATAGAAACATTTAATTGTACAGATGCCTTTTCATACAAAATGGAAACAGCATAACTTAAATGGCTAATTTAAGTAAGGAAGGTTTCTCATACTCCCTTCACGCCTTCCCCAAACACTACATTTAAAATGAACTGTTTTGGGAAAATCCTTTTCTTTAACCACAGATTTAGTGTTATACCATTACCATGATGAACAAAATATATCTTCCTGAAAATAGCTATTACTTAATCAATTTTCATATATGAATTATTTAACTTAATCTACATCATTTTACATTTCAAATAATTATGATTATAAAGTTTGCCTTGAAACTTAGTTTGCTTTGGAGAGATCAAATAATTTGCCTAAAGTCCAGCAAGTAGAGTACCTGTGATTGAACACAAATCTTTTGACCGAGTCTTTTAACTACTCAATCATAGTGCTTGGCTGCTGGAGAAGCTAAGTAGTCCTTTTATCCAGCAGGGGTAGGGAAATAGCTAATGGTAACATTTACTTATTGCACAAAGGCAAAACTCATTCTAAGATGCTAAGACCTGCCTGTCACACAATGAAAAATATTTCTTACTGAGTAGTTACAGATCAAGTGGATTTTTTTTTTTGGTGAGGCTGGGATTAGGTCAAGTTTTGATGTTTAAATGTTGCTGGCAGGTCACTTTGGTATGGTCTTTTTTTGCCCTCAGGGATGTATCAATAGAAATTTACATTTAAAAAACCTTAGACTTAAAGTTCTACCAAACCTCTCACTTGGTGACATAAGCAATTTGGCAATAATTTCTGGGCTAAAATTTCATACTTAAAGTTATTTCTCAAACTTGGTATAGATGTTAAACACTGGACAAAGTATGACAATGGAGTACATTAAATTCTATCCTCACTCAAAATTCCCTTCTCATTTCCCCAACTACCTGTCCAGAGAGGACGAGACATAGTTATAGTAGATGATGAAGTCCTTGCCTGATAATTTCAATATCTGGATCATTTCAAAATCTGTTCCCTTGTAGTTAGGTAACATTTTCTGGGTTCTCCACATATTGAGTGATTTAAGACTGTATCCTAAACATTGTGGATACTGAGCTACTGTATAGACAATATGTTACGTTACATGGTGCTGAAGAGTATTGGCATTTTTGTTTTTACAGCCAACTAACTTGGTTAGCTGACTATAAATTGTTACTTTCATGGAAAACAGCAGCTTGATTTCAGTTCAGTCCTTTAAGCCTTTAGCTGCAAAGTACTCTTAGTTAGTCCTGCTAACCTTTAGTGTTAGTCAAAGATTTGGGATGAGTTTAAACACAGTTTAGGGTCCTCCTTCTCTGGCACTCCTTCCTTCACTCTCTAGTGATAATGGTTACTCTAGTCTCATTCTCCTTCATGATTCTTCTAGGCAGAATGATAGCGAACTTAATGCTGGAATTTCAGCCACTGCTGTTCCTCCCACTGCAACTGTGGTACCATTAGGACAAAACCACAGAAAACTGGAAATTAATTCTTAATTACTTGATCCTCAGTTTTGACTCCTCTCTAAAATATGTGAAGTTCAGTCTCTAATGTCCTCAGGTAGTTGTTTTCTTGTATGGTGTTGGAGTTTGTAACTGTTACCTATGGAGGATTGGGTTGTTAGGTACTAATTTCTCTACAATAGAAGCTGAACGCCTGAACTTTTTTTTCATCCTTCTATTCTTCTGAGATTTCACCATAATTTTCCAGAGATGTCTTATATAATAATCTAATGGCATTTTCTAAACCTCTCATCCTGCTTAATTTGGTAGCATTTCACAACATTGGCCAACTCCTTTTTGACACATTTTTTGCCTATAGAATAATAAGCCATTTCTTCTTAACTTTTGGTGTTTCCATTGGCTCCTCTCCTTCTTAGGCAATAAACGTGGACAAACTCTAAGGTTCAGACCTGGGTATATTACTCTTTCCTCATTACATTCCTTACCTTAGTTATATCAGTCATTCTCATGTCAGCTCTACTGAACACCTCCTAAAGTCTGTCAGGTTCAGGCCTATTCTCTCTTTTTTAAGATTTATTTTATTGATTGATTGATTGAGATCTTCCTTCTCTGCCTCCAGAGTAGCCAGGATTACAGACGTGAGCCACCGAAGCCTGGCTTCTAGACTCTCTCTTAATAGCCATTCTCAATCCATCCAATGTATATTCACTTGTTTTGGGTTCTGCTTCTACTATAGACCACTGAGTTTTAAAACACACACAACCATTTAACCACCTTTTCTTCAAAATTTTCTCAGATTTCTAATTTTCATTGTGTGTGTGTGTGTGTGTTTGGGGGGGTGGTTACTGGGGTTTGAATTATTTTTCAAGTGGGGCTTTTTGTTTGCCTGGAGCCAGCCTCAGACAGTGATCCTCCTACCTAAGGCCGCCTATGTAACTGAGACAGTGGGACCACAGGTGTGTACTACCATGCCTGGCTTACTGATTGAGATGGGAGTTTTGCTAACTTTTTGCCTGAGCTGGCCTTGACTCTCAATCCTTCCCAGTAGCTGGGATTAGAGATGTGAACCACTGCACCTGACCTCCATTTTTCATTTTTAATGTAAGGTTAATTTTCTTAAAATAAGAAATTCTTAGGGTAAGAGAATTCTTAAAGAAACCAAGATTAGGTGTTACTGAAATGATAAATTTTAAAACAAAATTGAGGACCTTGTCAACTTTATCTTCTTCATGTCAAAATGAATGAAAATATATCAAAAAAGTAGGAAAGAGTCTTAGATTCAGTTTATATAAAAGCTATCGCTTTGTCCTCAGGACAAGATGATAAGCAAGAGCTGGGGATAAGAATGAGAATTCTTAGGCTGTAGCATAAAGAGGAGGAGAGAATACTCAATTAGTATCAGAAAGAAGGAAAGTAACGTCTTCTGTGGACATCTATCAGGAATACAGTCCAAATGCTACCAGGACGAGATAAAGACAAGTCAGTGGCTCCCTGTTGTATTATTAGGATAAAATAAGTACAGAGGGAAACCGTCTGCTCTTAAAGCAATTAGGGATAGAAGTAACAGTGAGCAAACCCAACAGATATGGAATTACTTAGATTAAACTGAACTGGGAAGGCAAAAATCATACTGCAAATTGATAAACACAACAGAAGAGAAAAACAAAAGATACCCACTTAGAATTATTTTGTTTCAAAAAAGGACTTATCAGGGAAGAAAAAAAAAATCATAGGTTAATGAAATGGAATGCATGGGAACCACTTTACCATAGTTGTGTTAGGATTCTGAGATACATATTTTTGAATAAAAGTATATGGAAAGATGACTAATTGGTAAAGAGAAACATCTTTCAGGGAAAAAACTTTCGTAACATAGCAAGTCTGCTTAAGCAAGCAAGAGTTCAGAGAGTTTAAGAGTATCTTTGAAGGTATTACAAAGCCAGTAAAGAAAGTTAAAACACCACATTTGGAAAAGTGTTAGCTAGAGATCTTGTGGTTAAACAAAGCTAAGTAGCTTTTTTCACTGTTGGATTTCAGATTCTACATATATTCTTGTGTTTTAAATCACCACACACTGAGTATACAGTATGCAGCATTTCACAGAACTAGGATTTTGTGGGACATTAGGAAAACGCACTAGACAGATTCTTACTGTCACAATGTGTGTGTGTGTGTGTGTGTTGCTAAAGATGGAATCCAGAACTAAGCAGGCACACTACCACTGAGCTATAGCCCTAGCCCTCACTCTCTTTTAACAGATTAAGAGTCAAAATTCAGTTTGTTTTAAACTTAATAGACACAGATAACTGTGAATAATTTATAAACATCATAATTTAAAGTATAATAATGAAAAACAATTATCCAATAAATGTGAAAAGGACTGATGATGAAGTACTACGGTCTTCATGCGTAAAGGTTCCTAAGGGGATACCGCAGTATTCCTAGGGCATGAACATTTTTCAGTAGGATAAGTATATATTTTACTGAGAAAAAAAACAACTAAATTTTTCTAACAGGAAATTATAATCTAGTTAAACCAGTGGTTCTCAAATATGTCCCAGGACCCTGGGAATCCCAGAATCCTTTCAAGAGATCCAAGTTGGGAAAGGGACATTTGCCATGGACTCTGAGTGTTCCTGCACATGTCAAGAATACAAGGCTCTCACTATTCTTTACCTGGATATTTCTCAGGGTTGTGCTTAAAGAGAGCAATCTTAGAGAGAAGGTAATTATCTCCCAAAAAGTAAGTTTGCTTTCTGCTTGCTATAAAGTGAAGGATATCCTAAATTCAATTCTCTCCTTTAATGTAATCCATTGCAGGCATACATCTGGATCTACCTGTGTCACTACCACCCCCAGATGGAAACAAAGCAAACATGTTCTTGCTGCTTGCTGTACTATGACTAACAAAGCCCTTTTTCTCTGGTACAGTTTGTTTTTTCTTCTAGCACCCACAAAACAGTAACTGGTAACTTAATTTGTAAATAGGATAAAATAAAATCCAACCCATGAGGTCAACTATTTTCACAATACCATTAAGACACCATTTATACTTTGCTTTTTTTGTATTGGCATTTACATTGATGATGCAAAAGCAATGGTGAGTACAACTGGTGTTAGAGCATTCCTAATGCCATGGTACCCAATCGCACTGAATGTATTCTTCAATGCTACACATTCAGTTGAAAAGAAAAACAGACAAAAAAACAAGCCACTGTCACCTAAAAAAAATCCTTAACAAAGCAGTAAAAATACTTTATTTAGATTTTGATCTGAAAGTTAGCATCTTTTCAATGTTCTATGTGATACAATGGGAAGTATGCATAAAACACTGCTGCTACATACTGAAGTACAATGTTTGTCTTGGGCAAAAGAACTTGTGTGGCTGTTTGGGTTGCAACCTGAACTAGTCACTTTTTTTTTTTTTAATAGAATGCTATTTTCACTTGAAAGTGACTGACATGAAGGCTATGGTTATTCAGACATTTTCTCAAAAGCAAATGAAGTAAGCCTGTCACTTTAAGGAAAATAAATGAGAAGTGACAAGATTACCAATGATAGAATTTAAGCTTTCAAGTGAAAATTAAAATTTTGGAAAACTTGTACCTGTCACAGTAAACTTGACAGCTACCCAATACTTAAAGACTTTTCTGATGATATCTGTGATGTTAAATGTGATTTTAAAATATTATATAATGAAGTAAGTTGTCACTTGGAAGATCTGTAATCTGTGTAACTCAGTAAATGACCAATTCATGACACTGTAAAATCATACATATGTAAAAGATAGACCAATGGCTTTTTTTTTTTTAGCAGTTCTGGGGCTTGAACTCAGGGCCTTCACATTGAGCCACTCCACCAGCCCTATTTTTGTGAAGGTTTTTCAAGATAAGGTCTCATGAACTTTATGCCCAGGCTGGCTTCGAACTGCGATCCTCCTGATCTCTGCCTCCTGAGTAGCTAGGGTTACAAGTATGAGCCACAGGCGCCTGACAGACCAATGGCTTTTAATGTAGCAGAAAAATTCATTGATATGGTTATAGATGCCATCCTATAGTTAATATTTAAGAAACCATCACTTATCAAATTTTGGTGTAGTATCAAAGAATATCCACAATTGCTAAAAAGGCTTTCCCTTTCCAATGACAAAATCTGTGAGATCAGATCTTCATCATACAGTTCAACTGAAAAAAAATCACAACAGACTGAATGCAGAAGCATTGCATACTACTGGAAAAATATTTTCAAAACAGATTCTGAGAACTTCTAGGATAACAGATTATAATATAATACTAAGAGAAACCAGACTGTCTTGTGGGGACTATCTCTTGTTGAGAGAAAAATTAATCGTTCATGCCTTGGTCAAGAGAAATCAAGACTGGATAGAATACCAACTCTATTTTGTGGGCTTTGGAAAACAAAAACAGAAAGAAAAAAAATAAAAGGGAAACATGAAAAAGGGGACAAAATGGGGATGTAAGGGGAGAAAAGGCAGCCACAATAGAGATACTCAAATTTGCATAGAAGTTAGGGAAGAGAACTTAAAAAGCGATATGTTACTTCTTTTTTTCCCAATTATCTCCAATATTATAGCAAAACAAAACCCTACAATTATGTACTAAATTCATAAACACAGACCTACAGCAGACAAGGAATTAATAATTCAGATTTGGAAACAACATTTCTTTGGATATCAATATATTTTTCTTAAAATTTATGATATCTTTATTATAACACTTTGGGAAAAACCTCTGAAATTTAATGGTAAATTGGATGAAGGTAATTCTTTCTTTCTAATTCTTCTACCAGAGAGAATAATTAATAAATAAATTATAAATAAATACTAGTCTCCTAAGAGGAGTAATATAGAAGTGTTAGATATGAAAAGAGAGTCCAGTCTCTACAGACAAAACTAGGGAGAATAGCACATTTGCTCTGACTGAAAAGGCATGGATTCCCTGTGGTGCTAAACATGTTTTTTTTTTTTTTTTTCAGTTCTTTCTAAGCCCCAGGTTGACATATGCCATTGTATAGTATGTATAATTACCATTTCTGTCTCATAAAAGATTAAAAGAATTGAGCATTAAAGGAACATAGGGACAATTTTTAAAAAATTGAGTAATGAACCTAGTCTTTTTTGATTTTAGTTTTTCAGATACATCTTAAGCTTTTACTCTAGCTGGCCTCAGACTGAAATCCTCTTACCTCCGCCTACCAAGTAGCTAGGATTATAGACTTGTACCACCATGCCTGACTTGTTTTTGAGATAGGGACTTGTTAACTATATTTTTTTGGCCTGGACTGGCTTTGAACCATGGTTCTCCTGTCTCTGCCTCTGAGTAGCTGGGATTTTAGGCATATGCTATCATACCCAGTCTAGAAAATTTAAGTTTACATATCCATGAATATATAACCAAGGTATAGTTAAATAAAAACTTGTCTTCTTTTTCCCACTTAAATTAAAATTTATGCCTCTATTCAAGCCTACCATCAGCTCACTGGGATAAGAATTTGTTATCCCTACTTGAACTAAATTTTGAGCTGCTCAAGCCTAACTTAGGTCACCAGGTATTTAAAATTTTAAATGAAGGTCCTTCATGTTTTATCTGTACCATAAAAGTATAATTGGATTTTGTTTTGTCATATAATTATTCCTAATTATATGACAGGATTAAATAAGATAAAAATTACACGGCAGAATTAAATGTCCTATGGCATTGTTGCATAATACTTGCTAATTGCTTTGGGGCTCAAAAATCTTTGTTTCCTCAATTGGATTATAGTTCCTTAAAGGGGACTGATGTTATCTTATTCATTTTCTGTATCTCTGTCAATGATTAGCAAGGCTGGGCAAATAGAAATTCAGTAAATATTTCTTGTCTTGGACTGGAGGTATGGTTCAAGTGGTAGAACAATTGCCCAGCAAGCATGAAGCCCTGAGTTCAAACCTCAGTACCACAAAGAAAAAAAAAACTTTGTCTCATTGACATGCAAATTTTTAGACATCAGCATTCTTCAAACATGTCACAGTGTCTATATTTACTTGCAATTTCCAGCTGTAGCATAACATATTTCCTTAATGTTAGGACTGATGGCACCTCCACAACTACATCCATCTTTTATTATTTTAAACTTATAAAATCTTTCTGCTCTTCAAAGTTACCATATCTACTGATCTAATCACAATGTAGCTACATTAGAAATTTGGAAACTGTCTATCTTGCATCTTTCAGTAACAATTATTCTCATCAAATTTTTAAACTTTTGATTAATAACTCAGATGAGAAACTGAAGACATGTATGCAAAATAAATTATGTATATATATATATATATATGTAATCAGAAATAATGCATAAAATCAATGTTTATAGGACATAAGCACACATAGCCTATTTAAACAGTTATAAGTTCAAATAAACTCATTTACCTCATATTTTAGATCTTAGATAATCTGAAATAACTACAACATTCAATTTTGATTATTAAATCAACACTGTATGCAAGACAGGGACAGTATTTCTTTGTTCTTCAGTGATGGGCAGTATCAGGTAGACAGTAAAAATTCAGAATTATTGAATGAATGAAGAAAAACAGTATCACTAAGTTCTTTTATATGATCTATGTTAATGCTCTCTATATTTTTTCTTATATCAAAACATGAAAATTTTGTATAACTCCCTATGAAAACAAAAAGTGGGGTAGAAAGATGAGGGCAAACAATTTCTGTTAATCTCTAGACATCTAAGATAGTGTCTGGCTTGGCAAATGAACTACCTCCCAGAAGTAAATATTATAAAAATTTTCATTTCTGACCCATTACAATTCTGGTTTTTAATGAAGTAAACAATAATAATTTACAGGTATATTAAAGTACAGTTACTATGAACACAGTTACTACTTCTGACAACAGTGTTCTGCAGACAAGATGAAAAGTGCTTATCAAGATAACTGTATTTTGTATAATTTGAATATTTATACATATTTTCAATCTTTAAAATTGTTTATAGAAAAGAATTAGTAAAACATGCAATAGGTTCTTGGTTCTCTAAGCACAGTTCAGCTTCTGTAAAGTCTATACTTACATTAGAATTTTAAAAAATTATTCTTAATAATTTTTGGTTTTTTAGGTGATGAAGTATCTTTCCTCTGAGATTGATGATTAGGTTCAGGAAACTGAATTCACTAATAATTTTTCTGAGAGGTGACAGGGATTGAAGCCAAGGCCTTGAGCCATATCCTTTGCCCCTGACCTATTATATTCTGTCAAATTCCTTTATCTTTCATTAGTATTTATCATAACATGAACTAAATACCAGCCTTTCCACCACTCCTTGATCCTGGCACAGTTTTCTACATACCACAAATACTACAATGCCTACGTTGCTCTTAAAATACATCTAAAATGTTAATACTCCTTTCCTCAAGAGATGGAGCTTTATTCCTTGCCTCTGGAGCACTTGGCAACTCACTTCTAATGAATAGAAAAACATGGGAGTGAAGGTATGTGACTTTAGAGACTGGGTCACAGAAAGCACCTTGCTCTCTTCTCTTGGATCCCTTACTTTGAGAAAAGTTAGCTGCCAGGTTTCAAATGCAGCCCATATGGCAAGGCCTTCTGCCAACAGACATGTGAGTGAGCCATCTTGGAAATGGATCCTCCAACCACAGTCAAGCCTTCAGATGCCTGTAGTCCTTGCCCACATTCTGACTTCAACAACATGAAAGATCGTGAGCCAAAACCATCCAGCTAAGTCACTCCTGGATTTCTGACCCATGGAAACTGAGAAAAATAAATACTTGTTGTTTTAAGCTGTCAACTTTTTAAAATAAGTTTGGAGTAACTTGGTATAGAATAGGAAATATAAAGGACATGTAACCTATTGTGGTGTACAAAAGGTGAAACTCAGGTAGTAATGTTAAACTGAGCAATTTTCTCTCATGTTTCTCAATTATAAATAGAGTACAAAGGGTCATCTAATGACAGAGGCTGTGTAACCCTGACCTCATTAAGTCCCTTTAGAAGAAAAATGGACTCATGTATGCTTTCTGTGTAGGAATAATACAAACAGAGGCTGAATTATAAATTTCAGAGTTTTTTGGGGGGAAGTGCTAGGGGATCAAACCCCAGGTCTCATGCATGCTAGGCAAGCTCTACCACTAAGCCACATCCCCAATTCAATTTCATGTTTCTTAGGTAAAATGTTCTAAAAGGGCCCTTTTCTGTTTCATGTACCTCTCTTTTCTCTACTGCTTCATTTCCCAATGCAGACATATAATTGCCATCTGCCAAAATGTACACAAGTCTTTCCCCTCTTGACTATCCCAACAACAAAAAAAGCCCTAAAGGAAACAGATAACCTAAACAAAACAAATCCTTAAAGCCTCCCACCAAACAAAAGGATAAAAGCATTGTGGGTTAGGTTAATAGTGGCTTCTTGGTTCAAGGCATTCCTATTAAAACTTACTAATTCATTACAGAAAGTTCAGTCAATGAGTAGGAATGTAATATTTAGAAACAGATTAGTTTTTCCTGAAGACTAATAACATTAAAATATATTGAAAACAGGAAAAAATACCACAATCGTAACCATTTCTCTATAATGTTTTCTGGGTCTCACTGAATGTCTATGAATGCATACTTCTATAGAGTTGCAACCAACCAATATGGATTTTTTTCATTTTGGGGAAAAACATAATATAATCAAATATTTCAAAGTTCTATAGGAAAGGACTTCTCATATGTATTGGCTAAAAGTGAATTTACTTATAACTCACTAAGTACACATCAATATATATGCCAATGGAAAAGATTTTAATGTCTTTTAAAAATTTTTATTGCATAAATTAATCATATAAAAGGGTTTTACTGTGATATTTATAACATGCATATAATGTACTTTGATCAAATCCATCCCATTTACGTCGCTTTCTTAACCACTCTCCCAGCTCCCCCTCCTTTTTAACAGTTATAAAGATTTCAATTTCAATTTAAATTGCTTGATTAGCCAATTTTTTTTCTAAATGAGGCCTAATTTTTTACATTGAATATGTAGCCACCTCTCAACTATTCAATAAATTAACTTATCCTTTCTTCTAGAACATGTGTCTTTCTCTTTATATATTCAGTGCTCATTGGCACTTTTGCCTAGAGATACATAAAAGAGGAAAAAGATGAAATACAAGACAGTTTAATTTTAATTTTTATTAAATGGTTGTATCACAAGAAGACTGAAAATTAAAATATGGCTATTACATAAGCCTTTCCTATGTTAGTTAAGATAACTCACTGAATTTAGATTTAGTCCTTATAGTCCTTTTAGTTCTTATTTGGGGCTTGTCCTCTACTTACAAATATAGTCACAATTGATGCAACATTATTAATTCTTTGCAAATAAGCTATCTTGGACATGATTTCTGCTACCTAAACAATTTCACATAGTTTATATATGAATATCTATGAACATCTGTAATATATACAGATATATATTTTACAGATAAAGTACTTATCTTACAAAATTAAAACAAATACAACTTAAAAGGATTTCTGTTGAATGTTTTCCTTGAATAGTTATTGACTGGAAAAAAACTAAAAATCTTTAACAGAAAAGAAAAAATTACCCAAATTTAATGTATCTTATACCTTACAATATCCCCTCTGTTCGAAGTTATCCTATTTAAAAGTACCTTGTATATATTCTGAACTGGAGATATTTTATTACCTTTAAAGATATGCTATACATGGAATGACTCTAAGAATTCTGATTATTAAAAATTAATTGTAAATAGTGGCGTTTAGAAGTCTTTGAAATAGGAAATGACCATAAATATTGTTTACTTAAGCATTAAATTTATAAGTCAGTATTTGTAGTAGTTTGATGATTTTATAGTATTCTATATCAGGCTTAATAAAATTTTATTCCAAAAGTCAGAATCATCGCTTCTTAATCTCCTCTTTTGCAAAATAAACCTAAATACTCCAATGCCATGTTTTTTTGTGCTTGCTTATCAAGAAGTTTCAGATAAATAAAATAGAACAGGGTGAGGAAAACTGAATGATTCAAGCAAACATGGACTTAAATTAAAAATGAACTGAATGATAACACAGAGAATTTCTCATTCTAAAATTTTTATTTGTTGAAAAAGATCTGGAAATTAGATTTCTGAGATTATATGTTAAGTAATAATAAGTTAAGACAGTCTTAGTTGTGGGAGCTGTAAACTGAATAGCCATGACAAACAAAGCTAAACTCCCCTATTTTATTTAATAGGAAAGGTATAAATATAGCACTATTGACTAAATAGGTCTTGTTGACATTTTGAATCCTAAGTAGGAGTTATTTTATTCAAAGATGTACCATAAAACCCACTCATCTCATTTGAAAAATTCCTCTTGAAACTTACAAAATTTCAATGACTCAGGAAAACATGGATAATAATACACATTTATACCCACCACCCTGATTGACAAGTTAATATTTTGCCACATCTACTTCAGATACTTTTTATAAGAGACATTACAGATACAACTGAAGCATTCTTATTCCCTTACCAGATGTTACATAATTTCCTTTCTCTCTAATTCAAGACAGGAACATTTTTTTAAAGAAGATATGTAGTCTTCCTGTCTATAATTTATACTTTTAATATATATTTGTGTTTTCACATTGTCATTGTTTTGTGCTTTAAAATTATATGAATTATTCTCATTTTTTAATTAACACTGCTTCAAAATGCAGATATGCTGATACTGAAACAGTTTATTTTGGGATGGGTATGGTGACACAAGCCTATAAGCCAGTGATCAGGAGGCGGAGGTGGGAGGATCATGGTCCAGGTCAGCTCTAAGCAAAGAACCCTATGTGGGAAAAAAACAAAAAAACCTAAAGGAAAAAGGGCTGGGGGCGTGGCTCAAGTGACAGAGTGTCTGCCTAGCAAGTACAAGGCCCTAAGTTCAAAACCCAATACTACAAAAAAAAAGAAAAAATTAGTTGACTTAGTTATTCTCCTGATGGATGTTTAGGATGTAGCATGAACACCTTTGTATATGTTTCCTTGCAGATATAAGTATTTCTTTCCATATTGCTTCAATGAAGACTTTTACTTAAGCTAGTATGATAGATTTTTAAACACTACGTACAGGAAATTGGAGAAAAGAAGGAAGCTTTTTAAAAATCTAGGACATCTGTGTTTTACTATCTACCTTAGTTTAAACTTTTATTTCTTTGTTGAATCCTTCATTCTTTGTTAAATTCTTATGACATAAAAAAAAAGAATACTAAGAAATATGAAACCTAAGTTACATTTTACTTGGAAATAGTTCTTCTACTTAGGAACATTTATGTCATATGTATGTATATGGAAAACTACCATTTAGAATTCCACAAGTGGATCACCTCAGGAAAATAAACTGAGGAAGAAGTCATGTGTATCAGCACAAAAATGCTGTTTTTTGCAAAAACAATGTTAGGGTTGAAAAGAATCTTGTCTACCTTCCACCCATGTGCTACCCACTCAAATTGTGACAAAATACTGACTAAATAATTCACCAAGTATGTGAAACCTAATTTCTCATTTCTTGATTTTTTTTAGGGAATAAACCTGACGTATAGTCTACCTTTGACTGTTTGTCTCTTGGTATTCCTGGCTTCACTTTATCATGTGGCTGATCAATGGTCAAATTATTCTTCCTTGTTTCACTGTCTTCAAGCAGGGGAACATAACTGTAACTGTTATCTGCAAGACAAAAACCTCTTGGACATCAGCAGAAACACTTATTTTTGGTATCACCTTAAAAGTAAAAATGATCAAAACTGTATTTTTAAAAGAATAGATTTTAAGCTATGACTTTTAAAAATTATTTCAATAACAGTTACCTTGACAAGTTGCTCATTTAGATATTTTTCCTTCTCACTAAATACATAAAACCCTTATTCTCCCAAAGTCAGTGGTGATTTTTTTCTGTATAAATGAAATAGCGTTATATGTATTTTTGCATCCTCCTTTGTTTACTTTACTGTATATTACGAACATATTTCTTGTTAGTAAGTTAACATCTATTATCATTATCTTTCTTGGCTACATGCCTAATTCATCTGAATCACTGTAACTTAACTTTTAGACATTTCTTTTCCTTTTTAAAAATTTTTTGGATTGTTTACAAGTTCATTGTAAAGGACATTTCAAAAGGAAAGCTGCATAGGGCAAGGAATGTGGGAAGGAGCACAGAGCTTCCATGCCCTCTTTGGGTGTATCACTCTCCAGGAGCTTTGAGCTCTGATATTTCTTTGTTTCTGACTGTTCATTATTAGAAATTATATGTGACACATATCCTGCATATACATCTTTGAGAACTTGCACAAATTTTCTTATGATAACTGCACTTATTGTATCAGAACTATTGAGAAACAATAGAAAAATGAAACAGAAAAACATAAAATTCCACCTTTCCTTTCTCTAAAAGGCTCAAGAAATACATAAAAAATTAGTATGAACATACCTCGACCAGAATTCACAAGAAGTAACTGTGATTTTAGCTTGTCAATAATAGTTTGTTGAAGTGACAGCTGTTCCTGTTGCTCACGGATTCTCTGCTCATAGTTCTCAGTCTGCTGGCAAGAAAACCAGTTAGCCTATTTACGGACAGACATGAACATATATTTACTGTCCATTAATAAATAGACAGGGATTGCCATTTCCCAGGTACTGGAAATTTTATTTATGAGTTACAAACTGGCTCTAGTAATACACTTGCAGATGTTATAGACATTAGTGATTTAAAGCACTTAAAAAAACATCTTATTTAAAGAAATTTCACCCACAAGTTTGACATTATGGTCTCTTGGTCTTTCAATTAGGGTAAAAATAAGAATTTAGAATTTAATCCTTAAAAAAAAAAGAAAAAGCATGAATGATAAGACAGATGTTACATTAAAGTTATCCTTTAAAAATATCAATTTAAAAATTAAAATGTCATGCTTTTCAAATAAATACACTTCTGAATTCATTCTTTAGAATACAAAAACAAAAGAAGTAACTATAAGGAACTATCAAAATAAGAGGGAAAAACACAAATTACAAAAGCATACTGGTCAAAAAGTTATTTTCTAAGTTTTAGTAAATCAACAGAACACCAGGAATAATCCTTAGGATGTATTTAAAATACCATAGTTTCTCTTATAGTATTATTCCATCCATTTTGCTATTTTATTGCAATGACTGTGAGAATTAAGCAATGAAAAAAGACATGACTTGTGGGGGTTAGGGAATACAGATGTTACAAACATTCAAATAAATTTGAAAATGTATCACAATTACCAAATTAACAAAGTTTTAAAAATGTATTAGCTAAAAGTAGTATAGAGTTCTTTACTAATTTCTGTCACTGGAGGAACAAAAAAATAAATGACTAAAATGCAAATTCCTTGACTATGAAGGGATCCTAACAATCTTGGCATGGACTTCAGTATATACTAGATAGTTCACTTTAACTTGACCCCTATAATTAGTGAATCTCTATTATTTTCAGACACCAATGAGCCTAAAGTTCTTTATAAGGTACACAGCTATTCCCAGATTTTCAAATGTAAATTAATTTTAGAAATTAAATCAAAATACTACATTTGCCCAAATAAAAGGTGATTTTTAAAATAAGACACTTCCAATGGGAATACAGTTATTCATGTTGTAAGTAACACAAGTGGTGCACTGTCTTTGTATGTTGCCTGAGGGCAGTCTTACATAATTTGGCACTTCCCACAGAAATCTGCAAAACATGTTAAATACATGCTATTGAAAAGGAAAGGAAGAATCCAAGTAAATTTATTAACAAAAGAATGAATCTTATGGGTCTTCGGACTTCATGTTCAGTAACAATGAGTCTCAGAACAGTCCCAGATACTCTAGTTCAGAGCAAGTTTCTCAGGATAAGACATCTTATGTCTACATAAATTCACATCTAAGCTGAATAATGCAAACACCTACAGCAATTTTTTTGTTTGTTTGGTGGGAGTAGGGTTTGCACTCAGGGCTTCAAGCTTGCAAAGCAGACACTCTATTGCTTGAGCCACACCTCTAGTTCATTTTGCTCTGGTCATTTTGGTGATGGGGGTCTTGGGCACTATTTGCCCAACTGACCTTGAATCTTGATCCTCCTGATCTCAGCCTCCCAAGTAGCTAGAATTATAGGTATAAGCCACTGGTGCTTGGCTACAGCAAATTCTTAACCTTACAATTACCTCAGTAAACATGCTCTGGTCTTCTCTATCTACTTCTTACGTATTTAGGACTTTCTTCAAAGTACTCAAAGTTCTTTACGACCATCAGTCAGTAATTTTTTATCTTTTCACTATACTTTGGTAGACATAAACATTCTACTGTCCAAAGATTAAGTAACTAGTCCAATAAATTTGGCAATCTAGAGATAGGCCCATAATAAATATCTAAATTATTCAAATCTCAGTCCTTCCTTTACCATAGGTTTTTTTTTTTTTTTTTTGGAACCAACTCAGAAAGCTTCTGTCAGTAAATTTTCACCTTTTACTCTCTGGCTTAAAAACATATTTCAGCACATCTGCATACAACATATTATAACAAATGAATAATGCTGAAATGTGTCCAATAGCTGGGAAAAATTAATAGACCAATGGCCACTTCATGTGGAAGTCTTAAACTATTGCTTAAACTACTTGGTAATGTACTATGAAGCTCAAGTAAATTCTGCAATAGTTTTTAAAACTCAGTACTTTTAAAGTATAGCAGAAGAAATAGAATAGCAATGATTCATGTTCTCCAATTCTGGTCTTCCCCATGTACAACTTCCCTGTAGACGATCAGCATCTCATGGGCAGAGACAATTTCTTTCTGCATTTGTAGAGTATTACCTATATTAAGACCCTCAATAAATATTAGTTGAATAGATAAGCTAATTAAATTGTTAATGAAGTATCAAGAGAAACAGATATGCCTTCAGAAGTGACCTGAAGGAATGAATGGAGGGAGAAATGGCTCTGCTTATATTTTTCTGTAAGGAAAACTAAAAAAAAATTCAAACAAGGTTAGTAGGTAAATAAGATAAAAAATTAAGTTTAAGAAAAATAAATGCAAAAGTTGGATTTTTGGGGGGCAAAAAGAAAACTTATGCTGTTAGAGAAAAAGACAGTAATTTAAAAAGACAAAAATACATATTTTGAAAAGTATACAAAGATTATAAATTCAGAAGATATTATATCAAATTGGGAAATAACCAGTAAAATTCAGTTTATTTGCTCTGCTTGAAAACTCAAGTGAAACAGGGTTTTTTTCTTTTTATGAAATTTTATTTACTGAACAAATATGAATAAACATGTATCTTGAAAATCCTTTTAAAAGGTCAGGTAACTGTTGCACAGTCATAGTGTTTTCAAAAAACAATACAGTTACAAAGCAGTTGCATTCCAGTACTATCAAAGACGCCACAAAACAGAAAAATCACTAACAACTACATTGAAAATGTACAACAGCAATGTCTTGTCAACACTTCTGTACAGAGCACAGACATGACAGCTAAAACAGACAGAAGAGAAGATGCTTTTGACAGCCAGTGTGTGTGAATGATTCTTTGAGTCAGATGGCAGCAACAAGTTACCAACTAGGAGATCTGCATGACAACTAACCATCCATCTGTATCAAACACCATCTGGCCAAGATGACTCTGGCTTCTGTGTATTTGACACTCCTTATAATTCCAAAGACTAGCAAAACAAGTGGTCTACCAGTATCTAAAAAGGTAATCAGGTACTTAGGTACTTGTGCCATAAGGTGCTTTGTGTTCTATCTTAGTGTTCAAAGCAAAACTTAAAACAATGGTGATCAGATGTGGTATACATCTTAAATTTATTTAAAATAATGGCTGACCATACAACTCTACTCTATCATAAATAAAACAAAGACATTGTCTTAAGAATTGTCCTTTTATGAAGGTAAAATTCTAATGTTTTCAAAACTAAGATACCATATTTTCAATAATTTTGGACATAGAATTGTTCGAGCTTTCATGAGTTTTATAAATATGAGGATAGAGTTTTGTAAATTGATTTTTTCCTATTGCTAATATTGAACATTTTCATGTTTAATATTTCCAAGGTTTTATTTCCTATATAGGGGAAGAATTCAAATGGCCTTATGTCATCAATAATACTCCAAATAGGTCAAGCATCATTTCTTTTCTTCTTCTTTCTCAATATTCTGAGAAATACTGTGGCTTCCTTCTAATGACTTACTAAGGAATAGAAAAAACTATTAATTTAGACACAAATTTATTAAAATCCATCTTGAAACTTTGGTAAACTAAGCTTTAACTTCAATTTTAGGGTTTCTTTCAAAAGTATGAGATCATATACTCTGGCATATACCTAACTCTCTCCTCAACCATTCTCTGCCTACTACATTGTAAGGCCCACAAAACCCTGCCCTCCAAATACTAATATTTATCTAAGAAATATGCAATCTGACAGATATCAAATTACCAATTAGATTACTATCAGGTGACAATACTGTCACCAATTTCTCAGTATGCCAAGTAGTAAGCTATGACAAACTATTTTTACTTTACAATCCTGTTTTGGTCCTGATTTATTTATCTGCTTCTTTCTCTATGAAATGAAAATAACATTTACCTAAAGATTGAAGAGCTGGTATATATAAATTATCTGTTACACATTAAGCTCTTTGTGAATACTAGCCCCTTTCCTTTAATGCTGAACATTGCATCCACATAATATCTAGAACTATGGGAGTGGAACCACTGCAGAGTACCCACCAGGGAAATGCTCAGCAAAGCCATGGGGTTTGGGTCATTGCAGAGTTCCTGAAAAGGCAAAGTTTAGTGGAGTTGTTGGGGCAGACCCCAGACTGGTAAAGCGACCAGCGTGCAACTTCAGTTTGGGAGAGCCAAAGGCATGTGACTCCAAATCAGGAGAGTTGCAGCCAGCAAAGTTGTGGGTGCAAGATCACCCAGAGCTTTGGAGCTCAATCTCCACCTCAGTGTGTATAGGAGATGGGATATGATGGACTTAAAGAAGATCCTCAGGACTCAAGACAACATTTTCTCTGTTGAGTTTTGAATTTAGTTATCCCTTTCTTCTTTCCCGTGGTTCCCTTTTGGAATTTGGAATGCCTATTCTATACCTGTCATACTATAGTATTTTAGAAGCACAGAACTTTTTTAATCTCCTAGGCTCACAGCTAGAAAAGAAAAGAACTTGCTCCAAGACGAATTATACCTTGAATCTCACCTATCTCTGATTTAGATGACATTTAGATGAGGCTTTGGATGCAGATTTTAAAGTTGATGCTAGAATGAGTTTAAAGTTGGTGCTTAACTCATTCTAGGGGGAATGGAATGAATGCAAGTCACATAAATGATTTTTGGGGGACAGGGGCAGAATGCTATGGTTTGAGTGTATACCCTCCAAAATTTTTGTTGAAACTTAATCCTTATTGTGGTAGCACTAAGAGGTAGGGCCTTTGAGGAGGAGATTAGGTAATTAGGAGTGATCCTCCCTCATGATTGTGATTAAGGCATTATAAAAGAGCCTTCACACAGTTCAAACCTTTCTGTCACTTCTGCAGGTGAGGACATAGTATTCACCCACAGGTCCCCCTTCCAGGATGTAGCAACTGCCATTATCTTGAAAGCTGGACCCTCACCAGACACCAAATCTACTGGTGCCTTATTATGAGACTTCTCAGACTCCAGACTATGAGAAATAATTTCTATTATTTGTAAATTACCTAGTCAAAGGTATTTTTGAAGCAGCATAAATGAACTAGTTAGATACCTAGTAAACAGTGCATATATCCATCAATAAAAGCTCTGATTACCAGTGAACTGTTACCACATAACAATCCCATACTTTAAGACAGTTTTCTCAGTCTTTTTTTCAGTTCATTACAGCTTAAGACTCAGAATTTTCTTTTTAACACATCAGTGTGGTACCTCCATTGAGTTAAAAATATTCTGTCAATCAAGAAACAAAGAAACACACACAAAAAAAATTCCATTGTTCAAAGTTTACAAAGAGACAAAATGGATTAAAAATTATTAAAGAGGTGGGTGCTGGTGGTTCATGTCTGTAGTCCTAGCTACTTGGCAGGCTGAAATCAGGAGGATTGTGGTTCCAGTACTGTCTGGGCAACAAAGTTTGAGAAACTCCCATCTCAAAAGGAAAAAGCTGGATGTGGTTGTGGGCACCTGTCATCCCAGTGATGGTGGGAAGCATAAAATAGGAGGATCATGGTCCAAGCTGGCCTGAACAAAAAGTGAGACCCTAATCAGAGCAAAAAGAGCTGGAGATGTGGCTCAAGCTGTAAAGTACCTACCTAGCAAGCACAAAGCATTGAGTTCACACTCCATTACCAATCACCCCCAAAAAACCAACAAAAATTAAAGAACAATTAATGGCTATTAAAATTTACAAAAAATTGCACTGTGTACAAATGCAAAAAATAAAAAAATGACCATTACCACGAACACAACAAAAGCAAGGTATATACCTACAACTTATGTACAGATATAACAGACCCTTCCCTTTGCATTCCATTCTTCCTCAGGGGTAACTACTACTGACATACACTTTCAGAATTTCTATTCTCATTCTCTCTCTCTCTTACTTTTTTTAAAAATGAGAAATGTTCTGCAACCAAAATTTTCAATTCAGAAACACATTATCATCATGCAATCATTTCATTGTAAGTATTACTATGTGCTCAAATCAGAGAAATTTGTTTTCTTTATCTCATTTAATCCTTCAACCAACCTTCCAAAGAGATTTTTTCTCACATTTGACAGATGAGAAAATTAAGGCTCAACAAGGTATAAAATAATCTGTCTCAGGTTTTCCAGTAGATAGAAGAGCTAGAATATGAATGTGTATTTGTCTGACCACAAAGCCTAATCTCCTGTGTCATATCACGTGAATATACCTAGCTCTCTCAGGGCCCACTTTTTGCTATATACTCTCTTCTTAGGTAATCTCACCGTGCTAGTGGCTGGCTATATGCTAGTGATTCAGATTTCTCCTTCTGGTTCAGACTTCCTTTGATCTCTGGATCCGTGTGGCCAACTACTAAAGCACTTCCAATTTTATACTTTACATATTCTATTGCCTCACAAGATGGATCTAGTCCTTTCCTTTTCAGTATGTAGTACCACTACCTATACAGAAAGTTGTAACAATTTTTTGCAGTACTGTGGATTGAATTTCAGGGTCTTCTGTTTGCTTAGGCAAGCACTTTACCTCTGAACTACATCCCCAGCCCCACCATCTTTTGATATGGAATAAGCAAGTAGAAAGGGAATAATAACACTAGGAACCAGAGAACAGGTACAACACATCTGGGTGCATTTTGCCAAACATCCTTTTCCACCATTGTCCTAAAGTAATGATGGACTACAGTTAAAGTGACTTCTTGGTACAGCAGCCAATATACCCAGCAATGACCCCAAAAGGGATTTTCCCAACCTTAGAGGTTAGCCAGAAGCCTCACCTACATCTCATTACAGTTGAGGTTCTATGTACACACCTACCCTCAAATCACCATCATGGCTCTGAGGATACTTTATTAGATTAATTAGTTTTTAGAAATGCCCTCCCATTAATCTTTAAAGAAGTCCTCATAATTATGCACATAAAATTGACACATATAATTTCCTGCAACCCATAAAAATGCCTAACACCAGTGACTCACTCCACCTATAATCCTAGCTACCCAGGAAGCAGGGATCAGGAGGATCATGGTTTAAAGCAAGCCCAGGAAAATACTAGACCCTGTCTTGAAAAAAACCCATCACAAAAAAGGGCTGGTGGAGTGGCTCAAGGTGTGGGTCCTGAGTTCAAGCCTTAGTATCACCAAAAAAATGCCTAAGATCTGGGTGCTTGGCACTCTTGACTGCTTGGTCAAGCTGCATGCTCTCACTTTCCTTTGAGGATTTACTACTGCTTTGCATTTGCTTCTGCTTCTATAAAATCTAGCTTTTGCTTAAAAAAATCTTGCTGTTTTAAAAATTTTCTGCAGTGAGACCAAGGACCTACCAGTTGTCTGTCCTGACACTTTGACATCTACTTGTATAGCCAATCCATTACTAACTGTAACAGTAATCTTCGAAATCTCTCAAATATATCATAAATTTTAATCACTAATGCAGCTACCACAGTTCAAGTCATCAAAACCCAGGACTATGGACTGCTCTGATAGCCTATCTGCTCTCCTTAAATTTATCAGATAATTTATTCTCTACAATGTAGCCATTGTATTCTCTGCAAAATACAAATCTAATCACAAGAACCTGTGCATTCCTCTTACCTTTATCACCTGACCAAACCCTAGAAAACCCAAGTAACCTTAAATGGTTTCTTACTGCTCTTAGAATAAAGAACCAAATGTTCTTAATATGGCTTCCTAAGTCCTTATAGTCTTGTCCCTGACTCTTCTCATTGCACTATTTCCCATATACTTTCAGTTCTTTTAGAAAAGTGGATCTTTATGTGCTCTTTCAAAAATCACTTCATAATGATGATCTCCTTGGACCTCCTAGATTAGGTCAAGTCCCTATTAGTCATTCTAATAGCAGTTTACCTTTCTTCTTGATATTTACAAAGGTTTGAAACCACATTTGTTTGGTTAGTCTATGCTTTGCTAGACTGCCATCACTCCATGAAGTAGAGAACATGTCTGCTTTATCATTGTAGATCCACAACTTAGTGTATTTCCTGATACACAACAGGTGCTCAAAATATTTTTGCACAAATGTCATAATGTAAATATTTTTATTAACAAATTTCCTTGGACATACATACTATACATATGCATAAAAGTTTTGACGAGACCCATTTCTGGGAATAAAAATCTGAAAGAAAAGATACAGAGATTTTAAATTCTGATGGATAGAAAACTATATGTTTAAGTACTGACAATGTATTATAGAAGAAAGAAGGCTTCAATCAGAAACTACCAGAAGTATCTTTATTCTAAAACCTGTAGCTGCAATAGAAAAAAACAGAATGAGATAGTTTATCTTCATTAACACTTTACACAAAGGATATATTGTTGGGGAACACAGAAAGGGGGAAAAAGGGTAGTAAACAATGAGGCCATTTACAACTTAAATGAAAGTGAAGGTAAATTTTTTTTTTAAAGTAGTACTCATTTTATGCCTTCATGTAATCATCTAAAACATGATTACAAGCTTTCAGAAGTAAAACTTGAGGCTAAGGATTTTTACTTGCGATAGGTCAATACTAACTCTAAAGAAAGCAATGGGACAATAAAACCATCCTTACTGCTTTATACTTATTGTCAGAAAAACATTTCAGAGTACCTATGATAAGAAGAAAAAGACAGAGCATAGCTAGATTTAGTCTTGTTTGAGGCCTTCACCTCAGCCTCACTGGTTAGTCAGTAAGTATCGGTATTTAAAAAATTAGATGGTTTTAAATATTATTCATTCTTTCCCTTTCTTACCAGTACAAAGAAAAAACAACTTATAGCATAGTACCTGAACTATCCTAGAATCAAGAAAATTGTTTCTTTCTGTATAAGACTGTCAGCTTTTCTCCTTTAATCAAGATTGGGCAAGAAGAGACAATTTTTTATATCATATATTTCTTTTCAACAAACATATTTATATTTTCTAATTACATAATGCAAAGAATTTTGGGACAAGCAGGAAAGGTCAGCTGCAGAAAGTCTTCTATAATCTAATCTTTTATACATGGCAATCAGTTTTTAATTTCAGGTATATCTGTTATTTCTGATTCTTCAAAGAAGCAATAGAAGTTATATAAGTCCTTGTTAAAAATATACAGTTTCTCTTACAGAACAGTGGCAGAATTCAATGAAAGGCAACCTGGTGTGAGTAATTGTTAAATATTTAATTCCACATATGGACTATTGTGATACTTGAAACTCTCTAGGCAGCTTCAGCATAGTCAGCCAACTTATGTGCAAGAATGCTAATTATTTCCCATGTCCATTCTCTTCTTTCTTTTAGTAATATAGTTTTAGCTGAGTACTTGGTCAGACACCTAGAGGATATATTTACCACCCTTTCTCACTAGTAAATTTGACAGACACAGAATGTGAACAAAATGATCTGCACAAGTAATGGACAATATCATTTTTAAAAAGCTGTTTGTTCATTTCTTCTCTCACCCTTTTCAGTGGCAGGGAAATGGTAGTAAGTAGACTGGAACAGCCACTGTGATTTCAGAAGATGCATTTTAAGAATGGTAGAGGGCTTGGAGACTTGCCTCAAGTGGTAGAATGCCTATTTAGCAATCATGAAGCCCTGAGTTCAAACCCCATGACCACAAAAAAAGTAACAATAATGGTACAGTTGCTTTTTAAAAACAGTTATATACTCATTTCTGGACTGTTATATGACAAAAGTTAACTTTTATATTACTTAAGCACTGTATTTCTTGGTCTATTTGTAACAGCAACTTATCCTGTACAACAATTCAGTTTCAAAAGAAGTACAAATGGCCAATAAACACATGAAGTGTTCAATATCCTTAAGCCATAAAGGAAATGTAAATCAAAACTACACTGAGATTCCATCTCACCCCAGTCAGTATAGCTATCATGAAGAAAACAAACAACAATGCTAGCGAGAATGGGAGGGGGAGAAGGAACACTTATACACTGTCAGCATGACTACATTAGTGCACCTAATATGGAAATAGTATGAAAGTTCTTTCCTCAAAAAAAAGTAAAAACAGAGCTACCATATGCTCTTGCTATACCACTCTTGAGCATATACCTGAAGGAATGTCAACATATAACAAAGATACCTGCATACCCATGTTTATTACAGCACTATTTGCAACAGTCAAGTTATAGAACCAGCCTAGGTGCCTATTAATTAATGAAAGAATAAAAAATGTGCATATAATGTGTGTAAAATGTTTGCAATAATGGAGTATTATTCAGCCATAAAGAAGAAATTATGTCGCTTGCAGGAAAATGATGGAGATCATCATGTTAAGAGAAATAAACCAGAAAAATACTGTATGTTTTCTTTCACATGGGGAATGTAGAGCTTAAAAAAAAAAAAGGGCAGGGGAAAAGAGATGATGGGGAGCAGAGTATGATCAAAGTACAATATATACACATATCAAAAGTTCACAATGAACCCATTAAAAATTTGTTTAAAAAGGGGGGTTATGCTAGAGGCAAGAGAAATAAGAAAGAGTAATAGAGGGGATGAATATGATCAAAGGGCATTATATGTATGTTTGGATATATCGCAATGAAACCCCTCACTTTGTCACGTTGTAAATAAATATATGCCAATGACATGTTTTTAAAAAACAAAAAGAATATGCAGTATTAAATGTAAGATTTTGGGGGGAGGGGGCTGTGCTGGGGATCAAACCCAGAGCTTCATATATGCTAGGCAAGTACTCTATCACTAAGCAATACCCCTAGCCCTTGATTTCATTTTTTAAAAAATTTTTATTTTATTCATATGTGCATACAATGTTTGGGTCATTTCTCCCCCCATCCCCCACCCCTTCCCTTAACCCCCCCTCTTACCTCCCCTACCCCCTCGCTACCCAGCAGAAACTATTTTGCCCTTATGTCTAATTTTTTAAGGGAGAGTATAAGCAATAACAGGAAGGAAAAAGGGTTTTTGCTAGTTGAGATAAGGATAGCTATACAGGGAGTTGACTTGCATTGATTTCTTGTGCATGTGTGGTATCTTCTAGGTTAATTCTTCTTGAACTAACCTTTTCTCTAGTTCCTGGTCCCCTTTTCCTATTAGCCTCAGTTGCTTTAAAGTATTGCTTTAGTTTCTCTGCGTTAAGGGTAACAAATGCTAGCTAATTTTTTAGGTGTCTTACCTATCCTAATACCTCCCTTGTATGCTCTCATTTTATCTTGTGATCAAAGTCCAATCCCATTGTTGTGTTTGCCCTTGATCTAATGTCCACATATGAGGGAGAACATACGATTTTTGGTCTTTTGGGCTAGGCTAACCTCACTCAGAATGATGTTCTCCAATTCCATCCATTTACCAGCGAATGGTAACATTTCGTTCTTCTTCATGGCTGCATAAAGTTCCATTGTGTATAAATACCACATTTTCTTAATCCATTCGTCAGTGGTGGGGCATCTTGGCTGTTTCCATAACTTGGCTATTGTGAATAGTGCCACAATAAACATGGATGTGCAAGTGCCTCTGGAATAACCTGTGTCACAGTCTTTTGGGTATATCCCCGAGAGGTATTGCTGGATCAAATGGTAGATCAATCTTTAGCTTTTTAAATAGCCTCCAGATTTTTTTCCAGAGTGGTTGTACTAGTTTACATTCCCACCAACAGTGTATCAGGGTTCCTTTTCCCTGCATCCTCGCCAACACCTGTTGTTGGTGATGTTGCTAATGATGGCTATTCTAACAGGGGTGAGGTGGAATCTTAGAGTGGTTTTAATTTGCATTTCCTTTATTGCTAGAGATGGTGAGCATTTTTTCATGTGTTTTTTGGCCATTTGAATTTCTTCTTTTGAGAAAGTTCTGTTTAGTTCACTTGCCCATTTCTTTATTGGTTCATTAGTTTTGGGAGAATTTAGTTTTTTAAGTTCCCTATATATTCTGGTTATCAATCCTTTGTCTGATGTGTAGCTGGCAAATATTTTCTCCCACTCTGAGGGTGGTCTCTTCAGTTTAGAGACCATTTCTTTTGTTGAGCAGAAGCTTTTTAGTTTTATGAAGTCCCATTTATCTATGTTATCTCTTAGTTGCTGTGCTGCTGGGGTTTCATTGAGAAAGTTCTTACCTTAACCTACTAACTCCAGAGTATTTCCTACTCTTTCCTGTATCAACTTTAGAGTTTGTGGTCTGATATTAAGATCCTTGATCCATTTTGAGTTAATCTTGGTATAGGGTGATATACATGGATCTAGTTTCAGTTTTTTGCAGACTGCTAACCAGTTTTCCCAGCAGTTTTTGTTGAAGAGGTTGTCTTTTCTCCATCGTATATTTTTAGCACCTTTGTCAAAGACAAGTTGATTATAGTTGTGTGGCTTCATATCTGGGTCCTCTATTCTGTTCCACTGGTCTTCATATCTGTTTTTTTTGTCAGTACCATGCTGTTTTTATTGTTATTGCTTTGTAATATAGTTTGAAGTCGGGTATTGTGATACCGCCAGCATTATTCTTTGGACTGAATATTGCCTTGGCTATTCGTGGCCTCTTGTGTTTCCATATAAATTTAACGTAGATTTTTCAATCTCTTTAATGAATGCCATTGGAATTTTGATGGGAATTGCATTAAACATGTAGATTACTTTTGGGAGTATAGACATTTTTACTATGTTGATTCTACTAATCCATGAGCATGGGAGATCTCTTCACTTTCTATAGTCTTCCTCAATCTCTTTCTTCAGAAGTTTATAGTTTTCCCTGTAGAGGTCGTTCACATCCTTTGTTAGGTTTACACCTAGGTATTTGATTTTTTTTGAGGCTATTGTGAATGGAATTACTTTCATATATTCTTTCTCAGTTTGTTCATTACTAGTGTATAGAAATGCTAATGATTTTTCTATGTTGATTTTATATCCTGCTACCTTGCTATAGCTATTGATGGTGTCTAGGGGCTTTTGAGTAGAGTTTTTTGGGTCTTTAAGGTATAGGATCACATCATCTGCAAATAGGGATATTTTGACAGTTTCTTTACCTATTTGTATTCCTTTTATTCCTTCTTCTTATCTAATTGCTGTGGCTAGGAATTCCAGTACTGTGTTGAATAGGAGTGGAGAGAGTGGGCATCCTTGTCTAGTTCCTGATTTTAGAGGGAATGGTTTCAGTTTTTCTCCGTTAAGTATAATGCTGGCTGTAGGTTTGTCATATATAGCTTTTATAATGTTGAGGTACTTTCCTTCTATTCCTAGTTTTCTTAATGCTTTTATCATGAAATGGTGTTGGATCTTATCAAAGGCTTTTTCTGCATCTATTGAGATGATCAAGTGGTTTGCTTTGCTTCTGTTAATGTGGTTTATTACGTTTATTGATTTTCATATGTTGAACCACCCCTGCATTCCTGGGATGACGCCTACTTGGTCGTGGTGAATGATCTTTTTGATGTTTTGTTGAATTTGGTTTGCCATTATTTTATTGAGGATTTTTGCATCAATGTTCATTAAGGAGATTGGCCTATAGTTCTCTTGATTTCATTTTTGAAAAATGACTCATATACTCTGAAGGGATACATATCAAACTGCTAACAATGATTGTTCCTGGGGAGCAATATCGCTATATTCTGTATAGCTTGAATTATTCTTTTGTGAATAGGGATTAGATGTTTTTGTAATTAAAGCCAATAATATTTTCACAATCACTTATCTGCCCTATTTCTCTTTACAGTCCTTATCAACTTAGCATACTCGAGTGGCATTGCTTGACAGGGTGCTCTTGAATAGATATGGCATACTAACTGACTCTAAAATTGCAGTAAACTACAGGAAATACTGGCTTTGTGTTTGGACAGTTAATGGTAAAAGGCTGGTCCATGACAGATAAACAACAATAAAACATAGCTAGTAAGAGAATATGTGCTGGAACAATTTTTTTATTTTTGTAATACATTTTTTAAAACTGTGGTAGGGCTGGTGGAGTAGCTCAGGTGGACATACCACTACATTTCCACCAGCAATGCACAGGAGTTATTTATCCATATCCTTTCTAATACTTTTGGTTTCTTTTTTGGATAGCACTCATACCAATGGGTGTGAAGTGGTACCTCACTAATCTATTTTTAATTTAGTTGCCTTTGCTTTTGGTATCATGTCCAAGATATTACTGCTGACCCAATGTCACCAAGTTTTGCCCTTGTGTTTCCTCTAAGAGTTTTTATAGTTTTAGTTTTTACACTTTGGGCTTTGGTCTTAATTTTTACAAAATGGAAAAAGGTAAGGGTCCAATCCATGAACCTGGAATTTCTTTCTATATTCTAGTGTTTTTGAAGTTCCTCCTGACTGCTGAGATTACAGGTATGTACCATCACACCCAGCCTGTTTTTAAATTTCTTTCTTTCTTTTTAAGTTGTATATAGAATTTTTATATGTTGATTTTGTATTCTGTAACTTTACTGAAATTATCCTAACAAGGCATGTATGTGTGTATAAATGCTATAGTTTTTTCCACAGGCAGATCATGTCATTTGAAAACAAATAATTTTACTTCTTATCCAATTTTAATGCCTTTTATTTATTTTTCTTACCTAACTGCTCTGGCTAGGATTTGTAGTACTTCTATCATAGGTTGAATAGAAGTGTATATCCTTATCTTATTCTCAATCATAGGTGCAAAGCTTTCAGTCTTTCATCCTGGAGTATAACAGTCTTTCATAAATGGATGTTATTATGTTGAGGCAATTTTCTACTATTCCTAGTTTACTGAGTGTTTTTTTTAATCATAAAGCTGAGTTGAATTTTTATCAACTGCTTTTTCTGTATCAGTTGGGATGACTGTCTCTTTTTCTTTAATCCTATTAATGTGGTATAATGTATTTACTAATTTTGTATGTTCAATCATCTTAGCATTACAGGAATAAATCTCAGTCATGGTGTATAATCCTTTCAATATGTTGTGAATTTGGTTTGCTAGTACATTGGTGAAGTTTTTGCATCAATATTATCTTTTTGAGCTATTATAATAGAATTCTGAGACCAAGTAATTTACAAAGAATAGAAATTTTTTTCTCACAGTTCTGGAGTCTGAGAAATCCAGATTAAGATGCCAGCACAAGGACCTTATTGCTATATCATCATATGGTGGAAGGACAAAGAAGGAGGGCAAGAGGAGGTAGAACTCACCCTTTCATAAGGTCACCTCTTAAATCTGTTCAAAGTTTTAGCTCTTACTATTGTTATAATGACAATTAAATCTCAATATGAAGTATTCAGGGAACATTCCAATAATTTCAAATGACTTGTCTTTAAATTCACTGATTCTTCTGCCTATATGAGTCAGCTGTTAAATCCCTCTAGCAAAATTTCCAATTCCTTAATTTTTGAGCTCCAGAATTTCTTTAGCTTTTTTTTTATATTCTATAGTTGATATTCTGTATCACTGCTTTACTTTAGTTCTTTGTTTATTCATTACTTTAGAGTTTTGAGCAAATTTAAGGCAGTTGTTTTAAACTCTTTGCCTGGTTAAGTCTAATGTATGTTTTTCTTTAGGTACTATTTCTGGAAATTTGTTTTGTTCTTTTGGATGGGCCATATTTATATTTCCTTGTATTTCTTATGCTCTTCTACTGAAAATTGGGCATTTGGAAAAACAGCCTCATCTTTGCAGCCTGATGCAGACCTTCACTAATTAGCAGGCCTCTGTCCCTTGAGAAACGCCCATGATTCAAGTTTAGATAGTCTCAGGTTTTCTCTGGCTTATCTGGGCCTACGTATATACTTTTTTTTTTTTTTAACTTTTGATTTGTCCCTGGCTTCTAGTAAGTTTATTAATGTCCCAAAGAATCTTACCTCAGATTTGTCTAGGGCCTTAGATGTTCTACTCTCCTATAAAATCTGATGCTCCAGATATTTGTAAGCCTATAGTTTCTCTTCAGTTTTCATGTACACTTCCTTCCAACATTCCCAACTTTGAGGCCAGAGTCAGGGAAGACAGAAAATAGTTCCTTGGACAGACATGTTAGGATACTGCAAACAAGTTCCACTATGCTACTTCTTCCCTCAGGGAGAAAACAAGGAATAAGGCCATTTCCTCCCAACCACATCATGACATACTCTGGAAGGTGGTGGGGCTACGACAAATGAAATGCCACAAAATTTCCTACCATTTTGTTTTGAATGTGGCTTTTTCTTGATTGAGCATTCATCACTTGGTTACTGTAGATCTGAGTTTTAGAACTATTATAACTTTTTTTTTCCACGTGGGAAGGAAAGCCTGGAACTTCCTAGTGTGTCAACCTGTTAATGTTATTCAACAGACCAATTCTTAGTTTTTTTGTTTTTGGTTTTGTTGTTACGGGATTTGAAGTCAGGGCCTTACACTTGCTAGACATGTGTTCTACCACTTGAGCCACTCTACCACCCCTTTTTCTGTTTTTTTTTTGGGGGGGAGGTGTGGTACAGGAGGTTGAACTTAGGGCCTTGCTAAGCAAGCTCTCTACCATTTCAGCCATGCCCTTAGGCAAACAGACCAATTCTTTAGGAATTGGAAGAGCAATTACACTCACAAGGCCAGCCCTTGGAGTCTTTTGTACAATTAGAATGCCAGGCAACTTCTCTAAGTTTGTCTTGGTTTTATTCTTCTCTGGTTCTTTTCTCATTGCTTGTGGTACAGCCTTCTTCTAGCTCTTCAAATATCGTCTCTATGAAGATGACTCCCAAATTTGTATTTCCAACTTGTATCTTACTTAGACCCACATTTCAACTGCCTGGTGATTATCTTTCCCTGGCTGACCTGCTAGCACTTAAGTTCAAAATATCCAAATCAAATGAAATAATTATTTCATTTACCAAAATCAGCATTCTCTGTTTTTGAGGATACATATTCAATCCTCTAATCATCAAGACTGAAAATCTTGAAAGTGGCAGACAGTATTAAAATCTCAGATCTGACTTCAGAGCTTTTGCTCTTAGTTCATTACAGAACTTAAAAATATGTACATGTCATCTTATTACTACAGATTGTAATTAAGGAATACTTAGAGATTGTTTTACCTCAAAGTTCAATATTATTTCCTGAAACACATGAGTAAGGGTAAATTAGCAATTCACACTTAGCATATTTCTGTAATTTACAAAACAAGTGTCCATACAATAAAATTCCAAGAAATACTAAAAAAAAGAAAGCATACATATTTTCCCCAAAGCTTACATATAAAAGTTAATTTTAAATAAGATCAAAGTATGGAAGTCAATGTCAGAATGACTTTTTCATTATATTATAGATCATAAAGTAGCTATTAAATATCAAAAGCCTCACATCTCGCTTCAAAATGGAGATAATTATATTGTCCCCTAAGGATACAAATGCCTCTGCAATGTCCTCACATGAACCTATCTAATGTCTCAGAAAACCACAGGAATTGGACAATAGTAGTAAGATATGGAAGAAAAAAAGATAAGCCAAAAAGGTAATTGCTATCTTAGCTCATCATTGCCAATCAGACTGTTATTTCTTCAAACTTATTCAAAACTAATTATGCTATTATCTCTCTTCAAAACTGGTATCTTCTACTCCTAAATTTGTTCTCTTACTTTATAAATGCTTTTTATGCTCTTAGTCTATTAGATTTCTCTTAGAATAGTTTCTTTATAATTTCAGCTCATACCTCAAAATATGTAATTTTAATCTTTTTTTGTAGTCTCTGGTCACCTTACCCTTCTTTTACTCTCAATCCTAAAATCTCCTGCTCCTGGCCAGCCACTTATCCATTTCTATACCAAAACAGCTGTTTAAAAGATGATCAACAATACATAAATTGAGATCTCCAATAATTCATGATAAAGTCTAAATCCAGTATTTTCCTTCTATCTCTTACCCAAAGCAATTTCAATTCTTTTCTAGCATCATCAGAATATCCTGTAAATCACTACAATCAGATGACCTTACTTTATATTTAACAGAAAAAAATAAGACTCTTACATGAAAACCTCTTTACCTTTCTGCCATCACTTCTTCCAACTTATAAGCTTATCTTTGCTTGTGGTTATTTTTGTCTCTTCTTCCTCCAATCCTGAGAGGAGTGTTTTTTTCCTTGTTCATAGTCAATTCCTAACTTATGTCAGGATTGAGGCTCAAGGCTATTCTGGGCAAACAGTTAGTGAGAACCCATCTCAATCAATAAAAAACTGGATGTGGTAGTATGAACCTATCACCCCAAGTATGCAGGAAGCATAATTAGCAGAACTGTGATACCGACTGGCTCTGGCATAAAAGTGAGACCCTATTTGAAAACTAACAAAAGCAAAAAGAGCTAAGGGCATGGCTCAAGTGGTAGAGGGTCTGCCTAGCAAACCCCCACCTTCAAAAAAGTTCCTGTTTCTGCCGTAACCTAAGAACATCTCAATATTCTTTCCTAAGTTTGTAAACTTTCCTAAACACAAACTCGTCAGCTCCTTCCTTCCTTTCTTTTATTCTTTATTTTTCTATTTTTTTGTAGTACTGGGGATTGAACACAGGGCCTTCACCATGCTAGGCAAGTACTCTACCATTTGAGTCAAGTCCCGAGTTCTTTTGTTTGTATTGTTTTTGAGATAGGCTCTCCCTCACTTTCCTGAGGCTGGTCTTGAACTGGTGATCCTCCTGCCTCCACCCCCTGAGTAACTGGGATTACAGGCATGTGTCACCATGCCTAGCCAAAGTTTTTTAATAAATCTAAATTGAAAATAGGAAGAATAAAAGCTGGGAGGTTTTTCTTTTCCTTTTTTTTTTTTTTTTTTAACAAAAATGATGTCTTAAAGCTGGACTGAAGAAGAAATTCAAATCTAAACTACATTTCAATAATTTTGGAAAGCCCATCATTTCATGCCTCTCTTCCTCCTATCCACTTTTAATGAGAAGATTCATAATATTAAGTTCACTTATATAATGAAGTATTCATTTGTAAACCAAAACAACAATCAATGAGAATAATGATGGTTTTTGAGGAATGCAGGAAGGTATATGTATGTAAGAGCAGTTAACAGTAGATGTATCAACTAGAAAGGAGGAAGGAAATTGTGTAGTTGCTATATTGTATTTACGGAAAAAAATAAGAACTGCATAGCTAGCATATTTCTTAAGACTTTAAAATTTCACAGGCTATTAAAAGCTTTTTTTAAAAAAATGACAGAATCAATGTAAATCTCCTATTTTTAACTGTAATTCCAAAAATAGTTTAACATAGTAGGTATTAGGTTTTTGGTTTCAGAAAGTTCTACTTGCAAGATCTGTCAGTCATTGGGTCGCACCTGGGAACGTGGCCTTTGAAAAGATTTTCTAATGATAAGGTTGTGGCTGCTTTGTTAGCCTGCTTAGATTTACAGTGACTATCTACTTTCCTTCTGAATCTAGAATTATGACTGACACAGAGTATCTATGCAACTAGCCCTAATCTTGGAAAAACCCTGAACTCTGAATCTCAAATGGAGTTCCTGATGCTCTGCATACAGGTGACAAAATTTGTGAAGCTGGAGAGAAAGTACATAGGAAGACTGAACATGGACTCTATCTCCTAATGATTTTCTCTATGAATGATCTGGTTATATATCTTTACCAGGTCACTGTAGTAAGTATCTTAGCTATGGGTATGACTATGTACTTAGTCCTGTAAATTCTTCTAGAGAATTATAGAATTGTAGGTAGAACTGGAGACCTTAGTAGTGCCAGTGGCTCACACCTATTAATCCTAGCTACTTGTGAGGCACAGATAAAGGGGATCAAGGTTTGAGGCCAGCCCATGCAAATAATTCTCAAGACCCTATCTCAAAAATACTCAACACAAAAAAGGCTAGGAGTTGTTCAGGAGGTAGAGTGCCTGCCTAGCAAGCATGAGGCCCTGAGTTCAAACCCCAGTACTGCCAAAAAATACAAAGAAACAAACAGCCCTCACACCATTATTTCACAAAAGTGTATGTTAATAAACTTCTAATGTTTAATAAGAGAGAAAATGGAACACATTATCAGAACAGAGGATACAATTTTAAACTGAATATATTTGGCATCACAAGAAGTTCACTGCAGTAACCTTATTTTTCTCATTTTACTGCAGATCAGTGAAAAACCTCACCTTGTACCTTAAAAACACATGGTTAGGAATGCTAAGATAATTTTTGTTATCCACATTACTTTCTTTTGACACTGAAAGTACTAAGTAGAAATGCTATATGTACAGGGATAATTTTTAAAAGCTGAAATTTTTAGTAAGTCATTAAAGATTTCATCGAAATAGTCTATTTTAACTGTCAAAAATAATGGAAGATTATAAATTTATAACAAATTTAGTTCCAGGATACTTTAAGATTTGTGGTTTTCCTGACAGCCAAATTAACAGTGAAGACAAAACAAAACAAACAAAAAACAAACAAAAAAACCCAAGCTAGCTAAGAGGCAGTGAAACTTCTTTCAGTCTATCATAAAACTAATTGTTTCTACATTTATTTCCTCCTTATATTCAAAGTAAGCGCTGATGTTTAAAAATTACACATGGGAAACAACATTCTTAATCTTTCATAAACACAATCACTTTAAAATGAACACATTACATCAACTCTTCACACAGGTCACAGTATTTTTCTAAAAGGCAACAAATAAACCTCCAAGTTCATTCATAAACATATCCCTGTGTTTTAGTAGTTATAGTTCTCCAAACAGTTTCCAGCAATATTACATTTTCAGTTGCAAAAGGCTTTAAAATTCCATTTATAAAACAAAGAACAATTTTTTTTTTTAAAAGAATGGAAGTTTGTGCCATGACCGCAGCCTTCTAACCAAGAGGGTTTCAGAACTGCTGCTACATAAAGCAGAATCACACACAGGAATGACACACCTTTTGCTGTAGTTCTTTTACTGCAGAATCTCTATCCATGCATGCCTGTCGGAAGGCCTCATATGCTTTATTGAGTTGCTCACCAAGGTTTTTATCCATTCCTCTCTGTCCTGTAGCATCACTATAAAGGATGGAATAAATGACAGGTCTGAAAAATAATCAGGACAATTTAGATAGTTACTAAGCTATATTAATCTCATTTTTAAAATGCATCTTAAAGACAGTCCTACAAAGCCTAACATAGCACCAAGTACTATAAAAGTTTATAAAGGCAAAAATTTCCTCTAAAATCCTGGCCAGAAATATGAATTGTCTTCAATTTTTCAATATTCTTTACTAATATTCCATTTCATCAAGTGGAGTTCCAGTTCACAAAAATGCTTTGAGAATAGTACTCTATAAATGTAACCTAAAAATAGAGAACTATAAAACCATTTTATTATTAATACTCTATTATAGAAATGTACACCATGATCAGCAATGTGGGAAGAGATTTCTTTTTACTAAATGGACAGTTACTCCCACTTACAAGGTGAATTCTTGCTACACTGAAATTAGAGCAAAATTAAATAGATAATAAATGTTTGTGGATGGAGTTCACACTGTTGTTATCACATAGCAATTAAAATGTGTGAAAATGCTCTTATTTTAGCACAAAATCTAGGGAGAGCTGCTGTTGGATTTTACATTAAAAAAGAAAAATTACATCCTTTCAGTCCTACCCACATTATCTATTAGTTTTCCAACTTCCCTGCTGTTCCTGAACTGCAGATGATTTTCTCAGAGGAGGTAATTTTGTTTTATCATCTCACTTTGCATAACATCTCTAACCACATTTCTTGGCTCTGAGCAGAGAGCTACCTAAAGACTCTGATTCTTCCTGTCCAGCTATAAAAACCACAACACAAAAACTTTTCTCATAATCCTTTAAAAGCCATAGACAATAGACCAAGTTCTCTATTGGTTATACAGGGTATCAAATCATTTCACCTTTTGAGGAAATACTTTATAATCTCATTTTTAATGTCACAACAGCTTTCATTTTATCTTTGGGCATACAATGCTTTTGTAAAAATATTTTATCATTTGCAATTTTGACATAATTCATATAAAATAAAATCTACCATTTTCAAGTATACACTTCACTATTTTTAATATATTTACTGTGTTGCACAACTATCACAGTTGTCTAATTTCAGAATTTTTATCACCCCAAAAAGAAACTCTGAGACTATTAAAAGTTAGTACCAACTTCCTTCCTCTCTATCTCCTAGCAACCACTAATCTGTTTCTGTCTCTGGTTTTGCCTCTTTTTGACATTTCATATAAATGGTATCATACGATATATAATACCATTTAGGTTTGGCTTCTCCCACACAAGATAATATCTCTGAGGTTAATCTATGCTGTAACACATAACAGTAATCCATTCCTTTATATGGCTGAATAATATTCCATTGCATGCATATACAATATTTTGTTTGTTCATTCCTCAACTGATGGACACTTGGGTTGCTTCTATTATGAATAAAGCTACTATGAACGTTTGTGTACACATTTTTGTGTGAACATATGTTTCAATTCTCTCAGATATATGCAAAGGAGTAGAACTGCTGGGTCAGATGGTAATTCTATGTTTAACTTTTTGAGGGACAGCCAAACTGTTTCCATAGTAGCTGTACCATTTTACATTTCCACTAGCAATGGAAATTTCTTCATATTCTCACCAACATTTCTTATAGTTCATTTAAAAAATCATAGCTATCCTAATGGGTGCGAAATGGTACCAAATTGTGGTTTGGATTTGCATCGTCCTAATGACTAATGATGTCAAGCATCTTTCTATGTGCTTGCTGGTTATTTATATATCTTTGGAAAATTTTCTATTCAAATCCTTTGCCCAGCTCTCTATAAGCCTTGCTTTTCCTCAACTGGCTGGCAGAAGACAATGGAAGCCAACGCACAAAACTATGATTTGCGTATGTTAAAGACCATGGAGATTTTATAGCCTCCTGGGCATTTAACATACTTGAAGGAGGAGTTGGGACTCTGGGCTAGGGCTTCTTCTTGTGTTTCCTCTTTCTCTTCTGGAGAGGAATAAAGGAGATACATTTCAAAAGTCCTATTTTCATGGGGAAGTTGTCATTGTTGGAAGAAGCTCTTTCCAATCTTCTTGACAGCATACTTTGACACTTAACATTTTTAATTTTGATGAATTTCAGTATACCAGTATTTTCCTTTTGCTGTTTGTGCTTTCTCTTGGTGCCATATCTAAGGAACTGTTGCCTGATCCAAGGTCATGCAGATTTTCATCTGTTTCCTTTAGAGTTTTATAATTTTACTGTTTATATTTGAACTTTGATCCATATTGAGTTAATTATGTATATGAAGTACAATCCAGATTCATTTTTTTTTGTGTGTGTGTGAAGCTATCCAGGTTTCCTCGCACTATGTGTTAAAAGAGTTACTCTTTTCTACTGAATGGCCTTGGCAACCTTGTAGAAATTGACTAAAAATCACAACAGATTTTTGTTTTTCTTTAAGTGTATGTGTGTGTGTGTGTATATGATGCTGGAGAAACCAGAGACTTGTACATGTTAAGTACATGTTCTACTACTGAGCTACACCCTCTAGTCCCCACAATGCTCTTAAGTATAGAGATACGGATATTTCAATTTTAGCAGCAAAAATCTTTTTTTTTTTTTTTTGGTGGAACTGGGGTTTGAACTCAATCTCAGTTGCAAAGCAGGCGCTCCACCACTTGAGTCACTCCTTCAGTCTATTTTATTCTGGTTATTTTGGAGATGGGGGTCTCACAAACCATTTGCCCAGGCTGGTCTCGAACTGTGATCCTCCCAATCTTAGCCTCCCAAATAGCTAGGATTACAGGTGTGAACTACTGGCACCCAGCTTCCAATGCTACTTGATAGAGGAAAATGATAATGTTGCTGGGACTTCTGTCCAGCTGCAGATGCTATAGAAACATATGCAATAAGCATCAATACAAACTGTATGCTGAATATTTTATACAGACACTTTCTCATTCAAAAAAAGTAAGAAGCCTTTACAAAGGTTCTAATGTACCCCCAGCCAGCACAACAATAAAGGAGAAAAAAATGCTCTTCTTTTTCACTTACTACTTTTATGTTCATGTTTTATATCTCTGTGAATCCAAATATGATTAGATATGTTTCTTAAAATTCAAGATACAAAGTCAGAATGATTAAAATTTTTAATCAAATTTGAATTCAGAATGTGTCATGCTAAACTAACAGAACAGAAAATAGGAAATAGGAAAAAGTTATCACACAGTCATGATTTTGAGATTTTTTTCAAGTAATGTATTTCCATTGGAAACAATTATGCAAAAGAAAACCAAAGTATACCTTTTTTATTCCTTTAAAAGGCCAAGCCAGCTTTTGTCTTTGAAACTTCAAAAGTTGCAGGACGGATGTGCCTAAAACTTTGTGTCAATCTTGTTTTTATTTTTTCCCCTTGAATGACCATTTCCCCTGTTTAACTACAGAAGAAACAGTCTGCCTTACCCCACACATTATTCTCTGAAACTGCTCCCCCCACATACCTGCCTCAAGTTCATATGAAAGAAACAACCTGGAATGGGTGTCTGGTAAAATGAAGAGGAAACTCCCTTAACTGAAGCTCAGGATGTCTAAGTCAACACATTTTGTTGTGCATGGCACCTCTAGGTCAGTCTGCCTAGGTAACAACGCTTTGTTCTGAACTCAAGAAGTCAGTAGCTCCACTGTCCTCTGAAGACTGAGGTCAATAATTACTCTTTAAAGAATTAAGAGATGAGAAATGAAGAGGGTGAGAAAAGATTGTATCTTAAATATGTGTATTTTCCCTAGGAGGAAAAGAATGTAGGGGAAGACATGAGCAAAAATACAGGGATCTTGAAAGACTGAATCCTGTTTGCCCACCTTGCTGCTAGCTATGCCAATTTGGGGATGATATGCTGTTTTCCTACCTTCTCTCAACAGATCTCCCAAAGAAAAACCTAAATGATTTTCTTATTTTACTTTATTGAAGCTTGACAAATCATAATTGTGTGTATTTTGGGGTACAAAGTAATGATATATGTATAAAAAGTGGAATAAAAGAATTAAGCTAACAAAAACATTCATCATCTCAAAAAATTATGAAGCCATTTATAAAAAATACTTAAGAGATTAAAAATTAGGATGCAACTAGGGGAAGTAAGTAGAGGTAGTCAAAAGAACTACCTTACGCTGACATACACTAACGCCGGAGTTAGAAATATAAAGTAGTTAAGTTACCATCTTAAAAAGCTGCACATGTCATGCCAATGCAAACCATTCCTGTGTTTTTAAATCTGGGACAAATCAGGGGCTTGAACTGTGACTCTCCCTAGTTTCATGCTTTGTTCTATTACTGACTGATACCTTAGCTAAGGACTACTAAGTCTTTTGTGACCCAAGTTTTTTTCTCTCCAGTACAAAAATGATGTTTGGATTTGATTTCTAAGAAACTTCCTTGTTCTATAGTTCTTGAGTCTGTCAGTTAAAAATGCATGTCTGTTCCGCCAAGAAGGTGAATTCTTGCTTTTAAAAATATAAATGCAGCATTAAAAATAGCTGCATCATATGCAAGTAAATCATGTGGAGCCTTCACTTGAGGTCCTCGAGTTAGATCACACAAATGTCACTAAGAGGAGCTGCTGAGTAAATTCCACATGGATGCATACTATTTCCTGAAGTAACAATATACACTGAGGAAATAAATTTTGGTTGATTCAAATAAGTAAATGATACATTTAATTCCTACTTCATAATCAAGAAGAGAAATGAGTGTTAATCAGTGACACTGACCAGAAGAAAAGGAAAGTCTCTGGAAGCCAGCTAATTAAATTGGCAGATTTGAAATACTAACACTCTGAACTTCAAAGTCACTTGTTCATCTTAAGGGTTTTGTTAAGTATAAAATTAATTCCACAATGGAAGCAGTTATATTTCAAGTACATTTTGGTATGCCTTCTGCAAAATTTACCAGACTGGAGGGGAATGCTTTTTATTCACAGTAAACATGCTGAAATCCAAGTCTTTTTTTTTTTTTTAATTCTAGCCCTATGTGACTGCTAGGCAGGCATTCTGCCACTTGAGCCATGCCCCCAGCCCTGTTTCCTTTAGTTATTTTTCAGATAGGGTCTCCCACTTTTGTTCAGGCCAGCCTCAGACTGCAGTCCTTCTACCTTCATCTCCCTAATAGCTGGGATTACAGGCATGCACCATCACCTCCAGCTTCATGGACAGTCTTATTCCCAGACTCAAGAGTTCCAAGCTAAAGCAATCTCTGTCTTGAAACACTCTTCTAATTATGGTTTCACTTTATTTCTAAGTTTAGTTTGCTGGGTTCCTTCCACTACATGAGGAAAACATTAAGACACTATTACATCCCATAAGATAGCTAGAGTAGTTGGATGCACCTCCCTGCCCCATCCTTGGCAATCCTCCTGAAGACTGGATATTCACTCACCCTCCCACCTTTTTCCCTCTAGCAGTAACTACTTTCCCCTCCTGAACACAGAAACCAGAGATTCCAGCAAGAAAACAAAATGGAGAGTAGCAGATTTCCATCCCACCTCTCAAGTCCACAGAGTGCCTATTGTTGCCTGCTCAGCAGGAAGCACCAAGAAAATCCCTAGGGAGCAAGCTGCTTTTTCTTTGGTCTGTGATTCTTTAATAATTTAATTATTCTGGAGGGAATGAGAGGCAGCCTGAGCAAGGCAGATGATTTTATCTTCCTTTAGTAGAGTTTCCCAGCTCCAAAAAAGATCTGTCAACTGCTGGGGCCAAAATTTGATTTTTTAATAAAATATATCCCATTATTATTTAAATCAATTAGAAAAAAATATTTGCTTTCTTCTTATTGGTCAAAGCACCCTGTGGGGGTAGCAAGGGATTAAGAGAAACTACCGCCTCAAATTTATTTTCTTTTACAAGGTATTTTCACCAATTCTTCATTTCCTATTAGCAATATTCCCATTTGCAGATAAGATTTCAAAGTTTTAAATTACTTACCTATAGCTACACAGCTACGTTACAAACTAGATTAAATCTTCAAAATTCTTAGTTCAAGGATTGTTCATTAAAGCCAGTTGCAAAGTATGGTGATTGTGTTCATTTGATAAAACATTTACTAAGTACTAACTATGATCAAAGGTATGCTGGTACCACTGATGCAGTTATAACAAAACAGATGTGAAACCTACTCTTGCGAAGGCACAATGAGCTGTAACTTCAAACATACATATGAGTACCTTGAAAGAGCCAAAAGGTCATAGAGTTTGGGGGAGGGGAAGGGCAGTAAGGACCCACGTCTATTTATGAAGTTCAGGACAGGTTTTGAGAGGTAGGTGATGTTTGAATAGGGTTTTGAATATGTACAAATGATCTCCACCTATTTCTTTTATTTTATTATCAAAGAGAAGTCATCCTTTCTGAAACAAGTCCTTCTTTACTAAACTAACAAGTCACAATCATATGCATTTCTTATCTATTCAGTTTGACTTTCCTAATCAAGACAACCCTGAGAACTTGAGACAATTCTTAGGTATAGAAATGATGGTTTCAATGGAAGTGACTGCTTAAGCCAAGGCTTCTTCCAAGATGCTTAAAAATAAGTAGGGGTGCAAAGGAAATAAAGAACAAGTTCTGTATTCTTGACTTTCTTTGCTTTTAGACTGAAGGGGCTGGATGATACAATCTCCTTCAACTTTATGATTATATAGCATGACTAAACAAATACAAACTTTTGCTTAGCAAATATAACTTGTTTTTCCTTATAAATTGTTATAGCATTAAAAGTAGCCATTTTAAGATATACACATTATATACTACAATATACAGTATATAAATATATATATATATACACATACCCTCCTAAAACTTTAGCAGGTAAAGTGAAAAAAAGAGGAGTTTTAAATTCAGATCCCAAATCTATAATTTTCTAGCTATTTATTTAGCTTTTCTTAGCATTAGTCTTCTTATCATTTGTTTCATAGTTTGTAGAGTTTTTGTGAAGATTAAGTGAATCAAATATGAAGAATATATGTTATTTGTTCCTCAATATTTCTTCTCCTCTAGAAGTATTCTGATTTTTTGCTGGTGTTGTCAATGTGACTGTTCTGATCATTGGCAAATGGATGTGACTTCCAAAACGTCTCCCACTTTTTGCCCTTTCCCAACCAGATGGAATGTTGTGGTAAACCAAGTAGTATACCATGGCGAGGACAACATTTTAGGAATGGTTAGAACAACAAGAATTGAGATGCTTAGGTCCCTGACATGTAGAACTGCCAGGTCAACTCTGAACAACTTATATTTTGAACTGTTATATGTAAAAGAAACAATTCTGTCTTGTTTAACCACTATTTTGTAGGTTTCTAAAAGAAAAGAGCTATGTTCTGATTAGAATAATATGCAAGGCTAGTTCAGTACTGAACATATAATATGTGTGGCTTTTCTCCCTGAGAAAGACAAGTAGTCATAGTCTTTGCCTTTTTCTCTAATTAGAGCTTACAATTTAGTGAGACAAACTATGAGAAAATAACCAATAAGAGATCAACTATAAACATGTAAAAGAAAGCATGAGCATATTTGATAGGGGTCAAGGTACTACAAGTATAAGCATTTTAAGACCTCATCCAATAGTTCACTAAAGAGCTGTGAATTTGCTATGTTACCTCAAAAGAAGAAAAAAGCCTTTAAAGGTATAAGCAAGATAAAGCCTCGACAGAAGGAACAGTTAAAAATGAGTGAAATTGTGGAATGCTTCAGAGGATGTGACACTTCAAATGGGTCTTGAAAGATGGGAAGAGTTTCAACAAGTAGAAAATGAGAGGGGAAAGAACATTCATTCTAAAAGGCAAAGGCAAAGCACCAGAAGACACTAGGATGCTATATTTAGTGACTGGACTGAGTATTCTATGTATGCAGGTCTAGTGTAGAGAAGTTAAGAGAGATGAGGGTGCCAAGACAGGTTACAGACAAGGTCGCCATGTATGACTGTGCTGTGCTTAAAAAAAAAAACAAACCTTAGTGCACACCACTCACAAAGATTGTGACTGGAAAGGCACCCCCTAAAATTATAGAGTGCATTAATTGCATAAGCAACATACACACTCAATTATGGGCAGACTGTAGTATATACTCAATGCCACTCTAAGAAATTTAGACTTTTAACCTGTTGATGCTTAGGGGTGATGGAAAATCAAGCAGTACGTAGGAATGTTTTACTAAGGTAGAGTAGACATCTCAAGTCCTCAATTCCAAGATGACAAAGAAGGAACAATCATCATGCCAGACAGGGCTGTGGCCCTGCATGATCTGTGCCTGATCTGTACTCAAGAACAAGACCATTAAGAAGTTCATCATCTGAAATGCAGTAAAGGCCGCAATGATCAGGGATACTTCTAAAGTGAGCATCCTCAACAACTGTGTTCTTCCCAGGTTATCCGTAAAGCTACAATACCATGTGAGTTGTGCCATTCACAGCGAGGTGATCAGAAAAATAATTTCATGAAGCCTCAAAGCACCAAACACCCCACTCTGAATTTAGACCTGCTGGTGCTGCCCCACAACCTCTTTCAAAACCCATGGAGGGCACTGAGTCCTTAGGACGAAGAAAAACTATCTTCTCAAAAAATTTTAAAATGGAAATGTATTTAGAAAAAAAGAAAGAAAGAAAGAGAAAGGTAGACTGAATGTCAAAATGGAATACAAACTAGTGAAGGAGACAATGTGGGGACACCTCATAGGAAACTATTGCTGTATTCTGGGTGAAGATGAGGGCTTGAAATAAGAGCAAAAGAAATGAAAGATGAATTGATTCAAGAGACATTTTCAAAACATTTATAGAATTTAGTGGCTAACTGAATATACATAAAAGATAGGAAAAGCAATATTCAGGTACTTGTGATTCTGAATCACAGGAAAGGGGCCTAAGAATCTGCATTTTAATTAGCAAAGTGCCCAAGGTTTGTTGTAGATGGTCCACCAGATGATTTTTCAAAACATTAGGAAATCAGGGGGTTACTGAATTTGATTTTAGACAAAAGTGCTAGAAGAGATGTAATTAATATTGTGAAGGAAAAACCAACTGGGTGATAATACAAGAGGAAATGAAAGCTAAATATGCTTTCCCCTACTCTATTCTTAGTCTGCTTTGAATGTCCTCTGATACTGACATCCTTGGACTGTCATCTAGGCCAAAATACTCTTACCAAGAAAATGCAGGAAAAACATTTTTGATAAGGAAATAATGCTGAGAGAGGTACATGTTACTTATTGTATAACCCTGTATAACATGTACACTTTTTTTGTTCTCCTAAATAGAAACCAAAAAAAAGGGGGTGGTGGTGGATAAAGCCACTTCTTTATCTAGATGCGACAATGAAAACTCAGAAATGCATAAGATATGTTATTTTAGTTTGAGTCGGTTATCATCTGAAAAGAGACTATTAATCAAATAGTAGGAATGTTATCTGGTCTGTTAATCTTTTCACAGTTAAATAACAGGAAAAATAAGTCCCTGGCAAGGGTGTTTGAATGTGTGATTTTACCTAAGTTTCTCTCTTCTACTCTATCAAATTTATGACAATAAAGTTGTAGTACTAATGATTTTTCAAAAGGGTAATAGTTTGTATCTTCTGTAGATGCAAATTTTTCAGTAGTCTAAAAAGTCGTTTCCCACCCCTCCAAAAAAATAAGGCAATAATGTAAGAAATGTTACAAACTGTACAAGAGTCATAAAGGGCAAAGTCAATTCTGAAACAGTAGCTAAAACTTTATGAGTTAGCAGAATAGATGCCCCTTCAGCATCCCAAAGTCATTTACTATATCATAAAAAAATGAAGGCAGAGCTCTTCTATAAAAAGAGAGTGAAATTTCAGGAGACAGAGGATTTTCCACAAGAGCCTGCTTTCTTTTTAAATCACAGTTTAAAATTGCTGAGCAGTCATTTAGCCTTGAGAATATTACCAGTGATAAATAGGAACAACAAAGGCCTCAATTATAAAGCTGCACTCTGTGCTCTTAACCACTGGCATAGCTCTTTCATACCTCTGCTTTTAATTTCCCTGAGGACACCTACAGGCTGTGTTGGGCAAATGTTTGCAAGTCACAACTTGTTTTATTAGAAGTAATTGTGAGAATTCCAATGAGAAAATAAATAAGGCTTCAAAGAGTTCCACATCTTCATTTCCAGTCATTCCCATGATATTTAACATATGACTTTAAATGTATAACGTAAATTTAAAACTAGACCCAAGATGTTTATAATATGAACACCGCACTCACTCCAACTGCTGAATATTCCCAAAGATAGGACCCCAAAATCCCTGAGTAAACTGGCAATCTTTCAAATCTTCATCTGTGCCAAACATTCTACCCCTTTATAGGACCACACCTGTTTTTCTTAAATACGAAAATTGAGATCTAGTAAATTCTAGCACTTACTGTACCATCCTACTGTAGGGAAGCAAGAGTTGACTAAAATTTTTGATTTGCTGTTTTACTTCCTTGTCTCTGAAAAATATTTTTAAAGATGTCATTAAAAAAAGATTACAAACTTAATTTTTAAGTAGACTACATTTTGTATGAAATGAATTAATTTCTCTATGACAACCTGTAGTTTACAGTATATATTTTGGATGAAAGTGTATGAGTCACTTACTCTTTCCATGGACCTCAGTTCACCTTTCCCAGTTTAGAGTGTTTGCGGTAGAGTCATACTGCAGGGTACTAGTTTCTAGGTAGATAGTACATTCGACTCATCTAGGGTAGTTTTAAAAATAGATCAACAAACCCTGCCCAAGACTTCTTAGATAATTTTGTGTGTGGGGGGGTGGATATGTGAGACATTTAAAATCACTGTCATAAAGGGTAAAGTCATAGCTGGTCAAGCACTGGAAAACACTATAGATAGAAACCAAGGCAGGAAAATAGGTTTTCACAGAGTGCGTTCCCCCCACACCAATCTGCTTTTTGACTTATTCCAGAATATAGAATATGGAAACAAAAATAGCATCTACTAAGTAGAAGATTTTCTCTTTAAAAAAAGAGATATTTTGATACTTTGGCATATGGCCCAGAATGACAGCACTTTATTGATCTTGGTTCTATGAAACTCCCATAATTCATCAAAGTATACCACAAATGTTTTCACTATTAATGGCACTCTTGTGGAGAATTTTGAATGTAAGTTACAGCCCTTCTCCAACTAAGGAGCAATGACCCTTTTAACTTGATGTTTCCCCTACCAGTGCTTAACTATTCTAATTCCATTTAAATTCTTAAGTATCTATAGATGATTGAGACAGATCCCAAATACGTGTCTTCAAAATCCAAAGTTTTCCATTTGAATACAAAGTATCCCAACATTGAACGGGGTGGTTCTCTATTTTTTCAAGGGAACTACTAGGGACAGGTATAGAAACTGACACCCATATGCCAGGTACTTTACATAAACCAATTCATTTTTAATCTTCCCTCTAGAGGATAATATATTGTCTTCCCTTCACAGAGGAGGAAACTGACCTTGATTTGAAAGGGTAAATAAATTGCTTAAGGTCACAGAACTAGAAAATGGAAAGATCCAGGTCTCTTCGATATGAAAGCACAATCTTTAGTTCTTTTGCCCCAATTTAGTTTTTATTTTTTATCGAAGCTATATATACACATTTTAATGATTGAATTAGTTCTATAAGGCTTAAGAAAAACAACAGTTCTCCACTTTCCTCTCTCATTTCCTGCTTCACTTTGGCAACAACTCTGTTGGCTGATTCTTTTTTTGTATTTACCTCCGTACCTCTAAATAATATGCAATATTGTCACTATTGATTTTTCAGTTTTGCTTGTATTCCTGCTATGCAAAATAACAATTCAGTTGTCTTTAAACACCCACTCCTCTCTATTTTCCTCATTTTTCCAACATAGTTACATCTTATTTTTTGTTGGATTAGGAGCTTTTACATACCGTACTTTCTTCTTATTATTTAATATTATTCACACTGAGCCATGTATTTTGTAGCTGCTTTTCCTTTCCTGAAAACTTTTTCCCTGAAAAAAAATTTGTTGGCTTTACTTCCTACTATCACAAATACAGCTCCTCAATATATTTAGACGCTTCAGGTATTTTATCAATTTCATCTTCTTATTTATTTATTTTTATTATTGTTTTACTGGGAGTATACTATGACATTTACAAAAGTTCTTACAATATATCATAGTTGAATTCACCCCTCCATCATTCTCCTTTATCCCCCCATCTTATTAGAGAAACTTCCCTGAGCTTTCTGACTTCCTAGATTGGTTGCTCTTTATGTCTAATGGAAAGCCCTCATCTTGGGACTTTACCTTGAATTTGGCAAATCCCCTTGCCCATCTCTTTCTCTAACTGAATATACTTTCAGTATTCCAACTTCTTTTCTTGTTTTACATCTCCATTTGCTGATCCAAATCTTCACCAGCTTCTTGAAAAAGAGTGCTTGGGAAGTAAAAATTTTGAATCCCTGGCTGAGCATGGTGGTTCACACTGTAATTCCAACTACTTGGAAAGTGAAGACCCAGGACCACAGTTCAGCTTGAGGCCAGCCTGTGCAAAAAGTTAGTAAGACCCTGTATCAACCAGTAAAGCTGGGTGTCCTACTGCACGTCTGTTATCCCAGCTATGAGGGAGGTATAAAATGAGGTTTTGTCCTCATTTTTCATTTTGTCCTATATTTCATTTTGTCCAGGCCAGCCTGGGAAAAACTGTGAGACCCTATTTGAAAAATAACTAAACCAAAAGGGTTGGGGTTGCAGGTCAACTGGTAGAGTGTCCACTTAGCAGGTACAAGGCCCTGAGTTCAAATCCTATTACCATCTAAAAAATTTCTTTTGGAAGCCTACATAACTGAAAATATCTCTACTCTCAGACTGACTGACAAGTTTGACCAGATTAAGAGTAACAGGCTGATACTGGAGGTATGGCTCAAATGGTAGAGCACCTGCTTTGTAAGCCAGAAGCCCTGGAGTCAAACCCCAGTCCCATCCAAAAAAAAAAAGGGAAAAAAAATAGGATAAGTACTATATCAGGTATCAAAATGGGTTTGGACTTCATCAGAACCAATGGGATTTTTTTTTGTCTCCAGTATTACTGAATTTATATTCATTACAATGGGTGCTTGCTAAGCCCTTTCAATCTAGAAATTCATCCTTCAGTTCTTAGAAATTTTCTTGAAATTCCTTTTTCCAGGCAATTTCCTTCTTTCTCCATTCCTTTCTGGGAGTCCTAGTATCTAGATGTAGAATCTGCTGGACTGGTACTCTTAATTCTCCCTATACCGCCTATCTTCTTTTCTCTTTGAGACAGTCTGGCTATGAAGCCCAGGCTGAACTTGAACTCATGACCCTCCTGCCTCAGCCTCCCATCTGCCTACCCTTTTAACATGAACTTCTCTTGTTTCATAGATACAAAATCTTAAGCCTGTTGTCTTTGGAGCCAGTACTATGCTGCCAGATGATAGTCAACCAATCCTGGATAAAGAAAGTAAAAATCGAGGTAAGAAGTGTTGCTTTAGTGGTGGTACACACGTGTAATCCCAGTTACTTGGGAGTTAGAGGCAGGAGGATTGCCAATTTAAGAGCAGCATAAGCAAAGTTAGAAAGACCCTATGTCCAAAACAAAATACAAACAAAAGGGTTATGGCTCAAGTGGTCGAGCAGTTGCCTAGCTTGCATGATGCCCTGAATTCAATCCATGGTATTACAAAAAAAAAAAACAAAAACACAAAAGTGGTGTTGTTTCAGTAGCTCCAGTGAGACTGGGAATATATATATCATACAAGTTTTTAACCAATGTTCTACTTCAGTTAGCCCAGTTCTATCAGAATAGTTGAACTTTGACCAATTATACGTATTGGTATTGACAAGCTTGAAGGTAAGATTTCTACGATTTCCCCTCAGTGGGGTGATTTGTAATTCTTTAAGGCTTACTTTTTTGACAAGTAAGAAACAAGTATGATCTGGGAACTGAGGAAAGCCCCTCTGCTGGATTTCCCCTACTGCTGAGCCTATTCTACTTCTGGGTAAATGTTCTGCTAGGATTCACACTTGTGGTGAAAGGCCAATTCAAATCCAAAGTAGTTTCAGAGTGGAGAAAAGAAATCAACGTGAATATCTGCTACCCCTTCCATCTTGCCCTAGAAAAGAAAGCCATCAGCCTTTCCGATCCCCTCAAGGCATGAATAATGAGTTCACAGTCTATCTCAGGAAAGTTGCCACCTTATTAGAGGAAGAGGTGAATAAATGTGAGAACTTTTATCTTTTCTGTATCTTAACTCTTCTCACAAAATGTATCAGGAACGAAAAGCAAAAAATTAGTCAACAGCATACCACATACACATAAATAAGATATCCTCTGTCTTGAGAAGTTAAGGCGACCTTAACTTCAAAGACAAACTAAGTGTATTTTCCTTACTTGAGGAAACAAAATGGGAGAGAACTGTCATTCCTAACATTTATAATCACTTTCAAGTGTTATATAACACAAGCAGCCAATTCCTCAAATGTCTTTAGTCTTACCTTTCAGATTATAAATTTTGGTTAAGGATATACCCATAGCACATTGCACTAAACTGCTTCTGCATTCCAATAAGCAGCTGATAAAACAGAAACTTAAATTCGTAGATCTAGCATTAGATTTTACAGTTTTTCCAAAAGCTGATTGGCTAAATTTATCAGGGATAAACAAAGTAAGACAATACCACTCACCATGCCCAAAGTTCTCCATTTTTCTGGATGTAAGAACTTGGTGAAAATTTTGATCCTATTTCCCAAGAGCTAAAATATTTCACAAAGACCACACCCACAATTCTTAGCTTTGCCCCACTTCCTTATTTTCTCCATAGTATAGGCTTAACCTCAAGGATGCATTCTAAAAAATGTGTCATTAGGTGATTTTGTTACTGTACAAACATTATAAAGTATACTTATACAAACCTAGATGGTGTAGACTACTACACATCTAGACTGTAAGCTGTAGCTACTATAGTATGTGTCTGGGCTAAGTATTTATAAAAGTTAGTAATTCTAACAAAGATTACTTAAGACTATTTATCTATGCATTACCAATAAACCATTAGTGTAAAAGGGTAGACTTTTGTTGGCTTGTATTCCTTAAAAGTCAGCCTACTCCATGCACACATATTCTGAACTGACCTAATACTTCTCACTTTATATTAAATAAGTATAAGCATGTGTATTTTCTCACCTACTCATTTTGAAACCCCCTGTGGGATCTGGCTACAGTAAAATGTCAGCTTGGTTATTACCTTTAAAGTAAGAAATTTTCTAGCAAAATTGGGAAACTGGTGACAACAAAGTGAAACTGACAGCTTATTTCAGTGTATAGAAGAACTTAATCCAGGTAGAAGCAACACCCTTTCTCAATAATATAATCAGAAAAGAGGAAAGAAATAACAATGCATTTTACTTACCAGCCTCAGCCTACCTACAGCATTTTTCCTTGACAATGAAAAAAGAGTTGTATGTATGTGTATGTGTGGTAAAGCAGGATCAGTAAAGCAGTTCTTTGCTCTTGATAATACTGGAATCTTTTCATTTATTTGGATTTACTCTAAGGAGTGTTTTGCATAAATTCCGAACCATTTTTCTGAATATTACTGATGTCCTAAGAACATCAGTAGTACTCTCTGACCCATGTGGTTTCATGAGTGAATTCTTTTACATCTTCAAAGAACAGAGTTTTCATGCCACTTAAACTACTTTAGAGCAGAGAAAGAAGGAACTCTTCCCAATTCTTTTTTAGGAAACCAGCATAACCCTGACACCAAGATCTGGCACAGATAATAAAGAAAATGATGAAATTCAGTTACTGATTTTAAATAAAAATGTTACCAGAAAAAAACAATATATGCTGAAACATTACACTATGACCAAGTGTTTGCCTCACAAACTAAAAATATACTACAATAATCTGCTATCCTAGTTAGGCAAAGAAGAAAAGCACATATAAGTTATGATACATGCCAAATTTTTTAAACAAAAGTCAATCTCACTTCCTGATAAAAATGTTAAGAAGTAATAAAAGACATCGTCTTAACACAAGAAGAAATATATACATATACACACCCCAAATGAACACACAACATTTATTATTTAAAAATGTTCTCAAAGTGGTAGCCAATGCAAACATACTACCATGCCTGCCAAAAAAATTAATCTGGCCAAAATCTAAATATCCACTCTCTGTAAAAATCCCAATAAACTAGAAATATGAAAGGAAAGCTCCTTAATAAAAAAATTTAGAAATTGATGTAAACTTCATATTTAATGATGACAAAATAAAAACATTTCTAAACAAACAAGGTAAGGATAACCAGAATCATTGTTACTTATTATTTATCACTTGTTTTGAAGATGGTAGCAATTCATTAAAGAAAGCATAAAAGGAAAAATGAGATTATATTTAAATGATTGTTTTCAAGAAAGCCCAACAGAATTTATTTAAGCAAATAAATTTAGAAGTTTAGTGTGCTCTCTCTCTCTCTGTCTCTCTCTCTCTCTATATATACCTATATATGTACTCATCTATACAAGTCATAAAATATTAGTGAATATATGGTTACAATCCCAAAAGGATTATATAAATAGAACATGAGCAGTTTACTTAAACTTTATCTGAAAGACAATGCAGTAATACCCAAGAAAGTTTTGAAAAGGAAAAATGAAGAGGGACTTAGCCTATGAATTACTAAAAAATGTCATAAAGCACATTGGTATTTCTGCAGGAAGCAACAAACAGATCAAAGCAACAGATGAGTCTAAAAAAGGCACATCTACACAATGGAATTTACTATATTAAGGAAGTATTTCTCGTCATTTCAGAAAGAACTGATTTAAACAAATGATTTATGGAAGAATGCTATCCATTCGTGAAAAATTAATTAAAAATTAAAACAAAAAATATTTTAGATGTTTAAATGAAGAAAGCATAAATATAAAGACAATATAGAATATTTTAATAATTTTTGAGTGGGGAACCGCCTTCTTAGATACAGAACCTGGGTATTTTAAACCAAAAGACTGATAGCTTTTTAAAGTATTTGCCATATTTTTCACCAAGGATTAAAATGTTACCTTACTGAAAAACAAACAAAAAAATTGTGAAAAATGGGCAAAATATATGGATAGGGCACATCCATCCATCATTTTTAGGGGAATTGAGCAAATACTTCTCTCCTAAAGGGATTATTTCTTTTTGGAAACTGTTTTTTACCGTGACTGCTGGAATGATGTGGTCTGTGAGACAGTGAAAATATCCTAGGAGCAAGACTTTCCATTTCTTGGTTAGTTAGCTACTAATTACAAAGGAGTATCTTGGTGACATTACAACAAATGGTGCTAGATACGACAAGCCTTCCACTTTACTTACAAAATGTGAAATAGCAGATCACAGAACAGTGCATAATCCCATTTTCATAAGAAAGCGGAATAACCTATTAGGCACATTTGAAAGGCACGTGGAAGACTTTGGGCTGTCTATGGTTGGCGTGCACCTTAGAAGGGCTGCACTTTCTGTTCCAGGAGAGGCTGCACGATGGGAGCACTCACAGGCCCTCTCGAATGAGGGGGACCCAAGTAATTTTTTAACAGAATGCAACTGGCTTTCTTTCCCTCCAATTTCACATCACTTCGCCGCTTTACTATCATTTCCGGTCAAAAGCAAGGGCAGTGGCACTTAACCAGGCGGCTTCACGGCGCGAGTGACAGCATGAAGAGCACAGGTTCCTGGCGGAGGGGTGTCCCCCCCCCGACTTTCTATGGCTGTCACTCCGGGCGGAGCCTCTACCTAACGTCTGGGTCCCCACCGCATGTGGGGTGCGCCGCCCGTTCTCGCCGTGACCCCCCGGGAAGTTGCCCAACTGGTCACTGACAAGGCTATGACGACACGCCACAGGAAAGTTGCGAGCGGAACTGTGCAACTGCCCCGGGAAAAACAAGAGTACAACCTATGGGAAAGTTTTCCGGACAGTCTCCACGGCGGTGCTGGCTTCCCTCAGGGAAGTCGGGGACACTCGCGACGAGGTCCACTGCCGGCCACGCCCCGCCGCCCTCAGCCCCCTGGGGCCCGAGGATCTGAGTCCCCGAGGTGGCGGGCTGGAACGCTGACCCGCGCGACTTCCCTCACCCCGCGTCCCTCCAGGCTCCGCGAACCCGCGGCCTCGGCAGCTCGTCGGGTTCTCTCCCGGAGGCGCCCGCACCGCAGACGCGTCCGTCTCGCTCACGCACACACACGCTCTGCGTCCCCGCGCCCCGCGCCCCGCGGAGTCGGACACACCAACTCGCTCACCAAGTTTCGACTATAGTTTAGGGATTCCGAGCGCTCTCTCACGCCACAGATCGCCGGCGCCCCGCAGACTGACTGCAACCGGAAGTTGTTTTCCGTTCCAGTTCAGAGGGCAGCGCCTGCGCGCCAAGCCCAGGGCCAGGCCGGGACCCCTCCGGCTCCGCCCCGCCCACCGGACCCCGCCCACCGAAGAAGTCCCGCCCAGCCCAACCCCACCCAGCCGTCACCGGAATAGCGTCAAGCACAGAAGGGAGCCCAATGTTAAGTTTAAAGGTCATTTGAGAATCTTAGCTAGAATTTTGGCCAAGCAATAAATAATCAGGTCTACCATCTCCCTGTAAAATGTATAATAATCATCTGAGATACTCAAGATGTAGTTCCACCAATCAACCCTGAGAGCTCCCAGCTCAGATGAGCTAGAGTGAGGCCCGCGAACCTAAATGTTCAAAAGATCCCCCGTATCCACGTCATAAAGGGTTTCGTGTCCACAGTTTGAGAATCATTACACGCGCACATACGCATTTGGTTTTTTTCCCCAACTACTACAATCAATAAACGTACTTGCTAAAGTTCATTTGTTAGTAAATGGAAAGTAGAACTTTATTAGAAAACTACCCATGCAATTTCCAATAGCCATGCTTGAATTTTCTCCAAGAGAGAAATTTTAGGCAGACACAGGAAGAAAAGCATCTTTTTCCTGTTAAAGGAAGAGGATCAGGTTCTGGCTGTTCCAGTTTCTCCCCGTACTTCTGAACTACATTTACACTTGTTTTCTTAGACCAGTAAATCCAAGGATTTAAAAACCTGCCAGTCTGCACCACGTTGTATCTGGTTAGCTTGGCTATTGGGCTCACTCTTAAAAGTTAAAGTCAAAACATAGTTTAAAAATATTTTTTAACAAGCATATAAAATTTGAACCAGTTGAATATTTTCTTGTAATGGGTAATTGACTTATAATACTTGAAGAAAAAAAAAAAAAACACTGCTCTTCTGAGAGCAGTTTTACGATCACAGCAAAATTGAAAGGAAAGTCCTGAAGTTTCCCTATATGTCTTCCCACATGCAAGCCACCCACATTATCAACATCCCTTAGCAGAGTGATGCTGGAGAAACTGCCATAAACATCAATGTGCTGATTTTTGTGTAGAAAAAAAAATTTTTTTTCAACTCCTTTGTGTACCACAAAGGAATAATTGCTGGGTCATCTGGCTAAAAGTGTGCTTAGTTTTGTAAGAAATTGTCAAATATCTTCTGAGGTAGCTACACCATTTTGCATTTCCACCAGCAATGAATGAGAGTTCCTGTTCCTACTAATCCTCGCCTGCATTGGGTCAATGTTCTGGATTTAGACCATTCTAAAGGTTATGTAATGGTATTCAATTGTTTTAAGTTGCAAATTCCTCTTGTTAACGTGAAGTAGAGTATCTTTTAACAAGCTTATTTGTCATCAGTACAACTTCTTTGGGTAGGTGTCTACAAAGGTTTTTAGCTAATTTTTAATTTTTTTTATTTTCGTGTTGAGCTTTAAGTGTTCTTTTGCATATTTTGGATAACAGTTCCTTATCAGATATGTGGCTTATCTTTACATTCTCTTGACAATGTCTTCTGAGGAGCAGAAGAGTGTTTGTTTTTTTTTTAATTTCAGTGAAGTCTAGCTAATTCAGCACTAATTCTGAGTACATTTGAAGATGCTGCTTTGAAGATTTCTGATTGAAATTGTAGAACTTAATAATAAGATACTCTGAATGTAAGGCTGAATGCATGGGCATTTTGAAATATGGGGGTACTAAAAACACTGAATAAGGAAAGAAAAGTCTAAATGTACACATTTCTCAGATTTTTTTTCTCTTTCCATTCCTACGACTTTGTAATCTTGAATGAAGTAGCTGTATATGTGAAATGTGCATGAATGCTCATAGAATTATTTTAGATGGATGAAATTTTCTTAAATGGTATCTCATCCTGTAATGTTGACATACAGTATGTTTAATGAAGATTGAGGATAGGGATTAGGTATTTATTTGAGGAATAATCATTTAAAAGAATGAGGTAATTTTACCCCAGTTTTCCTTCACTCATGTTAATATATGCCTTTGGTGAGTAAGCAGTGGGGTGAAAACGGAACTTCAGACTTACTAAAAATACTTGGGGGCCTATTTCTTAAACTGCTTAATATTTTGAAAGTTCAGAATATAAATCTAGGAACAAGGAAACTTGTCAAGATAAACACTACAATGTGAAATGTCAAATATGATCTCAGTTGTCTTTGATGTGAAAGATCATTATCAATAGAATATGGTTGACTTTTGATTTAAGATGACATCTGAACTAGCAGTTTGTATTTCAGACTCTCTAACTAAAATGTGTATGAAAAATCAGAAAAGTATGAGCACTCATAACATTGTGTGAGGAAGAAGGCAGGACTGATGATAAATACCACTGTTACAGCTGTGCTCGCTTTTCAAGGCTTGCTCCCTTCATCCTGAGTCTTCTCACAGGAATGTCTTTGCTCCTTCATACAGAGACATTATGAGACTGTGGCAGAATTTGACAGGATTTTCTACCAATTGAAAAAATGGTAGAGCAGAATGGATCAAGCACTTTGTTATTGAAGGCCATCAAGCCTGGTGGCCCGAAAGATACCAAGGTTCCTACTTATGTATCAGACAATAACTCTAGTATTATGTATGTTCTGGATGTAGTATTTTATACCTTTTTTGCTCTAAAGTTCCCCATCTGTATCTCTATTACACATTTTGGATCTATCATTTGGAAAATAACAGTATCCCAATGGGAGTGGATGAGTATGATGCTCTGAATCCAAGCATGTAAAACCAATAATGAAAGGGTTTGAGTAGACAGAGCTGGATGCTTCACTCACTCTGGAGGGTTTAATTTTTTTCATACTTTTTATTTTTTGAGGGAAGGCTATTAATTGCTTCTGATTGACCAGGAATTCTCTTTTTCAGAGTAAAATACATAGGTATTAAATGTAAGGGATCTCACTTTAGCCCAGCACCCACAGAGTCAAAGTTGATAAATGTCAGCTTTAATCCAAAAAGTTAGCTGTGAACTAACTTTCTAGCAAGGGTAAGGTCCTGAGTTCAAATCCCAGTTCTGAAACAATAATACCAAGTTGTATTCAGACAATGGAATAATATATGGACAGGGCTTGACCTATGGGAGGAACTTAGGAATATTGGCTAATATAGAGAATTTCTGTAACTAGGTAGTTATATATACATCAAGTTATTCAAAGTAGAACTCAACAACAAAAGTAAAGACAAAAAACATGCAAACAGCTGGAAACTAAATAACTCATTACTTAATGAAGAATGGACCATCGATGCAATAAAAGAAGAAATTAAAAAGTTCCTGGAAGTCAATGAAAATGAAAACACAACCAACCGGAACCTATGGGACACAGCTAAGGCAGTCTTGAGAGGAAAGTTTATAGCCATGAGTGCATATATTAAAAAGATTGAAAGATCCCAAATCAATGACCTAATGATACATCTCAAACTCCTAGAAAAACAAGAACAAGCAAATCCCAAAACAAATAGAAGGAGAGAAATAATAAAAATAAGAGCTGAAATCAATGAAATAGAAACCAAAAAAACCATACAAAGAATTAAGAAACAAAAAGTTGGTTCTTTGAAAAAATAAACAAGATCGATAGACCCCTGGCAAACCTGACTAAAATGAGGAGAGAAAAAACCCAAATTAGTAGAATCAGGAATGCAAAAGGGGAGATAACAACAAACACCATGGAAGTCCAGGAAATCATCAGAGACTACTTTGAGAACCTATATTCAAATAAATTTGAAAATCTAAAAGAAATGGACAGATTTCTAGATACATATGATCATCAAAAACTGAACCAAGAGGAAATTAATCACCTGAATAGACCTATAACACAAAATGAAATTGAAGCAGCAATCAAGAGTCTCCCCAAAAAGAAAGTCCAGGACCTGATGGATTCTCTGCTGAATTCTATCAGACCTTTAAAGAAGAACTGATACCAACCCTCCTTAAACTGTTCCACTAAATAGAAAGGGAAGGAAAACTGCCAAACACATTTTATGAAGCCTGTATTACACTTATCCCAAAACCAGGCAAAGACACCTCCAAAAAGAACTATAGGCCAATCTCCTTAATGAACATTGATGCAAAAATCCTCAACAAAATAATGGCAAACCGAATTCAGCAACACATCAAAAAGATTATTCACCACAACCAAGTAGGCTTCATCCCAGGGATGCAGGGGTGGTTCAACATACGAAAATCAATAAACGTAATAAACCACATTAACAGAAGCAAAGACAAAAACCACTTGATCATCTCAATAGATGCAGAAAAAGCCTTTGATAAGATCCAACATCATTTCATGATAAAAGCTCTAAGAAAACTAGGAATAGAAGGAAAGTACCTCAACATTATAAAAGCTATATATGACAAACCTACAGCCAGCATTATACTAAAATCAGGAACCAGACAAGGATGCCCACTCTCTCCACTCCTATTCAACATAGTACTGGAATTCCTAGCCAGAGCAATTAGGCAAGAAGAAGGAATAAAAGGAATACAAATAGGTAAAGAAACTGTCAAAATATCCCTATTTGCAGACGACATGATCCTATACCTTAAAGACCCAAAAAACTCTACTCAGAAGCTTCTAGACATCATCAATAGCTATAGCAAGGTAGCAGGATATAAAATCAACATAGAAAAATCATTAGCATTTCTATACACTTACAATGAGCAAACTGAAAAAGAATGTATGAAAACAATTCCATTTACAATAGCCTCAAAAAAAATCAAATACCTAGGTGTAAACCTAACAAAAGATGTGAAAGACCTCTACAAGGAAAACTATACACTTCTGAAGAAAGAGATTGAGGAAGACTATAGAAAGTGGAGAGATCTCCCATGCTCATGGATTGGTAGAATCAACATAGTAAAAATGTAGATACTCCCCAAAGTAATCTACATGTTTAATGCAATTCCCATCAAAATTCCAATGACATTCATTAAAGAGATTGAAAAATCTACCGTGAAATTTATATGGAAACACAAGAGGCCACAAATAACCAAGGCAATACTTAGTCAAAAGAACAATGCAGGAGGTATCACAATACCTGACTTCAAACTATATTACAAAGCAATAACAATAAAAACAGCATGGTACTGGCACAAAAACAGACATGAAGACCAGACAGAATAGAGGACCCAGATATGAAGCCACACAACTATAAGCAACTTATCTTTGACAAAGGAGCTAAAAATATATGATGGAGAAATAGCAGCCTCTTCAACAAAAACTTCTGGGAAAACTGGTTAGCAGTCTGCAAAAAACTGAAACTAGATCCATGTATATCACCCTATACCAAGATTAACTCAAAATGGATCAAGGATCTTAATATTAGACCCCCAAACTCTTAAGTTGATACAAGAAAGAGTAGGAAATACTCTGGAGTTAGTAGGTATAGGTAAGAACTTTCTCAATGACACCCCAGCAGCACAGCAACTAAGAGATAGCATAGATAAATGGGACCTCATAAAACTAAAAAGCTTCTGTTCATCAAAAGAAATGGTCTCTAAACTGAAGAGAACACCCTCAGAGTGGGAGAAAATATTTGCCAACTATACATCAGACAAAGGACTGATAACCAGAATATACAGGGAACTTAAAAAACTAAATTCTCCCAAAACTAATGAACCAATAAAGAAATGGGCAAGTGAACTAAACAGAACTTTCTCAAAAGAAGAAATTCAAATGGCCAGAAAACACATGAAAAAATGCTCACCATCTCTAGCAATAAAGGAAATGCAAATTAAAACCACGCTAAGATTCCACCTCACCCCTGTTAGAATAGCCATCATCAGCAACACCACCACCAACAGGTGTTGGCGAGGATGCGGGGAAAAAGGAACCCTCTTACACTGTTGGTGTGAATGTAGACTAATACAACCACTCTGGAAAAAAATTTGGAGGCTACTTAAAAAGCTGGATATCGATCTACCATTTGATCCAGCAATACCACTCTTGGGGATATACCCAAAAGACTGTTACTCCAGAGGCACCTGCACATCCATGTTTATTGTGGCACTATTCACAATAGCCAAGTTATGGAAACAGCCAAGATGCCCCACCACTGACAAATGGATTAAGAAAATGTGGTATCTATACACAATGGAATTTTATGCAGCCATGAAGAAGAACGAAATGTTATCATTCGCTGGTAAATGGATGGAATTGGAGAACATCATTCTGAGTGAGGTTAGCCTGGCCCAAAAGACCAAAAATCATATGTTCTCCCTCATATGTGGACATTAGATCAAGGGCAAACACAACAAGGAGATTGGACTATAAGCACATGATAAAAGCGAGAGCACACAAAGAAGGGGTGAGGATAGGTAAGACACCTAAAAAACTAGCTAGCATTTGTTGCCCTTAATGCAGAGAAACTAAAGCAGATACCTTAAAGCAACTGAGGCCAATAGGAAAAGGGGAACAGGTACTAGAGAAAAGGTTAGATCAAAAAGAATTAACCTAGAAGGTAACACCCACGCACAGGAAATCAATGTGAATCAATGCCCTGTATAGCTATCCTTATCTCAACCAGCAAAAACCCTTGTTCCTTCCTATTATTGCTTATACTCTCTCTACAACAAAATTAGAAATAAGGGCAAAATAGTTTCTGCTGGGTATTGGGGGGGGAGAGGGAGGGGGCGGAGTGGGTGGTAAGGGAGGGGGTGGGGGCAGGGGGGGAGAAATGAACCAAGCCTTGTATGCCCATATGAATAATAAAAGAAAAATGAAAAAAAAAGTTATTCAATATTTAAATGAATAATCATGATTAACACTTAAAATGTCTTTAAAAGGGACATTTAAGGGCCATAAGGAAGCTTAGATATTGGACTTACTAGAAAGCACTTTCATACAACTGACTTAACTATGTCCAAACAGCTAAAGGAAACCCATGGACAAAGAACCAAGAAAATCAGGAAGTGACGTATAAGAATAGCTGTATGAAATGAGAATAGCTGGATGTGGTGGCATATACTTGTATTACCAGCACTAGGGAGGTAGAGACAAGAGGATTATAAATTTGAGGCCAGACTTGGCTATGTGAGTTCAAGGTCAGCTTGAGCTGCATAGGAAAAACAGGATTGGGGATGTAGCTCAGTGGTAGTGCAATTGCCTAGCATGTGCAAGGCCCTGGGTTCAATCCTCTGACTGCAAAAAACAAACAAAACAAAAAAGAACAAAATGAGAATATAAGTAAAGAAAAATTATGAAAAAGAACAAAATAGAAATTTTGGTGCTCAATTGTAAAATCACAAATACAAATTCATTAGAGTGGTTCAACAGCAAATTTAAGCAGGCAAAGAATGTGATGATAGAAAAATTGGAATTACTAGTTAGAGAACTAGAAAAAAGATTGAAGAAAAATGAACAGAAACCAAGGGTGATGTGTGGGGCATCGTCAAATTAACCCACATAGGTATGATGGAAGTCTAGAAGGAGAAGTGAGAAAGATTATTTGTAGAAACAACAGATGAAAACTTTGCAGTTTGATAGAAGATTGAATCTGCACATTTGAAGAGCTCAACATCAACTATCAAAAGACAAAGATGAAGAGAGAATCTTGAAATATCAAGAGAGAAGTAGCCCATTATTTGAAAGGGATCTTCAGTAAAATTAAATGTTGCTTTGAAAGCATAGAAGCTAAAATGGAGTAGGATGACATATTTAAAGTGCTGGAGAAAAAGTGTCTATATCCAGCAAAGCTATCCTTCAAAAATATTTAAAAAGAAAGCAAAATGGTATAAGAAATGCATAAATCAAATAGCAAACTGGCAGAAGTAAATCCTTCCTTATCAATAAGGAAGAACTGGACAGAATGAATAATCCAATATGATCAAATGTCTAGAAGAGACTTACTTTAGATGCAAAGATACAAATAGATGAAAGGAAAAGAGATGAAAAAAGATTTTCCATGCAAATAGTAATCAAAAGAGAAATGAGTGGCTATATTAGCAGTAGACAAAATAGACTATAAGTCAAAAAACTGTCAGAGGAGACAAACAAGAACATAATGTATTAAAAAAGGATCATTCATCAAGAAGATATAGCAATCATACACATATACCCACCAAACAATAAGGCTCTAAAATAAATGAAACAAACGTTGACCAAACTAAAAGGAGATATAGTACTGCAATAATCATTGGAGACTTCATTACGCCCCTCTAATAATGGTTAGAAAAACAGTAGATCAGAAAGGGAAGAGACAACTTGAGTAATACTATATATCAGCTCTGACTAATAGATGTAAATAGAACACTGATCTTTTCCAGGATAGGCCACAAAAAAAAAAAAAAATTAAAAAATTAAGAAAATCACACAAAGTATCTTCTCCAACCAAAATGGAATGAAGTTAGAAATCAATAATTTGTGGAAAACTGGAAAATTCATGAATATGGGAACCAATGAGTCATAAAAGAAAACATAAAGGCAATTAGATTTTGTTGCAGGTGAATGAAGACAAAGTTGCAAAATACCAGAATTTATAGGAGACAGTGAAAGCAGTGCTCAGTGAGAAATGAATGGCAGTAACATCCACATTGCAAAAACCAATCAATAGCCTAACTTTGTACCTCAAGGAACCAGAAAACAAAGAAACAACTAAATCTAGAACTAACAAAAAGGAACTAACAAAGATCAGAGCAGAAATAAATCAAAGAATATAAAATAAAAGAATCAATGAAATAAAAAGATTTGGCTTAAGAATAACAAACTTACCATATAAATGGAGATGTTAATAATGAGGACAATGAGTTGTGAGGGAAAGCAGGATGGCATGGGAATTGTCTGTAGTGAATGCTTAATTTTTTTGTAAATCTAAAACTGCTTTAAAACAAACACCATTTACTATCCTAAATTATTGGGGGGGTTGCTGTTGTTTATTTATTTTGTTTTTTTGGGCAGTACTAGGGTTTGAACTCAGGGCTTCACACTTGTGAGGCAGGTGATCTACCACTTGATCCACACCTAAATAATTTGCTTTGGTTATTTTTCAGATAGGATCTCACTTTTTGCCCAGGGCTGGTTTTGAACTATAATCCTCCTATCTCTGCCTCCCACATAACTGAGATTACAGGCATGTACCAACATGTCCAGTCCTAAATAACTTATTAATCAAGAAGAAAATAAAACCACAATGAAAAACTATAAGGTTGTCAGACACGGACGGGGCTGGGGCCTATAATCCTACTCAGGGGGATCGTGGTTCCAGGCCAGCCAGCGTAAAAAGTTGGGGAGAGCCCACCTCAACCAATAAAAATCTGGGTGTGATAGTGTGCACCTGTCATCCCAGCTACACAGGAAGTATAAATAAGAGGACTGCAGTCCAGGCCCACCCAGAATAAATGTAATAAATACACTACCAGAGAAATAATAAAAGCAAAAAGGACTGGGGTGTGGCTCAAGTAGTTTGAAATCAAAACTCAAGGTCCTTAGTTCAAACTCCAGTACCAACAAACAAACAAACAAAAACCCTGGGAGGCAGAATGCATGTTGAGCTTTTGAGAGACCCCAGATTCAATACCCAGCACCAAAGCACCCCCCCAAACAAAACAAAACAACCCAAAAACTGTAATATAATAACATGAAAGTGACATATAAAAAGTTATAAGATGTAGTTAAAATGGACTATAAATTTCCTAGTCTTAAATATTTTCATTAAAAAAAGGCAAGAATTAAAAATACACAAACTAAGCATTCAACTCACCAATGAAGATAAGTAAATTAGTCTTGAAAAGTATCAAGAAACTATTTTAAAAGCTAACTATAAAAGTTTTCATCCAGGAGATTAACTCTGTGACATGACCAACAAGAAAAAAATTTAAAAAGAGAGCAAGCAAGAGAGAAAAAAATGTAAATGAACAAAATGAGCAAGGAAAAAGGGTTATTCATATAATTAAGGAGACGATTAAAAACGTGTAAGACAATGCCACGTATGCCAATACACTTGAAAAATTTGATTAAATGATTCATTTTCAAGCAAAAGTAAATAATCTAAACTGTGTGAAAAAAACAGCATGAAACAGAATGGATAAATAACAATAGAGGTTATTGGAAAATCTTTTAATGAATTACTTCCAATGGGGTCTACCAAGGCCAAACCGTGTTATGGTTTTGTTCTTTATACATAGCAAGGGACAGATAAGTTCCATTAAACTTTTTTTAGAAGATAAAACAGTTTAACATTTTTATAATTTCACTGTATGAAACTAGACTAACTTTAATAAAGAACCCATGAATATAGTCTCCAGAAAATAAAAATACAGACTAATTTCACTTATGAATATGAATACAAAAATTCTCAGTAAATTACAAACACTTGTTTTTCAGCACATATTTTCTTAATATAAATTGAGTACAAGATTAATTAATTTGGACACACATTCTACAGACCACTGTTGGTTGTAACTAAAGAAAGCTGTTTGCACAAAGCAAAGAACAGCTGCTTTGTTTATGTATCTGGTTGTTCTGCCTGGATATGCCTCCTTGGCTTCTGCCACATTGTTTTCATTCTTTTCTGTTAGTTTGAGTTGTGAACTGAATTGTGAAGCCAAAATAATTGGGGGGCGGCGGGGGCAGGGTGTCTAACCATGTGGATTGAAGAGAAAAAGAGGAAATATGGAGGTTTGGCTTAGTTTGATCAACTAATTTATTATTTTAATCTGAGGAATAACAAAATATAGTTTACAATTATAAATCTTCCTTTACTACAGAAGCACTCATACTTGTAACAGGACTCCTGGTAACGTGGAATTGTAAAAATGCAATTACTGCATTGTGTCACAGTAGAACACTATGTAAAAGTATAAAAGCCATACAGTTGTCTCTTGTGGTATAAAAAAGACATTGAATACAGTTTAATGTGAAGTCTTGATTTTTTTCTTAAATACACCCTTAACAAACTAGGATATTTGGTAATTATTTGTTTTTCATGATAAATGTGTTCATCTCAAACCATGAGCCAATGTTAATCTCAATGTTAACCACTAGGGAAATTCCCACTGAGATTAAAAAATAAGACAAGGTTGGCTATGCTATCCTATGTTATTAAGCTTTGTTTACAAACTCTGGCCAATGTGGTGAGAAGATAAAAGGAAGGAGACATATTTATACATTTTCTATTTAGGCACCACATGTGAGTTACTTAAAATAATTTTTAAAAAATCAAAAGGGCAGCATGAAATATAAAATTATGAAATCAAAATGCTAGCGGTAATTATTTAGAAATGTGTTGGAAAGAATCTCCTTACTACACAGACAAGAAAGATATCCCTACAATACACAAGAAGAAGACAAAATAAAACGTATTAGAATGCATTCTACACTAAACAAGGAACTTTACATTTACTGAGACTCTAAAGCATGGAAACACACAGAATGTCCACAAACAGGAAGGTTTTATACTACAAGAATGATCATTTCCTCCAACTTAGTGCCTAAGTTTCAGGGGAATTTAACAGCTCTATTTGAATCATCCAGTTAGCTATCTCTCCTGGTTCCAAATGTTTAAGAAAAAAAATTAGACATTGCTCTAGGACCTCACTTGGCTGCTGGCATGAATCTCAGGCAGGTTGGACCAATATACTGCTCCACATCTTCCCAGAAGCTGACCAGTGTGTCCAACTATGCACACAAGGAAAGGGAGGGCAGCTGAGTGAGAAAGGATACAGCTTCTAGGAATGCCACGGCTATTCTGTAACTTTGGTGGAATAATTTTCCTTTTTATTCATATTATAGCTTGGGTAAAACATCTCCATATACTGTTTCAATATTGTAAGAAAGCCGGGCTGTAGTAACAGAAAGCCATGGAAAAAATAGTGATATGAATTTACATTTAAGCCCTTCCTGACTCTGCCAGTTAAGAGTTGCCACTAAAGATCCTGTGACTATTTTTTTCAATAAATGACAGCTCTTAATACTGCAATAGTGATAATGGGTCTTGGTGTTTAATCTTTTTGAACTACCAATGTTCCCTATGGTTATTTTATTTCTATAAGAAAATACTACATAATCTTTAATATTTATTTTTAATTATGAAAATAAAAGGGTCAGTTGGTCACAGACTAAGACTTGATTACTTTAATTTCATAAGTTTGAATATTTTAAAACAGGAAATGCAGAGTTGTCTATAAGGTTAATACTTTACTCTCATGAAACATTCATTATCATGTGCTTCTCATGAAGTAGAAATATACTAAAGTTACTGTTTGAATAGACACACTGGATGGGGCTAGAATTGATTTTTTTAAATGTAAGTAAAAAATGTGTGAATAAACTTACTTTCAATTTACTTTTCAGCCTAGTAAGTTCTATCCAACTTAGGCCAAATATCTTTTAAGCCTTACATTATACTATAAAAATCACTCTTTGGAGAAGGCTCATATTCCAGATATAACTTTAAAAACTCATTTCAATTAGAGACATAATAGATTCTATCTTAAAAGTTAGAAAGGAAAAGTATCACAGTATTTTAAATTCTCCTTGAATCTTGGCTTTTTTAAGACCAAATTTCTAACTATGACAATGATTACAAAGGCATTTATTGACTCATGTCACAAATTACACAGCTAACAAAGTGGAATAAATCTATAATACTTAAGACATCCTAGCCACCTTGCTAGGTTGAGAATTGATAAGAGCTAATAAAATTTGATTACCTCTTCTCCAGGTTACAAGTCTTCCTTCACAGACTATTTCTTCTTAAAGATATAGGCATTTCACATTCTGGACACTATTCACACAGGTCTACCAGTGCTTCCCAAACTGTCTGTCCTGAGGTCTCCCTTCTGTTGAACTGGGAACTTCCACTGAGAAATCCCCTGTCTTGAAGACTTCCTTATTTGTACCTATCAACAGCCAATCATGGCCAGATATTGAAATGAAGCAAAAACTACCAGAAAATGTTCTGTAAACCACCCGTGACTGTAACTCTGACTTCCTTTTGAAGCAAAGATACTTTGCCTGAATAGTGAAGACATTTTAACAAAAAGTTAGAAATTATAAACACAAAAATGTTTCTGGATGAAACATATTTTCATGTAAAAAATTTAAAAGTAAGCTTATTTGATAAATGACTTTCTAGCTTTAAAGGAGTTACATTTTGATCTAAGCAGTCTATTTATAAACAATAGGCAAATTTGACTATAGTTGTCCTTTCTTCGTGGCCTACACAGGTCACTTAGGTGAAGCCTAATAAATATAAGGTTTATCCTTGGATTCCAGAGCCTAATCTCAGGTACTCAAAAGAGGGGTGAAATAAAGAAGGCTCTTTGGACAGCTTTTCTCCTTTCAGAACTAAGGTCACTGTTCATGTAGATGAATGTATGATCTAACACTCTGGGGAAGTGCTTTACAAATGCATGTATTTCTCTCAGGCTGCTTGGAGCAAAAGATCAAGTTTTACATGCAAATGGAAGGCAGCGTATGCACTACAGACATTTTTCTTTGTTATAAAATTTTAGAGTTGGAAATGTCCTCAGACATCATCTGTTCCATTTCCTTTTTATTAGAGATGAGGAAACAGGAGACGGTAAATGCTCAATGTCAGAAAGAAAGTTAGAAGCAATACTCAGATTACAGTCTCAGTCTTTTCAATACCTGATTTATTGTATTACGCCCTCCCATATCAAATAATTGAACTGGAAAAAACTGTAACAATTGAGCAATCTCCTTGTTCAGTTCCTGCATTGTCCAGATGAGAAGTCTGAGGAGGGTCGCACACAAAGTTCCAATGAGTAAGAGGACTAGAATTTACAACTTCTGATTTGTAGTCTAGTTTCTTCTCTATTTTAAACATTGCCCTCTCTTAAATTATATGTTAAATAAATCTGAAATATTGCTACTTATGGTGGAATTATTCTATAAAAATAATTTTAAACATATCTAAACTGCTGAATAAGCTTACAATTAAAACATTCCATTTACTCATCGAATATATAATAAAGTATAAAATTTCCTCCAGCATTATGTGATTTATAACTATCTTACTGATGAAATAGGAAACATTAAACATTCTTGTGTCCAGTAGACTAATAATACCTAGCTAATACTTGTAAGTAGGGAAAACAAAAAAACAAAAAACTGAGATAGCCACTTGCAAAAGGCAAATTTACTTCTCAAGACTTTACATTTTTGAATGAGCAAGATTTTAAAAACACAGTTTTTTAAAAAAGCAGTGGCCCTGTGTTCACTGAGAAATGCCCCTTTCTTTGGTCTCTTCATCCTGTGCTCCCTCCCTCAGCTATTTGCATTGGGATTGAGTTTGGCAGACACCCAAGCTCCTGCAGAACTGGCTATTCTGGTGAGGCTGGCCTCAGCTTGTTGGGGAGAGAGGCTCCTGAGGTCACTGATGAGAAGCTAAAGTTAGAGATGCTTTTTGGAGAAATTTTCTCTGAGTGCATGAAATTTAAAACCTACGCCACTGACCAGTTCAAGCTCTAGGCAAAGAATGTGAGGCAGAGGGAAGTTTATATCTTTGTTGTCCCTCGTGGCTCTTTTTCCTATTTCCTGCCCCCTACTCCACATTGCTTTTCCTCTCAGAGTTGTAAACCATTTGGCCAAGGCAGATAGAAATGCAGAAATATATGCTGGAGAGGAAGGAGCAAATGGGCACCAAGTCAGAATTGGCATGGTTTAAAGTATGGTGGCCAGGGCAGGAGGGGCAGGAGGAATGCCAAACTCAAGGAGAAGGGTGGGAGGTAAAAGTCACGTTCCCATTCAGGCAGAGGTGAATGGTCAAGGGGGTTTCTAATCATATAATTGAGAACAGTATCCACGATGTGCAGCAGGGTTCTCAGTGCAGGCCTGCATGAAGACCTCCTAAAGAAGAATCTTTTATAGTAGTCTTCCTGGAGAAAGTGGAAGAAGAAAGTGGGGAGACACAGGTACCTGTAACTCTGGCCAAGAAGCTAGTTAAACAGTTAGGCTGCATGGGGTAGATGTTTGATTTAGAAACTTGGTTTAGATTATCAAGGTGGATACTTGCAAGAAAAGTCCCTGCTCCAAGCATGGCATTTTATGGGAACAGTAGAATTTTCTATGCCCCACCTTCTGGTGGACTAATGTTCCAGGATTTTGTTGGCCCATGGCCACAGGAGGGATGACCCCAAGATGTAAGAACCCCATAAAACTGGAGGTTTGAAACTTTAGGGATGATGGATATTTACTACCTCTTTGACCGCTTCTAAACTGTGCCCCAGAAAGAGTAGCTGGTATAACTTATTTGCAACTTAACACAAATTTATACCAAAGTACTGCTTCCTTGGTGGAGATACTTGCATTTTATGTCTTAAAGAATTAAAGGGATCCCCACTTAATAGACTTTCTGGCTCTTATGAATGGATGGTAGAAATAAAAGCAAGTTAGGGGAAATGTCTTCTTTTGTTGTTGTCTTTGGTATCAGGGTAATTCTGGGCTCATACTAAAAAATTAAAAAACATTTTTATTAGCATACATTAGTTGTACTGGGGTTTTCATTGTGACATTTCCATATATGCCTACAATGTACCTTGGTTAGGTTCATCCCTGCCATCATTCTCTCTCATCCTCCTCCCCTGACTTAAAACGATGTCGACAGGTTTCGATATTCTATCTTCGTATACATACATAAAGTATATGAACCTTATTCACCCTCCTTTACTCTCTCTATTCTCCCTCCTGCTAACAGGACCTGTTCTACATTCCTGTCCTTTATTATTTAAGGACATATTCCTGTTCAAAGGGGTTTTACCATAATATTCACCAGTGAATATGTTCTACTTTAATCAGTCTAATCCCCTTTATTATTCTTCTTTTCCCTTTCCCCTCTACTCTTTATTATTCAGTAGCGTTCAGTGGATTTTGTTATACCTTCTTCCTACATTGATGCAATGCATTCAGTATTATTCACTCTCTATCATTCTCTTTTCTTCTCCCTCCTCCCCCTAGTTTCCTCAAAGAGTACCACTATTGAAAATATGTTTTATATCTATTTGTCTATCTATTTATCTATGATCATGTTTGCATTTGTGTACACATTTATCTTTTGAATCCATCTTCCACATATGAGAGAAAACATGCAACTTTTGTCTTTCTAAACCTGGCTTATTTTGCTTAATATGATAATCTCCAGTTCCATCCATTTACTTGGAAACAGCATAATTATATTCTTTTTTATGGCTGAATAATATTTCATTGTATATTTATATCACATTTTCTTAATCCATTCATCAGTTGTAGGGCATCTGGGCTGTTTTCATAGCTTGACTCTTGTGAATAGTAGTATAATAAACATGGGTGTGCAAGTGTCTTTATTGTATCCTGTCTTACATTCTTTCAGATATATGCCCAGAAGTGGTATCCCTGGATCATATGGCAGTTCTGTTTTTAGTTTTTTGAGGAACCTCCATATTACTTTCCATAGTTATTGTATTAATTTACATTTCCAACAACACTGTATAAGTGTTCCTTTTTCTAGGGGAAATGTCTTTATAATTCTTACACTTAAACCGTAATCTAAGTTAATGCTTAGGTGTTTGTTTAATAAATATTTATTACTTATTATGTGTTAGATTCTGTGTGAATGCAGAGATTATTAACATGTCTTACTTGTCCTTGAAAATTTCATGATCTTAAGGAAGCGACACATGCCAACAACATTTTACTATGCTCAATGAGAAAGAAAAAGGTAAGGATATGTATAGGAGGTTGTGTGGAGAAAGAGGTGGTTTTCAGGGCTGAAGCTGCTCATGAAGGGATGCCTAGACACCCAGGGACTGAACAAGAAAAAGATCAAGGGTTAAAAAGTAGTTTTAGACCGGCACAGTGGCTCATGCCTGTAATCCTAACTACTGGGGAGACCCCAGCTACATGGGAAGCTGTAGGTAGGAGGATCACAGTCTGCGACTAGCCCTGGCCAAAAAAACAGTGAGACCCTACCTGAAAAATAACTAAAGCAAAAGGATAGGGGTGTGGCTCAAGTGTAGAGCACCTTCCTAACAAACTCGAGTCCCTTAGTTCAACCACTACCATCCAATTTTTTTTTTATATATCCTTTTTTACATTCTTGGCGAATCCACTCTAACTTATGCCTTTTGCTTGTTTCCATAGCACTATAAATAAAATTTTTCTGAAAAATCTCAATTTCCTTCTTAACATTGTACAGGATGATTTATAGTCTTGGTAGGAGATAGAAACCATTTTCATGTTCTTGACATCTACCCTCAACAAATAAATTTGTTTGGTAGACAGAGTGATCAATTAAGAAGTATCCTTAGCATATGATTTTTGAGAGTAAGAATAAAAGTAGAGCCCTGAATTCTGCAGCACTACATCCTCCTCATCATATGACAGCTATGCGTTTTTGGCCATCAAAAAAGAAAGGAGACTTAGTGATATATGATGATACAAAAGTTAACAGACTCAAAATCCAAAAATATTTTGACAAACTCAACTAATAGCTTAATGCTAATATGAAATTTAACAGGAATAATTATAAAGTTTATAGTTACTACTGTCCCTACCACCATCCTGCAAACAAACAAAATACAGAAAAAAAAATTATATGAGCATTGAAAGTGTTGACAAGATGCAATTTAGTAGCAGTTTTAAATTGATGAGTTTTGCTTTAGGTAGTAATACGAGGATGTTAAAAAAAATCTTCAAACTAATAGGACCTTAGAATTCCCTCTAGAACAAACTATGCACTCATCCTGCATTCTGACTCATGTTTCTGTGTACTACTCTTTAAGACCAAAAATGATTAAATAATCATCTAGTTATTAAATAATCACCCATATTATATTTGTATGATTTCAGGAATGGTAGATGCTTATCTTAGAGAAAACAGGAAGGAAATAACTGAATTCAAATATCAATTAAATTCTTCTTTATGGTTTGAAAGTAGGCCTCATACCAGTGAATAAGAATAATAAGGAAAGCAAATTTTGGCTCATTATAGAAATGTCAACATCCTACCTACCTACCAGTTTGGTCTTGGGACAGGCATGTAAGAATAGTACAGCTGGAGAGAGCAAGAGGATGGTAAATGAAAAAGAGTCTGATGTGGAAGGGATGCTTTTGTTAGAACTAGAGGAGCAGATTAGACTTACTGCTTCTTCTCAGGTGCAGTGTAGAAAAGAAGACTGCCTTGGAGCATTAATTACAGAAGGTGACAGTGCACCTTCACTTCTGCAGATTTACTCATCCTTCAATTTTTTTTCCTTTTTAGTCTGTTCTGTGTAGCTTAGTAGGTCTTATAAAATAATCCAGATACTTTCTACAGGGTACAAAATGAACTATGTTTCCATAAAAAGATCTCTGTAAGTAGACAGAATTTCATCAGGGAGTCAGCCATCTCACCTGTTTCAGACATTATATAGTCTGTTTTCTCTTTTAGAGGGCAAGGTAGTAATCCATTTTGTTTATTGTCAAATAACCCCTTTATTTTGATCTATGTCCTGGGATTTCTCCTGTCTAACATTAATGAGAAACCCCAGCCAAAATAATATGTCTCATAGGCATTTTCTTTCTAAACTGAGAAACCTGGAAAATTGGTTTAGTTATCAGGATAAAATAGAAGTTACTGGACTCCCTTTTCAGAGGTTCAAAATTTATAAATGATTGAAAACAAATCTGTATTACCCAAAATATATTTCTTCTAGATGTATAAATTATGAAAATGAAATTTCTGTGAGAAGTGTAAGGTGATCAATAATTTTCTGTGAGCACACACAGTTCAGTGATTTGGTACTGACACAGTTTCTAATATTAGCAGGATTAATAGTTCATACTTGTAATTCTCTAAAAATGAGGAGATTAAAAAAATACATTAGTACCTCTGTAACCTCTATAGCACAATGACAGGAAAAGAGAAATTAGGAGAAGAGAAAAACAGAAGAGACAAAACAGATAATCCATGAACTCTGGGTTTTTCTGACTTTAATAAAATAGTCAGACTCTCAATGAGATCTGACCTTTGAAAACCGTTTAGCTTGACTCCAGAGGAACGGTGGGAGGATTAACAGACTGAAGCTTGAAGAGTGAGTTCAAGGTTCTTTGTGTGTAATTTATTCCATGGTTCACCAGTTAAGATCTCTTTTAATTTGATTGTATTTAGTGGAATGCCAGATCCATATAAAAGATACAATAAACATGAGCTCCGTAAAATCACAAGTTAGAAATATAAGAGGAATTGTGTGTGGGCATGCTATTCTTCAGGTAATGAAAGAGGAGAAAACTAATACAGGAAGAGATTATTTGATTTTCTCAGGATCAGATAGATGACTGATGGTGCTGATAGATTTCCAGTGGCTTTAGGGATCCTGGCTCCCAAGTGCTTGGTCATCTATGATTTTATAATCTAAAGATGCTGTTAAGTTTTAGAAACCGAATAGGATATGATTGGAGAATTTTTTTTCTGATTATTCTATTGGTGAAGGGCCTGGGCACTTTGTCTCCTCTTTGGTCATTGGGTTTGAGATTTTAAGATATTATTTGAATGGAAAAACCCTTCTAGGAACATCTCTTTCCCATGTCATTCATTTAATCATTGCTCTTCCATTCATGAGTTGCTGTATGCCGTTCATATTTAGGGGGAGGGAATCATTGAACTGAGCTCAACAGTACTTTCTATAGCATGTTAGAGGAAGTAAAGACCACCTCTTTGTTAAAACCAGTCCTGCAAAGAGTTGGGCATAGAGGTGCTGTGACCACATTGTGTAGGATTCACATCCTGGCTCCACCCCTTGACTAACTTGCCTAAACCCTTGGAAGATTTTTTTTTTCTGTACTAAGATTTGAACTCAAGGCCTCATGCTTGCTAGGTAGGCACTCTACTACCTGAGCCATGCTCCCAGCCCCCCTTGGAAATTTTGTGAATGGAATTAATCAGTATATGTAAAACCTTGAGTATATGGTGAGACTGAATAAGAAGGTTTTGTTGTTGTTTTTTATTTCTTGCTACATTTTCTTTCTTCATGTTTCTGCAAAATCAAAATGTGAATTTGTATAAGTATTGCAGGAAAACTACATGGAGGGAAATTAAAGTATTTAAACAAGATTTTTTTGTTTCTACAATATCCATATTGCCTTTTCCTCTTTCCCTATGTATGGTTTAAGAGGCTAATTCCATTCACTGTCCACAGGTAAGTTAACACTAATTCAAACCAATCGGCACATTACATCTCTCAAGTTTTTGCTATTGGCACAGAGGAGAGTACATAATCTAAGCCAGGCTAATCTGTGTGAATTCCAGGACTTGTGCTTAGAATACAGAACTCTCCTTCTTACTAAGAGTAAACAATAAAATATAGCCTAAATCTACAAAGGACTTCAGACTTAAGATAAGCCATGACCCTGAGATGGCCAAAGAGAGAACTAAAAAAGGGGCAGGTCTTTCATGACATTGCTGATGAACCAATCTTTTGAAGCTCCCGCTACCTCTTGACTTTTCCATTATGCAATACCCAAGATTCCCTTTCATCTTTTAAATTAGTTTGAATTGGGTTTTCTATTACTGGCAGCTGCAGTGCCCTTGCTGCAACACTCAGTATAGTAAAAAAGGAGTTGTGAATACAACAAATAGCTTTCATGGAGAAGTTTCTATATGATAAAATCTGGTCTTAAGTAATGACCTTTACAACAGATATGAGGTCTGAAATCAGAGCTTTATGCTTGTTTAGGCAGGTACTCTACTGCCTCCAGCCCCAAGACAGGTATTTTAATTCTCATTCCTTTATGTTAATTGTAGGACTTTGAAAACCATGTGCAAAGTATGTAACTGCAGATCTCCTACTTCCAACACCACTTGTTTATGGCCTATATTGTGTTAATATTTTTGCACAAAACAAATGCTCCTCTTTCCTGCTTTCCCCAGATAAGTTTTAAATTAAACACAGAAGATACTCATTTGGGCAAAACAATACTGAAGTTTGACAGTTGGTTAAGGACCTTGTATATTTAGATTTGAATTTTTAATTTGCTTGAGGGTTTTATTTTATTTTTTGGATAGAGATTTAATATTAAAATCTATCTTTCTATAATTTGAATGATCACTACTTTTTGTTTCATTTATTATAATCAAGAAGATATTAGTCTCATTTGAAATAGATAACTCTAGAAAAGAGTCAAACTATCTCTCGTTCTTTGCATACCTTGGGTTTTCAAATAAATGCTTTAGAAGCTAATTCCTCAAGAATGAAGGTCTCCTCTGACCCTTTGCATCATTCAGGGTTCAATTAGGAAGCAGAAACCATATAGTAATCTGGACAGAGAAGTTCAATATAGAAAACAATTAACTACATCAGGTGATGTTCTATAAAATTGTAAAGACAGCTCAAAAGAATACCCTAGATCTCTGGGAGGGTTTCAAAGCAAGGAACAAATGTGGGAAGAACCCTTTTCCTTCTCAGACCATGTTGGAAAAGGTGTGGTTATGGATCCCTAGATTGCAGAATGTTTGCTTGGTTGTTCAGGTCAGACCTGGTTCACAGATGCTGGTCAAGCAGTGAACACCTTTCTACATGCAGGCGGTCTGAGGCTGACTAGGGATACCTGTGAGGTTCATTGTGAAACTGTCAATAGGGATACCACTGAAATCTGATGAGAAGCCATCCATATGTATGACACTATAACTTGAGAGTAAATGTCACTAGTTAGGTAAGTCCCACATATGCATATGGCAGCCAAGGAAACAGAAAACAGTAGGATCAGGAAGAAAAGTCCTGTTTCTTTTGTAGTGCCTCTTCAGCTCCCCATAGTGACAAAGCTTACAAGTATGATTACTGAAAAGCAGAAATATTTCAATCTTCCTGATCCATTTTTGCAGAGGAGACAACGAAAGATGACTTTGGATCAGGGAGGAATCTACCTTTGGCTGGCACACTTTTGAATGCAGGGGTTAGTTTTCATTAGACCTTGTTACATCAGCATTCAATAGTGGCTTTAATTTAAGCATATTAGCTATATTACTTGAAGGTGTGTGAAACCAGTATTAACCATAAAGTAGCTTTTCAGGTATAGTCCCTATCAAAGTCTTGGTCCTCCCCAGCTCCTCCTTGACTGAATAGGTGAATTCTTATTTGTAATGTAAGATGGTGACCCCAGTTAAAATGTAATTACCTCATAAAGGAAAACTATTATGCTGTTATGCACCATTAAACTTTAAAGTCATTGAAGGTAGTAAATTCTCCTGGGAGACTTTACCTAACACTTGTATCTTAATCACCATTTGCTTTAGAATCTTTCAACAAATGATACCAAACCATTGTGATGAACTCTGAAGCATGGCAAAATCCTTGAATGTAGTGCTCCTGTCTGAACATGTTTCTGTTAATGAGAAAAGTTTACTTATCTTTATGTTGAGAGACAAGTTGTCTACATTTCTGACATGATATCATTCACAAAGAGGCTACAAAATTTCAGAGTTTATGTGATGAAAGATTTGAAGATAGAGATTCTTTCTCCTAGAAAGATGGTAAAATGTTTTAAAAGATACTGAATTAAAGTCTAAATTAACTGAAGGTTAATTTAAAATTTGATAGAGGTATGGTTCAGAAAATTTGTGCAACTATAATGTATATAACATTTAAACTAATAGGCAGTATCCCCCTTTATTAACCTACTTATGAGATGTTTTAATTTGGTAACATTGCCATAACAAAATACCACAGACTGAAAAAACAGGAATTTATTTTTCACAGTTCTAGAGGCTGGAAATCCAAGCCAAGGTCAAGGCGACAGATTGATTTCTTCTGAGGGCCATAAGAGATGTTGCTGTTGTAGGCCTCTCTCCTTGGCTAGCAGGTAGCTGTCCTCTTGCTGCATCTTCACACATAGTCTTCTGTGCAGGCATGGCCCTAGTATCTCTTGTGTGTCAAAATTTCCTCTTGTTATAAGGATATCAGTCCAATTGTACCTCATCTCTCCCCAGTGGTGTAATTTTAACTTGATCACCTCCACATGCAGCCACATGGAATTAGGGCTTCAACACATGAATTTTGTGGGGCACAATTCAGTCCATAACATTAGATGGATCATACTTGGCCTGGTTCAAGCAGAAAGCTATTTAGTTTCTTTTCTCACCTGTGCTATTTGAAGTTTTCCTTGATCCTGGATGAACTCTAGGTAAATGCCAATGTCTCTGTTTCCTTGATGGGTTTTTTTTTTTTTTTTTTCTTGGTGGCACTGGGGTTTGAATTCAGGGCCTGGTGCTTGCTAGACAAGTGCTCTACCACTTCAGCCATGTCATAGCCCTTTTTGCTTTAGTTTATTTTTAAGATAGTGTTTTGTGATTTTGCCCAGACAGGCCTAGAATCATGACCCTCCCATCTCCATCTCCCAAGTAGCTGGGATGCAGGTATAAGCCACCACAGCTGGCCCCTTGCCATTTTTAATGTGCAGTTATTCAAGTTAAAAAGAATTGTCTAATCTAACTCAAATTTTAATCTTTCTCCCAGTTTGGGTCAAAACTGAGCTCAGAATCTACAGTGAAGAAAAGAGGCAGAAAGGAAACCTGGTGGACCTTTTCATTCTTTTCTTCCCTTTTTCTTTTATTCTCTAATCTCCATTCTCAATATGTTATGTCTGGACCATCTAGATTTGGGGTGGGTTGTGAAGAGGGAGATGAGGCATGGCACAGAAGATGTACTATTGGTGGGCAGGAGTAGTAATCTGACTTTGGAGACCTTTGTGCCCCACAGATGTTCAACTGTTTGTGAAACACTTGTCCTGTTGCTGACATGAGCAACACAAGCCATCTGATTTCTTACTATTGTTCCTTAGCCCTTGCTTCAAAAATACATCCTACATAGATTTAAGATTTTGATTTAGATCTGCCATTATGATCCCAACATTCATGTCCTTCTAAAATTCACATATTGAAATCTAAACTCCAATGGGTTGGTACTAAGAGATGTGATCTTATGGGCTGGACATGTACAAGGCCCTGGGTTTGATGCCCAGCAGTGAAGAGAAACAGGTGATGCTTTCGGGAGGTCAGGAGACTAATGCCCCTACGAAAGGGCTTGAGGGGAGCCTGTTTGTCCCTTCTGCCTTTTTTTACCCTGCCATGTGAAGACACAGCCAGAAGATACCATCTGTGAGGGATAGGCCCTCACCAGACAAGAAGTCTGTGGCACCTCAATCTTAGACTTCCCAGCTTTCAGAACTGTGGACCATAAATTTCTACTGTTCGTAAATTACCTAATAAAGGGTATTTTTGTATAGTAGTCCAAAAAAGACTAAATAGACTGAGTGCTATCCTTTTGGACTGCCTGAAAAACTTGTGTTAGCTTTCTCTGCTACTAACTAATATTGGTCACTTCTATGGCAGACCTGTATCTTTGCTCTGTTTTTAGGGTCAGCTCCAGGCCAGCTTCTTGTCTTTAAACTTTTCTAGGTAAGAGTGTGTATACTGTGTTCCTAAACTATTTCTGCTTTACTCCCACCAACCTCAGTGGACAATGGATACTAGTCAGGCTGTTGGACAGGATCTCTCAAAGCTCTCCCTTTCATTTGGCTTGATGGGTTTTGTGTGCGTGTGTGTGTGTGTGTGTGTGTGTGTGTGTATTCTCCTTAACACCAGCATAAGATAGGTAGAGGAATGCATTATGCTCCGATTTGTCTCTGAAAAACCCCTCCTGATAATCTTGTTTAGGATTCGCTATATTGCCTCCTTTTATTTTAGGGATTTAATTTTGGAATCAGCTTTTTGGGTGACCCTTTAGGAAACTCATAGATAATGTAGGTTCTCAATACTGTTCTCTACTCTAGGGCTTCAGATGGCAATCAGAAGCAGCAGAAAAATCTTGCTATAAGTAAGATCAGTAATTTTACCACTGAGACAAACACAAAGTTTAGTTCTGGCTACATATATAAGTACAACAAGAGAGTCTGATGCATGGACTTGTTTTCTCTAGGTGTTGCTTCAGTCAATATGGTTGAACCAGTTTGGTGTGTAGAATTAATGTCAGAGACTTTCAATCATTCTCTTCAGGGTGGTTCTCAGAGGCATATTTTGTAGGCTAGGGCCAACTGAGAAGATTTACAAATGATTTTTTTAATGTCTCTTAGGCTTTTTTTTCCCCCAGAGAAAGCCTGAATCAGAGGCTTTACTTAACATGCATCTACCTCTGAGTCTTTGGGTTTCCGGTTCTCAAATAATGACCTAATTATGATCTTCTGTGTACCTGATTTTGGCATAATGACCAGATTCAGCCTGGTTCCTGACCAATTTCTGCTTTATTCCTGATTTCAATGACCATGTTTTCAACCCTGAATGGATAATCTGGGCCTGATTCCCACTCCTTTCTTGCTTTGAATTCTGTTGTCTGTGGCTTTGAATTTGCTTGACTCTGATTCATCCCATTGTCACAACTCAGCAGGAAGGACCCTGCCTCTGCTTTCACAGCTTCCCTGCTAGTAAACAATTCAGAAGCTAATATGTCCTTCATTCCAAAGGCCTTTTCTTTGGTTTTTGTCTTTACTGTCATTGAAAGCAGTTTTAAAGCATGAGAACAAGCATAATTTTGTTTTCTCTACAAAATAAACATGACTTCTTAAAAGATGGCAAAATTAAATCCAGACAGAAACTCAGAAACTTGCTCCTACTCTAGGTGCTCATAGTGCGTAGGCTGCACATAAATGCAGCCCACGCCGCAGAAGGCTGTCTGTGCTAACTCAACAGAGATCAAAGACTCACATTTCAGAAAAATTGAAAAGATAGAAAGCTCTTTTTGTCCAGAACCTGGCATTTCGTCAATCAATAGGAGCAATGATTGCCATAACTTGGACATGAGAGAACCTATCCATGTGGACCAGCAGGTAGGGAAAGGAAGATGGAATCGGGCAAACAGGCAAAGAAAATGGCCTTCTGGGACACCTGTGTGTTTATTGCACACAGCACAAAAAGGATGTTATGCACAAAGTGATTTAAGTAGGTACTAGTCTTCAATCCTGCTGCTATAGTTTGGATCTTGAGTGTCAAATTCATGTATTAAAAGCTTTGTCTCCAGGGTGACACTACTGGAAGGGACAGAAACCTTTGGGAGGGTTCCCTATTAGGAGATCTTCAGGTCAACGGAGCTTGCCCTCTTAGGGAAGGGTAGAACCCTGGTCACTTTTTCTTCCTCTCTTTTGCTTCCTGACTATGAGGTGAATGATTTTGCCTTCCCACACCTGCTCCCTGCACAAGTGATGCCTCAGGAGTCAGCATTTAAAAAATTACCCCTGTTGACTGTTATACAGTCAGCATTGCAAACTCTGTGACATTTTATTTCTTTAAGGTCCAAAGGAGGAAAATAAGTATTTACAACTCACAAAAAATCAGCTCAATTATAACATAAATAAATGCTTTATAAATGAATATGAAAACTACAGTAAATATTTAATTAGAAATATTTTAATTGTGTTAGAAATTGGGGTGAGGGAGAGCATGAATTTGAGGGTCTCTTCATTTTTAAAACTACAAATAAAGTGTTGTGTTGTCATTTTATTTAAATTTTCTGTGGCAAACAGATACTCAGAAGTATAAGATGGGATTCAGGAGGCTTGGATACACCCTATGACCTCCTGCTAGTGATTAATTGTTGTTGAAACTGATGAATATGTGGGTGAAGGTGAAGAATGGGTGTTAATTAGACTGCCTTGAAGTGAAGCAGTTCCACAAAAGGCTAATCTTGGCAAATGGAGATTCTTTTTATTACCTTAACACTAGTTTGCAAATTCCAATGAAGGAAAGGAGCAAGAAGATAACATATTGGGTGCTTATTCTGGACCAGAGTATTCTCATTTCATTTTCACAACTACCCTGTGAATAAAATATTTTTCAGAAAATAAAACAGGCTCAGAGACTAAGTTACTTGGTCATAGCGAATAATAGGCAGTTCCAGGGTTTGAACTCAGGTATGTCTGTCCCAAGAGCCTATGGTCTCATACACATGCTGTGTTCCTCATGGCCCTGCTATAGCATGCTTCTTTATGACCATAATGAGATGGGTGACAATTACCCCTTTAGGAATAAACAAATGAGTTGCACATGAAATACATCTTAGATAGAAATATGTAGCTGTGTCTTAAATCATGACAGTGAGCCATGATCTCAGTCTCCTCTCACTTCTCATCTGCCATTATTCTCTTTCCGCTAATTGTTTGGCTATTCCCATTCTGCAGTACACTCCCTCTTTTCCTGTGGAGCTGAGGAGCCAACTCTTGGTCCAATGTCTAGATCCTCCATGAATCCTTTAGCTGCTGATCCTGGCCTAATAGTTTTTGGAAGTTTAGGTGGAGAGTCAGAACAGCCTAGGTCTGGATATGAATAAGAGAATTCAGAGATGCATGGTATTTAAACCTAGGTTTAGGTTAAAGCCAAGTGGAGATGGACCAGAATGTAGGCTCTGTTGAAGCTTAGAATATGAAAACCTAAACTATGGCACCTTGAAAACTGAGAACATAGCAGGAGTAGGAAAGTCACTCTGTATTAGCCAGGCTGCTCCAGAGGAACAGAACCAATAGAATGCAATATAATTATGAGAGAATTTATTAGATTGGTGTACATGATCAGAGGTTGGATAGTCCTACAATGGCCATTTGCAGGCTGGAGAGTTGGGCAAACCAGTAGCTGCTCAGTCCAACAATCTGTAAACCTCAAAACAAGAGGGACCAATGATGCAGTCCTTGTATGAGGTTAAAGGCCTGGAAGCCTCCTGGAGAGATGCTGGTGCAAGTCAGTGTTCAAAGGCTGACAAATCTAGAGTTGATGTCCATGGATGATGGCAAAAGTAAAAAGTGCACCCCAAGAAGTGTTGAGCATGCATGGATGGGTGAGAGCTTCTCCCTTCTTCTGTTTTCTGTTCCATCCTGGCCCCCAGCCTATTGGAGGTACTGGCCCACATTCATGTGGGTCTTCTTCTCTCAGTTTGCTGACCCACATGCTGACCATTTCTGGAAACACCTTCACAGACACACCCAGAATTATGCTTTAACAAATTTCTAGGTGTCTCTCAATCTAGTTAGGTTGAAAACCAAGATCATTCATCACACCGACCTCCTGCATTTTTCCTCTAATTGTTGATCATAAGACACAAGGGACAGGTGTTCCACCATATATGCAAAGGGAAAGAATGTCAGAAAGACAGGCCAAAAGAAAAGTTTGAACAGACAGGCCTTGCTACCCGCCCTCCCCCAGCAGTAGATCAGGTCATTTTGTCCTCAATCATATTTCTGTATTCATTTCTGAATGCTCTTGTATTACATAAAATCTTTGTTAAATAAATTTATATACATCTCCTTTGTTAATCTGTCTTTTGTTATAGGAGTGCATGGGGCAGGGTGCAGAGGTGGCCAATATTCAGCTGGAACTCTGCTCACCAGATCTGTTCTTTTGTTGATGTAACACCTGCTCTGAGCATCACAGCCATGATCCTTGTGATAGGTGAGAAGAGGAATTTTCCTGCCTCTATAGTCCCCACATTCTAACTCAAAGATTAGTTCAGACTTAACCCTCAACAGTTAAGACCATGGACTCCTGAGACTACATTTCCAAATTACTGATGGGACTGAATAAAGCAGATTTATTCTGGGGGTTGCTCTGTAATTTGGTGTTTCCAACACTGGTGGAATCATTAAGGCTGAATTCAAGAGGAAAGTTTTTGATAGCAACTTCACAAGATGGACACTAATATTGAATAACTACAAAGAAAGTTATATATTTTTACTGGGCTTGAAGTGCAGAAAGTGCTACAAGTGAGCAACTATTTAAAAAATCAATAACTAAAGAACTGATAATAGTTGTAAGATGGGTGCAGCAAAGAGGCACTCTTCAGGAGGTCTGAGCCAGATATATGGACATATGATGGTCACAAGTTATGCTTTCAAAACTGAGCATGACGTGAACATTCATTAATCTTGGTAAGCTAAGTGGAAAATACAACTTTGTAACTAATCGGAAATTTCCTCATGCATTACTTTGGTTTTTCCCCACCTCTCATTTAATGTTGGACTTGTTCCCTCTTTGTTCAGCATTTACTTAAGAGAAACAATAATAATGACAATAATGATGATGTTAGATACTTATATACATAAGCTCATTAATAGAGAGGACTTACTGTAACCACAGAGTGCCAAACTTGTATCTTTTACTCTGTATCCTGAAGTAAGTATAACATTTCCAGAGACACTAACATCATTGTTTCTGAGCTCCCCTGAATTATGCTTGAATAGGACAGATTCTAGAGTTGAAGATTGTAATCTTCAATAGGAATATACGAGCCATACTCTTTAGTGCACTTGTATACATTGAAGAAATTGAGCACCAGGAGTCGTGTCAGGCTCTCACCCAAGTATAATCAAGAAAGTACAAAAAAATGAAACAATTATGGATTCACAGATCTTCTGGTATACTAGATGTCTGGACAGGCATTTTTGATGAGTTAAATAGATGAGGAGTTTTAAAAATAAACATACAGCAGATTATTTTTCTCCCAGTGAGGGACTGTATACTCACTTCCAGGTGTTACATCGATGACAGAACAGATCTGTTGAGCAGAGTTCCGGCTGAATGTTGGCTGCCAGCCACACTGCCTCTTGCCTCAGCTATTGTGTAGTATACTTCCTGAACATCTCACTGTGTTCTTGATGCAAGGTACAGTACTGCTTATAAAAAAAGAGATGGATATTTCACTTTGAGATTGGCTGGTTTATATGTTTACAATTAATAAGTTCAAGGAAATAATTCTTTCTTCTTAACTTGAAATTTAAGAAGAGCAACTGTAACAAAAATATGTCCAGTAATCCCAGCTACTCGGGAGGTTGAGATCAGGAGGATTGTGGTTCAACGCCAGCCTGGGCAAAAAAGTTTGTGTAACCCCATCTCAACAGAAAAGGCTGGGCATGGTGGAACATGCCGGTCATCCCAGCTATGTGAGGAAACTTAAAATAGGAGGATAATGGTTCAGGCCAGCTTGGACAAAAAGCAAGACCCCATCTCAAAAATAAACAGAGAAAAAAGGACTGGAGGTGAGGCTCAAGTGGTAAAGTGCCTGCCTACAAGCACAAAGCCCTGAGTTCAAACCCCATTACTGTCATAGTGGTTGCATTAGTTTACATTCCCACCAGTAGTGTATGAGGGTTCCTTTTCCCCTCACATCCTCACCAGCATTTGTTATTGCCTGTTTTTTTTTTATGATTGCCAATCTGACTGCGATGAAATGGAATCTTAGTATAATTTGATTTTCATTTCTTTCTTCTTTTTTTTTTTGCCAGTAACCATGCTCCTAGCCCTGATGTGCATTTTCTTCATGGCTAAGGATATTGAAAATTTCTTCATGTATTTATTAGCCAGTTGTATTTCTTCTTCTGAGAACTGTCTGTTTAATTTGTTTGCCCATTTATTAATTGGGTTATTTGTTCTTTTGCTATTTAATTTTTTGAACTCTATATATTCTGGATATCAATCTTTTATCCATTGAATAACTGGTGAAGATTTTCTCCATTCTGTGGGTTGTCTCTTGATTTTGGCAATTGTTTCTTTTGATGTGCAAAAATTTTTAAATTTGATTCAGAGGCATTTGTACTTTCTTGCTCTTATTTCCTAGGCAATTAGAGTCCTATTCAGGAAATAATTACCTATACCTGTATCTTCCAGAATTTTCCCTACATTAGTTTTAAAGTTTGAGGTCTTATGTTAGGATATTTGATCCATTTAGAGTTGTTTTTTGTATAGGGTGAGAGATTCAGATGTAGTTTCAGTCTTCTGAATGTAGATAGCCAGTTTTCCCAGCACCATTTGTTGAAGAGACTGTCTTTTCTACAGTGTATGTTTCTGTCTACTTTGTCAAAGATCAGATAGCTTTGCAGTTTTATTTCTGGACCTTTATTTTTATTCTTTCTATTGGTCTTCATGTCTGTTTTTGTGACAGTAGCATGGTATTTTTGTTACTATGGCTCTGTAGGATTTTTTTGTTTGTTTTTTTGTTTTGATGGGACTGTGATTTGAATTCAGGGCTTTTCCCTTACAAAGCAGGTGCTCTACTATTTGAGCCACACCTCCAGTCCATTTTGCTTTGATTGTTTTGGAGATGGAATCTCCTGAACTATTTACCCTGGCTGGACTCAAACCATAATCCTCTCTATCTCAGCCTCCTAAGTGGCTCGGATTACAGGCATGAGCCACCAATGCCCAGTGGTATAATTTGAGTTTCCCAATTGTGCTACCTCTAGCATTGCTCTTTTTGTTCAGGATTACTTCTGCTATCTGGGATCTTTCCTGTTTCAATATGAATTTTAGGATTGGTTTTTCTATTTCTGTGAAGAATGACATTGGGATTTTGATGGGAATTGCATTAAATCTGCAGATTACTTTTGGTAGTATAGCCATTTTCATGATTTTAATTCTGCCAAGCCATGATTATGTCTTCTTTAATTTCTTTCTTCAAGGTTTTTCAATTTTCATCATAGAGATCTTTCACCTCTTTGGTTAATTTTATAACTAGGTATTTTTTTGAGGTTATTGTGAATTAAATTATTTTTCTGATTTCTTTCTTTCTCAGCCTGTTCATTGTTGGTATATAGGAAAGCTACTGATTTTTGCATGCTGATTTTATATCCTGCTACATTCCCAAAAGTGTTTGTCAGATCTAGGAGTTTTTTTGGTGGAATCTTAAGGTCTTTTAAGTGTAGAATTATGTCATCCACATATAGGGATAATTCAACTTCTTCCTTCCCTATTTGCAAGCATTTTCTTTCTCTTGCTTTATTGGTCTAAGAAATCCAGTATTATAATGAATAAGAGTAAAGAGAGTAGACATCTTTGTCTCATACCTGAGACAAAAAGAAAAAGTGATTTCATTTTCCCCCCATTTAGTATGATGTTGGCTATAGGTTTGTCATATGTAGCCTTTATTATGTTGAGGGTACATTCCTTCTATTACTAGTTTCTTCAGAGATTTTATCATAAAAGGATGCTGACTTTTGTCACAGGGCTTTTTCTGCAATTGAGATTATCATGTGATTTTTGTCCTAGATTTTGTTACATGTAATGTATTACACTTATTAACTAACATATGTTGAACCATCCTTGCATCCCTGGAATGAAACCAATTTGATTATGGTGTGTGATTTTTTTAAAATATGTTGTTGAATTCTGTTTGCAAGTATTTTTTTTTTTTTGAGAATTTTTGCATGCCTATAATTCCCTTTTTTTGTTGTGTCCTTGTCTGATTTTGGCATGAATGTAGTACTGTCTTCATAGAATGAGTTTGTTAGTATTCCTTCCCTTTCTAATTCATGGAAAAGTTTGAGGAGTATTTAAAGATCTGGTATAATTTGGCAGTGAATCCATCAGACCCTGGATTTTTCTTTGTTGGGAGACTCTTAATTACTATTTCATTCTCATGGCTTATTACATGTCTACTTAAGTGGTTTATATTCTCTTGGCTCAATTTTAATAGGTCAAATGCATCTGGAAATTTATCCTTTTCTTTTTGATTTTCCAGTATATTTGAATATAGGTTTTCAAAGTATTCCCTCATGATCTTCTGGATTTCATTAGTATTTGTTGTGATATTCTCTTTTTCATCTCTAATTATATTACTTTGGGTCTTTTCCCTCCTTTTGGTTAGACTGGCTAAAAGGTTTATCAATCATATTTATCTTTTTGAAGAATTAGCTTTTTGTTTTGCTGATTTTTTTGTATAGTTTATTTATTTATTTATTTATTTTTGGTCTCTGTTTCATTAATTTCTGTTCTAATCTTTTTTTTTTTTCCCTGCAACATGGAGACCCAACCACATACAGGGATTACAGGACAATCTTTATTATTTCTTTCTTTCTGCTAGTTTTAGGCTCAACCTGTTTATATTTTCTACAACTTGAGTTGTATCATTAAGCTATTTCTTTGAGGTCTGTTTTTTTGATGTAGATGCTCATATGAACTTTTAATTTTTTTCTAAATACATAATACATTTTGTTACAATTATTTACATGCAATTTTGTACTCTACATTTTTGGTTTTTATCATTTATCTCTTACATTTCTTAAAAGTTTTTACAACAATCATATATAACAACTGCAAAATATTCCATTGAGTGGATTACTACATTTAACTGTTTCCCATTATTGAATCCATTTAGACTGGATTTCCTTTTAGTAAAGGAAATCAGGGATATTTGTGTATATCATAAAGATACACTTAATCTTGGAAATCATCCTATTTGCCTTTCAATGAATGGATTGCTTGTGTTTTATATTCTGCAATTTATAAGATAAATATTACTGGGATTTTATTGGTGATTATTTTAGATGAGTGGTTCTTAAACCTCAGTGAGTATTAGAATCAGCTATGGTGTTTGTTAAAATGTGTATTTCTGGGCAACTTTCAGATGTTTTAATTAACATGATCTGAGGTTTGAGCCTAGCCATCTGAATGGAGGGACTATAGAGTACATGTAGATAAACATTTTTTCATGGAAATACAGGATATCTCTTGCCAGCAGAATTAAAAATAGAATGATGGCCATTCTTTAACTTGCATTCAGGTAAAATTTAAAGGCAGCCTGTATAGTCCTATGATTCTTGTATTTATATGCTTAAGGATTTGTTTGACTTATGCCAAAACTCACCAGACAGCAGAGATGAAGCTAAGACTGAAAGAAAGAAGAGAACCCCCAGCTCTGAGCTGGAAGACACAAAGGTTGGGAACCTTCCAACTATGCCAACCATGATGATGAGGGGTGTGGTGATGATACTATAAGGGGGATTCAGAGATCACAGGCCAGTACTCTTTTTCAGCTACAAAGTTATGTGATAAAGAAGCAGCAAAAATATTTGATTCTAAAGAAATCTAAACAGTGATTTGAATAAAAACAGTATTTAAACATATCTAATCATTTTTATAGCTTGATGAAACTAATGGCTTAAACTCATGCTAAGCATTTACAAAAAATCAGCCTTTCCATCTTATCAGGATAAAATATATGTATGTTTATCAAATAAGAGTGTGATTAGGACTCAGTATGTCTGTATACGATGTTCTCCTATTTTAGAGTGTCCATCATGAAACTCAAAGCATTTGTCAAACTGTTCTTTTTCCTTTATTTCTCAAAATAAGTAATGAGTGGGCAGATACTTCTATTTTATAATCATAGAAAGAAAAGCACTGAAAAGCTTGTAGTCCTACATCAGCAAATTGAGCTCTTTTATGGAATTCTTAAAGGGCTCAGGTTATGCTTTTTTAGGTTTTATAAATGCTACAGCAGGCCTAGCACAATTTTCCATAGGTCTCTGACATTTCTGCATGGTTTATGAGCAGAAACCCAGACTGTTCTTTTTCTTGGAGTGTATTTTCAAGGAGGTTTTTATAGCAAACAGTCTTGAAAACAGAAGTAGCATCTCTCTCTGAAGCAAAGAGGCATAGTTTCTGTCCAATATAAAAGATCTGCGTTCCTTAAGTTCGGGGTCCCTTTCCTGAAATTCAGTCTATTGCATATGTAGGCATCTGTATTTGCCCATCTGCATTGGCTCCAGGAGACTTGAGGACAAGGGGGAACTGACAAAAACCATGCTACTTGTGCTGCTTGCCATGCCATCAGTTATAAACTCTTTTGCCTTTGACCCAAGAGTCCCAAGTCATCAACCAGAAGTGTCCATGGAACTGGCAGGCTAACTTCTTAGTTAATCACTGTTGTAAAATATCATAGCCCTCCTTGTTCTTGACAACCCCAAAATAGTGCTCAGTTGAAGAATGTGGAATAACATTAAGATGAAGTAGTTCTCAGTAGACTCTAGGTCTTCTGATTGTGAATTTATGGCACTTGGCCTGCAAAGTGCAACCAAGGAAGATAAGAGAAGCCACAAATTTCTGGGAGAGAAAGATACCTTTTTGAGTAGACTAATGGCTAACAAATATGGTTAACTACTTTGTTTGCATTTGTTTCCAATTTGAAATTGGAATCACAAACTTCTGGTGAATAAGAAATGTCCTATACTTTATTTTCTATAGGTTCTGAGAGGATAGGAAATCCAATCTTTGTGTTCATTGTGCTCCTTTGAATTGGGGGAGCTAGTCTGGTCCATTATGGTCACTTATGGCGTACTCTTTGTCTAAGTCAGTGTGGTCCCCTGCTGCTTCTGCGGTGAGGTTGGGTGTGCGCATCTCTGCTACAGCTCTCCCCAGGGAAAGAGGTAGAGGTCTCAGGCTCTTCACTCTCCTCCCAGATGAGAGGGAAATGTGTTCTCTCTGTGAGGCCAAGTCCTTCCTCATCGTCCCCATAGTGTAATATCTTTAAGAGGCTCATAATTTTTGGAAAGTAAATACTCTGAAGCCAGAGAGTCCAAAGCACATTTGGCTCTTTTTCTGGAAAGGATCTAAAGAGGGAAAAATAATTTGAGAATAAAATACAGTTTAGTATTTCAGTAAATTATACTACTTCATTGTAGTTTATGACTTATTCTTCTTTTTATTCTGTTTGGATCCTTTATCCTAATAAAAATGGATGACCATTTTAGAGTGTTGCATAGACCATCATTTTTTTTTTTTTTTGTGGTACTGGGGTTTGAACTCAGGGCCTACATCTTGAGCTAGTCTGCCAGTCCTTTTTTGTGATTTTTTTTTTTTTTTGAGATAGAGTCTTCTGAACTATTTGCCTGGGATGGTGATCTTCCTGATCTCTGCCTCCTGAGTAGCTAGAATTACAGTCATGAGCCATCAGTGCCCAGCTTGCATTGACCATCTTAAGGTTACATATCCCAGAATAGTAGCCTGGTGAGTGTAAGGAAAGAAGAAGTATGTACAGAGAGTGAGCAAAATGAATAGGTAACTTATAGGCTAGTCTCATGCTTGAAACTTCTTTGTTCTCTTCAACTAGTAACCTTTCTCCCTATATCAGGCTTTCAAGGTAAAACCAACCAGCAAAATGCCTGCTTAACCAACACTTTCACATTTGAAGACTATGTAAATGACAATAAAACACTAGCAGTATGTGCAGATTCCCTTGCATACTAGATTCGGAAAAGAAAATATGGTCTGTCTTGATTCTCACTGCTGTCAAGTGTTTAAATTGTCCTTCCAGCATATATTTAAAACACATTGTCATTGCAATGTTACCAAACAGTGAGCAAGTCAATGTATCTGAGACCACACAATGATTGACATTTTGTAAGTCAAACAGAGAGACATGGAACCTCATTCTGTGACTGCTGTTTCCAGCTCTGAGGACTGCTGATACAGTTTTTGACAGTGTGGAGAGATGTGTAATGTTGGTTCATAACCACAAGCTGTAGAGTGAGAAGGTAGCCTCAACTCCTTGGTCGCTTGGCACATATTGCTTCCCTGAATGGGAGAAAACTGAGGCAAAGTATGGTGATGTCACTAACACATTTCAAGCAATTGTTCTTTTTGTGTGAATGTTTGTGGAGCGGTGGTTCTGATTTTATTATTTTCTCTTTCTTTACTTTTGGGGAGTTATAAAAGATGAGCATATCTGGGAAACATGCTCATACAGGACCACTTATAGGATCAGAGCACTCCAAGGTGGAAGGTCTGCATGGGTCAGATGATCATACATGGGTAAGCAATGCCCTTGCCATCAATTCAAACCGTTTACCACATTTCTTACAAATCATCAGAAGAACTTACCTAGGATTCAACTGAAAAAATTAATTTGCACTTGAAATGAAAAGATGGACTAACCGTCTCAGAATGAAGTTCTATGCAAGGGCTGCCCACACCGCAACTGAGATAGGGTGAGACATTTTTTCACCTCTACATCGAAAGCCATTGCAGAGGAATCATGGTATTTTTCATCCTGCATCCTGAAAGTGTAGTTAAGTGCCTGGCACGAAGTACATACTTGATAAATTTTTATCAGATGAAAAGAATGAATGAATGATAACAATTAACTAAACACACATAGCTTATCAAGTTTCCAGGGTCTTGTTTTCAGAGGTTACTCTTTCTATTGACATTTTTCAGCTCTAATAATTACATCTTATTTTATTACATCTTTTTTTTTTCTAATTAGGCTTACCATGGTTCATACAACCTCAGAAAATAGCAAGATTATTCACTAAAAAGAGTTTCTTGACCCTCATTTCTTTAATAAGCATCCTTGGAAATGATTTTGACTTCCCTAAAGGGTTGTTACATAGATTTCATATTATTTAGATGGAGAAAGAGGAGGACAACATGATCAATGAAATTAAAGCTTTTGCATAATTAGGAAAAACACCCTCTGCCTGGCACAATTTCAATCTTCTTTTTCACCAGCTGCTAAGTCATTTTCATATCCCTAGCTGCTTTCTCCAAGTACAAACACACCTGTTCTCCCAGCTCAATACCCATTTTATGCTGGCTCCTTGTGAGCAGGAGATATGAATGTGTTTGACTTGCATTAGAGAGCTGAATAATCATCTCTTTATTCTGAGTTGACAGTAGTCCTCTTTGGCAGAGGTAGGCAGCTGAGTACTGGCCAATATCAGAAATTTTCTCCTGGGATTTTGAGCAGGACAGTTCACTTAGCCAACCATTTATAGGATAACTACAAGCTTGAGTTTCTTTCTTTGGTCAACTTATTGCTTTATTAATCTTTGAAAGCTCTTCTGGCCTGGTTATTCTTTATGCAATGGCCAGAGAATAGTATATGGTGGCAAGTCCATAAACAACTAGTCTCATACTTCCAAGTTTGTTGCTGATGAAGTTACCAAGAGATTGAATGAATGGCAACCAACCTAGCACCTCTTACCCTGGAACTCAAGGAAAGAACTTGATCTAAGAATAAAGTCTGCACAGTTTATGCATAAATGAGAAAAAAGCAAAGGCAAGTGGCAGAGTGTGAGATTAAGGGAGGTCAACATTAGAGCAATCAGTAGATTGGTAGTATTTGGCAAAAGTAAGACCTCTTCTCATAGCCATTATGCTTTTATGCTTGCATCAGGTACAGATGATTTATTTGGAATTCAATTGTTTTCATATTCAGTACCCTTAATTTTTTTTTTTTTACCACATACTGCTCAGGACCAACTGACTTATTTTTTATGGAAATAGCTTATAGATCCCCAGTGCTAGCTGATTTATAATAGTTTCAAAATAATGGTGTCATTTGGAGACTTTCTTTCCATTGTTCCACTCTGTATTCCTCCCATCTGGTTAGTACACCACTCATCTTAATTACTAAAATGACATCTTGTCTGGTTTTCCCTTGCTAACAAGTCATTCAGCTCTGAAATCACTTCTTCAACTCTATCAGATAGTTTGATATTTTGCAACAGGAAAACAGTAACATAGCACATTCTTCCCCTAGCAGGGAAAAGTGAATTCCTCTATAGCAATGCTAATTAAGCAGAGTTTAACATTAGCTTTAATTTAAGTCACTTCTCCTGAGACTTCTAAGCATATACCCAGGGTGTCATAAAGTATGAAGCCACACTCCCTCTCAATTAGCATCCATTTATTTGGGAGCAACACCAAGCAGAAATAAACAGGCACAACCTGTTCTTTCTCTCATAATCTGCCCAGGGGCTGCCTGCTCATTGGATGCTTCCTTCAGAAGCAGTGTCTTCCTCATGCAATTGGGTTAAACAAAATCAGGGCCAGGTAATTGTCTTCCAAGGCATTTCCCTTTCAAATCGAAAGTATACTTTTCAGTGTTAAGCTGCATCATGACAGTGAGTTAACTGCAGAGATAACTTGCATTTAAGGAAGAGCAAATCATCTTCAAAGTGAAATTGGTTTGGCCAGAAGTGATTGTAAGCAGAAAGCAAGCTGGGACTGGAGGAGGCTAGGCACAGTATTGTGACTGTGTTAGGTCTATGAATCAGGCCTTTAAAAAAAAAATTTTTTTTTTTATCCTTTCGGTAATACCTCCACATGCCAGATCTAAACCCACAAAACCTCCTGTCTCCTGCTGGCCAGAGCTCCCATTACTGAGCCTTCCTGATCTCATTCCTTGATTGGACTGTGAATTACTGATCAATATTCGCTACCAGAACTCAATTGCTTTAGTCTGCAGTGCTCAAATTAGTCATCCCTGATCAGACTTTTAAACTGATTTTCCCCATTTTTACTTCACAAACATCAAGCACTAAAAAATAACATTTATTTATTTATTTTTAAATTGACAGATAAAAATTATATATATTTGTCATGTACAATATGATATTTTGAAGCATATATATATATATATATATATATGTTGTGGAGTAGTTAAATCTAGTTAATTAACAAATGTGTTACCTCACATAGTTATTTTTGCAGCGAGACTACTTAACATCCCCTTATCTTCATGTTTTTTTAAAATGACATGTTATCATAAACTATAGTTACCATATGATACATTATAACTCTTGAGCTTATTGCTCTTTTCTAACTGGAATTTCAACTCTTTTGATAAATATCTGCCCCTCTCCCTCCCCCAACCATCTCAGTCATGGTAACCACCATTCTATTCTCAACTTTTTTAGACTCAATTTTTTTAGAGTCTACATATGAATGAGATCATTGGGTATTTGTCTTTATATGCTTATCTTATTTCACTTGACATAATGTCTCCCAGGGTCATCCATGTTGTCATAAATGACAAGATTTCATTCTTTTGTAGTTAAAGAATTTTGTGTATGTATATCACATTTTTTCCCATTCACTCATTGATGGACACTTAAGTTGCTTCCATAACCTGGCTATTTTGAATAGTGTTACAATAAACATGAAAGTACAGTTGTCTCTTCAACATACTGATTTCATTTTGTTTGGATGCATAGCCAGCAGAAATGGGATTCTGGGTCATGTGATAGTTCTATTTTTAATGTTTGAGGAACCCTCATAGTGTTTTCCATAATGGCCATACAAATTTATATCCCCAACAAGAGTGTGTAAGGCTTGACTTTTCTCCATATCCTTGCCAACTCTAAAAAAGAATTTTTTTTAAGGACAGTAACTTACAGTCACTCACGTACATCAAATCCTAGCACATCAGTAACTGCTTAATCTAACTGTGTCAGTTATCCAACTGTTCAGAACTCTGCATTTTCAGATGCATACAAGCAATGTATTTTACACTGTCTGGGTAAAGTAATCTTGGCAAATTCAGCTGAAACACAAAACCTTGTTTTTTTTCTTGTTATACAGATCGGAGCTAGACTTTTAATAATAAATAAAAGAGGTGGGAAGAAAAAAAAGAATACAAAGGAAATATCAATAACATTAAATGTCTTCTTGGTCCCATCTGTCGCTTAATCCATTAGTAGAAAAATTGAAGAGAGACCTAATAATAGTACTGAGATTTAAATAGCACCTTTTAAACAAAGAGCTTTTCCATCACTAATCTCATGTCTTTTAACAACATACTTTTAGGCTAAGTGCCTGGAGTAGGTGTTATTTTCTATGTTTTACAAATAGAAATACCTTGGCACAGAATTTAGTGATTAAGCATAGTCAGACTTCACTAGAGCAGATATAGGGATGTGTACCAAGAATTATAGCTAAGGCATACTTTTATTACAGTTATACTGTTTAGATTTAGTGGGATATAGTTATACAGTTATACTGTTTAGATTTAGTGGGATATAGTTGTAGATCGAACATAAATTTGTGGGAAAAGATCAGATTTCTGTTCAAGAAAATGCTGGTAGATGGATAAGTGTTCCTTGTAAATGCATTGATAAATGTCCTTTGCTTAGGTGAAAGCACTCACAGGACATTTTCCTGCACAGATTTACCCTTTTGATAGAAATATATATATCATAGTCAGGGTCAGTCATATGTATATGTATGTGTGTGTGTGTGTGTGTGTACACATATACACATATGTGTGTGTGTGTACTTTGTGTGTGTGTATGTTTAGGTGAGGACCTTTTTGATATGCTGGTCAAATATGAGACTAAGTTATTGTTCTTAGAAAAAATTTAGACAAAAAGCAGCAGTAAATCTGGTCAGAAACAAATATATAACCAAGTGTAGTCAGTCTTCGATGTACTCCAGTAAGTTTTCCTAAGTCTGTTTTGGGTGTCATTTTCTCCTGCTGGAAAATACTCCCAATGGAGGACAAAGAAGACTTGGCTGTGGGTGAGACTGTGTTATTACACAAGAAAAACCACTGGGAGAACACAGCTCCTTCAATATTCAAGACATGTTTCATATGTCAGAAAAGAAGGGCAAATATATTTTTTAAAATGTTTAGATTTCTCAGTCTTGCTCATTTTTATAGGCTGGAATCAAGTATTTAATAGATTTATTCAATTCATTCAATTAACAAATATTAATTAAGCTTCTCTTCTGTGTGATGTGAGGCCTTTGTCTAAGTGCTGGGGACAGAGCAGTTAACAAAACCTCTGGTTCCTGGCAAGCAAAGAGTAGTAACTATAGAAAATAAACACATAGAAACCAAAGAAATAAGGTAATTAAAGTTTTTTTTAAAGTGTTCTGAAGAAACTAGGGTGAGGAGAGAAAGAAAGAGAGGGACATAGAGAGAGAGAGAGAGAGAGAGAGAGAGAGACTGGGGAAGGCCCAGGTCATGTTGTCAAGGAAGAGTTTGAGTGAGTGCTATTGAAGCTGAGGCCTAAAGCCACTGTTAATATGGTATCTACTTACATATTTCCATCTGCTGTAAAAGTAGAACACCATTTTTTTTACTGATAATACAGAATAAATCTTGCTATACAACACACACTTAGGTTCTCTTAAGTAGTTGTTCTCAGACTCTCTCGTCTCAGGATACCTTTCCATTCTTTTTTCTATTTTTTTTTTTTTTGAGATAGGGTCTTATAAGGTAGCCCAGGGTGGACTTGAGCTCATATGATCCTCCTCCTCAATGTTGCTAGTACTGGGATTATGGATGTTCACCATCACACCCAGTACCTTTGCATTCTTAACAATTATTGAGGATACTTCTAAATCTGTGATTTCTGTGGGTTATGTAAATATTTGCCATACAAGAAATTTAAGCATATTTATTAACTTATTGAAACATGTGATGTGTTTACTAGCATAAGTATCACAAGTATAGATTTATATATTATACCTTCATGTATAAATATATTTTTTAAAACAAAAATTTAGTGTGGAGAGTGGCATTGTTTTACATTTTTGCAAATTTCTTTAATGTCTGGCTTAATAGAAGACAGCTGGATTCACATGCCTGCTCCTGCATTCAATCTGTTGTGAAATGTTGTTTTGGTTGAAGTGTATATTTTTAAAAAACCAGCTTCACACATCTGTGCAGTTGGAAAAGGGAGGACCTCATGTCCCTTCCGACAACCACTGTCATAGAGTAGCTTTGAGCTCAACATACATATGTATAATTCCAGGGAAAGTGAAAAGTATTCATGAGAAGCTGGATGTCTGGTGATCTGAATCATCCTTCCATGCATTACTTTCAAGTGGTTTCCTCTCCCATTGTTATGGGCATCCATTGGGATAAACTCACATAGCAGTAGGAATCAAAACTAACTTTCAGCAGTTTATTTCTTTTTGTGAACTTCAGAATATCTCTGAACACATAAAATGTAGCAGGTGGTAGAAATTTGCACACTAAGACTCATATTTTCTACAACTGATTTCAATATACTCTGGAGACCTTATTCCCACTGATGGCAGAATGCACTAACTATATCAATACCATATATCTTCATCTCTGCAGGTTCAAAACAGTTTTTTATTCATTAGTTATTCAAAATTTCAGGGTCTCTTTCAGTAGGTATATTTTTGAGAAGCTTGTGTTTCTGGGGCTCTCAGTTGCCCAGGAACTTTTCAAGGCCTGGGGAGGGGTCTGAGCAATTTCCTACTTGCAATTTGATATTCTTTTTTTTCTATTTTTAAAAATTCATTTATTCACATGTGCATACATTGTTTGGGTACAATTTGGTATTCTTTTTCTTAAAGAGGACCTTAAATTGTGTAAGATTCAAGCATGGCAAAACCTGGATTGTGCTAGGAAGGGTGACTCATGCCTGTAAATCCTAGCTACTTGGGAATTCGAGATTGGGAGGAGTGCAATTCAAGGTCAGCCCAGGCAAAATGTTAGTGAGATCTAATTTCAACCTATAAAAGCTGATCATGGTGACACACACCTGTTGTTGCAGCTATGTGGGAAGCACACATAGGAGGATTGAGATTCAACCTTTCTGTGCATAAACATGAGACCCTATTTGAAAAACAACTAAAGAGAAAAGGGTTGGGGATGTGGTTCACGTGCTAGATAGAGCACCTGCCTAGCAAGTGCAAGTCCCAACTAAAAGAAAAACAAACCAACCAACCTGGATTTGTCCTTTCTTCCCCTTCTTTCAAGTGTCTTCCTTCCCTCTCCTTCTCCTCAAGATGGCTTCTAGGTAAGAGAAGATGCTAATTGTCCTTTTAGGCAGTGTGCTCTAGGTTCTTGCTGAATGAGCTGCCTGTAACTCTGAGAACTATTGTGGATCACTATTCTTTTTCTGCTGACTTGGTCCTTACCTTGGTAGTTACAATGAGACAAATCTTTTGGGATCTGTGTGGTCCCTGGCTTAGTCGTTTCTTTGTTGCTCTCTGCTGAAGTCACCTCATCTATGATACTGATGAACCTCTCATGAGCCTGACAGCCAATATTGTGAACTATCTTCCGTGACCGGCTGAGTCACATGCTGGCCCATGTGAACAGGGTGCTTTGCTGTCCCAGGTCCATCTGGTCAGGCACTTCATTTAATTACTTCTCTATTGCTCAAGGGTATGTTGGATAAGGCTCTATGATAACTGTGAGGTTTCGCTGAGAGATTTACAGTCTGACCAGGAAGAGCCTCTTGTTACTTTGTTACTCCCTTCATCCAATTTGGATATTTCTATCACATAGCCCACCCACCTGAGGTGTTCCCTAAGGAGGTAAGGGAGGAGTGAGTACATTTGATCTGATCTGTTACCCATCCAATTTCTTGCCCTTCTCTCTCCCTCCCTCCCTCCTCCTTCTTCTTCCTTCTTTCTCCTCCTCTTCCTCTTCCTTCTTCTTTTCTCTCTTCCTCCTCCTTCTCCCTATTCCCTCTCCTCTTCTCTTTTTCTCTCCCTCTCCATCTGTTTTTATCATTTTAACCATTTTTAAGGGTAGAATTAGGCAGTGTGAGCTAGATCTCCAGAACCTTTCCATCTTGCAAGCCTAAAACTCGATACCCATTAAAACAATAACTCCCCTTTCTTCTCCTCCCCTGTTCCTGGTAATCACTACTGTACTATTTCTATGAATTTGAGAACTTCTAGATACTTCATATAAGTAGAATGATAGAATGTCTTTTTCTGACTTATTTCACTTAACATAATATCCTCAAGATTCAGTCATGTTATAGCACAAGAGAATATTTCCTTCCTTTTTAAGACTGGATAATATTCCCTTGTGTATATATATCACATTTTTATATTTCTTGGTTTGCTTCTATCTCTCAGATGTTGTGAATGCTTCTATGAAGACAAATATCTCCTCATGCCTTTGCTTTCAGTTCTTTTGGATGTATATCCACAATTGGGATTCCTACATCATATTTTTAATTTTAAAGGATCCTGTTTTCCATAGAAGTTGCATCATTTTATAACCCCACCATCTCAATAGCAGTGAAAAAGGGTTTCCATTTCTTCATATTCCTGAGACCACCTGCTATTTTTATGTCTTTTTTTAGAATTGTCATCCTAATATACATGAGGTAATAGCTCATTGTGGTTTGGATGTTCATTTCTATGAAGATGAGTTATATCGAACATTTTCCATATTTTTATTGGCCATTTCTTTTTTTTTTTGAGAAATAATTATTCAAATTGTCTGATTGTTTCCTTTTATTCTTTTGCTGACTTCTTCCCCTATTTTGGGAAGGAACTTATTTTGGGTCAGAAAATTTCTATAGCAAGAGTCTTATCTCCTCTACACTATAGGTCCTTGTAAACTCTATTTAGTCTTCTCTACCTGGCTCTTGGGAAGTGAAGTTCAATTTTATAAGTAATCCTAAATTTTGCAAATCAAAATATCTTATTTTAAACTGCTATCTTCCTATTGACTTAAAAGGTAATGAGTTCCCTAGTTTAGGATATTTTTTTGATGTGGAGGAAGATCTTCCCAAATGTAATCTAATGAAGTACCTTAATTGCACCCATTTCCTGCTCTCTGCTCCATCCATACTTAACACCCATCTTCCCTTCCATGGTTCTACTTTAAGTCCTGACCATTTTTCATATGAACTTACCCAATAGTCTCCTAATTGTTTTCCTTATGTCTGATCTTGATCCTTTCAAACTATCTTTTTCTTTATTGCTGGAGTGCTTTTTATAAAATATGATTTTAATAATTATTCATGGTTTATAACTTCTCAATGGCTCTCTTTGCCTACAATAAAAAGTACAGATGCCTTAGTACAGTGTACAAGTTTATTTATCATATGAACTTTACCTATTGGTTTGTGTCTCCACGATACACCAAATACCGTTTTTTCCTATAACAGTTAATTCTTCCTCCTCCACTGGTACACCTCTTGAGAGAAGGGTCTTATATTGCAAGTTGAGCATCCCTAATCTGAAAATCTGAAATCTGGAGCTTTTTGAGCACCAACATAATGCTAAAAAATGTCATATTCTAGAACATTTCATATTTTTAGGGACACTTAATCAGTAAAATCTATGCAAATATTCTAAAATCTAAAAAACTCAAATATCTGAAACATTTATGTTCATAAGCATTTCAGATAAGGGATCCTCAACCTGTACTTATCTTTGCACCATCACATCTCTCATAGGTCACGCATAAGGTGGGTGCTTGATAACTATTTGTTAAGTTAATGAAGGCAGATAATCACCCTCATTATTAATTTTATTACTTTGAATCTTATTACCTTGACTTTTCTTCAACTGGAATACACAGGTGCATAATTAAACTGGCTTTCTCTAATTTAGGGACACACACAAGTAAAACCTACTAAGAAATATTAGCATAGGATATATAACATTTTCAAGTTCTCACATCCTTAAAGTTCTTTAATTTTTTCTTGTAGTGCTGGGGCTCAAAACCAGGGCCTTGTGCATAGTAGGCAAACATTGTACCACTGAGCTACATCCCCGGCTCCTCTCCTCTCCTTAAAATAAATATTGGAAACGAGTAAGATTTAGAGACTTAAAAGAAAGGAAATTACATGGTTCAAACTCCAAAAGAGATTTAAAATCTGTTTATAATTCAATAGCTGAGTTTTAGTAAAATACCCTAAATAGCAAGGAGTTATGTAGAAAGAGGGAGCCCCTCCACCTCTAATTCCATTCCCATACATTTTGGTGGGGAGAGTGCTGCTGTTTTCACTGTCAATTTTTTTTTCTCACCCTAGTGATCCAGGGATTTAATCACTTGGAGTGTTGAGATCTTTTTGATATTTAAGAGACATTCTCCCTCATTTTGCCATGTCTTAACGTTGTGTGCTGAATGGAATATGGCAGAAGCAAACAACACATTGCATAATATATTTTCTTCTGTGTGTGTATGTGTGTGTGTGTGTGTGTGTGTGTGTGTGTGTGTGTGTGTTGGTGGTACTGGGTTTTGAAATCAGGGCATGGCCTTTGCTAGGCAGGTGTTCTACTACTTGAGCCCTTTTTGCTTTAGCTATTTTTCAGATAGGGTCTTCTGTTTTTTGCCCAACCCATCTTGGACCAAGATACTCCTGCTTATGCCTCTGTCATAAGTGGGACTATAGGGCACCAACCACACCCACCTTTTTGTTGTTGTTTAGATAGATCTTGCTAACTTTTAGCCTGGGCTGGTCTTAAACCATGATCCTCTGGATCTCTGCCCCCTGGGTAGCTAAGATTACAGGTGTCAGCTACTGTGCTGGCCTGTACTATGTTTTCAAATTTAGTTTTTTACTGGATAGAGTATCTGCCTTGGACCTCACTTCAACCTCCCTATCATGACTGATCATTAGGAAGCATCATGGCTACTGAGGTTCAGAAAACTCTTTTAGCTACATTCTGTATTTTCTTTCTCAAAATGTTCAGAGCCTCAACATTCCTTAGCCAGTATCTACCTAGTAGGGAAATGGGTCTCATTTCTTCTGTGTAGTTTTATCAAGTACTGCATAAACATAAGGTGATCTCATTCTTCAGGTCTCTGCCCTATGTCTATGACTTTGACAGTTAGTTCCTGATGGGCCTGGGAATTGTGTGTGGATGTTTATTTAGCAGCAGTACCTTAAGAATCAGTTGAAGACTGACAGGTTTCTAGCATTGACAGACAGGATTAGATATTTCTCACATTTCTTTCTCCCCTGCATTTCTTCCTATTTTCTCATGTGTTTTCCAGAATCTTGGTTAGGTTTATGTTGGTTAAGATTTTTTTATAACTTAACTTTCACTTAAAGATTAAAAACCTGAGGATGGATGATCCTTAGAGCTTGAGCATTGGCCTTAGGTCTGGAGAATCTGGGAATCCATTCAGGCTCTGATTCTAACTGAGTAAATTTGGATAAATCCGATGACAGGAGTGTCTCCTTCTTCAATATGATTGATTACTATTAGACAATTGACATAACATTTCAATGGATTATTTGTGAGTGAATGCTTTGGAAAGTATAAGTGTCAATGCAATGTTGACTTGGTTTAATAATAATATATTTTTTAACCTATAGCTATTAAATTTCCACGGGCAATTTTGTAGATGAGTATTTGCTATGCTATAATGACCACTTATTTCAGCTAATTCAGCCAAATATCTGGTCTAGTCCATTGAAATTTTTTATTGAATTGATTAGTAGGTCTGTATAAAAAAAGTCCAAAATAGGCTGGAAATTCAGCTGTGCTATTTAATAAAGAAGCTTCCTGTTTGTCTTGTTAATGGCACCTGTATGACTCACTTCTGAGCCAGATGTTGTACTTCATCTTTTCATAATGTGCCATTTCTGCACACCAACTTTCTTTTCGTCATTTTGGAAGCAAAATCTATTTCATCCCATCACCAGGATATTGTTGATGACAGCTGCAACACCTGAATAGGTAGCTTTAGCTTTCACATGGACATGGAGATAGATAATTTTTTCAGAATCCAGCCAGCAGGGAATGAAACATATGGCAGGAAGAGGAAGAAGTGAAGACTAGTTTCTATAACAAACCCTTCTGAGTTTTGACAAGGCTCTATGATATACTGTCAAACCACCTGTGAGGCAGGTAACTCTTCTTTACCTCCAGTATGAGCACTAAGATTTGCCTGAGGAAAGAACTTTCTTACATTGTTATCCAAAAAACTGTGAGTTCTTCATTATTAGATATAATATGGAAATAGTTTATAACTCTAACTGCTCGTCAAATAGATTCACCTGAATAGATGCTTAGGTCCCCCTCCCCCTATTTTATGGATATCAGCGTGTGAAAGATGGGACATCTATTTTTCTTTTAATGTGCAAAAAGCTAGGTAAAAATGTATTAGGGAATCTAATTATGCGTGGTTGTTCTAGAAAATGGATGTTAAGGCCTCTGCCAATGCTGAGTTTATGTAAGTGGATGAAGATGACTGTTCACTTGTAGGGCCAAAATCTGAAATGCATATAGGGACTAATAGGCCAGCTGAATGTGTGAAGTGCCCCGTGAGATTCAGAAAGTAGTGATGAAGATTGTGGCAAACTGGAGAGTGAAGTTCTACTGAAAGGCATTCCTCTTAACAACATATCTGGAGAAACTTGGACTTCTGCTTCCACTTTTACATGAGCTCAGCCTTCCAGGGAGGATGGGGGAAAGGGGGAGGGGATTTTTCTCATGTCTCTAGTTTTCCTCAGCTTCTCCAGTATGAATTAGTCACTGTTATTTTTTAAGGTTTATAAATAATGTTAAAATGTTAAATGTAAGAATATATCTGGTAAATTGCCTTTCACAAAAATGGGGAAGAGGAATATGGTTAAATCATTTTATCCCCAGCCTTCCACAGCTGACAACATATCTGAAGCATGTTTGAGTAAGAGGATAAGCAGGGCATAGTGAACTTGACATTTAGTTTATCTCAATTTCTTCTACTCTTGGATCCACCCTTAATCTTGTAAGAAAGTGGTAAGAAAATGTCAGTACAATAAGAGAAATATAAAAGAAGAGAAAGTACTTTAAGAAGATTTGAAGAACTATTTTCAAGTTAGAAGTATTTTAGGGGCATCTGCTGAAAGTGTTGCCTAACTGTGGCGTTCCTTTTTTTCACTTTAGGGCAATGAAATTTTATGAGTCACTAAATACATATTTTGACATCTGGCTTCACTGTTTTTTGTTTTGTTTTTTTTTCTTGAATGATGTAAATTCTCATCATAAGAGCTTCCTTCTTGTCAGTCTTTTGATACCACATTTTAAATCATTTTCTGGGTGATTTACAGATGGTAGTACCTAATTTCCTTAGGCCTTAATTTTCTATTGATTCTCTACCAGGGCAAGACACAGGGCAAGAAATGGAAATGTTACATTTTATTGAAAACAGGCTAAATTTTGACCTTTCTTAAGTATGTAATTTTTGTCCTTTTGCCCATTTCATTTATTACTGTAAATTCTATTTTTAACATTATTTAAATATGGTTTCTTACAGATTCAAAGAAACTCTTGACTTAAATTTTCATTCTGACACCTCCAGTCTCAACTATCGCTACCAGTTTTGGAACTCAGATCTATGTGAGACACTGAGATATTTTAATTTTGAATTTGTTGATTTTCTTTTGCAGAGAAATTAATTTTACATTGACATTAGGTAATGATTGGTCTTTTCATGAATAAGTTAAAAAATTCTAAACTGAACATTTATGATCATCAAAAAGAGTTTTAATTTCTGTAACTAAATAACTATAATCTATCCTGTTTGACATACAGGAAATAAAAGTTAGCAATACACTAGTAATTTTCATGGACATGAAATGAAAATTTCTTCTATGATTCTATACTTTAGTAAGGAAAGGACTAGATCATAATTCTCTGTTTTATATCATTGTGATTTTTTTTTCTTCCTTCTGGCTGTATTGCTTGACTCTTGTGATTTTTGTTATTTTATTGAAGTCCTGGTTCTGTGTTTGGAGACTCATGACCTATGAACTTTTAGATCCAGAACTAGATAATAAGTAGGAAATGACAAAGTATAGTACCATATCAAAACTGACTGCCTAGAATGTGTGCATCTTTTTCTCTCTTCTCAAATTTTATATGTATTTTAGTAATATCTTCAAGACTTTAATTGAAACCTGATCATCTTCCATCCAACCTTCCTACCTTCTTTCTTTCCTTCCTTCCTTCCTCTCATCCTCCTTTTCCTTCTCCCTCTTTTTCTTTCACTTTTGACTGTTGGGATTGACAAGAAAGGTTTTTCTAGTTAAGGACAGGCTCCCAACGCTCTTGAATTCTAGTGAATTGTTTTAAGGAAACTATTCAACCCATTTGCCTAAGGGTTAATGACCAGTTTTTTTGTTTGTTTCTTGCTTGCTATACCTAAATAAGACTGCTTTATTAGGTAGCCTGGCTTGGGCCAGGGCTAGAATTTAGAAAAACTGAGGCCCAACTTTGAGGGAAAATGCTTAAGTGAATCAAAGTAAGTTTTGTTTTTGCTTCATAAGCTACCTCTATTCCACTCATGGATACTTTTTACTTGAACTGGCATCACTTCTATCAGTCCTATAAAATTTAATTACAAGAATAGGTCTCAAGAATAGGTCTTTATTTTATTGCCTCTTGCATGTGAGCATAGCTTATCCAAACAGCCACATCACTCTGTATTGATTATTCATGAAGATGCCCTAGGCATTGATGTTATTAGCTCTTCCTTAAATTAAATAGAAAGCATCATATAATTGAAAGATTAACATGAGCAGGGGCAGCAAATGAAAAAAATAAGAGGGCCGACTTGCAAATCTTATTTAAATGCCTAGTATATTGAAATTGAGGAGAAGATGTAAAATTAAGAAAGTTACAAGCAGGAAATGGCAAACACCAGCTGAGGCGATAGGGAATGCCATATGTTATATGTTCTTCATGCTTTTTTTTCCCCCCCTGCTTTTTCAAAAAAGACTATATATAAAATACACACATTATATATATACATGCATACATTACCCTGGCACATGTATCATTAAGGATCTCCTTGGAAAGACAAGTTGATATATTTATTTTTTGGAAACAAAAATTGAAAGTTATTTTCTGCAGCATCAGGTTTGCATTTATACCAGTAATCCCATGACTCTATTCATTGTTGAGGATTTAAAATTCTAGTCAGTTCTCTTTTGGTTTTCCTTTTGGATTTTATCTGTCCAAGTTTTGAGCTCTGCTGTCTCTCTGTGTTTCTGTTGATGAGCATCCAAGGAATAGTTTTGAAGCCTGTTCCAATCTATTCTTCCCACAATATTTGTTTAACACCAGATAAACAATTGATCACAAAGAATAAATAATGATAGAATGTTCTTAATCTTATTGTATTGGAGCCATGCAAATCTGGACAGCATATTACATGGAGGCAAGTGTGAATTTCATATTATTCCATTATGTGGAAATAGTTTTGAATGTCAAAATGAATTATCTCATTTATTTTTCCCCATTTAGATTTATTTTTAAAATTTGACATTTCCCCTGCAATTTGCTGTTCAAAACCTGCCTGCACATTTATATCTTTTCATCATATGCTGCTATAAACTGTAATCAATAAAGCATCCAATAAAAAGTCTAGAGTTGCTAATGGTTAAGAAAGTCAGCGGCTTTGGAAAAAGGAACAGCTATTCATCCTATCTGCTCATCTACATTTCTCAAAGCCTTAGATGATTTTGACCTCCCTAGTTTGCCTTCCAGATGGCAGCAGCAACTAAATTTCTCTACATGTTTTGTATTCATGATTTCATAGAGCTCATTTGGGGTAAAAAAAAAAAAAAACCCTCTCAGTCTTGATAAACAATTTATCATCATCTAACAGATTTACAAAATTTGCACCAAGAATTCTCTTCTTCCCTATTATAAAGCAAGTAACAATGAGGTTTTCTATTTTAGAAAGGAGCCTACTGCTTAAATGACAGCTTTGTTCCATGGCTGCCATTTTGCGGCCCTGGAACCTACAAGGGCTGATCTCCTTATTGGTAGATAATGGAAGAAGACTCTAGTAAACCAAAGAAATATGTTTCTTAACCATCAAATACATTATTCTGTGTGTGACACTCTTCTAGAAGATCTATTTGTATAAGGAAAAGTTTCTTAGTTAGTGAAAGTTGGCAGGGACCTAATATGTCAACTTAAGCAAAATATAAACTTCAACAAAAGCTCTTCTTTAAATTTTTTCTTGACAATGATGACTGTACAGCACAGTTACTTAGACCAACATTTTAAAGGGCATTTACTAGTGTCAATACAAGCGTTATGATAATTAACTCAGAATGCCAAAAAAGGTCTAAGATCTGGAGGTTGTAAACGGCTGAGGATTATGAAAATCTTTGTCTACAAAAATACTGATAATCTTTCAGTTATTTTACAAAACACCAAGTCGCTAGATGTTTTAGAAGAGTGTCTCTTCCTACTTGTGTTCCTTCACTTTCTTTTTTTTAGTTAAGTAAATTATCTATTTATGTCTTGGTTACCTATTATATATCATAAGTGATAAAGTAGGTCAGAAACATGAAAGCTGAAAGTAGGGAAATAAAAGTTTTATGAAATGGTGGTTTAAACACAAAAGTCCCTGGATAATTTGAATGACAGATGTATCAGAGCTAGCTAAGTCTTTGTCTCACTGTTCACAATGAGAGATACAGAACAGCTGCCAGAAATCAATATACTCTGTTTTCCTCAGAGAAAAAAATAAAGAAAGCTAGAGGAAAAATGGACTATGTCAGGACAGATGATTTAGCAATCAGAACACTGTGAAATCTAAAAGAACTATAATATCAGAATAATTGAATGAGAAAATAAATTACTGAGAGTAGAGAAGTCAATAGAAACATTTGGAAATGTACAAGAAAGAAAAAAGACATTTTTTTTGGCAGCATTGGAGTTTAAATTCAGGTGCTCTTACCACTTAAGCCACTCCACAGCCCAACATGTTGGAATCTTAATGTAAGATGAGAAATGAGATAGGCTGATATTCCTTTCTGCTATCCTGTCTCCTCATTTCCCTCCTCCTCACCAAATCTTCATGCTGGAGGTCTGTGAGAAGAGTCAACCTAAGCTGTTTCTCATAAAGATGTGTATCAGTAATAAAGAATATCAGTACCTCTTCTTCAGAATGATTTTGAGAAATGTGCTTAAGTAAAGAAGCACTATCATTACAACAAAATCATTTGGTGGGAATCACAAGGTAATATGTCATATAATGAATTAAGCCACATCACTGATTGCCAAAAAAAAAAAAAAAGATGGAGTTTTTAATGCTTATAAATACTGATAAATAATAAGGGTTTCTATTACTCTTTTTTACAGTGATGTTTGCATTCAGGTCAATGTTCAGGTACTGAGTATTCCGGGCCAGAAAGATAGATAAAAGACTGGGTATGAAGGGTGTTGGCAATAATGGCGCCGATAGGTTTCACCCTTAAGCTCCTGTTTTCCAGAGTCACAGTCCAGCCTCAAGTCTAGCTTGAATCCTCCTTCTGCCCCAACCTAGCCCCTGCCCCTCTCTCCCTCTCTCTCTTGGCTCTCTGCTCTCTCCCTCTCCCACCCAGCAATAAAGAATCTCTTGGCCAGATCACTCCTCTCCACGTGGTCACTTTTGGGGCCTACATTTCCTTACAAAGGGGGAAAGACAAGAAAAACATTTTGCCACTTTATGACATTTCCAGAGTGTTGATGCCCATTTTTGTTTGCTTGCTTTAGTGGATTTCCAGATTGTACATGCTTTTAAATAGAGCTATCCTTATGAATTCTATCAAAATTCTTTATGATAGAATATAAATATTATAGGAGAGACCTATTCCAAGATATTTTAGCTTTTTACACTTTCAGTCTCTATGGTTTAACTGTTCAGGATTCTTTCAGGTCTTCAAGAATGCTTCATTGAATGCAAGCATATGGGAAGATAACATCTTGTATGTCCATTAGATATGGTAGAAGGGTGAGGGTAGACTCACTGCAGTGAGTTGTAATATAGACTGTGTGTAAGGATGGGAGAAGGGGCAACCATATTACAAGAGAATAGCAGAGCAGGAAGAGAGACACTGTTATGTAGACTGGGGACATTATGACTTGCTATGAAGAGAACTAGTTAGCAGTTGAATATAGCTTCCATCCTGGAATTGAACAGATGAGTTACTTAAAATGATTGCTTTGGGGGGCAGGTTGGAGAATTTTATGTTGTTCATCATCTTACTGAGAGTCATATATAAACAGGCTTACTTTCTATTTTGAAATAAAGAAAACAGAGGGTTTTGACAGAAGTACACTGTAATTGTGACCATGTGTGAAACCCAAATATAGGCCATAACAATATTTCTACCTGCCCCTGCAGGAACTAAGACATTTGGTGAACTACTTTCTAAAATTTCAAATAAATTTAAAAAAAATCAGAAGATATAGAAAGTAAAAAAGAAAAGAATCATATCTTCCAAAGACAACTGTTGATATTTTAGAATATTCATTTTTAGTCTTTTTTCTTTTAGTTTCACAAAGTCTCAAACTATCTTATTATGAAGAAAATAGCCATTGAAGAAAGTTTAGACAAGTCAGAAATTATGATGTGAAGTCTTCCCAAACCCCTCTAATTTAATAGATTGCCAGTGTGAACACTTGGGTGTGTTTCATTTCTGCATTTTCCTTTCTTTTTTTTTATTATAAAATTTTTTATTAGGATATATTCATTACACAGGGGGAGATTCGAAGTGACAATTCCAATCAGACTTATGTTGTACATTATTTACATTTACCCCATTTTCTCTCCCCTTCAGCCCCCTCCCCAACCCACCCAAGGCAATTGCAAGAGGTTTTTTTAGTTCTGTTTCGTATAGGTATATGAAGTCCATCAATCATATACTGTCCCCTTAATCTCTTTCCTTCATCCTCCCCCTCCTAATAGTATACCCCTCCTCCCCCCCACACACACTGTGCCTATTTTACAGTCCTGGTTTTCATTATTAATATTTAAGTTGACATTCAAAGAGGTGTCTCAATGTATGCCCACTGTGTGTGTGCTTTACTTTAAGCTGTTCAATCCCTTTGCTGTCCCTTACCCTTTATCTCCTGCCCTCCCCATCCCCATTTTTCAATACACTTCCTCATATCCTCCACCTTCACATCTTATGTTATGCGATATCACTGATGCTCTATCATTCTCTTTTCCTTTCCCTCTTTCCCCAAGTTCCATAGAACTATTACAAACATGTTCTACTTCTGAGTTGGTATATGATCATGCTTGCTTTTGTGTGTATGTTTATCTTTGGATCTATCTTCCACATATGAGAGAAAACATGCAGCTGTTGTGTTTCTGATCCTGACTCACTTCACTTAACATGATGCCCTCAAATTGCATCCATTTACCTTCAAACCACATGTCATCATTTCTGCATTTGTTGTCTCCCAAAATTCATTCTTCTTTTCTTCCTGGACACATGGTGAATCAACTAAAAACTACATTTCCCAGATTCCCCTGTGGCTACATGTGGACATGCAAAAAAGTTTCTACCAGTGAGACATGAGCAGAAATCATGTGTGCAATTTCTAGTCGTTTTCTGTAAGGTGGTTGCCCTGGACTTGTTCTTCTGTTTCCTTTCTACTTTCAGGGCCTGATTGTTAGGAGGCTGTAGCAGGAGTTCCAGGCTGGTCAGAAAATGGCACAAATATCTACTCTAACCTGGGACCTGCTGTATTTTTTAATCTTGGGTAAACCACCAACTGGCCTTGGGGAACTTTAAAGGAACACTAAATTAGAAGGAATCTTAAGGGTTTGGAACTTGGAAGTCAATAGCTAAACATCCTTTGGATTCTTTGTAGTTCTTTACAAACAAGCTGATGGGATCTAGAGGAAATGTGAATTTATGTATCAGTATTTTTATGAATACTTCAAAAATTATACTATAAATATTTTTATTCATATTCTATGTTAGTTTTGGCACACAGCCCTGAACCACTAACTATTCTCTGCACTCATGATCTTTAGCAATTGTATGATGTTCAATTCACATGGATGAACTAGTATTTGTTATTCTTTATTTTTTCTTGTAAGAATTCCTTGATATATGTGTAATTTTTTTACTTTGACTTACTAATTTTGTATTTTGTTTTAAAGCAGAATTACCGGGTCATAAGGCATGTGTATTTTAAAGACTATTGACATTTTGAAGGGTTAATAAACTGCGACCACAACTGTGAAATACTGAGGGTGGATCTGTAAATCTCTTCCCAAAAGATTAATTATTCATATGGCAGCAAGGGAAAGGATCATGGGATGGTAGCACAAGGATCATGAAAAAGTTTCTCATTATCAAGAAATTATGTTTGTTTTCTCTTTAATGATTACATGAGAAAACAGGGTGTGACTTGATTTTCAGTGCATTAAATTAACCAAGAAATTAGAGATTGGACAGTACCGTGCATCTTGGCTTAAATAATGTAAGATCCCTGAAAAGTGCCGACTTTTGCTTTAGAGGAGAGAATAAAAGGGGACAGAAACTTTGTCCATTTGACACAGTTGCTTACTTGTTACCTTAAAGTTGGGCTGTAGCCTGGGATCAAATGCACTCCTTAATTGAAGAGCATCAAAGTAACATCCTAGATGTCACAGTAAGCATTCTATCTCAAACAGAGACCTAGAAGTTGTGAGCTGTTATTGGAATACTGCTTAGTGTTGTCTGTATTGGGAGATCAAGGTATAATCAAAGCATTTGACTTGCATCTTCTGTTTCACTGTGATAAGAAAACCCAAGTAAAACTTGCTCAATATAGGGAAGTAGCCTCAGTTCTGGCAGCTCATAGCAACATCAGTGATGTTTGAAGGCTTTGAGTTCATATATGAAATCTGTATTCCCACAGTTGCATCACATGGAGGCTTACTGCCACATCACACAGATGTGCCACTTGCTCCTACTCTGAATTTTTTCCCTATTTTATTGCAATTTGCAGCGTTACCTTCTCTGTGAATTTCACAATGAAATTTCCCAACTATGTTCACAGAAAAATAAAACTTTCTGTTTTTATTATTTCTTTAAAAAGTCTGATTAGTAAGACTAATTTATTGTAAAATTACTGTAAATGCCATCCATAGCAGGAAAGGAAATAATTTTCTAGCAGAGTTGGAAAGTCCTGTGTACTAGACGTACATAGTAGTATGCAAGTCAATTTCTCCACATCCTTTACTCCAGCTTGGCTTATACTATTCTGAATCCGTAGAAAAACTCATCTACTTTGCTCTTTACTATAGGAAACAAGCCTTGGTTTCTTGCATTGGAGATAAGAACAGGAATAGTTTCTCTCAATAGGCTTTTCTAAGTGTGACACAAAATCTAGAAATGATTAAGGAAAAGACTTACACCTTTGACTAGCAAGGATGTAAAACTTAAACTGGGCTTTGGTGGCTCACACCTGTAATGTGAGCTACTAGAGAGGTTGAGATTGGGAGGATCATGGGTTGAGGCCAGCTGGGTAAAATGTTAGTGAGAGCCCCCCCATCTCAACCAGTGTATGTGGTGGCACATGCCTGCCATTCCAGCTATTGCAGGAAGTATAAAATAGGAGATTGCTGTCCAAGCTGGTCTGGGCAAAGAGTGAGACCCCACCTCAAAAACAATCAGAGCAAAAAGGGCTGAGGGTGAGACTCATACAGTAAAGTGCCTGCTTAGCAAGCACAAAGCACTGAGTTAAAACCTTAGTTTTGCCAAAAAAAAAAATAAAAAAAAATAAAACTTCTGAATAGAAAAAAAAATGTTTGAAAAGTTAAGAGACAAATACTAGAAAAATAGCTTCAACAAGTATGGCAATAGAACTACCATATGATTCAGCAATTCCACTCCTAAGGATGCACCCAAAGCAATGTAATTCAGGTTACAATAAAGGCACCTGCACACCCATGTTTATTACAGCATTATTCACAATAGCTAAGCTATGGCAACAGCTAAGATGCCCCACTACTGAGGAAAAGATTAAGAAGGTGTGGTATTTAGATATAATGGAATTTTATTCAGCCATAAAGAAGAATGAAATTTTGTCTTTTCCAGGTAAATGGCTGGAACTGGAGAACAACATCTTAAGTGAAGTTAGTCAGGTTCAGAAAGCCAAGGGCCACATGTTTTCTCTCATATGTGGGCTAAACGCCCAATAAAAATACAAGCAATAGTATGAAAAACAGGTCACGCTAAGGAAAGGTCACATACTAGAGAGGGAAGGTAAAACAAAGGAAGTTAAGAAGGTGAATATGGTTGATGTACTTCCTATACAAGAATGAATATAGAATTTTTAAACCTGTTGAAGTCACCATAAGAAGGGGACTAAGATAGATAGAAAGGAGAAAAATAGAGGAGATGAACTAATTTGGGTTTTAATACATATATACATGAAAACGTCACAAGGAAGCTTCCTGTATAGCTACCTTAAACAAACAAAATGTCATTTTTTTTTTTACAAGATTGGAGAAATGGAGGGTGGAACAGGTCTTGTCTGGGGGTTGGAATCGGTGGGAAGCAGGAGGATGTGGGGAAAGGGTGCAGGAGGGTGAATATGGGCAATTACTGTGTACACACATGTATGTAAATAGAAAAATGAGACCTGTTGAAACTATTCCAAGAATGGGGAGAATGATGGAGCAGGTGGATTCAACTATGATATATTGTAAGAACTTTTTAACATCACAATGTATCCCCGGCACAATAATAATTTTAAAAAAGGGAGAAAAAACCATGCTATGAGACTTGAATAAATGGTCAGTAAAAGTACAAAACAAAAACAAAAACAAAAGCCCCTGAAACAACCAAGTGAGGCAAGTAACTAACCCTTTTTAATATACAGAGATGCTTACAAACCACTAGGAAAAAAGATGAATACCTTAATAAAAAACTAGCAATGTACCACAGCAGCAGTGTACCAGGTCCCCTGATATGGTAAAGGTAGAAGAGTGAGTGGAAAAGGACTTTGAAATAGGTTGGTAGTGATACCATCCAACGAGAAGTCTGGACACTTGTTGATTGTGAGTGTTCCAAGTTTTTGGAAAACAGAACAACGATTTGGACAAAATGCACACAAGTAGCAAGCAAAGCTTAGATTTATTGAAAGTGGACTACACTCCCACAGACAGAATAAAGAACTCAAGGCCCCGATTCTCTGTCTGAGTTGCAATTTAAAGCTGATGCTGGGCTGAGAGGGTGGTGCTGAAAGGAGGGGCATTCCTGTTATGAATGACAGCTTTGATTGATGGGAGGATATTCTATAGGTTATTTTTGACTGCATATTCCCCTATGCAGGATGCACTGTTTTATAATAACAAACATGAGATATGAAGCTTTAAGTAGGGGAAGAGGCATCTGAAAAGCTCATCTGAGGACAGGTTCCTCAGTCCTCTGAGCATGCTCTAGCTCTGGGAATTTCCCTTATGCACAAACATCCTCTTCTATGATGATTTAGCGGCTATTGAGTTAACCATACAAAGGGAGTTCCAAGGATGTTCCCTACCAGATGTGTCCTGAAGGGGGCGTGTTCTAGGTGGGACTTTAATGACATTTTATCTCATCAGTCTTCACCCTCTCTTGATCAAACTGTACTTCCCCTGTTCTCCTGCCTCAGTATGATCCAAGGTGAGACTGGGCTTTTGGGAATCTTATGGGAAGTAGCCGAATTTCCATTGAGCACTGACAGGTTCCAGGAAACAGGCAGTAGGGAGTCCTAGGGAAGCCAAACCAGCACAGACAATTTGTTGCCATACAGAGAACACGCCATGCTCTGAAAGGCTATATGGTTATTTGCATATTTTGAGTTTGTTGACACTCTGGCATTAACAGTTGCCTGCTTGTGACTTGCAGATTGTTAAACAGAAGTGATTCTTTAGCTGTCAACTGATCTTTTGTCTGGCCCCAACTGATTGCCTCATGCAATTTTCCCCCTCTTAGAAATATAGTGGAGGATCTTTGTTGTCCAGAGAGACACAGGAAATAAGATAAAGCCTAGCTGGTGTATTTAAACAGACTCCTTCAGCGATACAGCACACCCTTCTTACATCTGTGCTGCAAACACACTTTGTCTAAGGATACATGGAAATAGAAGTAAAGTTCAGGAACTGGCACAGCAATATATTACCTGTCATTAAATAATCTTAATTATTTAGGTGTCTTGATTCCTTGGAGATGCTTCAGGGCTGCAAGGCTGCAGCTATAATAATGTCAGTTAAGATTGAAGCCATTATACATTATTCACAAAGTTGAAGTGACTTGCACACTCTTCAAGATCAGCTACATGGTAAACAGAAAGAACCAGGTTGAGTGTCTTGCTGCTAGGTCTACTTCCTACTAATTTACTTAATTATTTTTTCAGCCTAGGTTTCCCCATTTGTTAAGGAAGAATAAAAAGAACACTTAATGCTTGGGTTTTCTATTAGAGTTAAAGGATATAATATAGGAAAGCATTGAATTGCTATGAATTAATATTTGATTGTTACTCACTGGTAACAGCAGCAATGTCATAAAGATCAGACAAGTAGAAATTTTAATTATTCAGAGCAAAAGTTTAGGAAATTGTACTGTGGTTCATTATATGATTGAGATGAATTATTCAAGGAGAAAAAATGCTCTCTCCATAGGTGGATGTCTGGAGTTAGTTGGACTAAGTCCAAGGTCAGAGATCTGAGTCTCACAGGGTGAGCACTGATTCTGGGGGACTAGAGTTTGGGTCCCAGTTGAGGTTATGGGATCAAGGATTTGGGGACAAAGGTGAATAGAGATCAAAGCAAAAGCAGACAAGGTGTGATGGGATAGTCAGGCAGAAAGGGAACAATAAACTAAGGAGCCAAAGAACAGGTGCAATAACATATCAGTGTACATTTTGCCAAACGTCCTGCTTCCCAAACAATTCTGGAGTAATGGTTAATCACAGTTGAATCTACTTATTGGTATGGGGCCAATAGTCCCCCACCAAGGACTTGCGTAAATCTACAGGTTATTCACAGGCCTCACCTATATCTCATTATAGTTGTAGTTTCAAGCATGCACCTCTTCACAAATCACCATTTTGATCCAGAGGACACCTTATTAGGTAAAACCACTTCCTATTCCTCAGTTCCTGGGGAAACAGAAATCTCCACAATTATGTACATATCCTTAGCATACCCATTAGTCCCTGTCCATAAAAGTGCCTAAGACTCAGGAGCTCAGGCCTTGACTACTTGGTCAAGCTGCCCACCCCAAATCTGCCATGGGGTTGGGTGTACTTTCACTTTTGCTTCAATAAATTTTACTCTTCTGTGTGTCTGCCCCTGGATATTTTCTTCAGTGAGACCAAAAAACTGATTTTTTTTTTTCTGGTGACAAAAGCAAGCAGTGGTGAAGGAGTGGGGGAGTTGATTTCCTTCATTGCCAAGAAGTTTCCCCTGCTAAATGTCAAAGTACAAAAGTTGCTTATAAAGGGACTGGCTCCATACCTAGGCACTGGTGTCTGAGACATCTGTGACTTTAGATCTTTAGGAATATTGTGTTCTCAATACTTATCCTGGAGGGGCACTTTGGCTGAATTAAAAATTTCTGGGGACTAAGGAGTCCCATTTGACTCCAGACAAGGTGCTGTATTTTTAGTAATGGCTTAAGTGTGCAAGTGCAAGAGTTGAGGACTTCTGAATTGGGGGTGGAGCTCAGTGATTATCTGGCATGTACAAGGTCCTAGGCCTTAGGTTTGATCTCTAATTTTGCTCCTTCTGCTCCACCCCTCCACCCCCCACCAAATTTTGTTTTTCAGGACTTCTGCGTCCTTTTGTTTTAACTAACTGTGTTGGTCACTTTTCAAAGCTATGACAAAATACTTGATAAAAACAAGTTAAAAGAGAAAAAGATTTATTTTGGTTCATTGTTTCAAAGGTTTCAGTCCATAGTTGACTGGCTCCATTGCTTTCAGGTTTGTGGCAAGGAGGGCATGGTGGAGGAAAGCTGCTCACCTTATAGACTCCAGGAGGGAGGGAGGAAGAGGTGAGAGAGAGAGAGAGAGAGAGAGAGAGAGAGAGAGAGAGAGAGAGAGAGAACAAGAAATCAAACATACTCTCAAATGCATGCCTCTAGAGACCTACTTCCTCCAACCAACCAAGCCACAGCTTCTGGTTTCCACCATCTCAACAATGCCATCTCATTGTGAAACCATCAGTGGATTAATCCATTGATTAGGTCAGAGCCCTTGTGATCCAATCACCTTTCAGTGACAGGATTCACAAGCTTGGGACCAACACATGAGCCTTTTGGAAAGACAGTATATCCAAATCATAACACTTAAAATAGAAATAAACCACTAGAGTTTTTGATTCTTTAAAAAAGAAAGCCCAAGTTTGTATAGCATGTGCCAGTTTACATTGTATAAATACTCCCATGCTGCAGAACGTCAAACTACTAATGTAACATCACCACACAGAGTTAGAGACAGATGGGTGGGCACAATCATCTGTTTTAAATGGTTGCAAATGGATTCTAGCAGTCCTCAGTAGATCTCTAGTCATGATGGTAAGCAAAAGAAGCCAGAGTACAGATTGTATTGTTCCATTCATGTGATGTTCAAGACACCATGTTTCCCTTCCAGAAGTATGTTCCTTTTTATTACTTAGTAATATTCCTTTTTATGAATATAGCATGTAATGATTATCCATTAATCTGTGGATGAACTTTTGTCTTATTTCCCATTTTTGGCTATTTGAAATAAAATTACTTTGAACACTTTTTGCAAAAGAAGAGGTCATTAATGTTTGTGCATAAGCCTTTTTTTTGTGGACATTAAGTAGAATTGCTGGACCATATGGTAGATATATAGTTTACTTTATAAGCAAGTATACATCATATTTCAGATACTAGGCATTTGAACTGAAAAAAGAAATCTAGAACTAGGGAGAAAACTCTGCTTTGACTCAATCAGTTGAAAGTAGTTGGTTCAGATTGCTACTGTACACAGCTTTTAAAATTTAATGCCTTGCTATATAATATATCACAGTATGTATATAACAAAATATTCTTATATTATTATGTATATTACATATATATTATGTAAAGAATGACACAAACAAGAATTTGAGGTGTTTTAGATTTGAAATATGCACTACATCAATTTAAATGTTCAATATACAATGACTAAAACTAACCTTTCTTGTCCTTTCACCTTTTCTGTACAGATTTAGCTGGGCATAAACACACAATGGATGGAGTCACCACATTTATTTCCACTGCACGGAAAGTACTTGCTTGTTTACTTAGTAGGTCAGCAGCAATTCCATGTTTTCTTGTCGCATTTCTTCCTAGGTGATTAGCATATTTTTTCTTAGAGGAAGCATATGGCATACTTAATTATAAACAAACTTCTTTCTGTGTTGAGATCTGAACTGAGCTGTAATTTTATCAAGTTATAATCATGGAAGAACATGCAATCTCAGAAATAATGCTATTTAACCCACAGAGAGAATAGGCAAATTGTCAGGAACTGGACTAACCAGGTCTTATATTGCCAGATAACCCAGAGCAGGTACAATACATAGAATTAAGGGATGATGTGAGGAGACCCAATTGTAGCAACTCCAGCCTGCAAATAGAACTAGAAAAAAAATGAAAACCCAGGCAAAAATAGAGAGCTGTTGGGTTTGAACTGCAAATCTGGGTTCAGTGACTCTCTGAGGAAACTAAAGTTGTTCTTTTAACAATACAGATTTGTTAAGATTCCTATTGTTAGAGGTAAAGAGACAGGACTAAAACATGTTTTAAAACTACTTGCTTTGTTAAACTCAGTGTGAGTAGTTATGTTATGGTCACATTTTAGAATCTGTTGTCTGCAATTACACATGAAAATTTTGTTTGACAATCATTGTATTCAATATGTTCATCACCACTGCAGCACACAAACAACATTTATCTGCTTCCTAAATGTGTAGGTGTAGCTGTAGTCATTCCAAGTCATAAAACAGCCCACACCATTTTTTTTTGGCTTTGCAGTTGATAGGCCAGTTGGACAGAAATCATAGTGAACACTTATAAATTTGTTCATGAGAAAAATTTTAACAGAATAATTCAAATATGCTGTTCTTTATATGTAACAACTATGTACACCCAAGGGGAAAATGTATATGACAAACAGGGAAGAGTTGAGTGGGTGCTTGCCTTTTTTGCCAAGGGAATCATTTTATACTGTGATGCTGTCATTTAATGGCACTGTACATAAGATACGTTAAGACATAGAAAAACATGTAATTGTCTGTATCAAATAATATGGGAGAATAGTAGGTGAAGATGGAGGAAGACCCAGAGATTCTTCTGGGTCAATCAAGAAATCTTGAGGGGACAACCTCACCTCCAGCCATCCCTTGATGTTGCCATGTCCTAGACTTCCTAGAACCAAAAGAACTCAGAAGATTCATATCAATATGCTGATTGATAAAATCACCTTAGCTGATTTTAGTATCTCACGGGGAAGTGATGGTTCTGGGCTCACTCAGGAATTCCAAGCTAAGCAGTTTGACAATAGGCTTTTAAAAAAAATATCTCTTTATCATGAGATATTTTACAACCCCTGGAGTAACTTCAGAACTCCTAAGCAGGGATCTGAGATTTCAGGTTGGCATATGAAAAATATCTTAACTGATAGCCCATGAAGAAGGAAAGAGAGAAGAGATGGGTGTCTCTGGAGGAGGAAGTCATTTTGTTAATTGCTCCCATGATTTCTGGATTTATGTTGGTTAAGTAAGTACAATAAATCCAAATAAATGTATATCATAACTATGTGATTTAAATCTTACATTAGTGGGTCTCAGCCTCAGCTGCATTTTGGAATCTCCTGGGAGCCTTGAAAAATACTGATGTTTGGTTCTTACTCTTAAAAATACTGTTTTAATTATTTAGGGATGTATCAATGGGTTTGGGAACTTTGAAAGCTCTTTGGTTGATATTATAGACATTTAAAGCTAAGAGACACTGCCTATGATCTTTGCTGAGTCTATTTAAATTAAAATGTTTGCAATTCACTTTCACTAAGAAGGTAAAAAATAATTGATTTTAACTTTGCAATAGTATTTCAGAGAGTTCAACAGCCCACCGAGGTCTGAGTTGAGTAGTGCACATTTGAAACATAAGAATATTTCATGGTAAGAATGCCTCAGGGATCCAGTCTGGGTTGCTTCAGCATGATGTCACTTACCTGCCCTCCAGATGAAACTCTTGCTGCAGTGCTATGTTCTTCATAGGAGTCGCAAGACACTTAGTGATTGCATATATACTGGCTTATCATGAGTAAATGGTGGGCAAAGCAGACGTCCTCAGGGACAAAAGATATCTAAGGTAACATATTATGTGTGGGATAATTTGGAACATTTGTGTGTGTTATTAGTACTTTGCTTTTCTTTTTCCAGAAGGAAAAGATGTCTTGTTCAAATCTTGTCAACTAAACATAGCTGAGATATTTTGTTCAACAGATACATTGCCTTTTATGATTTAAATGGGCTAACGTCTTTCAAAATATGGCAAGATGAAAAATGACTCAAAACTACTCTTGCTTGTCTCTGGGTGAAGAAAAGGGGATGAAAAGGAGTCAAGTGCTTTAAGTTGTACCATTAAATCCTTTTGAATATTGACTTTTAGAAGACCTTATCTTAAGGTCTAAGATATCTAAGAGAGTCCTGCATTTTTATGTCCTCACCCCAGAATAGTTTATATGAACTCAGGATTCATACTCTTGGTAGAGGATAAACTTGTTTTTGTAGCTCAAACTAAACTTGAACTCACAAGCCTCCTGCCTCAGTCCTGGAGTGTTGGGATTGCAGGTACACATCACTGTGTGCAGCTGAGGATGAGGCTCCTAAAGCCTGTTGCTATGACTTTCTTTCAGGGATTGTTAGCATTCAAGATGAAAGCAGTAAATCTGTGAAGTTTCCATGAAGATTTATGTTCAGGGTTGTTTAACCAGTATTTGTCTATATTGTGAAAAATTGGAAATTGCCTAAATAGTCACAGAAAAGGAGCATGCTTAGTAAAATATTTCTATCATATAGTATAATGGAATATAATTGCCTATTAAAATCATGCTCTTGAAATATATTTAAGGATATAGAAAGATGGTTATAATAAATGGCAAACAAAATTAAGTTTATAAAATATTATTTAGGGTATAATCCCAGATTTGTAAGACAACATATTTATATAGAGAAACAAAGAAGACTATAAAGACAAATAACAGAATGTTAACCATTGTTACCTGAGTAGTAGTATTATGAATCAATTTTACTTTTATGTGTTCCTCAAATTTCTACCATGAAACTTACAAATATGCAAAGCAAACATATTTTTGAAAATATATTTTGATGGACTATCAAAAGGATTTAAATCCATGCTCTTCAGACAGAGGAACATCCATTCTCTCCAGACAAATGGAACCCAAGAGCTCAACTTCCTGGCCTTCTAGAGATGCTTGAGTAGAAAGACAGATAGCCATGTCAGAAACACTCTGAACCCAATGAAAGTGAGGTTCCTGGAGGCCAAAGTAGAAGAGTAAATACCTTAAAATTGCATAAGGGTAGCTGAGCACTGGGGTTCATACCTGTAATCCTAGCTACTTGGGAGGCTGAGATTGGGAGAATCTCTGTTCAAGGCCAAGCCTGGCAAATAATTCAGGAGACCCCATCTCCAAAATAGCCAGAACAAAATGGACTAGAGGTGCAGCTCAAGCAGTAGAGTGCCTGCTTTGTGAGTGCCTGCTTTGCAAGCATGAAGCCCTGAGTTCAAACTCCAGTCCCACCAGGAAAAAAATAAATAAAGAAGTATGTAAAGGTGAAAATGTCTAAACCCAAGACAGAAAGCAAAGTTGAGGAAGATTAAGATTAGATGTTAAGCATTATTTAAAATGACTAGCCTTGATGTCTAAGGCTACACATTTCTGAAGTTTACAGAGAGCCTTTAAATGTCAGCATCATTTTTAGCCCAGAGCTCTTTTCTTACACGACATCTAAAAATATCTATTAGTTTAAGTTGTCAGCATGTAAAACATTTGCTATGACTTTTTCTCATCGTATCACTCAAATCATGTCAGCGCTAGAAAGGAAAAAAATACTTGGATAATCTGGCAATCACTAATATTATTTGCTGAGATTTTCATGAGAATATTTAATAGCAATTTAATAACATTGTTAATAACCATAAGAAGCCTAAAAAAAAGAATTCTGTTTACTGCACATTTCCATTTACATGTCCCAAAAGCAAGCCAAATTCCCATGTCCCAAACTAAAGTCTGTGTACAGTCCTTCTTAGGCAACTTAAAATGATAAATTGGAATCATTCAACTTAAATGATAAATTGGAATCATTCTATGATTTGTGAATTTCTGACCTGGATTACTACAAAATCTTCTCAGTATTCTCTCTTTATCCAGGCTCGACCCCTTCAATCCATCCTCCACTCCGAAAATGGAGTGAGTGCTCTAAAAAGAAAATCACATTATGTTACCTCTTTGCTTATGACCCTTTATTGGAGTCCATGGCCTTCGGGATGAAATGTAACCCCCTTACCATGGCTTTCAAGTCCTGATAGAGCTCTGTTCTGTTTTTATCTCTAGCTTCAATGCTTGCCAATTCCCCCAGACACTCCATCTTCTCTGTTGACATAAGGACTGAATTCTTCTTTTCTTTCTGAATTGGTCATTGGTATATGAGCTCCTTTGGGGATGAAGGCTGGTTAAGTGCCCTATCTATTCAAGGAGCTTCCCTGGCACCATGATGTAACACACTATGTTGCTTGCTTACTTGTGTACCTACTATCTTAAAACCATCAGCTCCTGAAGGAGAGTTCAGTTCTTTCTATTACTGTGTCATTAGTGTCTACCACAGTGTCTGTTACTGTCTTTAATTTAAAAATAATGCTTCTTCTCAGGAAAAATTGCCTACCCAACATTCACGGCACATGTGGCACCTCACTCCCTCCATTGCTCCTTCCTTTTTCACAGCAGAACATGTCCATCCTCCAAGTGTTTCAGGGAAGCTGACCCAATTCTGATTTATCTATGACAACTATGTAAATCCCCTTCCATTTACAAGCAATTGGTTTAGGAATGGCCATGTAACAGATCTGGTCAAAGAGGTCTGGGTAGTCTGATGGGGCTTTTTGTGAGAGGTTTTCTTGCTTCTAAGGAAGAGACACAGGAAAAGATGGTCTATTTTATTCCTTTTGACATTTTTAGAACTAAAACCACTGTAGCCTTCTTGTTCCCAGAAAAGGAACCAGCCTGGGAATAAAGCTGACATATTAACAATGCCTGAGTAGAGCGGTAGAAAGGACGTGGGCCCCTTCTGACATAATTGAGCCATTGAGTATAACAGTTGGAGCTCGCCCAAGCTCTAGACTTCTTATGTGGTTAACACATTTCCTCATTGTTCAAATAAATTTGACTTGAGGATCTCTGTTAATTGAAAGTCAAATACCTACAAAATGATACAAAGATATGCTATAAATACGCCTGTTCTATTGAGAATGATATCTAGACTTTTTTTCTACTGAAAAGTATAACACTAGGCAGCAATTGTGCAGTAATGAGAACTGGAATGGCAAATTATTGCCTTACATTGACATTTATCTTATTTATATCTCCTGTTGGATTGTTTGTGAATTATGCAGTACCTAAAGAAAAACATGATATTTGAGTTTTTAGAATTGGAGTAACAGACACCTGACTTTTCATTTTAAGTTGCTGAAATCATTATGAACAGAGTTGGATAATCACGAATTAACTACAAAAATGAAATAAAGTAAACCTACTTTAACTTTTTATCTTTTTTCTTTTATTGATGTAAAAGTAGATGTAAAGTTTCTTAGATGCCAATACTTACAGAAAAATTAGAAAATATTAAACACAAATAAAAATAAAGTAAAAAGTAACATAGCTCTAGTAACTAGTTTTAATACTTTGATGTATTTCTTTTAAATCTTAAAAATAAAGATATAAGGTATAAGTATATATAATCTTGAATCTTGTATTTTTCAATTACTATTTTACCATGAACATTTTACATACAATTATTTTCCAAAGCCATGCTTTTATTTATATATATATATATATATATATACATTTTTTTTTGAGGCAGAGCTCATGTCTACTGCTTGAGACATACATCCAGTCCTGAACCACTGTCTTAAGTTGGTTTTTCAAGGGTTTCTTAAGATTTTTATGGTAATGAAATATTGAAACAAATATTTCTGGGTGCAAAGCATGGGTTATATTCTTAGGGCCAATTTTATTTTGTGCTGGATTGTCTTTGAGTTATCTATTCTGTTTCATTGACCTTCTCTTTCTACATTAGGTAGTATTACTTTTTGAAAATTATTGTAGATTTCTAATTTATGTCAGTTTCTAATAAGGTAAATTGCATCACACAAATTTTCTTTTTCTCTTTTTTCCTTTGAGACAGGATCTCGCTATGTAGCTCAGGCTAACCTCAGATTCATGACCCTCTTTTCTCCCCTTCTGAGTGCTGGGATTACAGGTGGTTACTACCACACATAGCTGCAAATTTTCTTTCAAATGACTTTATTTTCATGTTTATTCACTTTGATAATTTTTTAAAAGATTGGCCCCAATCCTAATTGAACTTTTGATTAAGATATGTTAACCCTCTACATTGACTTGATAATGATTAATATCTCTATCTATTGAATCTTCTCATGTTATTTCCTTATATCTGTTTATTGAGACTTTAAAAATTTGTGGTTTTTTTTGGCAGTACTTGGGTTGATCAGACCTTATACTTGCTAGGCAGGCTCTCTGCCGCTTAAGTCATGCCTCCAACCCTTTTTGCTTGGGTTAGTGTGGACATAGGGGTTTCATAACTTTTTGCCTGGGTTGGCATGGAACCACAATCCTCTTGATCTCAGCTTCCCAAGTAGCTAGGATTATAGGTGTGAGCCACCAGTGCACAACTGAGAGCACAGACTTCTTTAATGTCTCTCAAAAATATGATAGTTTTCCTGGCTATTTCCTTTTAGGCATCTTCCCCTTGCTTTTCTTTAAATCTTTTTTGTTCTTGTTGCTATTTAAATGTGTAAGTAAAGTTCTTTAAAGTTCCTTATTGAAAGGTCTACCTTTTGGCATCAGGCTGTTTTTCATAAGATGTTTACTTTGGCATTTTCTGGTAACAAAATATAACTTTCAGAATATGAGGCAGGAATAGTTGCATGCTCCAACCCAGTTCTGTCACCAACAGTAACAATTTATAAAAAACAAATCTTTTAGCATCTCATTTTATAAATTTAATAATAAATACTTAATGGGTCTTAAAATATGCCATTTGAAAATTTTCATCAGTGCTTCCAAAATATTAAACCTATACTCTAAGAGAGATAAATTTAAGACAGTAATTTTTCTTTTCTCCTTTACATATAAAGCTATATAAGACCAGTTACATTTGGTTTTAGAGTCTTGGTGTCTCACATAATTATGCAGAACTAATTAATTCAAAATCTGTTTATCAACAGTAGTCTGTAGCCACAGCATTTTCTCCCAGAGGCATTAACAAAGGCTTATCACCTGCTTTCTTGTTGCAGTTTGTCTCAAAGGCAAATCAATATGAAAAATATAAAAATGCTATTCCCAGAACTAACACTTTCAACAACTTACAAGAACTTTTGGTATCTGATACCAATTAGTTTTCTTAGCTTAAATTAAAAACAGTTTTATTTAGCAATGAAATGTGTCAAAATACCAAAGATTTAAAAGGCATAATAAAGTTTTCCTAATTTTTTTTGTAAATTTAGTTTATATATTTATTTTAAGTATAAAATTTCAATTATTTTATTTTTCAGGATAAATAACCATAACAGATGGTTGAGAACAAGGGGACATAAAAGAAAGCTACTATATATGTTATAGATTAAACAACATATTATAAATTACATGTACCCACACATAGTATGTGCATATAGAAATGAAAGTGTCCACATAATTGGTATTATCTTCCTTTGTAAATTATCAGCACAACAGTAGAAATGAGTTATTAATGAACATATTATTTTTGATAGGTTTTACTGATCAGTAATATTCCCTCAAATATTATTCCCTTACTACATTTCTGAACATTTATTTGATAAACTGGGTAAAATGAAAGAGTTTTGGGTGAGAGAGCCATTTTTTTTTCATCTTCAGGAAAAAGAATGAATTTTAGGAATTGCAGCAAAGTAAATTTGGAATTGGTGAAGTCTTTTGTGTTTCACGAGTTTTAACTTTAACTGAGCAGAATGAGCATTACAAAGGCAAATTTCCGAGGCAAGAAATTATCTTCTTAACTCTGCCTTCATCCTTTTACCCTCAACCTGCAAAACCCAAGGTATCTACGAAGAGAAAAAACCTACTTAATAAATGAGTAGGCAGATTCTCATTATAACAATGTCCCTTCTGGAATTCGCTCAGCACCTTCAAATACCAAACTGTTAATTACTCCATTGATTTTCTGAGATGGTAGAAAGTATAATAAAGACATTTATATATATATATATATATATATATATATATATATATATATATAAAAACACAAGGTGAAAAACCCTGTGGTGAAATGCATACTCTTGGCTTGGCAGCCCCTTGTTCAGTTTCTTCTAATCTCCCACTAAAATGCCTATGAAACATTGACAAGAGACAAAGCCTCTCACTGCTTTATTGTAAAAACAAAGACTGGCAGGTAATCTTATAATAAAACTTATGAGGAACTTACCCATTTCCACAAGTCAAATAAAAATAGACCGAGAAAAACAATTTGTAGCCTAACTAATCTTTGCCTCCTGAATCAGACTAGGCCAGCTAAGCTAAAAGAAGGCAAAAAGCCAGGCATTCCTCTGTTGACTCCTGCTAAATTGGTCTAGGGTTTAGAACTGGAGGAAGAGGTGGACAGAACAATAAATATTTTTTGAGGCATACTGTTCTTCCTCACTTCCACTTTCTTCATCTATTCATAAACACACTGGCAGGAAATGGGATTGGTGGTAGGTCACTGTAGCTGGGGAGATTCCATCCCCACATATGGAGAACTATATGTAGTCAAGTACAGTAATTAACAGGCAGACTGACTTGCCACTTACCAACCTGATGATGCTGATTAGTTTAAACAATCTCTCTTTTTTCATCTTCCTCATCTGGGGTTTCTATTAGTATGAAATGAGACAATGACTATAGAGTACAGAGCACAGTGCCTGGTACAATGCTTTGTTCAAAAAATGGCAATATTTTTATTATGACAAAGAAAGGAAGAAAATGAGAAAGTTCTAACAGTTCTAAAAGTATGTGTGTATTGTAGATTGTGGCTGTGTTTTATGGCCTTTTTTTGTTCAGTGTGTCAGAGAATCCCACTATGGGATAAAAGTGGGTTTTCTCTTCTTGGATATCTGCTAGACACCAGGCCATAATCAGGAACACTTCATGTTGTTCATCTCCTCAGCTATGCCATCAATGAAAAGTCACACTGTTAGGACCCGGAATCCTATTCCCCCGAGAGACAGAGAGCCAGGTGTGAATGCAATCAACAAAGCAGAGTTTATTGGGCTGGCTAGCCAGGGTTGAGCTCCCACACGGACACGCAGGACCGGTTAGGAAAACACGACCCTGAGCCTCTTTAGGGGAAATCTTATATAGACTGCGGTGGCGTGCATATTTTCGTTATCAACATTGGGCAAGCAGGCAGAGCACATCTTGCGCGTACCTCACATCTTGCACGTACCTCACATCTTGCACGTACCTCACATCTTGCACGTACCTCCTGCTCACATTCCTCACATTCTATATGCCCTAACCGCGCCCTGCCGCATTGCTTATCTTATCTACATGGGGTGTTTGGTACTGGTTTCTCCAACAAGGGGGTTGGGGCCCGCTGAGACCTCCTATTCCTTTCATTCCCCCCTTTTTTTTACGGCCTAAAGTGAGGAATCATTCTCAAGGGGATGAAGAGCCTGATATTGTTGGCGGAGGACCAGAAGTTGGATAGTCTTAATTCGACTTTTGACAAAAGTCATAAGTCGGTTTAGAATCCAGGGTCCTATGGTAACAAGTAATAGGATGATTATTATTGGCCCTGCCAGTGCAGATAAAAGGGTAGCCAACCATGGGGACTGGTTAAACCAAGACTCGAACCAGCTTTCCCCTGCCTCTTTTTCTCGTTTTCTTTGTTCCAGGCTCTTTCGGAGTTTAGACATGGAGTCACGAACAACTCCCGTATGGTCAGTGTAAAAACAACATTCTTCCCCTAGAGCAACGCATAGTCCCCCTTTTTGGAGGAACAACAAGTCCAGACCTCGTCGGTTTTGAAGTACTACCTCAGACAGAGAAGTGAGGGATTTTTCTAGGTGGCTAATGGAGGTTTCTATTCTCTCTATATCTTCGTCTATGGCTGCGCGCAGCGAAGACATCCCTTTATGTTGAGTAGCCAGGGAGGCTATGCCGGTCCCTGCCCCAGCCACCCCTAGGCTAAGTAGGGTAGCAATGGTTAGTGTAGAAATAGGCTCTCTCTTCTTTCTCTCACCTGTTCCTATATTCCAGTATGAATATAGACTTTCCTCCGAATGATAGAGGATGCGGGGCAGCACAACCACTATAACACAGAATTCTTTAGAGCTGTTAAACACCTTAGTTGATAGGCATGGGGTGAGTCCGGACCGCGAGCATAGCCACCACCCATTGTCCTTTGGAATTACCCATTTAATAGCATTTTCCCAGGTAGAACTGGCGTTAATAACAGTACATAAGTCCCGTCTGTTCTTTGGCACTTTTCCTAAGCAGGTTCCTTGGCCGCTTACCTGCTGTATGGTCAGACCTCTCTTACGGTCTCCCCAGGAACATTGAGTAGGGTTTTCCTCAGATGAGGTATCATGAGTGGTGTTTAGCCCTATTGCCTCATAGAATGGGGGCCTCACATCATAACATAACCAACATGAATTAGTCATGTTAGGGTTGGTGTGGTTTAACGTCAGGAATTGCAGCGTCCACTAGGTCCCAGAGGGGGTCTTTAGATCCGGTCATGAGACTGGGTCTCACCAAGGGAGGGCTGGTTTCTGATGGTCTTGGAGTTGTCACATTAGCCCGAGCTACGGTTGAGGGAAGGTGGTGAGTCGTGGAAGGTTGGGGAGATGGCTTTACATTGGGCGGCCTAAGTACCTTATTAGGGCCTACTGCTGTGGACGGTGGCCCTATGGGCTCAATCTTTAATCTGACCACTATGGTCGAGCCAGCATGTCCACCATATTTATAAAACACAAGTCCCCATACCTTACCTTGTATCCACCCAGGGGTGTCCTTCTTGCCAGTTTCAGTGAAAGTGACCTTGATTCTATCTAGATCCGTGGGCTGGCATTTATGGGTGGGTATCGGAATTCTGTGCCCCCTTAATATCCCATTTACAAAGGCAAATTTGACTAGGTCTGATTTTGATATCCCCCATTTCCATTCACTATCATTGGATGTGACACATGCCCATGACCTACAGAAGGAGTATTGTATCCCCCCACATTCCTGGTTCTTTTTGTGGCCGGGGCAGGCATAAAACCCATAATGTCGGGCTGACTCCGGGGCAGTAGACTTGTAGGCAGGATTGATGTCTCTGAAGCAGAACTGAAGCTCCAGCCACCAAGTTCCTATGGGGGCAGTGCGAGTAGTCTCATTGAGGGTGGTATGAGTCTCCCCATCAGTGAGTATCCAGGTTTGCTTATAGGGCTGGTGAGGGTTGGTTTCTGCGAGGCTCCCGCTCTGGGCATTGAGCAAGATCAGAGCGATCAGCCACCCCATCCGTGGCTGCTCCTGAAGACTCTGCATGTTCCCGGGGCCACAAAAGCTTTAGCTTTAATGGGTTGTCTGGGTGCCGCCGTACAGTCCACTCCTTGACCCCTTCTTGTTTTTGATGATTGGCTCGACGCACGTGGGAGTGGTGGATCCAAGGTCCGATGCCATCAACCTTGAGGGCGGTAGGGGTAGTAAACAGTACAACATAAGGTCCTTTCCATCTAGGCTCTAGGGTTTTGGACTGATGCCTTTTAACCCATACCATGTCACCCGGGACTATGCCATGTTCCGGAGCCGGGACCCTCTCAACAGCGTGGTATGCTTGAATTAAGGGCCAAATCCGTTGTTGCACCTTAGCTAGAGCCTGTAACATGGTCAGGTAATTTGGGGCCAGATCACCTAGTCCCGGGCTTAAGGTCCTCTGAATGATGGGGGGTGGAGCCCCATACAGGATCTCAAAGGGGGTTAGCCCACGGACATAAGGGGAGTTCCGGACTCGGAAGATGGCCAAGGGAAGGAGCGTCACCCAATCACCGCCAGTCTCCAGGGCCAATTTGGCTAAGGTCTCCTTTAGTGTCCTATTCATCCTTTCTACTTGCCCTGAGCTCTGGGGGTTATATTCACAATGTAGCTTCCAATTGGCCCCCATAGTCTGGGCTAGTCCCTGCAGGACCTTACTAACAAAAGCCGGACCGTTATCTGACCCAATTGCCTCGGGCACCCCATATCTGGGTATGATTTCCTCTAGCAAAGCCTTTGCCACTACCTGACTCGTCTCCTTCTTTGTAGGAAAAGCCTCCACCCAGCCTGAAAAGGTATCTATAAATAGCAGCAAATATTTGTACCCAAACTTTCCCGGTTTTACCTCAGTAAAATCCACTTCCCAACTTCTTCCTGGAGCCCTCCCCGTTCCCGAGTACCTGTATGCTGCCCCTCCCTTCGTCCTGGTTTCATGATTGTGCAGCTGGCACAATCTTCCACAATTTGGCGGACTGCTATGGTCTGGTTCGGAAATCGGAGCTGCGCAGATGTCAACAAGTCTAGTAATTTTCTCCGCCCCAAATGGGTGGACTTATGTAAGTTAGCCAACAGGAATCGTCCGAGTTTTTCAGGCAGAATTAACTTGCCTTCCAAGTCGCTTTTCCATCCGTCTTCCCCTTCTCTAAAGGGGGAGTGGGTTCTCATCCAAGTGAAATCCTCTGTGGAGTATTCTGGTCGGGGGGGTAGCGGAGGGAGCTCTGGGACCGGCACGTCTATCGCCGCAACCGTGGAAGGTTGCCCTGTCTCCATGGGAGGACTCACCATTGCTACTCTCTTTGCTTCTTGATCTGCTCTGTTGTTACCGACAGCTTCCGGCGTCTTGGCAGACTGGTGGCCTGGGACATACATCACTGCCACTGCCTTCGGTTTTTCCACTGCCATTAATAGACGCTGGACTTCGGCTAGGTTCTTTAGATGTTTCCCTTCTGCTGTGCGGAATCCTCTTTCGCGATAGATGGCCCCGTGGACATGGATGGTACCGAAAGCATAGCGGCTATCGGTGTAGATATTGACTCGCTTTCCTTTTGCCCTCTCCAGGGCCTCTGCCAAGGCAATTAATTCCGCTTTTTGGGCTGATGTTCCGGGTGGGAGGGCGCTGCTCCATACCGTATTTCCTTCTTGGTCGACTACAGCTGCCCCTGCCCTTCGGGCTCCATCTTGGAAAAAACTGCTTCCATCTGTGTACCAGTTTAATTTGCAGCCGGACAGGGGGGTATCCTTTAGGTCAGCCCGTACCTGTGTAACTTCGGAGAGGAATTCTTTGCAGTTATGGACAGGTGTCTGCAGTTCCAGGTTAGGCAACAAGGTGGCAGGGTTCAGGATTACGGGATCTGTGAATGTGATCCGAGGGGAATCCAACAAGAGCCCCTGGTAGTGGGTGAGCCTGGCATTCATCATCCATTTCCCAGGGGGTTGTTTAAGGATTCCCTCCACCGGGTGAGGGGCCGTTACCCAGAGGGCCTGTCCAAAGGTTAGTTTATCGGCTTCTCTTACCAGCACGGCAATGGCCGCTATGATGCGGAGGCAGGGGGGCCATCCTGCCGCTACTGTGTCTAATTTCTTGGAAAAATATGCCACTGGTCTCTTCCAGGGACCTAGCTGTTGGGTCAAGACTCCTTTGGCTACCCCCTTTTTCTCATCTACAAACAGAGTGAATGGTCTTGTAGGATCTGGCAAGGCTAAGGCAGGGGCCTGCAAAAGAGCGTCTTTTAGCTGATCAAAGGCCTGTTGTTCTCTCTCTCCCCAACTCCAATCTGGAGCTTCTTTGGTGGCCTCATATAGGGGTCTGGCTATTTCCGCAAATCCTGGAATCCAGAGTCTACAGAACCCCGCGGAGCCCAGGAATTCTCTCACCCCCCTAGTGGATGTCGGGGATGGGATAGCCAGAATAGTCTGCTTCATGGCATCAGTCAGCCATCTTGCTCCATCTGCAATCCGATAACCCAAATATGTCACTGACCTTTTACAGATGTGAGTTTTCTTGGCACTTGCCCGATACCGCAGCTCACCTAATTCCGTTAGCAGGTGTTCAGTAGCCTTGATGCACTCCTCTCGGGTTTCTGCCACTAACAGTAAGTCATCAACATACTGTAATAGAGTGACTCGTGGGTGGCTCCGGCGAAAAGGTTCCAGGTCCTGGCTCAGGGCCTCATTAAACAGGGTGGGAGAGTTTTTAAATCCTTGCAGCAGTCTGGTCCAAGTGAGCTGTCCCGATTGGCCCCCATCTTCTTGCCATTCGAAAGCAAATAGCGGCTGACTAATTTCTGACAATGGAATGCTGAAGAAAGCATCTTTCAAATCAAGGGTTGTATACCATACTTGCGAGGGGGTAGGTGGCTGAGCAAGGTATAGGGATTCGGAACGGTGGGATGAATGTCCTCCGTCTGCTCGTTTACCTTTCGTAGGTCTTGCACAGGCCTATAGTCCCCGCTTCCCAGCTTTCGGACGGGGAGCAGAGGAGTATTCCAGGCAGACTGACAAGGCCGCAGTACTCCTTCCTTTATTATCCTGTGGCTATGAGGGGCTATGCCTCTTCAGGCCTCCTCAGGCATAGGATACTGTTTCACCCGAATGGGGAGAGCAGAAGCCTTCAATTGTATAACTACGGGCGGGAGGTGTTTGGCGAGGCCGGTTCCCGCAGTCTCTGCCCAGGCTGTGGGAAATCTTTTTACCCAATGAGTCATGTCCCCTCCTGGTTCCTGTTGACTCTCAAACAGACGATGCTCGTCAGCCAATGATAGGGACAAGACATGAATCGGGCTCCCTTCTCGATCAGTCACAATTATTCCATCTGGTTCAAAATGGATATGGGCCCCTATTTTGGTGAGTAGGTCCCGTCCGAGCAGGGGAGCGGGGCTCTCAGGGACGACCAAGAAGGAGTGTGTGACCTGGTGTTTTCCTAAGTTCACCTTTCTTTTGGTAGTCCATGTACATAACTGCGTACCGGTGGCCCCCTGAACAACACTTGTTCGTGCCTTGTTCAAAGGTCCATGTGCCTTGTTTAAAACCGAATATTGGGCGCTGGTATCCACCATGAACCCCATCGGCTTCCCCTCCACATGTATTGTTACCCAGGACTCGGGGAGGGGGTCTGAGCCCCGTCTCCTTCAGTCCTCTTCTCTGGCTAGGAGGACTCTGGCCTGCTCTACTGCTCGTTCCCTTTCCCTGTTTTCCCCCGGTCTCCTTCCAAACCCTCTTCTTCCCTTTAACTTAGGACATTCTCTCTTCCAATGCCCTGTTTCCTTACAGTAAAAACAGTGTTCCTTATCCAGGGTCCTGGCGTGGCCCCCTCCCCTGGGTTGGTCCCGGACACCCGCTAGGAAAATATGAGCCATTTCTCTCTGTTGCTTTCGGTTTTCCTTAGCCTGGAACTCCCGGTCCTCCTTTCTCAATTTCTCCTGGGCCTCCCTGTCTTCCTTTCTCTGTCTTTCCTCCCTTTCTTCTGGAGTTTCCCTAGCGGTAAAGACCTTTTCCACTACCTGTAGCATTTCCCTTATAGTCATCTCCCCTAAGTTTTCCTGTTTATTGAGTTTTCTCCTAATGTCTGGAGCTGCCTGATTAATGAATGAGAGTACCACAGCAGACCGGTGGAGGTCCGCCTCAGGGTCAATAGGGGTGTACTGACGGTATGCCTCATAGAGGCGCTCTAAGAAACCGGCCGGGCTTTCGTTTTCCCTTTGAACGACTGCTTTCACTTTTGCAAAATTGGTGGGCCTTCTAGCGGCCGCTCGGAGACCGGCCATAAGAGTCTGGCGGTAGATCCGAAGACGCTCCCTACCTTCTGTGGTCCTGAAATCCCAATCAGGGCGGCGTAGGGGAAAAGCCTCGTCTATGGCCGGTTGGAGAGTTGTGGGTCTCCCATTATCCCCCAAGACGTTCTTCCTCGCTTCGTTGAGGATGCACTCTCGTTCCTCCGTCGTAAAAAGAGTATTGAGCAGCTGATGACAGTCATCCCAAGTGGGACGGTGTGTATGCATGATGGACTCCAAGAGATCTATGAGACACTTGGGGTCTTCAGAAAAGGGCGGGTTCTGCATCCTCCAGTTATATAGATCACTGGAGGAGAAGGGCCAGTACTGAAACTGTTGCCCTCCTCCTGGTCCCCCTTGGCCCACCATCTGGACTGGAAGTGTAGGGACAGTTTCCTCCCCCTGTGTTGATGAGGGGGGCCCGTCTTCCCCCTCCCTTTCCCAGATCCCTCGGGGGCAAAGTCTTCGACCCATTCCTCCTCTTGCTGCCAGTCCTGTTGAGGAGGATGAGGAAATTTCCTCCTCTGGGGCACTGGCTTGGCCAGGGGGAGTCACGTATGGAGGCAGCCGATCTTCCTCTGCCCCTGCGAGGGATGGGTAAAGGGGGGAACTCTCTGGTAAGACCGGAGATGGTGAAGGAGATGCCCTAATTTGAGGACCGGTCAAGGTGGGAAGAGGAAGTTTTTCCTCCTCCTTTATGACCAAGGCGGGCGTGACTGGGGTTTTAGCCCCGGGGGCCGAACTGGAGGGGTGGGTCAGAAAAACTGTTAACCAAGGGGGAGGGTTCCTCACCAGATCCTCCCAAACCAAAATGTAAGGAACTTGGTCTGGATGGCCTGGATTGTCTGGCTGAAAAATGACTGCTTTAACCTTAGTGATCAGGTCTAGGGAGAGGGAACCTTGAATGGGCCACCCAACTCCAAAGGTGGGCCACTCTGCAGAGCAAAAGGTGTCGAACTTACCTTTCTTGATGACCAGACCCGCATTTAAGGCCCTTTCTTTAACTTCTGAAAAGTGAGAAAGGATCAGAGACTTTGGGGTTGTTTGTCCCTGTCCCATTGTGGAAGGAGACTCAAACACCAAGAGAGATAGAACAAAAAGGGTAAAGGCAACAATAATTCCACACACACACGACACTCTCCAGCACTCGCTCGGACCGGTCCTTCTCTCACACTGGTGCGCACCCCATTCAACCTCCTCACCGTCCAACTGGGATATCAGGCCGAAAGGCGTCCACTTGACGGGTGGTCGGTTGACTAGCTCAATTAGTTCTTCACCTGGCGCCAGGATTCCTAAAATGCTCGAGCCCAAATGAGAGGAAAGCCTCTCCCAATAGGACCCTGTGGTCCTCCTTGCGAGATTCCCAGAATGAATCTCCCTGGGGATTGGCCGAATCCCCGCCGCGGCCCAAATGGAACACTCAAGTTCCTCCAAATGAGGGTCTGGGATCCCCTCCCAACGCCTAGGACTTGGGATCGCCCCTGCTTTCTCGCAGGCAGGTTCTGTCTCTCGAGAAAATGAAGTCTCGGTGGGACCTCCAAATGTTAGGACCCGGAATCCTATTCCCCCGAGAGACAGAGAGCCAGGCGTGAATGCAATCAACAAAGCAGAGTTTATTGGGCTGGCTAGCCAGGGTCGAGCTCCCACACGGACATGCAGGACCAGTTAGGAAAACACGACCCTGAGCCTCTTTAGGGGAAATCTTATATAGACTGCGGTGGCGTGCATATTTTCGTTATCAACATTGGGCAAGCAGGCAGAGCACATCTTGCGCGTACCTCACATCTTGCACGTACCTCCTGCTCACATTCCTCACATTCTATATGCCCTAACCACGCCCTGCGGCATTGCTTATCTTATCTACACGGGGTGTTTGGTACTGGTTTCTCCAACAAGGGGGTTGGGGCCCGCTGAGACCTCCTATTCCTTTCAACACTATCACCCAAATGTGCAAGGTTGTGAAAGACACAAACCCTGTCTTTTTTATTTAGCCAAAGATAAAAAAAAAAAAGTAGCATGAGTTGTGGGTCTATGAAAAAAATTGCTACAAGAAGAAAATGGTTTAGCCACAGAACGATGAAGGAATGAATAGATTTCTATTGTGCCAGTCAGTGTGTGATACTTTATTATGAAAGCCCCACCAAACTAATGCACCATCTAATTGCCTGGTCTCTCAGTTTCTTTATTTTTGTCATCTCCAGGGATCTTCACTTTTGTCATTTTCAGATCCTCCTCCCAGAGTGGCACCCTGATGTTGTCATAATCCAGCCCTGTTATCTTCTGAAATACTTCACTCAAATATGTACTGTTTACTAATCTCTGATCATAGTTACACTATCTTGGCATAACCAGACACATTGGGCAGCTCTCATTCATATCCCCAGATACTCCCCTCTTCACCCTTCCTTTTCCCATCTTCTTTCTTCTCAACTGAGTCTAGACATTATGGTTTATCTCATTATCCTCTGTGTTGTCAGTATCTTCAAACTTTTATTTCCTCCCACTCTCACAGCTGGACAGAGTGCCACCCAGCTGTCAGTCTTCTCTATTCTCACAACATTTCTGATAGTTTGAAGGTGAAGGACGGACTGCAGGAGGTCAAGGAGACACTTCTCCTTCCCAGGAAACGCCTGTCTGCATCCGAAAGGCACCTCTGCCCTCAGGTAATACACAAAGAAAAAGGCTATAAAACCAATCCCCAACCCACAGGACCACCGGTTTCCGGATCCCCTGCATTCCCCACTAGGCAGTCTTTCTCTTCTCTTCTCTACAAATAAAATCTTTCTGACCTCTGCTGCTGAAGTCTACCTGTGCTTTCATTCTCAGAGCAGGCTCAAGAACCCTGAGCACCTGAAATTCCAGCGTGTGTCATCTGTGCATTATATTTGGCGACGCACAAAGGGACAATCTTTCACCTGAGGTCAGTATAGGTTGTGCCAAACTGGGAAAGGCTACCTAGGAATGTGATCGTGACCGTCTGGCACTCCGGTGGAGTCTGTTCTCCAGAAGAGCCTCCCCCCACCCCCCATCATGACATAGCTGTGGTGGAACTCTCAGGCCGACCTTCTCTCTGTCTCTCTCTCTCTCTCTCTCTCTCTCTCTCTCTCTCTCTCTCTCTCTCTCGTTAAGGAGGGTTTCTCCCTTGGGAATCTGAGGAAAAGCTCCAGGCCCATTACAGCTGTAAAGTAGGCAACCTGAGAAAACTCACAGGCCAGCAGGGACTTATATTGGACTGCCAATGCTATGTGGGTGGAGCCAGACTTCAGTGCACTGAGGTTTTTTTTCCTCTCCTTAAACTCTCTCTTTCTCATTCAAGATCTGACCCGCTTAAGAGGAGGTCCAAAAACAGCCAGTGGAAAGGAAAGCCTTTCTTCAAGCTATAAAGGTTTTCTGGCCGGGGCATTCCCCAGTGTCACCCAAAGGCTGGAGATGCAACTTCCTGACCCACCTGAGGCTCCAAAGGCAGTTAAGTCTCTGACCCAGCAGCCATGTCTGTGGAAAACAGACAATCAGATCTTTTATGCTTCCTTCATGGTTTCTGTGGCCTGAGGGTGGAGGTCACCCCTTGCTTCCAGTGCTCCAGTACTGCGCTTGGGCAGAATTGACCTGGACAGCAGTGGTGACCAATAATCCCTCATGTGTTGAGCCTGGAAACTCTCTTTTCCCCCAATCCTCAGCCTCTCCTTCCCCTTTTCCGAGTAGTTCAGGATGAGTGTCCACCTCCCCACTTTGCTCTAAACAGCAGCGGGCTTCCTTCTTCAGGGATTTTAGGAAAAACCCCTGCAAGCATCAGAAAGTGCTAGTCTCTAATTTAGGCTTAACTATCTTTGTCAAGCAACTGGTTAAACTGGTTAAACAGGTTCTGCGGCCTGCCCTCAGGAAAAGGAAAAAAAAAAAACAGTTAAAAGTCAGAGACCTCACAGTCTTCTCAGTTTTTGCCCCTTACTGCAGCAAAAGTTTCAGACACTCTCTCTCTTTTCATAAAAAGCATATATGCCTCACAGGATATATAAGGGGACAGAAGTCTACTTCATCAGGAGTCCCCATCCATGCTTCTACAGGGATTCTCCCTCTGGCCATGCAAGTCCTCTTGGTTACTTTGATAGAGCTATTTTTAAATTACAAGCCTTCAGCTGGTTGAGAGCCAGGTCGCAGGGCAAACAGGCAAGTCAAAATAGATAAGAGATTGGTTAACAGTCATTTCAGTAGGGTGGCTGAACCTGAAATACCTAAAAATCCTCCATGCCCTTAGCCACAGGTGGCAGTGGCAGGAGCAAGGGAGAGAGGGATACCTTTTCCCACTAGTTTCTCCTCATCTGGGGATGCCTCGTTAAAAGGAGAAACCTCTGTTAAGGTGACCAATTTTCCCTTGTTTCCCTTTTCAGATGGGGAATCAAGCCTCAAGAATCCAGATAGGATCCCTCTTGCCTGCTTACTAAAATATTAATTCTAACGAAAGTGACTAAAGTTTTACTGCACCCAGGTTTGCCCACAGTATCCTCTGGGAGATGAGGAAAGATGGCCAGAAGGAGGGAGCATTAATTATAATACTGTTCTTCAATTAGATATGTTCTGTAAAAGGGACCAACATTCCATATGTTCAACGGTTCTTTTTCTTAAGAGACCACCCAGAATAGCTGAGCAAATGGAGGCTAGATACCCAGACCATGGTAAGCAACCCTTTGCAAAAAAACCCCCCAAACACCCTTGAACCAAAGAATCCATCTGATGCTCCATCAGCTCCCCCTCTTCCCCCTTACTCAACTACCTCATACATCAGACACCATCCCACAGGACTCTATCCCCTCCAGTTAATTCCTGGAGGGGATAGGGCTCATGTTCCTTTTAGAGTGAGTGAACTTAAAGAAATAAAAAAGGATTTAGGAAATTACACAGAGAACCCAGATCAGTCTATCCAGGAGTTTAGAGAAATCAGCCAAAACTTTGAACTGAGCTGGAAAGATGTAATGCTATTGCTATCTCAGACCCTCACTTCTCTGGAGAAACAGCAGGTACTAGATCAGGCAGTCAAAGCTGGAGACAATTATCACTTAGATAAAAGTGGCCCTACAGGCCTGTTTCAGACTGGACCCTCACAGGAGGAGGAGGGGGTGGGAGAAGAAAGACAAAGACACTGGATACCTAAAAAGGAACCTCGATTCCCAATTCCAACAGGTGATCAGGTAGTACTTAGTTATGACCCTAAGTGGGACCCTGAAAATGACAAGGATGAGTGGAGCTGTAACCATTTCATCTACTGCATTCTTGAGGGTCTAAGGAGAGCCAAGGTAAAAACCTCTTAGTTACTCCCAAGTTATGGCTGTACAGCAAGGACTCTTAGAAACCCCAGTAGCTTTCCTACAGAGACTTAAGGATGCTTTACAAAAGCAAACCAACATTGTACCAGGGTCACAGGGGGAGGAAATCGTCCTAAAAGATAAATTTCTGACACAGCACCAGATATCCGTAAAAAGCTTCAAAAACTGTTGGCTGAAGGGAGCAGAGATCTAGACCAATTGGTCCATGTAGCCATGTCTGTATACTATAATAGAGACTTAGGAAAAGAAAAGAAGGATCTGGAAAAGGAAACAAGAAAGGACAAACAGCAAGAGGCTCTGATTGCAGCACTCAGAGAGGCTTCCTCGGGGCAAAGTCCAAACCTGAGGAATGTTCAATGTGGACAGGCAGGCCGTTTTAGGAGGGAGTGCCCCCAGAGAAAGCTACCTCCAGGACCCTGCCCCATTTGTCAGAAAAAACATTGGAAGGCACACTGTCCCAGGTTCCCAGAGGAACTGAGGCCAGAGCTTCCCACCCAATGATGGGCTCTGGGGCCTCCCATCCAGGCTTCTCTGACCACTATAAAAGCAGGTGAGCCCCGGGTTTTACTCACTATCGAAAAGTGCAAGGTCAGCCTCCTTATCAATACAGAAGCCAGATCTCAGCTATTCCTTTCTCTCCTGGACCCAGGTCCTCCAAGAAAATTTCTGTTTCGGGCATATCAGGCCAGCCTCTAGAACATTATTTCACTAAGCCTTTAGCCTGCTCCTGGGGAGAGTTCCATTTCTGTCACTCCTTTTTAATTGTCCCAGAAACCCCTACTCCTCTGCTAGGGTGAGACCTTCTATCTAAATTGGGGGTAAAGCTACTTTTACCCCCAGGAGAGTACTTTTGCTTGCTCCTAATAGAGGAACAAGTAGACCCCTTGGTGTGGATGGATGGACATACCATGGAGCAGGCACGAACAGTGGTCCCAGTCCTGATTCATCTCAAGGACCCCTCTCAGTTTCCCCATCAAAAACAATATCCTTTAAAGCCAGAAGTTAAGGAAGGGCTAATTCCCATAATCAAAGACTTAAAGAGACAGGGACTGCTAATAGAATGCTCCAGTCCATATAATACTCCTATTCTTGGGGTCAGGAAAGGACCTAACAAATGGAGGCTAGTCCAGGATCTCCACCTGATCAATGAAGCAGTAGTGCCCCTCCACCCTATAGTTCCAAATTCCTGTAAGCAGTATCTCCAGGTACTGCTTACTACTCTGTCCTGGACTTAAAGGATGCCTTCTTTTGCATTACCTTACACCCTAAAAGTCAACCTGTCTTTGCCTTTGAGGATACCACAAGAAGTCTGGACAGGTCACCTGGAGGTGACCCCCAGGGATTCAGAGACAGCCCCCACCTCTTTGGGTTGGCTCTAACCCAAGACTTGGCAGAGTGGCAATATCCACATGCTACTCTGCTACAATATGTAGATGACCTCCTGCTCTGTGGACTGAGTGAGCCTGTCATTTCCTGAGCCACTGAATTCTTACTAAACTTCTTAGCAGATAGAGGATATAAAATATCTAAAGAAAAAGCCCAATTTTGTCAGTCTTGTCCTGACAAAATTTTAGGTCTTGTCCTGGAAAAAAATGAGGCCTCTAGGAGAAGACAGACTCTGTCCAATCCTGATGTTTCCTCTACCTAAAACTCTAAAACAACTGAAGGCCTTTCTGGGGGTCACAGGATACTGTAGAATTTGGATCCTGGGATATGCAGACCTAGCCAGGCCCTTATATCAAATCCTTAAGGAAGCACAGAAGGATCCCCAGCCTTTTATTGAATAGAGTGACAAGTCAGAAAATGCATTCCATCAGTTAAAAAAAGTCCTTATGACAGCTCCAGCAGTTAAAAAAAGTCCTTATGACAGCTCCAGCACTGGGTCTCCCAGTACAAGACAAGTTTCATTTATATGTCTATGAAAATGGAGGACTGGCCTTGGGAGTGGTGACTCAGCTCCAGGGCAACACTCCCCAGCCAGCAGGCTATTTAAGCAAATAATTAGATCAGGTAGCCAAAGGATGGCCAGGATGCCTTAGAGCAGTGACTGTAGTAAGCCTTCTAGTGCCTGAAACTCAAAAACTTATCCTAAACCTCCCCCTAATGGTTTATACCCCACATGACCAAGGCGGAATTTTAAACTCAAAAGGAGAACTTTGGCTATCTGATAGACTTCTACTTAAATACCAGGCCCAGCTTCTGGGAGGGACAGAAATAACTTTAAGGACCTGTCAGACCCTAAATCCTGTTTCCCTTCTACTAGAGGCAGAGGGAAATCCTGAACACTCATGTGAGGAGGTACTTAAGGAAAATTATGCTGCCTGACTTGACTTAACTGATTGGTCCTTAAAAAACCCAGATCTAGAATTATACACTGATGGCAGTTCCTTTGACAAAAATGGTGTCAGCATGCAGAGTTTGTGGTTGTAACAGAATTTGGCATCCTCAAATCAGGTCCTCTTCCTCCTAATACAAGTGCTCAATTGGCAGAATTAGTGGCCCTAACAGAATTCCCAAGACTGTCAAAAGAACAGAGAGTCAACATCTATACAGACTCTAAGTATGCCTTCCTGATCCTGTATGCCCATGCAGCCATCTAGAAGGAAAGGGAAATGCTAACTACAATAGGAACAACTTCCCATAGAGATAAAAGAGAGGTTACTCTAATGGTTTCAGGGATAACAGCATTAATTGCAGCTCTTGCTGAAATCAGCTGTGGGGTGATTGCCAATCATGTAACTGCAAAAAACCTAATCGAAATAGTAGAGGACACCTCAGACCAGGTAGGCCTTGCCATTAAGAACATGCAAAGGTCTTTGTCGTATCTTACCTGTATGGTCATGGACCACCGCCTGGCCCTAGATTTTCTTTTGACTAAACAAGGAGGTGTATGTGCCATTGCCAATACTTCCTGTTGCACATATATAAACACTTCAGGCATTGTAGAGGAATGTGCAGACTACATTCTCCAAAAGGCTAAGTGGCTCCAGGAGCAATCTCTTGAAACTCAAGTTTCTACACAGGTATGGGACCAAATAAAATCCTGGCTCCCCTTCAGGACTTGATTCCTACCCTTTCTGAGGCCTATAGTTGCCATTATTCTCTTGCTTGTGTTTGGGCTTGCATTTTAAACCTACTTGTCAAGTTTGTTTCTTCTCGCTTAGAATCCATCAAACTACAGATGCCCCTGATGGAGATGAAAATGACTTACTACTGAGGACTCCTCGACAACTCCTCTCGTGGTCAGCCCTGATGCTGCATGCCACTTCATGTGTCAGCAGAAAGCAGTTACTGAATAGACTTCTTTGTCCCTATTCCTAACAGCAGTTAGGGAGGTCACTGAAAGGGGGAACTTTAAGGACAGACCAGGGGAGGTCAAGGAGACATATCTCCTTCCCAGGAAATGCCTGTCTGCATCTGAAAGGCATCTCTGCCTTCAGGCAATACACAAAGAAAAAGGCTATAAAACCAATCGCCAACATGACCCATGGGAGGGACCACCGTTTCCGGGTCCCCCTGGATTCCGCACTAGGCAGTCTTTCTCTTCTCTTCTCTACAAATAAAATCTTTCTGACCTCTGCTGCTGAAGTCTACCTGTGCTTTCATTCTCAGAGCAGGCTCAAGAACCCTGAGCACCTGAAATTCCAGCACATGTCATCTGTGCATTAAAGGTAACCACACAGTCACATCATGTGTGCAGAAAACAGTCAACTCAATGAGGCCCTCAACCCTGTCATCTCTCCCATGCCCTACACCTTTGACTTCCAAGTTAACTCTGTTCTGTTCTTCAAAACACAGACCTCACCATGACCACCCTTGCTATCAGTAGATGGCTTCACTTCCAATTTTGTAAGAAAAATTGAGGCTACCAGAGAGACAGTTCTTGAAATTCTATCAACAACTGTAAATTTAACTGTATTCTCACCACCACCATTCTCATATTTCTTTTTTTGTTACCTCCTATTACAAATAATGCTATGTGATATGATTCTGTTCTTTTCTAAGGTTAATTCCTTAACTCCTTGGAATTCCATCTGTTACAGTGCCTTCAAGACCTCCCACAGTTTTCCCTATTCTTTGGTTTTCTCTTAAGTTTAACAGCTCTCTCTCTTCTTTCTTTCCCCTATTTGTTCCTTCTTCTCATTTAAATAGTCTTTTGTTGTTTCTTTTTTTTTTATTTTATTATTCATATGTGTATACAAGGTTTGGGTCATTTCTTCCCCCTGCCCCCACCCCCTCCCTTACCACCGACTCCGCCCCTCCCTCTCCCCCCTCCCAATACCCAGCAGAAACTATTTTGCCCTTATTTCTAATTTTGTTGTAGAGAGAGTATAAGCAATAATAGGAAGGAACAAGGGTTTTTGCTGGTTGAGATAAGGATAGCTATACAGGGAGTTGACTCACATTAATTTCCTGTGTGTGTGTGTTACCTTCTAGGTTAATTCTTTTTGATCTCACCTTTTCTCTAGTTCCTGCTCTCCTTTTCCTATTGGCCTCAGTTGCTTTTAAGGTATCTGCTTTAGTTTCTGTGGGTTAAGGGCAACAAATGCTAGCTAACTTTTTAGGTGTCTTACCTATCCTCACCCCTCCCTTGTGTGCTAAAGCTTTTACCATGTGCTCAAAGTCCAATCCCCTTGTTGTGTTTGCCCTTGATCTAATGTCCACATATGAGGGAGAACATACGATTTTTGGTCTTTTGGGCCAGGCTAACCTCACTCAGAATGATGTTCTCCAATTCCATCCATTTACCAGCGAATGATAACATTTCGTTCTTCTTCATGGCTGCATAAAATTCCATTGTGTATAGATACCACATTTTCTTAATGCATTCGTCGGTGGTGGGGCATCTTGGCTGTTTCCATAACTTGGCTATTGTGAATAGTGCCACAATAATCATGGGTGTGCAGGTGCCTCTGGAGTAACCTGTGTCACGGTCTTTTGGGTATATACCCAAGAGTGGTATTGCTGGATCATATGGCAGATCAATGTTTAGATTTTTAGGTAGCCTCCAAATTTTTTTCCAGAGTGGTTGTACTAGTTTACATTCCCACCAACAGTGTAAGAGGGTTCCTTTTTCCCCCGCATCCTCGCCAACACCTGTTGGTGGTGGTGTTGCTCATGATGGCTATTCTAACAGGGGTGAGGTGGAATCTTAGCATGGTTTTAACTTGCATTTCCTTTATTGCTAGAGATGGTAAGCATTTTTTCATGTGTTTTTTGGCCATTTGAATTTCTTCTTTTGAGAAAGTTCTGTTTAGTTCACTTGCCCATTTCTTTATTGGTTCATTAGTTTTGGGAGAATTTAGTTTTTTAAGTTCCCTATATATTCTGATTATCAGTTCTTTGTCTGATGTGTAGCTGGCAATTATTTTCTCCCACTCTGTGGGTGTTCTCTTCAGTTTAGAGACCATTTCTTTTGATGAACAGAAGCTTTTTAGTTTTTTGAAGTCCCATTTATCTATGCTATCTCTTAGTTGCTGTGCTGCTGGGGTTTCCTTGAGAAAGTGCTTACCTATACCTACTAACTCCAGAGTATTTCCTACTCTTTCCTGTATCAACTTTAGAGTTTGGGGTCTGCTATTAAGATCCTTGATCCATTTTGAGTTAATATTGGTATAGGGTGATATACATGGATCTAGTTTCAGTTTTTTGCAGACTGCTAACCAGTTTTCCCAGCAGTTTTTGTTGAAGAGGCTGCTATTTCTCCATCGTATATTTTTAGCTCCTTTGTCAAAGACAAGTTGGTTATAGTTGTGTGGCTTCATATCTGGGTCCTTTATTCTGTTCCACTGGAATTCATGTCTGTTTTTGTGCCAGTACCATGCTGTTTTTATTGTTATTGCTTTGTAATATAGTTTGAAGTCAGGTATTGTGATACCTCCTGCATTGTTCTTTTGACTGAGTATTGCCGTGGCTATTCGTGGCCTCTTGTGTTTCCATATAAATTTAACGGTAGATTTTTCAATCTCTTTAATGAATGTCATTGGAATTTTGATGGGAATTGCATTAAACATGTAGATTACTTTAGGGAGTATCGACATTTTTACTATGTTGATTCTACCAATCCATGAGCATGGGAGATCTCTCCACTTTCTATAGTCTTCCTCAGTCTCTTTCTTCAGAAGTGTATAGTTTTCCTTGTAGAGGTCTTTCACATCTTTTGTTAGGTTTACACCTAGGTATTTGATTTTTTTTTGAGGCTATTGTGAATGGAATTGTTCTTATACATTCTTTTTCAGTTTGCTCATTGTTAGTGTATAGAAATGCTAATGATTTTTCTATGTTAATTTTATATCCTGCTACCTTGCTATAGCTATTGATGATGTCTAGAAGCTTCTGAGTAGAGTTTTTTGGGTCTTTAAGGTAGAGGATCATGTCATCTGCAAATAGGGATATTTTGACAGCTTCTTTACCTGTTTGAATTCCTTTTATTCCTTCTTCTTGCCTACTTGCTCTGGCTAGGAATTCCAGTACTATGTTGAATAGGAGTAGAGCTAGTGGGCATCCTTGTCTGGTTCCTGATTTTAGAGGGAATGGTTTTAGTTTTTCTCCGTTAAGTATAATGCTGGCTGTAGGTTTAAAAGCTATAGCTTTTATAATGTTGAGGTACTTTCCTTCTATTCCTAGTTTTCTTAGAGCTTTTATCATGAAATGGTGTTGGATCTTATCAAAGGCTTTTTCTGTATCTATTGAGATGATCAAGTGGTTTTTGTCTTTGCTTCTGTTAATGTGGTTTATTGCATTTTACTTGTTTTTTCTCTCTTACAGCCTTCAATATTCTTTCCTTAGTTTCTGAACTTGTTGTTTTAATGATGATATGTCGTGGGGTAGTTCTATTTTGATCTGGTCTGTTTGGTGTCCTGGAGGCCTCTTGCATCTATATGGGAATATCTTTCTCTAGATTTGGGAAATTTTCCATTATTATTTTGTTGAATATATTATGCATTCCCTTCGCTTGCACCTCTTCTCCTTCTTCGATGCCCATGATTCTCAAGTTTGGTCTTTTGATGGAGTCGGTGAGTTCTTGCATTTTCTTTTCACAGGTCTTGAGCTGTTTAATTAATAATTCTTCAGTTTTTCCTTTAGTTACCATTTCATCTTCAAGTTCTGAGATTCTGTCTTCTGTTTGTTCTATTCTGCTGGATTGGCCTTCTGTTTTGTTTTGCAGTTCTGTTTCGTTTTTTTTTCTGAGGTTTTCCATATCCTGGGTGGTTTCCTCTTTAATGCTGTTAATTTTTGTCCTGAGTTCATTTATCCGTTTATTCATGGTGTTCTCTGTTTCACTTTGGTGTTTATACGTTGCTTCTATGGTTTCCTTTATTTCTTCTTTTGCTTTTTCAAATTCTCTATTTTTGTTGTCTTGGAATTTCTTGAGTGTCTCCTGTACATTTTGGTTGACCCTATCCAGTATCATCTCTATAAAATTCTCATTGAGTACCTGTAGTATGTCTTCTTTTAAATTATTCTTGTGGGCTTCATTGGGTCCTTTGGCATAGTTTATCTTCATTTTGTTGGAGTCTGAATCTGAGTTTCTGTTTTCTTCATTCCCTCTGGTTCCTGTACTATTTTTTTGCTGTGGGGAAACTGGTTTCCCTGTTTTTTCTGTCTTCCTGTCATTGTCTTTGGTGTTGTTACTGTCCCTGTACTGTGTGCAATTAAGTATTTTCTAGCTTGTAATAATAACAATGGTAATATTTAGAATGGAAGGGTGAGCTGAGATGGAAAGCAAGAAGTTCAAGAAAGGGAGAAAACAAATACACAGACATGAAGGAGAAAACAGAACAAGGTATCAGACAAGAAAGTTTCAAAGGTATAAACAGGGAGCATTAGTGTACTAATTGACAGTAAGCTGAACAGACATTAGAGAGACAGAGGATTGAAAATCAAAAATAAAAAAATAAAGATAGGAATAAAAATAAAAAATAAGTAAATGAAAGAAATATCTATATATAAAAATGAATTAAAGTAAGATGAAAAATAGAAAATTACAAAAAAACTCAAAAAACCAAAAAACCAATAAACCTCCAAGTTCAAATGCAATGAAGTTTCAGGCTTAATAATTTGGGTGTCCGTCTCAGTCTCCAATCCTGGAGATGGTGCCTCAGATGTTGTTCTGTAGTTGTCTCATCAAAGGGGATGCATAAAGTAGAACGAAACTACACACATACACCAAAAAAAAAAAACCCCACCAAGTGTCCCAAGTTCAAATGCAATACAGTTTCAGTAAGTTCCTCAGCATGCAGGTGTAATTCGGTTGTTCTCTCATCAAGGGTTTGGAGAAAAAGAAAAAATAGAGTCTGGAGGCAGTTCTGAGAATGGTATCTGCAGCTGTGGCTTGCCTGCCCACTGCTGTCAGCCTGCTGTTGCTGGCAGCGTTATTTATGCAGATATCTGGGGTGAGCTTAGCACTTACCTGGCCCCACAGGTGTTGTTTGCTCAGTGTTCTCCTGTGCAGGAGCCTCTGCTACAAGTTTTCCCCTTTTCCAAGCACACTGGGAAAGGTGACACTGCACCCACATTGTCAGGCCTGTGTGTTTATTTACAGTTCATGTGGGAGGTGTGTCTTCCCCCCTCACCTGTGCAGTTTTCCTTCCACCACCACTTTTACAGGCTTTCCTGCTCCTGATTACTGGGCGGTGCTGCTGCTCCTGCCAGCCGCCATGTTTGTTTACAGTTCACGTGGGAAGTGGGTCTTCCCTCCTCTCCTGTGGAGTTTTCCTCCCTCCACCATTTTCACAAGCTTTCCCGCTCCTGGTTGCTGGGCACACGCCCCTCTCCCACCAGAGCCTCTCTGGCCTGCCCGGCTTGTTTATTTACAGACTGGGAAGGATTCCCTTCCCCTAATCTTCAGCGCTCAGGGTGCCCCACCCTCTTTCCCACGTGTCTTTATTGTTCTTATTGCTTATTACTCTTGTTTCTTTTTTTTCCCTGGGTGGATGTCAGTCTGTCCAGGGGGCTATGCTGCTCTGGCCCAGGCTTGTCTGTGGGAGTACCACGGTACCATGAAGCTCACCTGGTCCGCGTCTTCCCAAGCAGTCTGGGTGTGGGCGACTGGTGGCCCGGGGGCCCTCCTGGTTTCTCCATTTAATGTGAAGTGGAGATTCTCTGCACTGGCTGGAGGTGTGGAGGTGTCAAAGTTATCGCTTTCTGCTTCCTCCCTCTTGCCGCCATCTTGGAATCCACCCTAAATAGTCTTAAAGTATCTCAATAGTACTCCTTGTGACTTCTGGGACAGGGTCTCATGCCTCAGTGTGCTGGAGCAAAGAAAAAAAAATTAAGTTGGGAAGAGCCCCACTGATAGTTAGTGCTGGGGAAACAAAAAACTGTGACCCAAGCTTTTATTTGAATTTGAATTTTCAACCACCAGTGAGAGAAATAAAAATATTCTTTTCATGTATTAGCAGACTCAGAAAACACACCACAAATAACAACAACAATGATGAAATTAGCAAACAGTATTTTCTCTGTGTTACGCATTGCCCTAAATGCCTTTCATTTAACTCATCTACCACTTAAAAAAGTTAAGTGAGGAATACACTGTATATCACTTTTGAGCAGTTCAGAACATAAGCCATATATAACAACAAAAGCAAAAATTTTATGGCACCTAATAGCATGAGCACTTTGCATTTTTAATTCATTTTCCTGCGGAATAACCCTATGAGGTAGACTCTATAACTCTCACTTTGTAAGTGGTAGATCCAGGGTTGAGCCCACACAATTAAATACATCATTGCTTTACTTGCCCCTCTACATGCATTTTTTTTTTTGAAAAATCTTTAAATGATGTCACTCCTATGGGAAATATAAAAAGTTGATCTCATAGAAGCTGGTTATCAGAGGTTGGGGATAAGCAGGGAGAAGGGATGGATGGGGAGAAGTTGCTCAGTGGGGAATAAGTTATGGTTAAAAGCAAGTTTGTGTGTACCATTGCAGAGTAGGGTGAAAATAGGTGACAGTTGTGTTCTGTATATTTCAAAAGGCTAGAAAAAAGGATTTTGAACATTTTCACTACAAAGTAATTAAAAATGCTTGAGAAGATGGGTATGTTTATCCTGATCTGAATATTACAGAATATATACGTGAATTAAAGATCACAAGGTACTGTTAGGGTCCGAGGTTGACCACCCCTCAGAGGAACAAAAGACACTCACAATAATGTAAGCCACAAAGCGAGGTTTATTTCCAGCTAGCTGGGGTCCGGGTATCTGCCCGACGCAGCGGGTTTCAATGAGAACCCCGAATGCTAAGTTCAGGCTGCTTTTATATTTTTTTAAACATTAGTCATGGTCACACAGCAATTTTTATGGCCCCTGGGGTCACATATTTCTGATATCACCCACATCCTGGTGGTGGGGCAAGATTACTTAAAGATTACTTATCAGGAACTTGATAAACACCAAGTGTCTTAACTCATACCATTTAGCAAGATTAACCAGGAACAGTCCCCGTTCCCAGAAACCATCCCACCTCCCTTTGTTCCAGTAAGTGGCAGCTTAGGTCATGTTAGTCATGGCTGGTTTCAGGCTGAGTGGGCTGCAAGCCTCAAAGGTACCCTAACATTCCCCCCTTTAGTTGTTCATAATGAGGAATCATGCTCATCTGGGTGATGAGTGTAAACATTCTCAGGGCTAGGTAACTTTTCATATTGCTGTCTCAGGACCATTAGTTGGACTGTACTAATTCGATCTTTCACGAAGGTCACTAGCTTATTCAGAATACAAGGACCAAAGGTTAAGATAAGCAGTGGTATGACCAGAGGGCCCACCAGGGTAGAGACCAAGGTAGTGAACCAGGGGGACCTATTGAACCAAGCTTCGAATCAATTTTCTTGGGCTTCCATTTCCTGTTTCCTTTTTGCCAGTCCTTCCCTCACTTTAGCCATAGAATCCCTAACTGCCCCTGAATGGTCAGCATAAAACAACATTCCTCCCCTAGGGCTGCACATAGTCCCCCCTGCTGGAGGAACAATAAGTCTAGGCCCCGTTGGTTCTGAAGCACTACCTCAGATAGGGAGGTAAGGGATTTTTCCAGGTGACTAATGGAGGCTTTTATCCTCTCTATATCCTTGTCTATGGCCGCGCACAGCGAGGACATCCCTTTATGTTGAGTAGCCAGGGAGGCTATGCCGGTTCCTGCCCCAGCCACTCCTAGGCTAAGTAGGGTAGCAATGGTTAATGCAGAAATAGGCTCACTCTTCTTTCTCTCACCTGTTCCTGTATTCCAGTATGAGTATAGGCTCTCCTCAGAATGACAGATGATGCGGAGCAGCACAGTCACTAGGACACAGAATTCTTTAGAGCCGTTAAACACATTAGTTGATAGGCAAGGGGTGAGCCTGGACTGTGAGCATACCCACCATCCATTGCCTTTTGGAATTACCCACTTAATACCATCGCCCCAGGTGGGATTGTTATTTATAGTAGCACATAGGTCCTGTTTTTCCACCGGCACCTTTCCTAAGCAGGTTCCTTGGCTGCTCACTTGTTGCATGGTCAGACCTCTCTTACGGTCTCCCCAGGAACATTGAGTGGGGTTTTCACTAGTCAAGACATTGTAGGTGACATTTAGCCCTATTGCCTCATAGAATGGGGGCCTCACATAGGGACCAGGGTTGTGCGAGGTCGGAGAGGCGGCTCTATATAGGGCAACTTGAGTACTTTGTTGGGGCCTACTGTTTTGGACAGTGGCCCCATTGGCTCAACTTTTAATCTGATTACTACGGTCGAGCCAGAATATCCACCATATTTACAAAACACAAGTCCCCACACCTTGCCTTGTATCCACCCGGGGGTGTCCTCTTTGCCACTGTCAGTGAAGGTGACCTAGATTCTATCTGTATCTGTGGGCTGGCATTCATGGGTGGGTAACGGAATTCTGCTTCCCCAGGGTACCCTGTTTACAAAGGCAAATTTGACGAGGTCCGGTTTTGATATCCCCCACTTCCATTCACCATTGTTGGATGTGACACATGCCCATGACTTACAGAAGGAGTATTGTACTCCCCCCCCCACAGTCCTTGCTCTTTTTGTGGCTGGGACAAGCATAAAAACCATAACATCAGGCTGACTCCGGGGCATTAGACTTGTAGGCAGGATTGATATCTCTAAAGCAGAATTGAAGCTCCGGCAACCAAGTTCCTATGGCGGCAGTGCGAGTAGTCTTGTTAAGGGTAGTATGAGTCTCCCCGTTGGTGAGTATCCAGGTTTGCTTACAGGGCTGGTGAGGGTTGTTTTCTGTGAGGCTCCTGCTCTAGGCATTGAGCAAGATCAGAGCAACCAGCCAACCCATCCGTGGCTGCTCTTGAAGACTCTGCATGTTCCCAGGGCCACAAAAGCTTCAGCTTCAATGGGTTGTCTGGGTGCCACCATGCGGTCCACTCTCTAGTGTCTTTCTGTTCTTGCTGACTGGCTTGACACACGTGGGAGTGATGGACCCAAGGCCCGACGCTGTCAACCTTAAGAGCAGTGGGGGTAACCAGAATGACCAGGTAAGGACCTTTCCATCTTTCTTCCAGAGTGCGGGTTCTGTGCCTCTTTACCCATACCCAATCCCCTGGGACGATGCCATGTTCCGGGTTTGATGTGTCCTTTGTCTCATACAAGGCACGCACTATGGGCCAGATTTCATGTTGGACCTTCTGTAGGGCTTTTAAGCTGGCCAAGTAATTTGGGGCCATACTGGGGTCTTGGTCCGGTAGGATTCGGACAACAATGGGGGGCAGAGCCCCGTATAGAATTTCAAAAGGTGTCAATCTATGTACATATGGTGAGTTTTGAACCCGGAAGATGGCATAGGGTAGGAGGGCCACCCAGTCTCCGCCAGTCTCGATGGCTAATTTAGATAAGGTCTCCTTCAGGGTCTGATTCATTCTTTCTACCTGCCCTGAGCTCTGGGGGTTATATTCACAATGTAGTTTCCAATTAGTCCCCACTGCCCGGGCCAGCCCTTGTAGGACATTACTGATGAAAGCCGGACCGTTATCAGAGCCTAGAGTTTCAGGGATGCCATATCTGGGTGTGATTTCCTCCAGCAAAACCTTAGCTACAACCTGAGCAGTCTCTCGTTTTGTAGGAAAAGCCTCCACCCAGCCTGAGAAGGTGTCTATCAGAACCAACAAATACTTATACCCATACCTTCCCGGCTTCACTTCAGTAAAATCCACTTCCCAGCTCTGTCCCGGTGCCCTACCCCATACCCTTGTACCTTTATGTAGGAGTCCCTTTTTGCTGGGTTTCATAGCCACAATCTTTTGAATCTGGGCTGTTTGATGTGGGAACCGGAGGCGGGCCGACTCGAGGAGGGTGAGTAGTGTCTTCTTGCCTAAATGGTTGGCTCGATGTAAATTGGAGAGGAGAAACAGTCCTAACTTTTCAGGAAGGATCAGCCGCCCTTCGATATCATGATACCAGCCTTGCTGATTGGCTCCGGGCATCAGTGATCTTGGATCCACTGTTTGTCTTCTGGGGTGTACTTGGGTCATGGTGGCAAGCGTGGAAGCTTGGGCATGGGTAAGGGCAGCACTAGGGTCGTGGAGGCCAAAGCAGCATTTTGGGCCACTTCATCCGCATGCTGGTTTCCTGTAGCTTCCATAGTCTGGGCAGATTGGTGACCAGGAACATGTACTACCGCAACAGCTTGGGGCTTCTGCACTGCAGTCAATAGTCTCTGGATCTCCAGGAGGTTACATAGCTCCTTTCCTTCCGCTGTAATGAAACCCCTTTCCTGGTAGATGGCGCCATGTACATGGACAGTGCCGAAAGCGTAATGGCTGTTGGTATAAACAGTCACTCATTTTCCCTCAGCCTGCTCAAGTGCTTCTGCCAACGCGATCAATTCAGCCTTCTGGGCTGAGGTCCCTGGGGGCAATGAGGCACTCCAAATTATGTTCCCACCTTGGTCCACCACCGCTGGGCCTGCCTTACACACCCCATCCGAGACAAAGCTACTCCCATCTGTATACCATACCAGCTCACTGTTGGGTAGGGCTGAGTCCTGGAGATCGGGGTGCACTTGGGTGATTTCAGTTATGATCTCCTGACAGTCACATAGAGGGGCTTCCAGGTCTGGATTTGGCAGCAAGGTGGCCGGGTCCAGAGAGACTAGTTCGGAGAAGAGGATGCGGGGAGCATCCAGCAAGAGCCCTTGGTAATGAGTCGGTCGGGCATTGGTCATCCATCTACCTGGAGGGTGCTTTAGGACCCCCTCTACTGCATGGGGGGTTACCACCTTCAGATATTGCCCAAAAGTGAGCTTATCTGCGTCCTTTACCATTAGGGCAACTGCCGCTATGATCTGCAGGCATGGGGGCCAGCCCACTGCAACTGGGTCTAACCTTTTGGATAGATAAGCAACTGGACGCTTCCATTGCCCTAGGCACTGCATTAGTACCCCTTTCTCTATCTCCCTCCTTTCATCTACAAAGAGGGTGAAGGGCTTTAGAGGGTCTGGCAGTGCCAGGGCCGGGGCTCTCAGGAGGGCGGTCTTGAGCTCCTCAAAGGCCTTTTGTTGATCTGGCCCCCAGGCCCAAGGGGCCTTGTCCTTAGTTGCCTCGTATAAGGGTTTGGCAGTTCAGCATACCCCAATATCCACAGCCAGCAGTAGCCCGCCATCCCCAGGAACTCCCGGACTTCTCGAGCCGAGGCAGGGACAGGAAGTCTGAGAATAGTTTCTTTCATAGCATTCGTCAACCATTTGGTTCCCTCTTTTAGTTCATACCCCAGGTAGGTGACTGTTTGTCTACAAATTTGAGCCTTCTTTGCACTGGCCCGATAGCCCAACTTCCCCAGCTCCTGGAGGAGGTCTCCAGTGGCTTGCTGGCACTCAGCTTCAGATGCAGCTGCCAGAAGCAAGTCATCTACATACTGCAAAAGTGTGATGGAACTGTTGCTCCAGCGATACGAGTCCAGATCCTGATTAAGAGCCTCATTGAACAGAGTAGGGGAGTTTTTGAAACCTTGTAGAAGTCTAGTCCATGTTAGCTGTCCGGGAATTCCCGTATTTTCATCATGCCATTCGAAGGCAAAAATGTGTTGACTGTTGGGTGCCAGGGCTATGCTAAAAAAAGCATCTTTCAAGTCCAAAGTGGTATACCAAACATGGGAGGGGGGCAAATGGCTCAGCAAGGTATAGGGGTTGGGGACTGTGGGGTAGATGTCCTCGACCCTCTTGTTTACTTCCCTTAAATCTTGGACTGGTCTATAGTCTTTTCCCCCGGGTTTCTTAACGGGGAGGAGTGGAGTGTTCCAAGCAGAATGGCAGGGCCGTAATAGTATAGTCATTTCCCCAAGTCCTTCCTGTTTATATAGTTTCTTCCTGATATCTGGGGCAGCCTGATTTATGAAGGACATTATCATGGCTGACTGATTCACCTCTGCTAGTGGGTCTAGGGGGGTCTACTGTCTGTATGCATTGTAAAGACGCTCAAGGAATGCGGCCGGGCTTTCATTTTCCCCCTGCATTATTGTCTTTACCTTAGCCAAATTGGTAGGGCAGCGAGCTGTCACCTGGAGGCCTGCCATAAGAGTCTGGTGGTAGACCCGGAGATGCTCCCTACCTTCTGCGTCCCCATAGTCCCAGTCGGGTCTGTTCAAAGGAAAACGATCATCAATCAGGTTTGGCAGGGTGGTCGGTCATCCACTGCCGCCAGGGACATTCTTTCTGGCTTCAGTGAGAATTCGCTCCTATTCCTTGGTGGTGAATAGAGTCTTAAGGAGCTGCTGACAGTCATCCCATGTGGGACTGTGAGTATGCAAAATGGACTCAAACAGATCAGTCAGGCCTCTAGGGTCCTCAGAAAAAAGGAGGATTCTGGGTTTTCCAGTTGTACAGGTCACTACTTGAAAAAGGCCAATACTGATAGGTGCGTCCCCCATCAGGACCAGCACCACCCAAGGCCTGCACCGGGAGGATGGGGGCCCCAGTGGAAGTGGAGGAGGACTCCTCCTCTGGGCTTTCCTCTTGCTGCCTACAGGGCCTGAGTCCCCTCGCTGGTCTGGAGACCAGGGCAGGGGGTTCAGATGGGAAGGCTGATGAGTGGGGAGGCTCAGGGGGACCAGCTGCCTCTGGCTGGAGCGGTGTGGCAGTGGCATATGGTGGGGGATTTACTTCAAAATCTAAGTCTATCAAGGATGGATGGAGAATTAGTTCTTCCTGTAGAATAGGCTTTTTAGGGGAAGTAACGGGAGTGGGGGTGTTCCCCGACATGGCCAGTATCATAGGCTGGTCTGCAGGTGACTCATGGATAAATGGCTGCAGCCAAGAAGGAGGGTCCTCTACCAAAGTCTGCCACATAAGGATATAGGGATATTGATCAGGGTGGCCGTGAAGACTGGGTCTATTAATGATGTCTTGGACCTTCTTAATTGTGCCCAAGGAGAAGGTGCCTTGAGGAGGCCAGTCTACTTTGAAGGTTGGCCATTCCACTGAACAAAGTATGTTAAACTTACCTTTCTTAATTTCCATGCCATAATTGTGTCCCTTAGCATGGATTTCTGAAAAATGACTCAGAAAGAGGGTCTTAGGAGTTACCTGAGCCTGTCCCATGATGATCAGGAGAGAGGGACAGAGGAGACAACAAAGAACAAGAGAGACAATTCCAGCAGACAAACAAATTCACACAGGACTCTCTAACATGCACAAGTACCAGCCGGTCAACCAGCGTAATTCCATTCACACCAGATTCAGGATCCTTACCCAAAGACCACCCAAATGACATCCACTGAGGACATTGGCGTGGTTCCTGACCATCAGGGATGTCTCCCATGACTTCCAATAGTGGAGCCTCCAGAGCTGTAACCCCTTCCTTCCACTCAATGAGAATTCTCAACCAAATTCAGATGGGGACTCTAAGTCCCTCCAAACGGAGGTGGCCAATCCTCCTTCTTCGGTCTTTCTCAACGAAACCTCAGTATTGGAGGCCATTTGTTCCTCTCAGGGAAGGGCTGATATCTCAGTGGGACCTCCAGATGTTGGGGTCTGAGGTTGACCACCCCTCAGAGGAACAAAAGACACTCATGATAATGTAAGCCACAAAGCGAGGTTTATTTCCAGCTAGCTGGGGTCCGGGTATCCACCCAACGCAGTGGGTTTCAACGAGGACCCTGAATGCAAAGTTCAGGCTGCTTTTATATTTTTTTAGACATTAGTCATGGTCACACAGCAATTTTTATAGCCCCTGGGGTCACATATTTCGGATATCACCCACATCCTGGTGATGGGGCAAGATTACTTGAAGATTACTTATCAGGAACTTGATAAACACCAGGTGTCTTAAATCATTGACTCACATACCATTTTAGCAAGATTAACCAGAAACAGTCCCTGTTCCCAGAAACCATCCGACCTCCCTTTATTCCAGTAAGTGGCAGCTTGGGTCATGTTAGCCATGGCCGGTTTCAGGCTGAGTGGGCTGCAAGCCTCAAAGGTACCCTAACAGTACCTCATAAATATGTTGTTTTTTAAAAAAATTTATATTTGGATTACCATACATTAATACTATGAGGGAGGGGTTCATTGTAATAATTCCATACATGCATATAGGGTATCTTGAACAAGTTCACTCCCTCCATTACGTCTCCATTTCCCCCTTCCTCCTCCATTTCTTTTGAATAGTGTTTGGTAGGTTTCATTATGCTGCCTTCACAGGTACATGAGTAGCATACTTTGATCCTCTTCACCTCTCAGTGTCTTTTCCTTTCCCTCTCTGGTTCCCGCTGACTACCCCTCCCAATATAATACATATCTTTTCTTTTTATGGTTTTTTAAGGTTTGAACTCAGGGCTTCACACTCTACCACTTGAGCCACACACCTCCAGCAATATGTACAGTTTTTATGTTATCAGTTAAAAATAAATTTAAATTAAAAAATGTAAAACCAAATCAAAATTGAGACGTGAAGGAGGAAGTCATGGGATAAAAGATTATGACTAATTTACATACTAAGAGAGAAAGTGGTGGAGGTCACCACTCCACACTTTGCAGTTCTGTGTCCTGAACAAGTCACAGAACTGCAAGTTACTTAAACTTTGTGTATCTCAATTATGAAAGGAAAAATAGTGAGATTATCTACATCACTGGTTATTATCAGGATAAAATTTGATAATGCTTATATAAATGCTTGAGAATATAATATGCGTGAAGTAAAATTTTACTGTTTTCTTTTTCTTAACATTTCCTTAACCATGAATGATTGACGGTGAACAGGTAAAGTGAAAAGGGTGCTGGTAAAATCTCCCCTGAAGATTTCATGGAATTGGCTAAACTCTTTTTGAATGTTCCTCAGTATTCTTGCAATGGGTACAGCTCTTAGTCTAGGCAAGACAGATCTCTACCTCAGAGGGCCCTTTTGTTAAACACAAAATAAATCCTTTAAAGGACACACGCATACCTTTGTCATTTGGCAACATTACACATTCATTCTTATGACTACCATCATTCAGTCTTCAGAGAAATCTTTCTCTAAATCTGCTTGATGTCCTCAAAACAAAAGTCAGCTGCTCAAATGTCATAAAGGTGTGTCACTTAAGTCATTATGGATATTGGAGATACACATTATTTAGAAGCCAGGCGATAATTTAAGCAGAGGAAATACTTGGATAAGTGAAAATATAAATGTATTAACTTGTCAAATTTTTTCTCTTCATTAGCATGAATGAAATAGATTCTTGCTATGATGAAGTATTCCAGTAGTATTGAGTTTTTGTGCTTCACTTCTTACTCTATTTTATAGTTCCAGCAGTATGCATAAACTGGTGCAATAGTTGAAGTAGTTGAAAAAGACTGTAGAAATTCTGCATTTCAAATAATTCATATTAAGCAAATTTGTACAAGTTGAGCATCCCTAATCTGAAAGTTTAAAATAAAAAATGCTCTAAAATTTGAAACTTTTTAAAGCAATGACATAATGTCACAAGTGGAAAATTCTACACATGACCTCATGTGACAAGTCACAGTCAAAATGCACTAAAAATACTGTAAGAAATTACTTCCAGACTATGTATATAAGATGTACATGAAACATAAATGAATTTTATCTTTAGACTTGGCTCCTTACCCCAAAACATCTTATTATGTATATGCAAATATTCCAAAGTTTTGAAAAAAAATAAAAATCTGAAAGACTTCTGGTCTTGGGCATTTTAGACAAGGAATATTCAACCTGTATATACAGGTCTAACCTTAAAAGTCAGAAAGCATGTAAATAGTATTTTTTGCACTATTAAATAGAGCTGTATATTGTTCTAGAGATGATGAAAGTTGAAATATAAGTGATAGCTATGCATATAGTGAAATAAAGAATATTTTGTTATATTCTCTATAATAGTAATATATTATATATCACTACTATAATGTTTGAATAAGATATGTACAACTTATTCATTTCTAAATATAATTAATTTGATAGGTTTCTGTCTCTATAGCTTTAGCAGGGGAAAATTTCAAACTGGAATTAATAAAAATTTACTAAAAACAGCAATGAATCTAGAAGATTTGTTTAATTTGGCATTATTGTCAATAAGGCAAAATAATGTCAAAATCTCAATTATAATATTATTAGTGATTCTACTAAAATTAAAGCAAGACAGGAAAATTTTATGGAATAAATATGGTAATTCATAAATTATATATGTATTAATTTTGTTTCTTATTCAAACATCACTGACCTATGAACAGACATGTGTGGTAAAAAATTAAATTCATTCTTTTTAGTATTTTGTCAAAATTCAATTTATAAAAGTCACGTGTGATTTTTTACATACTTTAACATTTTAAAAAATCAATGTGAGGATATATCTGTGAAGGTAGAAAAACAGAACGGATTTTATCTAACTGCTTGTTATCTTGACTTCTAGTTTGAAATAATTGGACATATGGTTTGTGAGCTCCTATTTATGTTCTACCCTGGATTCTGAAAACGTGAGGAGTCAAGGCCTAGTGTTCTGAGTTCAGGAAGTAAATGTATATTCTCTTGGGAATGAAAATTCAATGTATATCTAAAAGTAACATCTTACTTGCCAATAATTTGCCCACTCACTCAACAAATATAAAGCAACATGCAAAGGTACCTGGGCATTCACACAGGTATTGCATCCTGCAGGAAGCTTTTCCTAACTGTAGATTGCGGAGGTTCTGAACTTTTTCTTTCCCTCATGTCTATTTCTATGGAGCAGAGTGGAACAGTGAATGACTTTCCTGGACTTAGTTAGAAAATCTGATTTTTTGAATCTTGATTCTGTTATTGCCTGTGAGATCTTGGACAAATTGATCAGAGTCTCTGAGCTCTAGTTCTATGTAAAGAATATGGAATTAAGATAACTCGTCCTAGAAAATGCACAGTGTTGTTGTGTGGACACACACAAAAAGTTACAGTATATGTGATAAAGAAAGAGCCTGAGAAAGATCTTATTGAAGAAAGCACTCTTCAAATTGGAAAGCGTGGGATGGTAATGTTCTAAGAATAAAGTTCTGTGTTTTCCAAGACTTTCTCTAAATATAACGTTTTACTCCAGGTTGTATGACCTCCTGAATGAGGCCAATATGGCAAGAAGGGGAATTTATAGTGTGGTGGAATTGTATAACTCATGGGAATAGAAAGTTTTTAACGAAACATTTTAAGATGTCATTTAAGATATCTTGCTTGCTAAATTGTTTAGAGATATCAACTTCATTTTCCTAATGAGAATTTCTTATCAAACTATAGGAGAGAGGGAGGGGTAAAGAGAAAAAGAGAGGCATTGTGTCTAATTTCTTCCATCTCTAAATTGCATAATTCTACCAACTTTCAAGGCTGTAGTCAAAATTTGTGCTTAGGTAAAGGCCTAAATGAACAAATGAAAATATTTTATATAACTAGAGGAGAAAAAACCAGTTCAACTTAACAGTTGTAACGACCGGATGGACATTACTGCCTTTGTAACCCTCAAGGCTATTCTGAGTCATTTGTGTATGTTTACTCTGTCTCCCATATGTATCTGTAAGAAGAGGCTGGATTGTATGGTAGTAATGATGCACGGATGACACACGCAGGAATTTCAGATGCTCAGGGTTCTTGAGCCTGCTCTGAGAATGAAAGCACAGACAGACTCTAACCGCAGAGGTCGGAAAGATTTTATTTGTAGAGAATTTAGTTGGAGAAAAGAGAAGAGAAAGACTGCATATTGGAGAATGCAGTGATCCCCTGGGCCAGGGTGGGGAGTGGGGTTTTGTAGCCTATTTGAATTGCCTGATGGCAGGAGATGCCTTTCAGATACAAACAGGCATTTCCTAGGGAGGAGAAGTGTCTCCTTGACCACTTATCGCCTTTTGGGACCTCCTGCAGTCTGTCCTTCAGTCCTTCATTTCCCCCTCTCAATGGTCGCCCTAACTACTGTTAGGGATAGGGATGACAAGGTCTATTCAGTAACTACTTCCTGCTGACAGGGGGCGATGAAGGGGCCCACAGTGTCAGGGCTGACCATGAGAGGGGTTGTCAAGGGGACCGGGGTAGTAGGTCATTTTCATCTTCACCAGAGGCATTTGTAGTTTGATGGATTCTAGGCGAGAAGAAACAAACTTGATAAGTTTAAAATACAAGGCCCAAACACAAGCAAGAGAATAATGGCAACTATAAGCCCCAGAAAGGGTAGGAGCCAAGCCCTGGAGGGGAGCCAGGATTTTATTTGGTCCCATACCTGAGTAGAAACCTGAGTTTCAAGAGATTGCTCCCAGAGCCATTTAGCCTGTTGGAGAATGTAATCTGCACGTTCCTCTACAATGCCTGAAGTGTTTATATATGTGCAACAGGAGGTATTGGCAATGGCACATACCTTCCCTTGCTTGGCCAAAAGACAGGCAGTGGTCCATTACCATACAGGCAAGGGACAACAAGGACCTTTGCATGTTCTTAATGGCAAGGCCTACCTGGTCTGAGGTGTCCTCTACTATTTTGATTAGGTTTTTTGCAGTTACATGATTGGCAATTGCCCCACAGCTGATTTCAGCAAGCGCTGCAATTAATGCTGTTATCCCTGAAACCATTAGAGTAACCTCGCTTTTATCTCTATGGGAAGTTGTTCCTATTGTAGTTAGCATTTCCCTTTCCTTCTAGATGGCTGCATGGGCATACAGGATCAGGAAGGCATACTTAGAATCTGTACAGATGTTGATTCTCTGTTCTTTTGACAGTCTTGGGGATTCTGTTAGGGCCACTAATTCTGCCAATTGAGCACTTGTATTAGGAGGAAGAGGACGTGATGTGAGGATGCCAAATTCTGTCACAACTGCAAACCCTGCATGTCTGACACCATTCTTGACTAAGGAACTGCCATCAGTGTATAATTCTAGATCTGGGTTTTTTAAGGGCTGATCAGTTAAGTCAGGTCGGGCAGCATAATTTTCCATAAGTACCTCCTCACACGAGTGCTCAGGATTTCCCTCTGCCTCTGGTAAAAGAGATGCAGGATTTAGGGTCTGACAGGTCCTTAAAGTTATTTCTGTCCCTCCCAGAAGCTGGGCCTGATATTTAAGTAGATGGCTGTCAGATAGCCAAAGTTCTCCTTTTGAGTTTAAAATTCCCCCTGGGTCATGTGAAGTATAAACCATTAGGGGGCAGTTTAAGGTAAGTTTCTGAGGTTCAAGCACTAGAAGGCTTACTGCAGCCATTGCTCTGAGGCATCCTGGCCATCCCTTGGCTACCTGATCTAACTCTTTGCTTAAGTAACCTACTGGCTGGGGAGTGATGCCCTGGAGCTGAGTCACCACGCCCAAGGCCAGTCCTCCCTTTTCATAGACATATAATTGAAACTTGTCTTGTATTGGGAGACCCAGGGCAGGAGCTGTCATAAGAGCCTTCTTTAACCTGTGGAATGCATTTTCTGACTTGTCATCCCATTCAATAAAGGGCTGGGTATCCTTCTGTGCTTCCTTAAGGATTTATATAAAGGCCTGACTAGATCTGCATATCCCAGGATCCAAATTCTACAGTATCCTGTGACACCCAAAAAGGCCCTCAATTGTTTTAGAGTTTTAGGTAGAGGAAACATCAGGATTGAATGAATTCTGTCTTCTCCTAGAGACCTCATTTTTTTTCTCCAGGACAAGACCTAAATATGTAACCCTAGACTGACACAATTGGGCTTTTTCTTTAGAGATCTTATAACCTCTATCTGCTAAGAAGTTTAGTAAGGACTCAGTGGCTCATGAAATGACAGGCTCATTTGGTCCACAGAGCAGGAGGTCATCTACATATTGTAGCAGAGTAGCTTGTGGATGTTGCCACTCTGCCAAGTCTTGGGTTAGAGCCAACCCAAAGAGGTGGGGGAGGACAGTCCAAGTGACCTGTCCAGACTTTCTTGTGGTATCCTCAAAGGCAAAGATAGGTTGACTTTTAGGGTGTAAGGGAATGCAAAAGAAGGCATCTTTTAAATCCAGGACAGAGTAGTAAGTAGTACCCAGAGGTATTTGGGCTAAAAGCATATAGGGATTTGGAACTACAGGATGGAGAGGCACTACTGCTTCATTGATCAGGTGGAGATCCTGGACTAGCCTCCATTTGTTAGGTCCCTTCCTGACACCAAGAATAGGAGTATTATATGAGCTGGAGCATTTTATTAGCAGTCCCTGTCTCTTTAAGTGTTTGATTATGGGAATTAGCCCCACCTTAACTTCTGGCTTTAAAGGATTTTTTTTTAATTATTCATATGTGCATACAAGCCTTGGGTCATTTCTCCCTCCTGCCCCCACCCCCTCCCTTACCACCCACTCCGCCCCCTCCCTCTCCCCCCTACCCCCTCAATACCCAGCAGAAACTATTTTGCCCTTATTTCTAATTTTGTTGAAGAGAGAGTATAAGCAATAACAGGAAGGAACAAGGGTTTTTGCTGGTTGAGATAAGGATAGCTATACAGGGCATTGACTCACATTAATTTCCTGTGTGTGTGCGTTATCTTCTAGGTTAATTCTCTTTTATCTCACCTTTTCTCTAGTTCCTGGTCCCCTTTTCCTATTGGCCTCAGTTGCTTTTAAGGTATCTGCTTTAGTTTTTCTGCGTTAAGGGCAACAAATGCTAGCTAGTTTTTTAGGTGTCTTACCTATCCTCACCCCTCCCTTATGTGCTAAAGCTTTTATCATGTGCTCAAAGTCCAATCCCATTGTTGTGTTTGCCCTTGATCTAATGTCCACATATGAGGGAGAACATACGATTTTTGGTCTTTTGGGCCAGGCTAACCTCACTCAGAATGATGTTCTCCAATTCCATCCATTTACCAGCAAATGATAACATTTCGTTCTTCTTCATGGCTGCATAAAATTCCATTGTGTATAGATACCACATTTTCTTAATGCATTCTTCGGTGATGGGGCATCTTGGCTGTTTCCATAACTTGGCTATTGTGAATAGTGCCACAATAAACATGGGTGTGCAGGTGCCTCTGGAGTAACCTGTGTCACAGTCTTTTGGGTATATCCCCAAGAGTGGTATTGCTGGATCATATGGCAGATCAATGTCTAGCTTTTTAAGTAGCCTCCAAATTTTTTTCTAGAGTGGTTGTACTAGTTTACATTCCCACCAACAGTGTAAGACGGTTCCTTTTTCCCCCACATCTTCACCAACACCTGTTGTTGGTGGTGTTGCTGATGATGGCTATCTAACAGGGGTGAGGTGGAATCTTAGTGTGGTTTTAATTTGCATTTCCTTTATTGCTGGAGATGGTGAGCATTTTTTCATGTGTTTTTTGGCCATGTGAATTTCTTCTTTTGAGAAAGTTCTGTTTAGTTCACTTGCCCATTTCTTTATTGGTTCATTTGTTTTGGGAGAATTTAGTTTTTTAAGTTCCCTATATATTTTGGTTATCAGTCCTTTGTCTGATGTATAGCTGACAAATATTTTCTCCCACTCTGTGGGTGTTCTCTTCAGTTTAGAGACCATTTCTTTTGATGAACAGAAGCTTTTTAGCTTTATGAGGTCCCATTTATCTATGCTATCTCTTAGTTGCTGTGCTGCTGGGGTTTCGTTGAGAAAGTTCTTGCCTATACCTACTAACTCCAGAGTATTTCCTACTCTTTCTTGTATCAACTTAAGAGTTTGTGGTCTGATATTAAGATCCTTGATCCATTTTGAGTTAATCTTGGTATAGGGTGATATACATGGATCTAGTTTCAGTTTTTTGCAGAGTGCTAACCAGTTTTCCCAGAAGTTTTTGTTGAAGAGGCTGCTATTTCTCCATCGTATATTTTTAGCTCCTTTGTCAAAGATAAGTTGCTTATAGTTGTGTGGCTTCATATCTGAGTCCTCTACTCTGTTCCACTGGTCTTCATGTCTGTTTTTGTGCCAGTACCATGCTGTTTTTATTGTTATTGCTTTGTAATATAGTTTGAAGTCAGGTATTGTGATACCTCCTGCATTGTTCTTTTGACTGAGTATTGCCTTGGCTATTCGTGGCCTCTTGTGTTTCCATATAAATTTAACGGTAGATTTTTCAATCTCTTTAATGAATGTCATTGGAATTTTGATGGGAATTGCATTAAACATGTAGATTACTTTAGGGAGTATCGACATTTTTACTATGTTGATTCTACCAATCCATGAGCATGGGAGATCTCTCCACTTTCTATAGCCTTCCTCAATCTCTTTCTTCAGAAGTGTGTAGTTTTCCTTGTAGAGGTCTTTCACATCTTTTGTTAGGTTTACACCTAGGTATTTGATTTTTTTTGAGGCTATTGTAAATGGAATTGTTTTCATACATTCTTTTTCTGTTTGCTCATTGTTAGTGTATAGAAATGCTAATGATTTTTCTATGTTGATTTTCTATCCTTCTACCTTGCTATAGCTATTGATGATGTCTAGAAGCTTCTGAGTAGAGTTTTTTGGGTCTTTAAGGTATAGGATCATGTCGTCTGCAAATAGGGATATTTTGACAGTTTCTTTACCTATTTGTATTCCTTTTATTCCTTCTTCTTGCCTAATTGCTCTGGCTAGGAATTCCAGTACTATGTTGAATAAGAGTAGAGATAGTGGGCATCCTTGTCTGGTTCCTGATTTTAGAGGGAATGGTTTCAGTTTTTCTCCGTTAAGTATAATGCTGGCTGTAGGTTTGTCATATATAGCTTTTATAATGTTGAGGAACTTTCCTTCTATTCCTAGTTTTCTTAGAGCTTTTATCATGAAATGATGTTGGATCTTATCAAAAGCTTTTTCTGCATCTATTGAGATGATCAAGTGGTTTTTGTCTTTGCTTCTGTTAATGTGGTTTATTACGTTTATTGATTTTCGTATGTTGAACCACCCCTACATCCCTGGGATGAAGCCTACTTGGTCGTGGTGAATAATCTTTTTGATGTGTTGCTGAATTCGGTTTGCCATTATTTTGTTGAGGATTTTTGCATCAATGTTCATTAAGGAGATTGGCCTATAGTTCTCCTTTTTGGAGGTGTCTTTGCCTGGTTTTGGGATAAGTGTAATACTGGCTTCATAAAATGTGTTTGGCAGTTTTCCTTCCCTTTCTATTTAGTGGAACAGTTTAAGGAGGGTTGGTATCAGTTCTTCTTTAAAGGTCTGATAGAATTCAGCAGAGAATCCATCAGGTCCTGGACTTTCTTTTTGGGGAGACTCTTGATTGCTGCTTCAATTTCATTTTGTGTTATAGGTCTATTCAGGTGATTAATTTCCTCTTGGTTCAGTTTTTGATGATCATATGTATCTAGAAATCTGTCCATTTCTTTTAGATTTTCAAATTTATTTGAATATAGGTTCTCAAAGTAGTCTCTGATGATTTCCTGGACTTCCATGGTGTTTGTTGTTATCTCCCCTTTTGCATTCCTGATTCTACTAATTTGGGTTTTTTCTCTCCTCATTTTAGTCAGGTTTGCCAGGGGTCTATCGATCTTGTTTATTTTTTCAAAGAACCAACTTTTTGTTTCTTAATTCTTTGTATGGTTTTTTTGGTTTCTATTTCATTGATTTCAGCTCTTATTTTTATTATTTCTCTCCTTCTATTTGTTTTGGGATTTGCTTGTTCTTGTTTTTCTAGGAGTTTGAGAGGTATCATTAGGAGAGTATTTCCTACTCTTTCCTGTATCAACTTTAGAGTTTGTGGTCTGATATTAAGATCCTTGATCCATTTTGAGTTAATCTTGGTATAGGGTGATAAAGGATATTGTTTTTGATGGGGAAACCAGGAGGGATCCTTGAGATAAATTAGGACTGGGGCAGTTGTTCGTGTCCATCCCACAGTGTGTCCATCCATCCACACCGTGGAGTCTACTTGTTCCTCTAATAGTGGCAAGCAAAAGTACTCTCCTGGGGGTAAAAGTAGCTGTACCCCCAATTTGGATAGAAGGTCTCACCCTAGCAGAGGAGTAGGGGTTTCTGGGACAATTATAAGGAGTGACAGAAATGGAAATCTCCCCAGCAGCAGGCTAAAGGCTGAGTGAAATAACGTTCTAGAGGCTGGCCTCATATGCCTCTAACAGTAATTTTCTTGGATGACCTGGGTCCAGGAGAGAAAGGAATAGCTGAGATGCTGGCTCCAGTATCGATAAGGAGGCTGACCTTATGCTTTTCAATTGTGAGTAAAACCCAGGGCTTCCCTGCTTTTATGGTGGTCAGAGAAGCCTGGATGGGAGGCCCTGGGACCCGTCATTGGGTGGGAGGCTCTGACCTCATTTACCCTGGGAACTGGGGACAGTGTGCCTTCCAATGTTTTCCCTGACAAATGGGGCAGGGTCCTGGAGGCAGCTTTCTCTGGGGGCACTCCCTCCTAAAATGGTCTGGCTGTCCACAATGAAAGCATGTCCTCGAGTTTGGACTTTGCCCCAGGGGAGCCTCTCAGAGCGCTGTGATCAGAGACTCCTGCCACTTATCCTTTCTCTTTTCCTTTTTCAGGTCCTTCCTTTTTTTTTCTAAGTCCCTGTTATAGTATACAGATGTGGCTACATGGACCAATTGGTCCAGATCTCTGCTCCCTTCAGCCACCAATTTCTGAAGCTTTTTTCAGATAGCTGGTGCAGACTGTGTTAGAAATGTATCTTTTAGGTCGATTTCCTCTTCCTGTGACTCTGGTATAATGTTGGTATGCTTTTGTAAAGCATCCTTAAGTCTCTGTAGGAAAGCTACTGGAGTTTCTAAGGGTCTTTGCTGTACAGCTGTGACTTGGGAGTAATTAAGAGGTTTTACCTTGGCTCTTCTTAGACCCTCAAAATGCAGTGGATGAAATGGTTATGACTCCATTTATCCTTGTCATTTTCAGGGTCCCACTTAGGGTCATACCTAGGCACTGCCTGATCTCCTGTTGGAATTAATTGGGAATTGAGGCTCCCTTCTAGGTGTCCAATGTCTTTGTCTTTCGTCTCCCTCCCCCTCCTCCTCCTGTGAGGGCCCAGTAAGAGACAGGCCTGTAGGACCGCTTTTACCTAAGTGATAATTGTCTCCAGCTGTGACTGCCTGATCTAGAACCTGCTGTTTCTCCAGAGAAGTGAGGGTCTGAGACAGCAATAGCATTACATCTTTCCAGCTCAGTTCAAAGTTTTGGCTTACTTCTCTAAATGTCTGGATGTACTGATCTGGATTTTCTGTGTAATTTCCTAAATCCTTTTTTATTTCTTTAAGTTCACTCACTCTGAAAGGAACATGAGCCCTATCCCCTCCAGGAATTAACTGGAGGGGATAGAGTCCTGTGGGACGGTGTCTAGTGTGTGAGGTGGCTGGGTAACGGGAAGAGGGGGAGCTGATGGAGCATTAGATGGGTTTTTTTGCTCAAGGGAGTTTGGGGGCTTTTTGTAAAGGGTTACCATGGTCTGGGTATCTAGCCTTCATTTGTTTAGCCATTCTGGGTGGTCTCTTAGGAAAAAGAACAATTGAATGTATAGAACTTCGGTCCACTTTCCCTCCTTTTTACAGAACATATCTAATTGAAGAATGGTATTATAATTAATGCTCCCTCCTTCTGGCCATCTTTCCTCATCTCCCAGAGGATACTGTGGCCAAGCCTGGGTGCAGTAAAACTTGAGTCACTTTTGCTGAAGACTTTCTGGATCAAGATCTTTCCAATGTGTTAATAAGCAGGCAAGGGGGGATCCTTCCTGGATCCTTGAGGCTTGATTTCCCATTTAAAAAGGGAAACAAGGGAAAATTGGTCACCTTAACAGAGGTTTCTCCTTTTATCTAAGCGTCCCCAGATGAGGAGAAACTGTAGTGGGAGAGGGCGTCCCGCTCTCCCTTGCTCCTTCTACTGCCACTCGTGGGTAGAGTCGAGGAGGACTTACAGATAGATATCTCAGTTGCACCCACCCCCCTGAGACGATCTTTGACCAATCTGTCATCTATTTGACTTGCCTGTTTGCCCTGGGACCCAAGTAGGCCTAGTTCTCCTCTACCAGCTGAGCGCTTGTAATTAAAAAGTAACTCTATCAAAGTAACCAAGAGGGCTTGCATGGCCAGAAGGAGGACCCCTTTAGCGGCATGGATGGGCACTCTTGATGAAGTAGACTTTTGTTCCCCCTATATATCCTGTGAGGCATATATGCTTTCTATGAAAGGAGAGAGAGAGAGAGCATCTGGAGGCTTTTGCTCTGGTAAGGGGCAAAAATGGAGACCTGAGGTTTTTGCCTTTTAACTGTTTTTTTTTTTTTTTTTTCTTTCCCTGAGGGCAGGCTGTGGAACCTGCTTTACCAGTTAATCTGATGCTTGACAAAGACAGTTAAACCTAAATTGGAGACTAGCACTTTCTGATGCCTGTAGGGATTTTTCCCAAACTCCCTGAAGAAAGAAGCTCACTGTTATTTACAGCAAAGGCTGGGAGGGGGACACTCATCCTGAACTGCCTGGGAAAGGGGAAGGAGAAGCTGAGGGTTGGGGAAAAAGAGAGTTTCCAGGCTCAACGCATGAGGGATTATTGATCATCCCTGCTGTCCAGGTTGATCCTGTCAAAGGCAGTACTGGAGCACTGGAAGCAAGAGGTGACCTCCACTCTCAGGCCACAGAAACCATGAAGGAAGCATGAGAGATCTGATTGTCTGTTTGACAGGGACATGGCTGGGGAGGTCCAAGACTTAGCAGCCTTTGGGGTCTCAGGGCGGATCAGAAAGTTGTGTCTCCAGCCTTTGGGTGACACCGGGGAGTGCCCTGGCCAGAACACATTTTGTGGCTTGAAGACAAACTTTCCTTTCCCCAGCTGTTTTCGGACCTCCCCTTAAACTGGTCAGATCTTGAAAGAGTCTTAGTGTTTAAGGAGAGGAAAAAAGAAAAAGCCTTGGTGCACTGAAGTCGAGTTCTGCCCACGTAACACTGGCAGTGCAGTACAAACCCCTGCCCGGCCTCTGAGTTTCCTCAGATTGCCTGCCATACAGCTGTAGTGGGCTTGGACCTTTTCCTCAGTTTCCCAAGGAAGAAACCCTCCTTAACAAGACAGAGCGAGAGGGAGAAAAGGTCGGCCTGAGAGTTCCACTGTAGCTAGGCCATGGTGGTGGGGGGGTCTCTCCTGGAAAATAGACTCCACCAGAGTGCCGTACACTCATGGTCACATTCCTAGGTAGTCGTTCCCAGTTTGGCACAACCTATACTGACCTCAGGTGATGGTTGGTCCCTTTGTGCATCGCCAAATATGATGCATGGATGACATGCACAGGAATTTCAGGTGCTCAGGGTTCTTGAGCCTGCTCTGAGAATGAAAGCACAGACAGACTCTAACCGCAGAGGTCGGAAAGATTTTATTTGTAGAGAATTTAGTTGGAGAAAAGAGAAGAGAAAGACTGCATATTGGAGAATGCGGGGGGACCTGGAAACCAGTGATCCCCTGGGCCAGGGTGGGAAGTGGGGTTTTATAGCCTATTTGCATTGCCTGATGGTAGGAGATGCCTTTCAGATGCAATCAGGCATTTCTTAGGGAGAAGAAGTGTCTCCTTGACCACTTATTGCCTTTTGGGAACTCCTGCAGTCAGTCCTTCAGTCTTTCATTAACAAATAACCCCAAATGTTAGTGACATAAAACTGGCTCAAATAGCCTTATTTCCTCCTCCAGGACCCAGTTGACAGATCATCGGAAGGAAAGAGAGCTTTCCTGGATCTCACATCTCACATCAGCTTAGAGTAAGTAATGCTTCTGGCCTAGAAATGTAAGCCACGACTGGGACAGTCACATGGCTCCACCTTGCCATGGAGCCAGCAAGCAGTATCTTATTTCGGCCTAGAAAGGTGAGAACCAGAAATATTTGGTGAGCATCACCAATAACTAGCATGCTGCTGCAACTTGCATGAGGCAGTACTGTGAGCCCTTAAAGTCAATTCAACATTGATCAAGAAGACTAGGTGCTCACTTGGTCTGATTTGTTGGTTTTAGTCTGTTCTAGACTCAGTCTCCCTAATTTTCTCTTCCCAATCTATGTTATTAAAGTCTACTATTCCTTCATCAGAATTTATTCCTTATGTTAATTATAATCATAAATTCATGTTCTCTTTTAAAATGCAAATAAACACAAAGCATACTGTAATTTTAGTGTGTTCATTTGATGATTTAGGTGAAGTGGTTGAGTGAGGGTTTTCCAGGACGAAAAATTATTCCTGAAAGGCTAGAGCCTCTTCCCAGGAAGGGGAGAAAGATATCTGAAGGTAAGTCATCTGCATTATTAAATTTCCCAAAGAAAGTTCTGACCGCCAGTATGGGGATTTATAGGACTGTGTACCATGCATGGCTCCACAATTGAAGTCACATGATCTGTTCTTGTCCATTTTAGGAAATAGGCCTCAGGGGTGCCATGTTTGGGATGCCAGCATGAAATGACAAGGCACACACTGAGCTATAGTTCCTTTGGTTCCTGGTATAAGAAGAATTTCTGTTCTGAGAGATGTACAGGAATTAAAATATCATTTGTCTTGAATATTTAAAATTACTTCTCATTATCTTTTAAAGCATCTTAGAAAATATATTCTCGGTTGTTTTCTAATTATGCAATAAAATCACTCCCAGTTCTGATATGTTGGTTAAAAGTCAAAACAGCTTGTATTTGAATACTGCTATACACATTCAACATGCAAAAGCTGTTTTCGTCATGATAATTAGACATTAAATTGTGATTTATATTGTTAAATACTGATTTAGAGTTAACTCAGCAACAGTCTAGAAGTTTAGAAGTACTTTCAGATATTATGTTACATTAAAGTTTGCTGATAAGGTATAACATTTTTCTTTTTTTCTCCTAAATTTAATGCATTATTTTAATTTGCATGTTAAAGAATTTTGAATAGGCAATATGGATATGTAACAGAAATAGCTAAAGTTACAAAAAGATTTTCTTTAGTGAAAAATAAGTATTTCTCCTATCCCTGTCCTCTAAATCCTTGGATTCCCTCCCTCCTCAGAGATAACCACTATCATCAGTGTATTATGTTTTCTTCCAAAGATAACATACATTCATTGCTATGAATTTTAAACTAGGTGCTGGGGGTGTGGCTCAAATGATAGCATACTTGCTTGGCAAGCACAAGGCCTTGAATTCAAACCCCAGAACTGCCAAAAACAAATAATCAAATGTGTGTGTATGTGTATAGGAGGGTTAGTCATTTACTCTTATGCTTAGTGTTTTTCATTTAACAATCTATTCTGGGCATTTTTTCATATTATCATACAGAGGTACTTCATTCACAAAACAACTTGGTATTTTATTGAATTGATCTATCATAATTTACATGATTCCCTATCAAAGAACTTTTATGTTGTTTCTTTTCTTTTCTTTTTTTGCTACAGAGGCAACCCTGGCAATGATATTCTTATATTTAAGACTTTCTATATATACCTGACTTTGTTGTTGGGCACAGTTCTAGAAGTGGAATCGCTAGACGAAAGGCAGGTTTTTCTTAATAGAAATGTCATTAACATGGGTTAAGTTTTAAAAACTGTGTGACAGAATGAAATTGACAGGTTTTTTTCACAAAGGTAATATATTTGTTCACTCAATTGTCCAACTCTAGGATAAAATAGTCAAATATCACATGATTTCAAACCTCAAGAGACTTAAATATTACAGACAAAATGCAGTCATTTAACATCATCTTCATAAGATTTATCAACCCTAAAACTGAATCTAAAAGATATTCAAATGTTCCTTTATACATATGTCTGGACTCTGAAAACTCCTTAATTTTCTATATAATATAATTATTATATTATTTTCTTTAAAAAATTAAATTCATTTTCAGGTAAAGCTCTGGTAAAAATATCACTAGTCATGATCTATCAAACCTGTCTTGGAGTTTCATTAACATTTAACAAAGTCCAAATAATGATGTGCTTTGTTAAAGAACTCACTGAAAAGCTAACTTGAACATCAGCCCTTACTTAAATGCTTACATCTAAGTAAGCTCACTGAAAACTTCTTTAAACTAGAAAATTCCTGCTTCAAACTTCAAGATAATCTGGGTCCTTTGGAAATTCTTCCATGACTAGGGAATTCTTACATGACTTCTTACAGAAGCTGTGAGTAGTTTTAGGGGACAATATCAGAAATCCATCTATGTAGACAAAGGGTGTGGTTTCCTAGAGCGGCACAGGAAGGGTTAATCTATCACTCCTTCCCGATTATTTCATATCACTTGTATAAGATTGCTAAATGTCAAAAAGTGTTTATTTTTCTTTTTTTGCTAACAGTATAAAACTGAACATACTGTGAGACATAAGGTAGCAGGTGTCTTTGCTCTAAACTATCAAGTCTGTGGGCATTCTGTTGTAACAGGTGCTCCAAAAAATTTGAACAGATTTTAACCAGAGCTGTATGGGCTTTTTAATTAGCCTGGTTATTCAGCATGTGTAAAAAACATTAGGTATATGCTTAAAACATCATAGGGTCTAAAAAGCAAATGTTTCACATAGTCACTCTGTCTTTCTGGCTCCTCTCTGCTTTCTGCGATTATATTTGACGTATGTGCTTCTTTTATTACAGAATTTCCCCAGCTGAGGCAGGAGCACAACAAAGAAAAACCATTGATGATAGTAATAAAGTAAGAATTCCAGAAAACTGCTCTGTGGTTGCACAGACCCTGCACACTTTAATTAAACTCAAGCTAGATATGAATTAGAAGAGACCCTAACCCTTCTTGGACTGCCTGTTTTAAAAAATGTCATATGTTATATAAATTGACTATTACCAGAAAAATTTTTTTTCAATCTCTACAATATGCTAGGATAAACTTTTATTTAGGAGTTATGTTTAGGAGTTTGGGAGATAAATAATGACAAAACACAAGTAAATGTAAAAACAATAAAATAAAAGAAGAAAGAATGAAAAAAAATGACAAAACAAGTTCAATCCTGTCTGTATTTTAATTACTCTTCTAGATTATTACATTAATATAGACATTAGCTTGAGTACCTTTTTGCTTTTTTTTTTTATGTGCTAATGTCATATTTAGACTTTGGGATCTGACTTTGCAGTGTTAACTCATTGATCCATAAACATTTACTGACTATTATGTTGAATTTGTATGTGTATGTGTGTGTGAATTGTGTAGATAGAGGAATAAAACTGAGTTCTTATCTTTAAGGTATTTAAAAATCTATGTAAATTATGAAGTGGAATATATTTGCCACTCTAAGGTATTATAGGCACGATGGGGTTTGGAAAGTTGAGGAGATTTGCATTTGGTGAAACTGAGGCAAGTTTTATTGAAGCAGGTAATGTTTGATCTTGATCTTGAAAGTGGAGTAGAATTTGTAGTTGATAATAGGAGTTGGCATATGGTACTACATTACAGGCACAAAAGAAAGTACGTTGAGGTTGTGGAGTCATTGATTATAATTGTATGTTAGTGGCAGCAGTGTTTCATTTTTTAGATACACAAATGTAAGATATAGATGTTTTAAATCTAGCAGATAAAAAAATACCAATTGCTATGGCTTAGGGAGCACAACGTTCAGTGCCAGGGTTTATCTCAGTTGATGCTTATGACAATCTATAGGAGGAATCATTAGGCCCGATTTCTACATGAGGATACTTCTGAGAGAAGTTAAATAGCTTACTCAAGGGCATATGTTAAGCAAGCTATAGATCAGGATTTTGACTCAAACTCATCTATTACCTAACTATGGATATTTTTTTTTCATAACACTGCACCATCCCCTTGGTTTTAAAGCTCGAAGGAATCTTGTGAGTCTTCCTATAGATGTAATTCACTCACTTTTATTGGGACAAAAAATGGTTCTTGAAGGAGGCAATTCTCTTTATGTATTAAGTACAGACACACATACAGTAGAGACACAGACATACCTTGTATATAGATATGCATAGCTATAAATGTGCATCAGCATTTTATGGTAGAGGGTGACTAGGGTAAAAGAGTTGAAAAAGGATTCTTCGTAGATAGTAATGTCAGAAACACTGTTCTAACTCAAGCTCCCTCATTTGTAGGGAATAAATATGGAAAGTCCAAGTGAACTTGACTGCCTCACTCCTACTGTGTTACATTTAAAAAAATCTATTGTTAGGGACAAAAAGGCACATGAATCAATTTTCACCTTGCCAAGCTTAACAATCTCATGATGTCTCCCCTTTTAATTTGATTTCTTTCTGGGTTTTTAGGTGGGCTTATGTTCTAGTTTGAGTGACATGCTCCCTATGGGCTCATGTGTTAATGCTTGATCTCCAGCTGGTGACACTATTTTGGGAGGTTCTTGAAACTTAAGGAGGTTGGGCCTAGATGGAGTAAGTAGGTCACTGGTGGTGTGTCCTTGGAGGCTGTATCTTGTTCCAGGCTCCAGGTCTCTGAGCTTCTTGTCCACCACAAGTTCCTTGCCATGATGCTCACCACGCACTCTGAAGCAACAGAGCCAGGACTATGGGCTGAAACCTCTGAAACCGTGAACTAAAATAACTTCCCTCTAAGTTGTTCTCTCACAGAGATGCAAAAGTAACTAATATAATTTATTTACGCAAACATTTCACCCTGAAGCTATAAATAACTAAGTTTCAGCCACTTGGAGGTCAGCAACAAGCTGTGCGCTGGCTTTGGGGTTAAGTTTTAACCCTGGAACATGTTACTCAAGCTGCTGTATGCTCCTGAGTCCATCTGGGGCTCCTAGAACAGAGCCTGACAGCACCTAATAATTAGGTGCTCAGAACTACGAATCAATATATCAAAGACTAAGAACTCTTTGTCTTTTAAAATATTTAAGTATTAGTTAAACTTATTTCACATGGAAACCAGTGACACTGACTCATTTGCTGGCTGTCAGATATCTGCTCTCATGCTAAATGGGGGGGCCTGAGGTCTGGAAGAAAAGTCAGGCCCTCAGCAGAGCTTTTATCTTGGGGCCAAATTCTGTACTGGAGATCAGATTCTGTTGCTGTTAGTGGGCTTAGAAGCGGTGCCCTTCATTTGCTCAGGGCCAGAGGAGGGGTTTATCATTAAGGAATAAGTATTAACATTATAAAAGCTATATATGACAAACCTACAGCCAGCATTATACTTAATGGAGAAAAACTAAAACCATTCCCTCTAAAATCAGGAACCAGACAAGGATGCCCACTATCTCCACTCCTATTCAACATAGTACTGGAATTCCTAGCCAGAGCAAGTAGGCAAGAAGAAGGAATAAAAGGAATTCAAATAGGTAAAGAAACTGTCAAAATATCCCTATTTGCAGATGATGTGATCCTATACCTTAAAGACCCAAAAAACTCTACTCAGAAGCTTCTAGACATCATCAATAGCTATAGCAAGGTAGCAGGATATAAAATCAACATAGAAAAATCATTAGCATTTCTATACACTAACAATGAGCAAACGGAAAAAGAATATATGAAAACAATTCCATTCACAATAGCCTCAAACAAAATCAAATACCTAGGTGTAAACCTAACAAAAGATGTGAAAGACCTCTATAAGGAAAACTATACACTTCTGAAGAAAGAGATTGAGGAAGACTACAGAAAGCGGAGAGATCTCCCATGCTCATGGATTGGTAGAATCAACATAGTAAAAATGTAGATACTCCCTAAAGTAATCTACATGTTTAATGCAATTCCCATCAAAATTCCAATGACATTCATTAAAGAGATTGAAAAATCTACCCTTAAATTTATATGGAAACACAAGAGGCCACGAATAGCCAAGGCAATACTCAGTCAAAAGAACAATGCAGGAGGTATCACAATACCTGACTTCAAACTATATTACAAAGCAATAACAATAAAAACAGCATGATACTGGCACAAAAACAGACATGAAGACCAGTGGAACAGAGTAGAGGACTCAGATATGAAGCCACACAACTATAAGCAACTTATCTTTGACAAAGGAGCTAAAAATATACGATGGAGAAATAGCAGCCTCTTCAACAAAAACTGCTGGGAAAACTGGTTAGCAGTCTGCAAAAAACTGAAACTAGATCCATGTAGATCACCCTATACCAAGATTAACTCAAAATGGATCAAGGATCTTAATATCAGACCCCCAAACTCTTAAGTTGATACAAGAAAGAGTAGGAAATACTCTGGAGTTAGTAGGTATAGGTAAGAACTTTCTCAATGAAACTCCAGCAGCACAGCAACTAAGAGATAGCATAGATAAATGGGACCTCATAAAACTAAAAAGCTTCTGTTCATCAAAAGAAATGGTCTCTAAACTGAAGAGATCACCCACAGAGTGGGAGAAAATATTTGCCAGCTACACCTCAGACAAAGGACTGATAATCAGAATATACAGGGAACTTAAAAAACTAAATTCTCCCAAAACTAATGAACCAATAAAGAAATGGGCAAGTGAACTAAACAGAACTTTCTCAAAAGAAGAAATTCAAATGGCCAAAAAACACATGAAAAAATGCTCACCATCTCTAGCAATAAAGGAAATGCAAATTAAAACCACACTAAGATTCCACCTCACCCCTGTTAGAATAGCCATCATCAGCAACGCCACCAACAACAGGTGTTGGCGAGGATGCGGGGAAAAAAGAACCCTCTTACACTGTTGGTGGGAATGTAGACTAGTACAACCACTCTGGAAAGAAATTTGGAGGCTACTTAAAAAGCTGGACATCGATCTACCATTTGATCCAGCAATACCACTCTTGGGGATATACCCAAAAGACTGTGACACAGGTTACTCCAGAGGCACCTGCACACCCATGTTTATTGCGGCACTATTCACAATAGCCAAGTTATGGAAACAGCCAAGATGCCCCAGCACTGACGAATGGATTAAGAAAATGTGGTATCTATACACAATGGAATTTTATGCAGCCATGAAGAAGAACGAAATGTTATCATTCGCTGGTAAATGGATGGAATTGGAGAACATCATTCTGAGTGAGGTTAGCCTGGCCCAAAAGACCAAAAATCGTATGTTCTCCCTCATATGTGGACATTAGATCAAGGGCAAACACAACAATGGGATTGGACTTTGAGCACATGATAAAAGCTTTAGCACATAAGGGAGGGGTGAGGATAGGTAAGACACCTAAAAAACTAGCTAGCATTTGTTGCCCTTAATGCAGAGAAACTAAAGCAGATACCTTAAAGCAACTGAGGCCAATAGGAAAAGAGGAACAGGTACTAGAGAAAAGGTTAGATCAAAAAGAATTAACCTAGAAGGTAACACCCACTCACAGGAAATCAATGTGAGTCAATGCCCTGTATAGCTATCCTTATCTCAACCAGCAAAAACCCTTGTTCCTTCCTATTATTGCTTATACTCTCTCTACAACAAAATTAGAAATAAGGGCAAAATAATTTCTGCTGGGTATTGGGGGGGAGAGGGAGGGGAAGGTGTGGGTGGTAAGGGAGGGGGTGGGGGCAGGGGGGAGAAATGAACCAAGCCTTGTATGCACATATGAATAATAAAAGAAAAATGAAAAAAAAAAAAGGAATAAGTATTACAAAGCCCTTAAACAGTTTTACTTACACTCTTCCTACATGTCAACACTTACTTCATTAAATTAATTTGTTGACGATATGAGATTTTAAAAAGTCTACTGACATAAATAATTCTCTTTCAGTTAAGCTTTTATTTTGTGTGTGTGTGTGTGTGTGTGATGTTGGGGCTGGAACTCAGGGCATTGCATATGCTGGGCATTGCATATGCTAGGCAAGCACTGAACTGCCCACCAACCCCTTAATTTTTGTATAAACAATACTTTCACCATTCTCCCCTCTATCAAACAAGACTACAATAAAATATTTTCTTTCTACAACCTGCCTCCCATACATTTCTTTTGACCAATGTTATTACTTTCTTGGGTATCCTTCTAAAGTTTCATTATTATTATAAAACAAAAAAGAAGATATGCTTTTCTTTCTCAAACTGTAACTAGATAGTGGCTTCTGATGTGCAATGGTCCATACATTTTTTCCAAATAATTTGGAGATCCTCCATATTGGTATATTGAGAGTTCCTATTTTTTTTTCCTTAACAGCTGGATAATCTTCCATTAAATGAGTGCTCTTTATTAAACTATATCCTTTTTGACTGCCTTTTAGTTTGTTTTGTGCTGTTGCAAGTAATTCTGCAATTAATAAACATGTGTTGCTAATATGTGAGTAAGAATATTTGTAGGATAAATCCCCAGACATGAAACTTGTTGGGGCCTAGAGTGTATGTACTTGTGATGTGGACAATGTTGTTAAATTGTCCTATCTAGGAAGTGTGCCCATTTGTACTTATAGCAGAAATGTTATGATATTCTTCATAACCTTATAAAGTGTGTATCAACAAAGTTTTGCTTTGTTCCAGTCTGAGAAGTGAAAATGATATATCAATGTAAGGTTTAATTTTCATAGCTCCCATTCTGAGTGAGGTCAAATACCTTTTCATGTATTTAAAACCAGTTTTTAAAAAATGTGTGAAGTGTTTGATCGTGTCTTTAGCAATACTGAGTTGATCCTTTTTTCTTACTCATTTCTAGGAGCTCTTTATATAGTATAGTCTCTGACATGATGGGCATTCTCCTTTGACACCAATGCTTTTAAATAGTGAAAAATTAAAACATAGCACCCTATTTTTATATTTTACTAGCACAATGAATTAACTTTTCTGAAAAAGAGTATTTAGCATACTTCATCACACACTAATTTCTTATGTTACAAACAAACATCAAATAGAGCATTTACAAAGCAACTAAACCTATGAGAAGAATCATAGCACCTCATTTAGTGTTATTATATTTGCTTTGCCTCAGATAAACAAGCCTGTTGAGTACCAGGTGCTTGTGCTGGAGTAGAGGAAGTTTTGCAATTTGCTTCTCTAATGTTCCCTGACAAACAAATGACAGAAAGTCAACCTTGGAAGCCTGCTCTTTTTTTTTTTTTTTTTGCTAGCCAGGTACTTTAACATATGAGCCATGCCTCTGGCCCAAGCCTGCCCCTTATAACTGTCTATTGAGCAGGAAACCCTAGAAGGTTAAGTTCAGAGCTTGGCCAAAGTTTCTAGTATTTTGGGTTTGAAAAATATTGTTTATTATGTCTAAAACTTCTTACCATAGTTATCAGAGTAGCAAGGATTTCCATTTTTGACTGACATTCAGTTTCCCTGGTTGACTTATCTATATAATACATAGAATTGTATAAAATTCCTGCTTTATAGGTCAAAAATGGTTGACTATCAGCAGTCTTTTAATGGTTAAACTTATATTAAACAGCCAGATGAAGTTATAGAGGATTCATCTCTTACACCAAGAAGCCCAGCTTTTCAGCTGATTGCAAATCTTAGTAGCCCCGCAGGTCTCTGTAGGAAATTACTGAGCATCTTAGAGTACTTTTGAGGCAAGCTAGGACCGCAGTATGCAGAAGCCACCACAAGAGGGGGCATTTCTCTTTGAAATGTGAGGATTTTAAATGGTTTTTAGAATAAGAACCAGTGCAGGCATTCTGGGGGTGTGCCACCAAGTCAGCAATAAACATTGCATGTGGAAGGAGAACAGAGGGACAATGACTGTGTGCCCATTGCCTATCTCAGAGGAAACACTGCAGTTTGCTCTCTGGCAACCCAGAGTCAGTCATGCTGAAAACAGGCAAGTCAAAATGAAGGGAGATCACAACAGCAAGTCCATCTTGGTGGCCTAATTGTGGATTTGGTAGCCAGAATCAAAAAGTCAAAGATGGCAAGCAGAGCAGGTTAAAGATGTATCTCTTCCACATTTGAAAACATCATCTCCTTGGAAAAAAAAACTTAGGATGACCTAAGAAATTTGCATTTGCCTGTTGAACATCATTACTGTCTGGAATCTGACTGCCTTGCTGGACTAGCAATGGACCCCTCTGGCAGGATGTTGCATAGGCTATTATATTGGGCAGGCAATGCAAACCATTTGCTTTGTATTGGCACAGTTGCTAGTACCTTTAACTCAAAAGATGTGCAGCTCTTAATGAGCAGGAGGCCTGTCTTTTGTTCAATTCTGGAGGTTTGTTCTAAAGGAGAGACTAGGCTGCTCTCTCTAATGTGGGTAATGCCACAATGCAAATTGGTGCAGGACAAGGGGAGTCCAGACTTCTGGGACTGGCTTTTACAATCGATCTACAATTGACAAGGAAACATTGCAAGAACCAAGCTCTCTGAACGAGAGCCCTAGAAAATTTATTCGAGAGGTGATCTTCTTAGAATATTAAGAAACAGGGAAAAGAGAGAAAATTAATGAAACAAAATTTGACACGATTGTTTGACATTTAGCAGTCCTGGTCCATGTTCAACCTTGAGGTCAGTTTGAACTTGGAGGTTCTTGGGTTCGGTTACCAAATGGTTATAATTCAACAGAAACAATAAATAGGTAATCGTTTTTCTTCTGTGTGCCTCTTCTCCCCAGTCTCCACAACTATCCACACTAACTGGGGGCTTCTTTTAATGGTGGTTTGTTGGGATTTTCTCTCTTCCACCTCCAAAATAAGCTGTCATGTTTTCATTTGTCATTCTAAGAATGAAACGTGTTTTGTTTTTTAAAAAAATGTGCACTTCAGCTTATTTTTGTGGACAGGCATGAAAATGGCTGTTGTATCCACTGCAGCCAGTGCAGGCTGCCCTGTCTCATGCTAAAAGAAGCAATTTACCAGCAACAGTAACACTGCTGCCAGCATTGGCTCCTCAGTGCATTCTCAGTGAATTGCCACGTCTATCATATTTGAGAAGAAAATGGCAAAACCAAAAACAAAACCCCCACAAAAAACAGAAGAACAGCCAAGAAATGCAAGAAGGGGGATTTGGGCCAACCTTTGATAAAGACAGAGATAAATGGCTGACTAGATTGCTCAATCACTTATTAAAAAAAAAAAAAAATTCAGGTGAGCCGTGAACAAAGAACTGTCATTTGCCCTTGGAGCTGTTTTGAGTTCTTATAGCCCAGAGATGAGTAATATTCAAAGAATGGGTCTGTATATTTTATGTGTATGTTCTACAAAACTATATAATAAATGTTTTGTTTTTCTTTTTGTAGTAAGCACTCAGTAAATGTGTTATTAAGCCAATGAAATAAAAGGACTCATTCCTAGGGTACTCTACTGCACATAGTGTGTGATGGTCACTTCTTATGATAACTACAGTAAGTAGGGACTGAGAGGTAGATAGGAAGCCATGACTTATTAGAGAAAAGTGGGTGTGAGGCAGTTGATGGGTTTCTACCTCCAGGTCCTAGAAATATGAGCCATGGCTTCCTCCTCCCTACAAGTCTATTGTCATGCCAAGACTGAAACAAGGGAAAGAGATACCTGTTAGAAGCAAAAAAGAGAATTTATAAGGACACAGAGATCGTGGGGTGACAGAGAGACACCCTTAGAACAATCTGGAGGCTACTTTTAAATTTTCCTAGGAGACTACTCTTACCACATTTCTTCATGCTATTCTATTAGCAAAGAGGAAGAACCAACCAGCCCTTCTGTGACAAAGAGCCACATGGGGCCAAAGTTAGAGTTCAGAGGCTCCAGTCAAGGTGTGTGTTCTGAATTGTAATTCAGGCTTTGCTTGCCGCCAGCACTAGCAAGACCTGGTTGTAAGCATTTACAACTGAAAGGGAAATACTACATCTACTCTGCTGGTCTTAGGGTTTTTTTATTGTTGTTTCTTTTCTTTATCTTGCTCCAACATTTCAAAATGACCTTTTATTCCACTTCCCTTGAAATGGAAAGAAGTTTTAGTTTAGGGTATTTCATAGGAATGTGGGCTTTCTTAGAACACAAGAATTTTGGAAATTCTAAAGTCCTCTTGGTGAGGTTAGCAAGTTATCTGTGATAGTATGAGCATTTTCCAAAAGGACTTGGAAGAAAGGGGACATGGGTGAGGTTTGTTTCATCATACAACTCATTGGATCAGTGTAAGACTGAGATTCTTACCAATTTATCTAGACAGAAAGTGAGCAGTTAGAAGGAAGGCCTACAGTAGTGTTTCGTTCATTCATTTTGTGGGGGAGATGGTGCCCCTCTTGGATGCTTTTGAAGAACACTGAAGCACTAGGTAAAAATGGAATACAGTTCTCAGATGACGTGAATGTGTCTTTTTATCTCTATGTGAAATCCAAGTCTTAAAAGTAAATTGTGTTCTGCCGTGGAGCTCTCCTTCATGGAACTCTTATGTAAATGTTAGGCTTCATGATCAAGGATCAGGACCAGATGGATTTCTCCTCCTGGATCCATACCACTGATGCTGTGTCTTCTGTTTAGGGTGCATCCTAAAAATCAGGACATATTGCTATTATAGCATCACAGCCATGGATATGTGTTTTTGGTTGAATTAGAGAGGCCTCTGCATCTTTTCCAAACATTCCCCATATTTGTCCTGACAATTGCTTTACATTAGTAAGTAAGCGTTTAACAGCCTTTGACCATCTATTTTCTATGTGCTTTTGGGTTTCTAGCTTGATGTCTGCCTCAGGAATTGGAGAGCCTGGGGACAATTTGAATACTCATACGTTGTGTAAGGATGGTGAGGGTGTGCATCTATGAAGATATAGTTTCTTTGGAGACTTCAATGAGGATAGAAGTTTGTTCCTCCTAAGCAGAATGAGAGATTCACAGTGGCATGAGGGGACTTTCCAATTTCATGGGAACTATACCTGGACTTTAAATACTACACGTTTCTGCTGAGATCTAGAGAGTTCCAAGAGGAATTTGAGTGAATGAAGGAATGTTGAATCTCTGAGGTTAGAAGTCTAGAGCTACAAGCTTTCAGGTCAACCCTTCTAATAAAAACCTAAGGCAAGAGCTGTGCTGTCACTACTTGGAACTCTCCCTGCTTGGAGTGTCTGCCCATTCTTTCCCCCACATCCTACCTGGCTTCACTGACTCTAGGACAAGTCCTTGTTCCAAGCTATGCCTAACCTTCTTTGACCTATGCCATGCCTCTGTGCAATCCCTTGCCAGCTTTGCTTTCTATGTGTCTCCATTGCCTGCCTCAGAAAAGACTAGCAGCTTACCTCCCACAAATACACTTCTATTTCTTTTGCTATGGTACAAAACATACATTCTCCAATGAAAAGTGTAAAGATGATATTTGAAAATAAAAACCTAAAGTGTGATGGACTAGGAAGTTGTCCTTGTTCTAGATGCGAACAAGCTTAGCATCAGATGAGAACTCAGGCACTCATGGATATCCTCTACAGGCTACCTTGTGATGTTTAGTTCTGTGACATTCTGTGAATACATATTATTGTTGCCATCTTACTGTTAAGGAAACTGAGGCTTAACAAGGGAGTGTAATTCATCCAGCTCACATAATCAGTAAGAAGCCTGGTTTGAGAAAACTCCACCAAAAAACTCCTAGATACCATAAACAGCTTCAGCAAAGTAGCAAAATCAATTTACAAAAATCAGTAGCCTTTCTATATATCAACAATGAACAGACTGAGAAAAATACAGGAAAACAATTCCATGTATAATCATGTAGCTTCAAAAAATACCTAGGAATAAACAACACAGGAAGTGAAAGACTTCTACAATAAAAACTACAAGCCATTGAGAAAGAAATCAAAGAAGACTATAGAAGATGGAAAGGTCTCCCATTTTCATAGATTGATAGAATCAATATTGTGAAAATGGCTATATTACCAAAAGTAATCTACATGTTCACTGCAATCCTCATCAAAATTCCAATGACATTCATCACAGAGATTGAAAATCAACCCTAAAGGTCATTTGGAAGTACAAAAGATGGCAAATAGCCAAGGCAATAGAGAACAAAAAGAGCAACACTGGAGGTAACACAACACCTGACTTCAAACTATTCTACAGAGCCATAGCAATAAAACATGGCACTGGCACAAAAACAGACATGAAGACCAGTGGAACAGAATAGAAGACCCAGATATGAATCTATGCAGCTATGCTCACCTGATTTTTGACAAAGGTACCCAAAACATATGATGGAGAAAAGACAGCCTCTTCAACAAATATTGCTGGGAAAACTGGATATCTGCATGCAAAAAACTGAAACTAGATCCATGTTTATCACCCTGTACAAGTATCAACTCAAAGTAGATTAAGGACCTTAATATAAGACCTAAAACTTTGAAGCTAGTGCAGGAAAGAGCAGGGAATACAGTGGAATTAATGGGCATAGGCAATGACTTCCTCAGTAGAACTCAAATGGCTTAGCAACTAAGAGAAAGGATGGACAAATGGGACTACATGAAACTAAAAATTTCTACACAACAAAAGAAATGGTCACCAGATTGAAGAGGCTGCCTGCAGAATGGGAGAAAATTTTTGCCAGCTATATAGCCGACAAGGGATTAATAAACAGAATACATAGGGAGTTCAAAGAACTAAACTCCCCCAAAATCAATGACCCAATGAAGAATGGGCAAATGAACTGAGCAGAGCTTTTTCAAAGAAAGAAGTCCAAATGGGTAAAAAAAAAACACATGAAAAACTGCTCACCATCCTTGGCTATAAAGGAAATGCAAATCAAAACCACTTTTAAGATTCCACCGCACTCCTGTTAGAATGACTACCATCAAGAACACAAAGGACACCAGGTGTTGGTGAAGATGAGGGGAAAAAGGAATCCTCATTCACTGCTGGTGGGAATGCAAGCTGGTGCAACCACTGTGGAAAACAGTATAGAGGCTGCTCAAAAAACTAAAAATAAAACTGCCACATGATCCAGCAATACCACTCCTAGGGATATACCCAAAAGAATGTAAGTCAAGATACAATAAAGACACTTGTACACCAGTGTATATTACAGCACTATTAATAATAGCCTAACTATGGAAACTACCCAGATGCCCTACAACTGATGAATGGATGAAAAAAATGGAGTTTTATTCAGCCATAAGGAAGAATGAAGCCACATGATTTGAAGGTAAATGGATGCAATTGGAGGGCATAGCATGTTAAGTGAAGTAGTAAGCCAGGCTCAGAAAGGCAAAGGCTGCATGTTTTCTCTCATGTGAAGAAGATAGACACACACAGATATAAGCAATATTAGGAGAAACTAAGGGGAGGTCACTAATGGGAGAGGAAGGGTAAAAGAAGGAAGTTAAGAAGATGACTATAGGTGATGTAGTTTCTATACAAGAAAGAATATAGAATTTTTAAACCTGTTGAAATAACCATACAAGAGGAAATAAGGTAGAAAAGAAGAAAAATAGAGGGCATGACCCAATTCAAATTATAATACATGGAAATACATACATGGAAAAGTCACAAGGAAATTCCCTTAGGGCTATCTTAAACAAACACAAATACCTTTTTTCAAACATGGAGAACAGAACAAAAAAACCCCCAAAAATGGAGAATAGGAAGGTAAAAATAGGTCCTGTCTGGGGGATGATAAATGTAGTGGAAATATTATGTACTTGTTATGAAAATTGAAAAATGAGACCTGTAGAAACTATTCCTGGAATGGGGGGAGGCAGAATAAAGGAGAATGATTGGGGGGGGGGGTGAATTCAACAATGAAGTATTGTAAGAACTTTTGTAAGTGTTACAATGTACCCCCAGTACAACAATAATATAATAGAAAGAAAAAGGAAAAAAAAGAAGGCTGGTTTGAATCCAGTTCTGCTGGACTCATATGAGCATTAGGTTTCATGCTCAAGTACCCGGCACCAGGAACCACAATGATGCTATAGGAGAGGAGGAGAAATTCCTGCAGTGGATGGTGATTAGGTATGACTAGTTGCATCATAAAGATTTTTCCATGTATGTAAAACAATTTTTGCATTTTTTTTTTGACAATGTTCAAGAATGTTTTTTCTTGCTTATTTCCCATTCCTTTTTGGTTTTATCTTTCTTACAATATTGGGGATTGAACTCAGGGCCTCCCTCTTGCTAGGCAAGTGCTCTACCACTTTAGCCACACCCTCAGTCCTTTTTAGTTTTTTTTCTTAGATAGGGTCTTTTTGGTTAGCATATAATAGTTGTATAGGGGGAATACATTGTGATATTTACATATGTGCTTACAATACATCTTAATTAGATTCACCCACCCATTGGTCTTCCTCATTCTCTCTCCCCCACTTCTTAGAACAATTTCAGCTCTTTTCATTCTTCTATTTTCATACATGAATACAGAATTACATCCACCATATTCACTCCCCTTCACCCTTTCTTATGCCCTCCTCCCTCCCATTGGTACCCCACTCCTGGAAAGGAACTGTTTTGCCTTCCTGTTCTTCACTTTTTTAAAGTGTATAGTCCAAGCGAGTTTCACCTGGTATTTCACACATGTGTATATGGTGCTTTAACCAGATTAACCCCTCCATTCCTTACTTTTCCTTTATTGCCCTGCTCCCCTATTATTCAACAGTGCATTGTGTTATATTATCTTCATACATAGATGGAATGTTTCAATATTTTTCACTTTCTAACATTCTCAGATAGGGTCTTGCACAACTTTGTCCAGGCCCACCTTGGACTGTGATTCTACAAACTCTACCTCCCAAGTAGCAGGGATTACAGATATGTACCACCACGCATGGTCATCCCATTCTTTTATTTGGATTGCTTTGTCCTTTATTTCCCCCAAACTATCACCTAAACTAAGCTTTTCAAATGTGATAATACCTTTTCATAAGGTCTCAGGAATGTTTTGCATTGCTGGGCTATTTTGTTCTAGAAACAGAGATAGCATAACTAATCTTGGATTCAAGAAGAGGCTTTGAAATATTGGGAAGATAAAATAGAATTGCACCACAAATTCCTGCCCTCTCCTCCACTTCAATAGCAACCTCCTTTGCTGGTCCCCTTGCTGGCAGGACTGATGCTGGCCCCCCCTTCCACCTTGGACCCTAACCACATTAAGCCCATCAATGATCAATCCATTTGTTCTCCTCCTTCCACAAAAGGAAATATATTATTCACGGGTAACATTTCTCTCCTCTACCTTTGTGTTTCATCTATACTGTAGACACTGTGCTACTGGCTATTTTGGTGACTCACACGTGAAATTACTCCATTGTTATCAGACATTAACAGGGCTCAGGAACACATCTGTATAGCAGCTCTCCATTCTGCTTAGAACACCAACTGTTCTTAAGTGGCTCTCAACTGACCTACTTCAGTAAAAAGCTGGCAGAACCTCTGTTCTATTCGCTGGGGGAAGCGACTTCCCTCTTGTTAAATGTCCTACTGAGCACCGAAACCTTCTCTGAGGCCTAGTGATAGGCCTCATCTTTTCTCCATGCTGTCTTTGATCATCAGCACCAACAAAGTGGAGCTATATTCTAAGAGCTACAGCCATATCTTTAATGGGTTGGGTCTCTTCTATAGTACTTCAAGACTAAGATCCATGGGAGATGGAACTTAGGGTCTATTTCTGTACCAATCAAATCCTGTTTAAAATGGTGCCTCCATCTTCTGGGGAGCAACATGTAGCTTTTTAAATTTAAGTAAGTATAAATTAAAATCTCTATTACGTCAACCACAGTTGCAGTACTCAACACCCATCGTGGAGTAACTACTGTATTAAACAGCAGAGTGATATTTTCATCATCTTAGAAAATCTGGCAAATTAGTACTTGTATAATTAGAATACAAGATGACTTTTTTTTTTTGAGTACCTGTTACATTCCAGACTCTGTTCTCAGCACTTTATGTGTATAAATTTTCTTACTCTTTATAACAAAGCTATGAAATATGGGTTAGATAGTGTTGACCTGAGGATGCTCCTGTAGGGAAGTCCTCATGTAACAAACTGTAACATAATACAGTATATAAAATAACTGAGAGTCTAACATTGCATACTTTTGTAACAAAGAGCTAAGTTTCAGCCAATCACAGAAGCCAAGTCTTAGTCAATCTCAGGTGGCCAAGTGATCAGACCACATTTAAATGAGGCAAAGGTACAGCTGTAACCAATCAAGTTGTTCTGTTCCCTCACGTCTGTTTCCTGTCCATAAATGCTGCCTGTTCCCTTTGTGGAGTGGAGTTCTCTGAATCTCTTTGTGTTCTGAGGGCTGCCTGAATGGTGAATTGTTCTTTGCTCAATTAGACTCTGTGAAATTTATTTTGTCTAAAGGTTTTGTTTTAATAGTACTATTATCTGTATGAGTTTAGATGAGCAGACAGGCACAGAGAGCCTAGTTACAATACAAATACACTCACATTAGATCCTAACTATGTGGAATAGAAAGACAAACACTGGCAGTCTATCTCCACAGTCCAAACTCTGCGCCTCTTGTTTCTTACATTCGATGCATTAGGAAGAGATTGAGCTCTGAATCACCTTTGATGTAAACAAATGTTTTCATTTAAAAAGAATGAAGGACTATTAATCTGGTAATCGTCACTCCTCTGCCCTTCCCAGCCTGTACGCTGTTTTAGCAGATGGCTACCCTTCCATTTTCTAAGAAATGAGACAGAACAACTGGTTCCGTCAGCCTCTCTCTTTGCTACCTGAATATGGCCATGTTTCTTCATCAATTTTTGTCTCTTTTACCCCTGTCTCCAGCTGGGGAAGGCTAATTCCTTACTGACCTGTCTGATCTTGTCCTCTTCCCACCCCACCCAACGTGCTATTATTTACTCTTTTTCGCTTTAACTTCAAGTTTTCCCTCCTGTAAGATTCTTTGTCCTTGCAGAAAGCAATGCAGTGTCTCTCTCCCAATTTCTATGTTTAAATATTCAGGCTAACCTTGAGTCTTTTAGGATGTGAAAGGCATCTAATCTGAGGGGTCCTTTAGCACTCTATCACATAGCCTTGGCCCAGACCAGTCTAACATCCCTCTGCAATACTCCCACCCACTGCCTTCTGCTCACCTCCACACAGTTAACACCACTCTGTTGACAGAAGTATTTGCATTTCAATTTTATCCACTAAATTGTTTGTTTACTGCTTGAGAGTAAGGATCAAGTTCTAATTATTTTTGGATCTCACCAACTAGTACAAGGGCACTGAATAAATGTTGATTGGAAAATAGCCATTTATTATAAAAAGAAAACACAACAAACACTTAAACATGTCAGCTTTCTTTGGACTCTATTTCCTCCTCTGATATTGGCTTCTGATATTTTATCTTCAAAATTCTTGAAAAACTGATCTGTATGGTTCTTAATCATCTCCAATTAATCTTTGTCTTCTTTTAATTTGGCCTCTTTCTCCATAGAAAAAATGATTTACTAAACACAAATGCAAGTCTATGTCTCAATGCTATATTTTTGAAGTTTAAAGTTTTTGTTATTTGATCATTCCTTGAAACTCTCTTCTCCCTTAAATTTTGTTCACCTCAGCATTTGGATTCCCATTGCTCCTTGGTCTTCTTGACTAGCTTCTGACCTTCCACCACTTATTAATTATGGACATTCCTTAAGTGTTAGGACATTTTCTCCTTCTCTTTGTGATGTTATAAATTTCTATGACTCCAATTATTTTCTCCATGGGAACGATTCTTCCATTTATATTCCAATCATGTTCTTTCTTTCTTAGCATCTCTACGTCCTGCTGGTTCTTGAAACTTAACACTTGTAAACTAAATTAATCATTTGTGCTGTTAAACTTGTTCCTCTTCTTGAGTTTCCAACTTCGTTCAATGGCATTGCTATTCTGTATTGCCATATTTCAATCTCACTCATCTCTGATGTCTTCATAGCTCCATCAGACATACCCAGGAGGTTGTTGTATCCTGCTGGGATTTCCTTTGAAATTGTTCTCATGTCTCCTTTCACATGGTTGCTTTCATAATCAAGACCCTTATTTGCTCTTGTTTGGACTATCAAAATAATCTTTGAGCAATTTATCTTCCCCTGCCTTCTTGTGCACCTTTCACACCACTGCCAGAGAAATCTTCTCAAACAACTCTGATTATACATGATTATGCATTTTCCTCTTTCAAATTTCTTTAATAAAAATTCCATACCTACTTAATGAAATGCATAGCATTTACTTAACAGTCAAGGACCACATATAACCACCTTTCTTTTTCATTTTTATCTTCCATTGTTCTCCTGCATATAACTATAAAACTTGAATGTTCTATTGCTTCCCAAAATACTTTATAGGCTTTTACATCCACATATATATTCTCTTTTTTGCTTAAGTTGTCCTAGCCCATCTCTCCCATTGTCTTTACCTTCATTTCTGTTTACTAAGTGCCTCCTTTTTTCCAATACCCTGTTCAAATGCCATCTGCTTCATAAAGCCTTTCCTGATGACCTCACCCAGGAATGATTACTCCTCCTCTGAAGTCCCACAGCATTCTGTCTAACCTTATGAGATACCCGGCTTGTGCTGTCACCTGATTTTATGCTTCTATGAGATGGTAGTTCCCTGACTATGAGTGCATGCCTAATTCATCTTCAAGTTCCTCATAATTTTGTTGGGTCCATATTTGCTGAATAAGGGAAGCCCCTAGCTTTTACACTTTTTTTGTCTAATGTATTGCACTAGCATCTCTGTTGTGAACATTTCAGCAGGATTAAATAAAGAAACTCAAAATCTGTCACTTAAGTAATGGTTGGAAGCTCTGTGGTATGTCTGTCATTTGATCTTTCTTAAATTCATCTTGGATAGTAAAAGAGTATAGGTAATAAATCAAAGTTTGAAGAAGAGTTAGATCACAATCTTGACTTCATCATTAGGCTTCTATACCATGCACACATCCTTTCCATTTTGGAGCTGGGAATAGCATTCATCTTTCTTCAAAGGGAATTGGTATCACAGTGCTGCTTCAGAGAAGCCATGGTAACAACTACAAATTGTCTTGACACTTTAAAGTGCTAAGACCATGTGGTCATCACTTTAGCTCACTGTGCTCTCTTCCCTCTGGATTCTCATGACTACTTCCCTATCCCTCTAACTTATACCTACTGTAATGGAGTGAATGATAGCCCTGAAAACGAGTTTCCACATCCTGATCTCTCAAACCTGTGGCTATTAACCTCTATGGTAAAAGAAGGAATGTTCCCTCACCCGGCAAAAGTTGTGATTGGGGGAGACGATGCACTTATCCTAGGTTAACTGCCATCACGTGTGTCCTTATAAGACAGACAGACAAGGCAATGTGAAGATAGAAGCGAAAACCAGAATGAGATACCTACAAATCAAGGAATACCAGCACTGTCAGCAGTCATCAGAAGCTAGAGAAGCTAGGTAATAATTCTCCCCTAGCGCCTCTAAAGGGACATGGTCCTGACAGCACCTTGATTTTGGACATTTGACCTTCAGAACCGTGAAAGAAAGTGTTTCTGTTTTAAACCTTCACATCTGTGGTAATTTTGCACGGCAGCTCTCGGAAATGAACTTTCCTATCTCACCCTAAGATACATCTTATAATGTTTTTTAATATTTGTATCCATGCCTTAATTCTCTTCCAAGTCACTTGAAGAGTGAGCAGTACTGTGTTTGAACTTTTTTTTGTTGTTGTTTCAATAGTTGTTTATTGACACTTGACTGTGTGCTAGGTACTCTTTTTAGGTCCCAAGGTTATAAAAACAGTTAAGATTTCATTCTTGCCCTCAGCAAAGTCATGGTCTTTAAAGGAGAAAGGAAGTCTAAGAGAAGGGTAGGAAAAGGAGGCTTCCTAGAGGCAATGACATTAAACTGAGTTCCAAAGTTTGAACTGGTGTTAACTAAATAGGAGATGAAAGAATTTTAGACAAAAAAAAAAAAAAAAAAAAAGACAGTGTGGATCAAGTCACAGAGGCCAGCCCTTGTGATGAACTTTGTGTGTAGGGAGCAGGAGTTGCTTGATCCCTGGTGGTGGTGATAATGATGGAGTCGTAGCTGGAAACTGAGGGAAGGATCAGGTCAAAGAGGGCTTCAAATATTAAGGTGAAGAGAGGAATCTTCACTTTTAAGCTCTAAGTTAAACCACACATTGTGATTCTAATACATAGTAGGTACTCACTGGATGTTCCCTGATTGACGCTATGTGAAAATGGACTTAATTGATAATAAAATCTAATAGCATTGTTGCTTAAAATTTTTGTTTTCTGATTGAACAGATGTTTACATCTGTTGGTTATTATCCGTGTGAGTATGATGAGGTTGGTATAAATAAAATTTTCAGATACATGGTTTTAAGTAGAGAACAGTATCAAGAATATATCACAAAAAGATTGTTCAGTGTCATGTGTACAAGTTAGAGACTCTGGGAGAACTGAGCAGCCTTGGAGTGGCATCTCTGTGAGGTGCTTCTCCAACACGTCTTACCAACTGAAGAAACTCCAGAGCAAGAAGGAGAAGTGGAACCTCACACTGTGGCAGTGAAACCTAAAGCAATAGGGTGAGCTACAGACATGAGCCTAGTAGATGAGCCTAGTAGGAGATGTGTCTGAGGAAACAGTCAGTAGTAGAAAAGTTCTTAAAAATCCATCACACATTTTATGAATATGGGCTTATTAAAAGTCCCAAATAGAGATACGTCAATAGAGGCAGTGGAAAATGTAAAAATTTTAAAAAATTCACAACCCAGAAACCCACCATGTGAACCAAAGATAAGCAGCAAAACAGTGTCCTAGTTCAGAACTGAAGAAGGAGGAGAGGGAGGCGGAGGTGGAATGTGAGGAGGCAGGAAAAATGGTGAATGATACTGGGCCTCATACAAAGAAAAAAAAAAAAAAACAGCAAAAACCAAAAACAGAAGAATCTGAAGAAGCCACTGGGGCTCATGAAGAATCAGAAAACACAGAGGAGTGTCAGATAATAAAGAAGATGACAGCAAAGTGCCCAGACTGACCTCAGACTGACAGGAGTTTTGAGGGTACTTCATTTGCTTCTCTAACACATCCAATCAATAAAACACTCTGAAGGCAACAAAAGAAATGGGCTTTATGAACTATGGAAGTTCAATATAAAAGTGTCAGACCATTTCTGGAAGGCAGGGATCTATTAGTAACTGCAAAATCTGGCAGTGCCCAAACCCTGGCACTTCTCATCCATGCAGTTGAACTCACTGTTAAGTTAAAGTTTATGCTCAGGAATGGAACAAGAGTCCTTGTTTGCTCACCTTCTAGAGAACTGGCTATGCATACATTGAATGTTCCTGAGAATCCCATCCAATGACTCCCTGTCCGATTATTGCTTAGGTTGGTCTTAACTTGTAGGTTGGTTTGAAGAGTAGTTAAAGCAAATTATTAAACTTCTGCCAACACACAGACAGACCATTCTCTTTTCTGCCACACAACTTGAAAAGGTGAAGACCAGGCAAAGACTTCTCTGAAAAAATGAAAAAAAAAGGAGCCATTGTACATTGGTATTGATGATGGTAAATGTAATTTGACAGTGAATGACCTTAAGCAGGGATCTGCTGTTTGTCTCTTTGCAAACAGATACCTTCTGCACTTTGCATTCCTTGAAAAGGGCCAAAAGAAGAAACGGGTGGTGTTTTCATCCTATAAGGTCATGAAATAGCACTGCTAGTTGCTACACTGTATTGATATTTGTCTATTTGGGCTACACATGGAAAGTAGGAGCAAAATATGCATACAACCACTTTTTTCCAGTTCAGCAATGCAGACTCAGGAGTATTATTGTGACTAGACATGGCAGGGCCAGGGCTGGATATTCTGAAGATGACTGGATTGTTTAGTATGACCCTCCAGGTGACCCTAAGGGATATATGTTCATCCTGTGAGTAGAACAGCCAGAGGCCTAAATGGAGGAGGACATGTCTTGCTCATTTTTCATCCAGAAAAATTGGTTTTCTCTTATTACTTGGAGCAATCCAAGGTTTCATTAAGTGAATTTGACAGTTCCTGGTGTAAAATTTCTGACATTCATTATTGGCTTGAAAAACTGATAGAAAAGAATGACTTTTTTCATAAGTCAGCCCAGGAGACATGAGCCATACCTGCCAGCAATCGTTCTTTTTCTCCGAAACAAATCTTTAATGTTAACTTAAATTTGCCTAAACTTGCTGTGTTACTTAACTTCAAGATGCCTTTTTTTGTTGGTCTAAACATGAACAGCATTGGAGGCAAGCATAAAAAGAGAGAAAAAGGCAGTGGATTTGGCTACCAGAAAACCAAGAAAGTGGAATCCAAAATCTTTAAAACATTAGCAAAAAATCACCCAATAGCAGCAGTTCTCTCACTGAAGACACACTCTGCTTTCCCTCTTGAATAACTTTGTCCTGAAATGGACTTTTCCCCTTGTTATAACAAAACAATTTTTGTAGATGCTTGAATTTAGATTGATTTAATAAAATTATAAGTTGACTTGGGTTTGCAAGCATTGAGCACTGTTATTCCAGTAAGTCTCTCTTTTTTTCCTTTATTTTATTTTATTTATTTTATTGTTGTGCTGGGTAGGGGTACATTGTGGCATTTATAGAGGTTTTTACAATAGATCATACTTGAATTCACCCCCTCCAACATTCTCCTTTATCCCTTCCTCCCTCCATTTGAGAAATAGTTTCAACAGGTATCTTTTTTCTGTTTACATCCATGTGTACATAGTATTTGCACTATATTGCACCCTCTTACACACTTTCCCCACTTCCTCCCCCCTCCACTGGTATCAAGCTCCCCCCGCCCAGGCAGGGCCTGTTCCTCCCTCCTGTTCTCTGATTTCAGCAAGTCTCTTTTTAATTTGGGGGGAACTTAAAACAGACTTCAGTTTCTCTTGGTTGTCCAAAGGTAAAGCAAGAAATCTTTCTGTCTTTGTTTTGATGATAAGATATTTTAATTTTAAATATCCTTTACCAATTTATGTGATTATTACTTTTTGTTTTGTTTTTTTATTTTTTTTTTTTTGTGACAGGGTCTTGCTATGTAGCCAAAGCTGGCCTTGAACTTGCAATCTTCCTGTGTCAGCCTCCCAAGTGCTAGAGCTACAGGTGTGTGCTAATATGCCTGGCTGTGTCATTGTTTTAACAAACATAAATACTTTTATACCTTTAAAAATAGAAATATCTTAGTATCAAGATGAAACTCCAAGTTTTCTGTATTGTGAAAAGTGAGACCTTATTTTTGAGAGGAGAGCAAATATCATTGTTTATCTGGCCTATCCACTGCAATAAAGTTGGAGATATTATTTAGGCAATGAGAGATAGACTGCTGTCACTAAGTGTGTGAGTCAGACTTTTTGCCACTGTGACAAAATACCTGACTAAACAACTTAAAGGAGGAGAGACTTATTTTGGTTTCAGACATGTCAGCCCATAGTGCTTAGCTCCCTTGATTATAGGCCTGTGGTGAAGCAGAACATCATGATGGTGGGAGCATGTGTTGGAGGTTGCTTACCTCATGGAGGACAAGAAGTAGAGAGAATGAAAGGGCCAGGAACCAGGCAGAACCTTCAAAAGCATGCCCCAAGAAATCTCTTTTCTCCAGCTTGACCCCACCTCCTACAATTTCCATCACCTTCCAAAATAGCAACACCAACTAGGGACCATGTGGGGGACATTTCATATTCAAACCATAACATTCCTCCCCTGATCTCCACTAGCTCCTGGCTATCTAGTAACAAAAAATGCATCATTAGTTTATCTCCACGAGTTCCCAGAGTCTTAACAGTTCCAACACTGTTCAAAAGTCCAAGTCCACAGTCTCTTCTGAGACTCAAGGCTGTGAGTCCCTATAAAATAATAATAAAAAAATGTATTTCCAAGATACAATGGCATAGAGTAAATATTCCCTTCCTAAAAAGGAGGAATGGAAGCATACATTTGAGAGATGGAACCAAAGCAAGACTGAAACCCAGGAAGTCAAACACAAAATCCTATAGCTCCGTGTCTGCATCTGGACCACACAGTGGCGTAATGTGACCTAGAAATGGCTTGAGCAGCCCTGTCTGTGTGGCCTTGTCATTTTCAGTCCACAAGGTCGGTCTCTTGGACTGGCTCCAGGGACTGGCTATGATGATCTTGACCCTACTACAAGTTGCCTGGCCTCCCAAGCCTCCCTTTGAAATCTGGGTAGAAGCTTCCATGACCCCTGGAGCTCTCGCATTTTGTATCTCTTCAAAATTAACATCACATGGACAATGCCAAGCTCTACCACTAGCTTGAGCAGTAGTCACGCCCCCGTGGAACCACAGTTGCAGTGGCCTCTGAGTGCCTAGGCAGCTGAGTATGGCGAAAGGACTCCTAGAGAAACACTTAGGTTGCTTGGTGAGAGCAGGGTGTCCTGGATGTGCTGTCTTCTCAAGGGAAAGTCTTTCAAAGGAGATTTCTCTTTCATACCCTTGATCCTGCTGTGGATGGGTCTGACCAATTCCTGAGATGCCTCCAAGGCATCTTTCCTTTTGTCTCATTGCAAAGTACTTTGCTTCTTTTTGATGGTGCTAATCTCTTTGTTAGCCCCAACATTAAACAGGCTTTTCTGACAAAACTGCAAGTTTTTCAAATCTTTCTGCTCTGCTTTTTTGCTTCCAATTCTCACTATAAACCTGGGTAAAAGCAGCCAGCAATAATCACACCACAACTTAAACCCTGGGCTGCCTTGAAAGTTCCTCCAGCAGATTGATTGCTTTTAAATTTAGTCTCACTTGAAGTTTTAAGGGAGGGACAACATATAGACAAGTTCTTTGCCAGAATGTAACATGCATGGCTTCTAGTCCAGTTCCCAAAAGAGTCCCTATTCTTATCTAAAGCCTTGCAAACCTGACCTTTACTGTCTGCATTCCTTTCAGCATTCTGGTTTTTGAGTTTTCCCCAGAATCCCTCATTAAGCTCTTCCAAATCCTTCCCGTAAGCCAGTTCCACATTGTCAGGTAGCCACAGCAATGACCCCACGTCTACTGTACCAATTTTTTGTGTTGGTTAGCTTCATATCCTTGTGACCAAATGCCTGAGAAAAGCAATTCAGGAAGTAAGGACTTATTTTTGTTCAGTTTCATGGATTTCAATCCATAGTTCTTGACTCCATTGATTCTGGGTTCCTGGTGAGGAAGTAACATCATGGCAGTGGGAGCATGAGAGAGAGAGAGAGAGAGAAAGAGAGAGAGAGAGAGAGAGAGAGAATAACCTTTTAAGGTATACCCACAGTGATCTCTTTCTTCCAGCTAGACCCCACCTCCTAAAGTTTCTTCCACCTTCCAAAATAGTGCCACCACCTGGGGACATCAGCTTATTGGGGATGTTTCATATTTAAACCATAAGACTGAGGTTAGTAAGATGTCCCCACATGGTGTGATATGACTTTCATTTTGTTAATACTGAAGTCCTTAGAAACAGAATGAAGCAGAAAAGTAGGCATTAGATGAGAAACCTGTCCATGTTCCCTATTCAGGTGACAGATAAAAATGAAATTAAAGTGCTTCTTGTCCCTGGGTCACATCTATTATCTGTGATACAAGATGAAATCAACTGTACTACAAAAAAATGTAGATGCTGTTATTTCAGCAAATTAGAAAATACTTGTAAAAGTCTCCATTTGGGCATTTTAAACTAAAGTAAACAAGCTCCTAAAAAATGATTACTATATACTGTTGTTTCATGCTTTGGAAAGCACAAAGGAGACATGATTTCAGCTCATGAAGGGCTTAAAGTGTTTTGGGGAGAGAAAATAATGAAGACACTTGACAATAATATATAATGTTATAAAGCATAATGTGACACTTGGAAGTCCTTAAGTGGACTGCCCTGTTAGGGAACCATGTTAAAATGTAAAAGAGGTGGGACTCGGGACTGACTCAGCCTTGGAAGGCCAATTTGAATTGGTGTAGCAGGAGAAACAGCTTAACAAAGGGACAGTGTGGGATTAATGACAAATGAGCAAGTTTATGGACTGCAAGGAGAGCAGGTTGACTAGAGCAGTGGATTCATGTTTCAGAATTCATGTGGGATGTTTCGGATACATAAATCAGATCCAGATTCTCGTACTAGTTTTCTACTGCTGCCATGGCAAATTACCACATATGTGGCGGTTAAACAACACAAATTTATTACCTACAGTTCTATAGGTCAGAAGTCCTATTGGCTCAACGGTTTCTCTGTTTTGAACTCATAAGACTAAGGATAAGGTTTTGGCACAGTTTTCCAGACTACTTCAGGTTGTTGGTAGACTTGACTTTTGTGTGTTTATAGGACTGAAGTACCCTTTTTCTTGCTGGCTGTTGGATGGTGGTTATTCTGTTTCCAGACACCTTGTTCTTTGTGTGAGGTCCCTTCAGTTCATCTATAAAGCCAACAATGGTGGTTTAAGTCTTTTTCACACTTCCCATTTCTCCTATGACTTTCTTTTCAGCTGTATGGCTTTGATTCTTCTGCTTTTCTCTTCTACTTTTAAGGCTCATATGATGAGATTAGACCCAACCAGATAATCCACATAGTATCTTAATCTCCCTAATTTAAGCTCCCTAACTACTTTTATCTGTAATGTCTCTGTTAACATGTAAGGCAACATATTCTCAGGATCTGGGGTTTGAATGCCAAAACAGTTTGGATGCTATGCAAGCATATTTGAGAAGCATTACAGGTTCTTGAACAGAAGAGATATGTGTGGGCACACAAAGAAGGCTGCTGATAGGGCATTCCTTTGCTCACGCTTTGTTGTGGTGAACAAAGTGGGAGAAAACAGTCAAGAATAAATATATATCAGGTAATGCAGGTATGAAGAAAATAATAGGGCAGATTAGGAAGAGAAAGAATGAGAGTAAAGATATAAGGTAGCATTTAAGCAGACACTTGAAAGAAGAAAAGGTTCAATCATGTGACTATCTGGAGTAAGAGTGTTTCAGGAAATAACAAATGAACGACCCTGAGGTGGGAGAATGCTTGGGATGTTCACGGAAAATAAGTGGATCAAAATGTGAATGTGTCCTCCATGTTTTATGTATTGGACACCTAATTCCCCAAATCATATGCTAATGGTTTTTGGAAGTGGGGACTTTAGGAAGTAATGCAGATTAGATGAGGTCTTGACAACATTCATGTCTTAAGCAACATTCTCTAATCAGACCCACAGGCTCTTATACAGTTGACTCCAAGATTTTAGTATTATTTGTCTCAAGAAATTTGGACCAAAGAACAAAATAACATATTTCAAGTTCTGGGTATAGATTGCTGTGAAAAATTAACTTGTTATATGCATTTATTGACTATTGTTTATAACATAAACAAAGCTGCTTTTCTTCTATAATAAGAAGGGCTGGTAATATTGTACCTTTCTTATTTTCCACCCTCAATATTATTCTACAGTAAAGAGCTGAATATGTAATATACTGCAGAGAGGGTAATGAGCAGGATTCAATCACACATTTAAATGAATTTAAAAAAAATCTGAACCATGTCCAAGTTCTTCCATCTAGGCATCACTTAAGAATCTGTTTGTTCAGTTGAGTTTCATCTCTGCAGCTGCCAAGGCACTTCAGTTCTGCCAGCTCGATTCTCTGATTGCAAAATAAAGGGTGGTCACTTAACAGTGGCTGTGTAAAATAAAGGTGTCCTGTGAAAAGAACATTATGAGAAATCCTGATAGTAGAAAACTAGAGGCTTCCCTCTGATGCCCCCCTTAGCCTGGGGGCAGTTAATTTTGATGGGGTATTCTCACCTTCCCCAAATCTAAGCAGCCTTTGGCGGGATGTGGGTGCTTTTGGAAGACGGATGCACTTTGCTGTAGCTTACATTCATAAATATTTTTGTAGTATAATAGGTTGTCAAAACAAATCTGTGTTTTCCATTTGTGTGTGCACAAGTGTGTCAGTATGCCTCTTCATCTTTCTGTCCATCTAGAGGTAGAGCACAAATAATTTACTTCCTCATTGTGGAATTTTCCTTATGGTATAGATTTGTACAAAAGTGATTCATGAAGAGTAGGCAAATGAATAGCCATATGATCTGTGGGAACAGTTCCTATATTTTTATTTTAGTAATTTTATGTCTTGGCCAACAACCTACAGTTCCTTTGAAGTATTTTCAGTGGAAATCCCCATCTGAAGCTTGGCATTAGCTATACCATTGAACTGGAGAGGGAAAGTCAAGGTTGTCTTGTTGACAGCACAGTTGTGCCTATGGATGGGTAACATTGTGTCACAATACCGCACCAAGGTCACCAAGCCTCATCATACTTAGCTGTGTGACCCTAGGTGAGTTTCCTCACTTCTTTGAGCCTCTACTTCCTTTTTTTTTTTTTTTTTTGGCAATACCAGACTACTTCCTGTATTTTGAGTTTTCTTTGGCAGTTCAGTGAATTGAACCCAGAGCCTGTGTGATCTAAGAAGCACTCTACCACTTGAGCTATGAATCCTTTAGCTGTATTTATTAATTTGTTTTTTGATGAGGCTGGGGTTTGAACTCAAGGTTTCATGCTTGCAAAGCAGGCACTCTGTCACTTCAGCCACACCTCCAGTCCATTTTACTCTGGTTATTTGGAAATGGGAGAGTCTCATAAACTATTTGCCTGGATTGGCCTTGAACTGCAATCCTCCCAACCTTGGCCCCCCAAATAGCTAGGATTACAGGCATGAGCCACCAGCTCCCAGCGTCTACTTCCTATTTTTAAAACAAGGAAAACAATGCTGTTTCCTAGCAGTGAGTGTGAGACTTACACAAGATAATGTAAGTAAAGCGCTCAGAGCAGTGCCTGTACCTGCTAAGCGTTCTCCAAATGGTAGCCATTTTTATTATCAGTTTTCTTTGGCTTATTTCATTTTGATGGCACAGCATGTAGACTTGGCATAGAGCAGTAGTCTTTCTGGCGCATGAAAATGCAGGCCCCTAGAGGATAGCACATCAAACTCTACAACTCAATATATACCTTCCTTTGATTTTTTTCACAATATTTTTCTCTTTTCAAGTAAACCTGGAGAAAACATTTTGCTGCTTACTGCCTGAATTTGCCAGCAATTCTAGTTTCCAAGGAGATTTGAAATGGATGTATTTGTGTATGCTGATTTGCCTCAACTTTAGAAGAATTCCTCAGGGAATCCTTCAAAAGAAACAGAGCATAATGGAAAGGCTTTTTCTTTTCTCATAAGCCATAGAATGTTGTGTATGTGTGTGTGTCTTTAGTGATCTAAAAGTTACTTAGAAGTGGACAGGCAAAATGGAAAGATTTACTAATGAAAGGCTTATCTCTCCATGACTGCAGTATTATATGTCCTTTCAAATTAATTTATCTTTTTTTTTCTATTTAGAAAAGCATGGAGAGCAATTTGGATTTGTAGTTAGGGTCTTCTACCTCATCTGCGATGCTTGATGCAATTCTCCAACTTCACTATGGTTGCATCACAAAGAAGTCTAGAACTGAAGTCTGATTTCCAACTCGATAAAAACCCAATAGCACCCATGTAGTGTGTCTATTTTCAGCATGTATTCAATAATGGTTGGTTAATAATAAAGACTTTTTTCTGGTGCACAGGTTCCATTAGTACTTGGGGCAAAGGCTTGTACGTTACTATTTGAAAAATTATGGGTTTCTGAACAGAGGATGCAGCTTTCAAAGGCTCTTTGTTCTGAATCTAGATTGACTACAGCAACTCACATGACAGTGACTTCTCTGTTTCCATTTAATCAACTGCGGCTTCTAGTCTTGTAAGGAGTTGAATTTTAAATTTACAGCTCAGTGTTTTTTTTTTCACAGACTACTCATATTTTTCACACCCATTGGTAAGTGGCCAGCTTTATTTCGCAATCAGAGAATTGGGCTTGCGGAACTTAATGCCTCAGCTCAGGTTTGGTTGATTAATTCCTTACACATTGTGCATTCACTTAGCGTTGAGTGGTACAGTGTGGCGTGAAGACACAAGCTTCACAACAAAGATTGGGGTTTGCATCTAAGCTGTCTTACTAGCTTCCTAATCGCCACTAAGTTAATTCACCTTCGTGGGTTTCCGTATGGACACCTATGAAATGTCGAAGGTGGTTCTGGTGATTTCATGAGAACATGTAAGTGAAGTGCCTGCACTGTGTCTACTCCCAGATAGGAGATGCTCTGTTGCCATAAGAGACTCCCCTTCTTACTATCCAAACTGGCATTCCATAGAGCAGACTCACATAGTCCTTCTCTTTAGGAGAGTGTAAATCTAGATGGGGGTACATGAAAAGGAATAACGATAACACTACGAGTAAGCAACATCTGTGCTGGTCTTATTAAAAAAATGAGTCTGTAGATAGTTTGGGTGAAAAGAATGGTGATCACCAGGGCCCATGGTTGGCAGCCAACTTCAGCTTCTTGCTCTGGAGCTATCCCTTTGCCAATGCCTTCTGCTCCAATGGTTGCGCTGTAGTGAGACCACAAAATCTCTCATACCTGTTTGTTAATCATAGTAATTGTGTTTCTGCTATTTGTTAGTTGCGTTGGACTATTAGTGAAGAGTTTGTTTTTTCAACTGCTCCTAAACAGGTTAAATGGCACATTAGTGTGCTTTTAATTCCATTAGCTTTAATATTTTTAATTCAAAATGTATGCAATGGGCTGGGAATGCTGGGGGATGTACCCAGCCCCCCACAAGCAGATTTGTTACCACCCCATCTGCCATCCCAAATGCTAAATCCCAGGAACACCACTGCTTTGCAGTATGTTATATTTTACAAGACTTTGAGGAAAGAGAAACACAGAAAGATAGTGACAATCACTGCAGGGCTAGAGAGACAGAGAGCATAAGGTTAGAGCTAAAACTTCTAAAAAGCAACTGGAGTGTTGGAAAAAGGAACAGAGGGAAGTATTGAATACATTTACCAGGGAATTAATGAACAGGCTAAAGGTATTTATGTAGGCAGAGAGCATATGGCAAAGGGGGAAATGAATCATGGAGGAAGGCAGCAAGTCTTACCACACAAATTATTTCATCTTGAGAAATATGTGTGTGTGTGTGCATGTGTGTATATACACACAAGCTAACTTTTTTCATATATGTCTGCTTGGAAGAAGAAAAAGTTACTAAATTCAGTTCATACTATATGAGAGAGGGAAAAAAATGTCTACCAGGAGATTGCCATGATGTGTTCTTCAGTGCTGTATCTGAGCTATATCTTAGAATTCTGTAGCAATTATAAGGAGAAAGCCATGGAGCAAAGGGAGGGGTGGCAGAAAGCTGAGATCTGTATGAATACGGTAATCTTTTCCACTCCCTGGCACTTTTCTTGCCCTCCTTTCCCCCTCACTTCTTGGATTCAAGACTTGCTGTCATGCCAAGTGATTGGTGCTGCCAAGGCCCAACTAGCTTCGGGTATTGGTGTCTCTTGCAAGAAAGAGTGTGGAGAAAATGGGCAGCTGGAGAGATGGTGGGTTTTGGAAAGACTACAGCATGCATGATAGGTTTGAAAGCTTCTGCTGTGTCAGGTTGTAGACATAGGGAGGGCAAGATGAACTTGTCCCTAGTATCTCGGATAAAGAATATCTTATCTCAACTGGGTGCCCAATGGCTCATGCCTATAATCCTAGCTACGCAGGAGGCAGTGATCAGGAGGATTGTGGTTTGAAGCCAGCCCAGGCAAATAGTATGTGAGGCCCTATCTTGAAAAAAACCCAACACAAAAAAAGGTTGGTAGAGTAGCTCAAGTGGTAGAGCGCCAAGCAAGCATGAGGCCCTGAGTTCAAACCCCAGTACCACCCAAAAAAATTATATATATGTAATCTATATATCTATATCTATATCTATATGTATATATCTTGTCTCATTGAATGGGACAGAAATAAGGGAGAATATGTGGAATGAGTGAGGATGAAAGAGATAAAGCACATGAGAGGAGTCTGAGAATGCTACAAAAAGAAAAAGTGCCAAATAGGACCCAGAGCAGTTTAAAATATGGATGAGCCTAGAAGATATAAGAAAGGGCTGCAAGAACATAGGACTGCATGAGGCCGGAGGATGGCTAGGGATAGAACTACTATGCCAGTCTATGAGTGGGATCCACGCACAGTTAGGACTGAGCAGCCAGCATAACACCAGAAGCCAGAGCAGTGACACCTGTGTCAACTCCAAGGGCTAAAATTGTGTCACGCATGTTGGAACATGCCTGGAGCTGAATCCCCAGCAGAGTACTCTACATAGCTAGCTATTCCACAAGACCTGTATACTGACACTATGCCCTGCTCAGAGTCTGTATGTGAAATCATAATCCAGAAGAGAGCCTTAAAAAAAATCTCCTGACCATAAACATAGCTAAAAATCTCTAGGTTTAAAAAAAACACACAAAATAAAAGAAAAACCAACTTGTATCTGGGGAAGTAAACAACATAGAGTAATTTTATATAATCAAAAATGTACATTTAAGAATCTCAAAGAGATAAAAGAGTGAGAATATTCATATATAAAGTTGTAATTAGATATACAAGAATATGATATCATGAATTGAGAATGGCCCATTATGGGAAAGAAACAATTAGATATAACAGAAATGAAAAATAAGTTTGCTGAAATAACAAGACCCAACATAATGGACTAGATATAATCACAAAGTAAATTAGTGAGCCACCAAATTGAACTGAAGAAATATTAATATATCTAATATTTATTGAGTACTGACTATGTGACAGGCATTACTCTAAGGATTTAATATGTAAAATCTCATCTCATCCTTGCAAGAATTATATAAAGTTCAGTTCACTTTGTCACTCCCATTTTATTGTTTAGGGAATTAAGGCAAAGAGGAGACAGTAACTTGCCAAAAGTCACAGCTGGTCTTGAATTCAAGGAGAGTCCTTGCATTTAAGCCACTGCGCTGTTATACCCACTCCCCAAATTTCCCAAATGCCACACAAAGAAATAAAGAAATAGAAACTAAGAAAAGGAAAGTTAAGAGACAGGGAGTAAATCCAGAGCTAGTGAATTAAAATCTGTGTCTTAACAAATGCCCAAGTGATTCAGATGTACTTTAAAGACTGTGAGCTTTGCTCATTCCCAGTCTTTTTTCTCACTGTAGTAAAGAACAATGCTCTTCTTTGACATTTGCATGTGTCTGTGAACAATGACTTGAATTCTGGGAGAATGCCACACAACAGCACCTGAAAGGAAGGCTCTCTATTTAGTAGGCCCTAGGGCAACTTGGTAACATGGGTTTTCCTTGGGATGCCTACTCCAGATGACTAGTAATAGTTTTCCAGATTCTGAGTCTGCCAATGACCTCAGGAAGAATGAGTACTGCAGTTGATCTGATTTTAGAATTTTGATTTTTAGAACTTTTACACTTTACATTCTAAATTTAAGAAAACCATCACTTTTTAATTTGTGAAATGGGTTCAGTTCTTACAGGGTCCTTTCTCACAGTGCCATGTTTATAAGTGTGTGACATATCAATAATGTCTACACACAAAAAGATGAGACTTGCCTTTCCTCCTTTTCCCTGGTTCTGTTGCACCTGAAACATGATCGACCTTCATTTTAAGAGTTCAGAGAAACATCATACCTGTATTTCAGTGTTCAAACCCCCATTAGGAAATTCTTCCTTACAGTAACTTGTTATCTAATCCAAATTCCTGTAAAATGTGATAAAATTGATTCTTATGCTGATACTGGCTGTCCCTAAAGGCATCAAAGTGGGGACTGAGCACCATAAAGCCTAGTATAGAATGGGGCCTGGCTGGTGCATGTCTTTTGCCAGAAGAGTACTCTGTGCTTGCCTACAGGTCTGCAGGTGGGTGAGGAAGTAAGCACCCCTCTGTCATTCTCATCTTGATTCTGAACTCAGCCAAAAGCCTTTGAAAGGGAGGAATGTATGTACCATTGCCAGAGACTAAAGGAGAAACATCTTGTCTAAGCCATTCTTGCACTTACATCCTTGCACTTACTCTAAGGTTTTGGAGATAAGACCTTTTAAAGTTTACTTGCACTATGCATTGGGAATTGAGGAGGAAATGGAGGCACACTTATTCTGTCAGATGCACAGCTAGGAGTTTAAGTAGTTTCCTAATTACAAGTCATGACAACAATTTGCTTCTTGATTGCCTGCAAGGCACAAGTACAAAGCACAAAGAATATGTCAACTTTTTATGTGCTGCTCCCAACGCATCCAAAACTGTAGTGGCATTTAGAAAGTGCCCTGCTATCTGACTGTTGTCTTAGAAAGATGCTTCCTTGCCCAGTGTAATGGCTCACATCTGTAATTCCAGCTACTCAGGAAGCAGAGATCAGGAAACCTGTTTTTTGAGGTCAGGCTGGGCAAAAAGTTTGCAAGAATCCCATGTCAACAAATAAACTGGGCATGGTGGATCATGCCTGTCATCTCAGCTACATAAGAGACCATGGTGGGAGGATCACAGTCTGAGATCACCCCCCAACGTAAAAACATGAGACCTTACCAGAAAAATAACTAAAGCCAAAAAAGATCTTGGGGCATGGTTCAAGTGGTAGAGCACCTTCTTAACAAGCATGAGGCCCTAAGTTCAAACTCCAGTACTGCAAAATTAAGTATTTAATTCACAAAAAAAGAAAGTTGCTTCCTTCACTAGAGTTAGTTATCACAATCCAGGCACATTTAGTATTCAGAAAGAAGCTGCTTTTCCTTTTTCATTGATGTTGATCTGGTCCATAAGAAAGGAAGCTGGACTGTGATGCCTACTTAACGACATCTTTCATAGACAGACATGCCAAGGGGATTTCAGCACACAGTAGAGCTTATTACAGGCTCATCCTCACAATGTTTACAATGTGGGAAGAATGTGGGAACTAGCAGGCAGGATAACTGATGCAGGTTTTGAGAATCATTTGTGTTTTGGGTGGCAGCAAATGTGCTAGTCAAACCCAACCAGTCACAACTAACTACAGCGAGCCCATTATTGATAGCAAATATGTTCCCACAAGAAAGCCTTGCAGTGACAACTGTTCTTGTGTCTACTACATTTCAACAAGTAGCTGAGTGATACCAGGAAGTTCCAGAGATTCCATCCTTAGGTCAAGATAGTTGTTAATAGCTGGTTCTTGGTCTTGACATTAAACAGATGAAAACATATGGAAAGTCAAGAGAGGAACCCAGGCCAATTAATACCCTTTGGGACCAAAACAAACACAACAACACAAGAACACCATGCCAAGAAAGTTGAGAAAAAGAAAAATTAGCACAAGTGTATCAAGGCTTTAGGAAACTCTGGTGCTTCCTAGGAAGGAAATGATATGGACTATTACCAACTAATTATTAGACAGAATCTGCTGCCAGAGGGGTGGGAGCAGAACTGACAGGAATCAATCTCCCCTTCGTGAAGTGCTAATTTTAAAGCATGACTAGGTTTCCATGGCTTGGATTTCTTGGCTGTGAACAAAGTATTGATGTCCTATTCTTTTCCATGCTGCTGTGTCCTTAGGGGTCACCTGATGACATCCTGAACCTGAGACATTCAGTCGACCAGCCAGACCATCTCAATATCAGACTGAATTTTCAGTTCTTACTGCCAAGGCTCAATCCCCTGGATCAGATATTGGCATTCTTCCCTACTTCCTGACTGTCCCCAGCATCTATGTGTCAGGGCTTTTCTTAGAAGAGTGGGTCTGGTCAGCATTTAGCTAAGCTGGCATTCATCTCCTCAGTCCCCCAACATACACAGGTCACTGCCAGCTCACTTGATCAAGTGACAAGATCAAGTGGCCTTTCTCCATATTTAGGACATGAGGATGTATGTGATGTTTAGGGGATAAGAAAGGATAGGAAATTTTTCTTAGATGTCTCATCTCTGTGGAGTGATCACCCTGGGTTCTAATTCTGATTCTGTGATTCACTCTAGAGCCTCCCTCCCTCCTTCCCTCCTTCCTTCCTTTTTTCTGTCTTTTCTTCCTTTCGTTCAGTGGTACTGGGAACTGAACTCAGAGCCTTGTGCTTGCCAGGCAAATGCTCTACCACTTGAGCCACATTCCCCCACCAAGTCCTTTTCCTTTTAGTTTGTTTATCAGATAAGGTCTTATGCTTTTGTGTTAGGCCATGATTGGACTGTGATCCTTGTACCTCTGCCTCCTGAGTAGCTGAGATTAGAGGCATGAACCATCACATCCAGCTTGTTTTTTAGATAGGGTCTTGCTTTTTGTCTAGGCCTGTCTTGAATCATGATCTTCCTATCTTTGTCTCTAGAGTAGTTGGGATTACAGATGTGTACCACCACACCTGACCAGTCTCCCTTCCTTTAACTGGGAAAAAGTAGGTGTTACGTTAGATGGTGCATAGGAGGATCCATTCTGGCTCCAACTGACTGTAATAGTTTATAAAAGTGGCTTGCAGTGAGAAGGTTTCTGGCATTGTGTCCTCTTCTTCCTGCTGTTTGCCTGTCTTGATTTCTCTGCTCTTTCACTTCACTGAATCCAGGTACTCTTTGCATACCCCTTAGGGCATTTATCACGGCTGCCTTTTAGCCGTTTGAATTCTTGACTTTTCACTTCCTATAGCTTATACATTTTAGAGGCATTAGGGATGACATTTTACTCACTTTGGATTTACATCAAAATGATAAGCAAGGTGTCTGGCACATAAATTCTTAGGGAGTTGGATTTTCCATGTCCCACACAGACATCATAAAAACTCAATAGCATCTGCTTCATAGCAGGTGCCTGGCGTCCAGGAGCAATTCGCAACTCACCGTAAAGTTCCCATGTTCCAGTCAGTATTGCAACTCTGGCTGATCTGACGAGTTGAAACCTCTCATTTCAAGTTGTTCAGGATCAACTTATATGTGTGTGTTCTTCTTAATCTTCTATTTAGATTATGGCCTTTGGGTGTTTTTAAAAATCACTTCTCTTGGATTTTTTTTCTTCAACATTGCATTATGGTGTTAAAGATGGCTTATATCGACTTCTATATCCTCAGTTGTTCTGATATCAGTAGGATTTGGTGGGAAAGAGTTGAAGCTTAACTGAGCACTGACTATTAAGGTGCCAAGTGTCCACTTGATTAATGGATAAAGAGACATCTTTTTTTCCTCCCTTTAAGACTTTCCCTCCTCCTTTGCCTTAAAATCAGGAGACCAAGGCAATCTATAGTAGTTATAACCATCTCTTTTGTCCTTAGTTTATCTGAATGTGAAGACTACTTTGAACCCTCTATTGTCAAAGAGACTTGAATGGAAGGAGCTCTGTAATGCTAATAGCTGCCGTCTTATTTTCCACAGTTGTCTGAAGTCTTGCCTTTTAAATTGCTACTCACAGCATCTCTTTGATAATTTATAATGTCAGCAGGGAGAAAGTCTTCTCAGTTCTGAAAGAAATACTGATTAAATTTAAGTCATGGATATAGTAGACATTTGCAATGTTTTTTGACTGTCTAGTACCTAAACACCCTGCCTATGTTTGTGGGAATTACCATTGTATGAAGAAATATCACCAAAGAAAGCTGAATATGAAACATATTTGCTTTTATGGTCTTCCTTGCTGCTAGAGCCAGGGCAGGAGACTAGATTCTAACAACTGGGGTGCATTTGCTTCTTTTATGGAATCTGGAACAGAGAAGTTAGAATCCTCAAGTTTTATCCTAGGCAAAGCAGTGGTCATGGCAGCAGCTACCCAGAAGGTTCTGAAGTAGTGAATGCAGTTCTATTTGCAGGGTTCAGTGTCCAGCACTGGGGAGACCGGAGACTCAAGTTGGGAGAGCTACGTCTAGTGATGCTAGGAGTTTGTCTTCATAGGATTAGCCAGTTCTGTGATGTAATCTTGGCCTTTTTCTTGGCTACACAGCCTCTACACTTAGTTCTTTGACCCTCCTAGAGACTCTGTGAGTGATGTAACATATTTTAGTAAATTCTTTTTCTGCTTTAATTAGCCAGAGTTGGTTCCTATTGCTTGTATCTGAGAATGGAAATTGATTCATTGGCCTACCCCCAATTTATATAATCTTTGGATAGAGGTAACAAAAACAAAGTATCTGGAATATGTAAGCTATCAAGCCAAATTATATCCAATAGATGCTGCTTCATACTAAAAATACTATAGGTATAGAAAATAGGAAGAGAAAATTTAGCATAGAGATTCAGATCCCAGATTAGATTGACGATTGCCAACTGAAATGCCTTTTAGAGCTATGCAGATAAAAGTAAATAAATACAGCAGGTGGGGCTTTAGGGAAAATTTAATAAGGTTATAATTTTAAAGCTCAGTATACCGCACAAAAATAGTATCATAGTAATGACAACAACAACAAAGAAGGCTAAACCAATAAAACTAGATAATTCTAACAGTGTACTTTACTTATTTCGAGTGCCACTTTTCATTTCCAAAAGTAGTTGTTTTGGACAGTAAATTATATGTAAACCTGACTTATTTCATATTATTTACATGCCTCTCACAATCAGGTTATTTTATAGGATGTTTATTTACAGTTGATAAAATTGAGGGTCAGAGAATTATAGTAATCTGCTGTGTTAAATACTCAACTAATCTGTAGTAAGCTAAGACTTTAAACCTGGGAATCTGCCTCTGTAATCTTTGCTTTGAATCATTACTCAAAACTAGCAGACTTCATGAAGAATTAGGATTTTAAATGCCCAAAGATGTACTTGTGTGCAACTTTGGGCAACTCACTTCCCCCACCCTGAGCTTCTGATTCTTTATCTATAAAGTGGGGATACTATTGCCTATCTCATAGAGCTGTTGGAGGATTCAATGAATCATCATATAGAAAATGCTTTTATAAGCGGAAAATGCTGTACACCATCATGTACAGCATTTGCCTTTTCCCCAAACCTAAGGCAGCATTTCATGGGATGATGCCCTAAAATCATACTCAGGGAGCATGCTGGGTGATAGGCAATGACTCTCAGTTGCTCCAGTTTCTATTTCCAATTGAACAAATTAGAAGATAGCACTTCAAATGTGTATAGAGAAATGCTGTGGTCTTATGTCAAGAATCCTCACATTGGTAACATGAAGCATATGCATGGTGGTTGAGTTTTCCTGGGCCCACAGAGACATAGGGTCAAGGGATCTGAAAGACTTAAAATCTGTTCTATTTCTTTGAATTGGCTGCCAGCAAAGAGGAATGATTTCTGACTTCTGTCTCTGCTTGCTTAGATTCCTGCTGCCTAAGGTTTACATAAAAAGAAAAAACTGGAAAATTATGACTGACTGATGGACTTTATAATAACCCAATGAAGGGAACCAGGAAATTTCACTTGGTCTCTAACCAGTATCTTCTGAAAAAGTTATAGGAGTTTTAGCTGTCTCAAATGTGAATTCTTCTGACCCATTTGTTTTGCTGTTGCTATACGGATTTTTCTGAAATGCAAAATCAGATTATTTCATTGCCCTGCTTACAAACCTGAATGCCTTCCCTTGCTCTGAAGAAAAAATTATGTCTATAATAAGTTGGACATCCAGTATTTTGTCTTTTACTTCTATCAGCCCATTGAGTTTGAGTGAATGTGACTGAAATTCCTGAATTGAAGGGTGGGCATGTGACCCAGGCCTGGGTGATCAAGTTCTAGAGGTTTATTCAGGGTTGAGCAGAAGATCCAAATCAGGCAATGTGAGTCAGGCTCGAGTTGAAGAGAGATTCCTGCTGATGAGCTAACTCCTGTAACCAACCATGTTGGAAAACTCTAACTCTTCAGTAACTAAGTTACTACCTCATAAATTTTCTTTTTTTTTTTTCCCCTCCTTTGTTTTATCATTTTTACATTTACTTACATGTGTATACATTGTGCCACTTTACCCCTGCCCCCTTCAGGGCAGAACCTGTTCTGCCCTCTTGTTCTCCGATTTTGTCGAAGAGAAAACATAAGAGATAATAAGAAAGTCAAAGCATTTTTGCTAGTTTGAGGTAAAGGTAGGCATACAGAGAGATTCCTGTCATTGCTTCCATGCACTTGTGAATTGCAACCACATTGGTTCATCTCTACCTGACCTCTTTACTATTTCCTAGTCCCCTTCCCATAGTGGCCTCTGCCAGTTTAAGATTACTATATTCGTTCCTCTACAGTGAGCGCATCAACCACATTCAAGTTTTAAGTTTCCTTCCCTTTCCCTATTTCTCTCATGTACATTCTCCCCTTAGTGTGTGATCTATGTCCAATAATATTACTGCATTTGTTTTGGGTCTATAATCCACATACGAGGAAGAACATGTGATTTTTGGCATTCTGAGCCTGGCTAACTTTGCTTAAGATGATGTTCTCCAGTTCCATCCATTTACTTGCAAATGACAAAATTTCCTTCTTCTTTGTGGCCGAATAAAATTCCATAGTGTGTAAATACCACTTTTTCTTGATCCATTTGTCGGTATTGGGGCATCTTGGCTGTTTCCATAGCTTGGGTATTGTAAATAGTGCTCCAATAAACATGGGTGTGCAGGTGCGTTTGTAATAACTTGAGTTTCATTCCTTCGGTTATATCCCTGGGAGTGGTATTGTTGCATCATATGGAAGATCTATGTTTAATTTTTTAAGAAGCCTCCATATTGTTTTCCAAAGTGGTTGTACTAGCTTACATTCCCACCAGCAGTGTATGAAGGTTCCTTTTGCCCCACATCCTTGCCAACATTTGTTGTTGGTGGTGTTCTTCATGATAGCTGTTCTAACAGGAGTGAGCCATTTTAACAGGCGTGAGGTGGAATCTTAAGGTAGTTTTGATTTGCATTTCCTTTATGGCCAGGCATGGTGAGAATTTTTTCATGTGTTTTCTTTGCCATTTGGATTTCTTCCTTAGAAAAGTTCTGTTTAGTTCAGTTGCGCACTTCTTTATCAGTTAATTGATTTTTGGGGGAGTTTAGTTTTTTGAGCTCCCTGTACATTCTGGTTATCTGTCCTTTGTCTGATTATAGCCAGTGAATATTTTCTCCCACTTTGTGTGTGGTCTCTTTAATTTAGAGACCTTTTTTTTTTTTTTTGCTGTTCAGAAGCTTTTTAATTTCAGGTAGTCCCATTTGTCCATCCTTTCTCTTAGTTGCTGCTGCTGGAGTTCTACTGAGGAAGTCCCTGCTGATACCTATTGTTTCCAGGTTAGCCCCTGGTCTTTCATGTACTAGCTGCAAGGTTTCGGTATGATATTAAAGTCCTTAATCCACTTTGAGTTGACACTAGTACAGGATGATAGACATGGATTTCTGCAGTTTTCTGCAGGCAGATAGCTACTTTTCCCAGCAACATTTGTTGAACAGGCTGTCTTTTTTCCAAGGTATGTTTTTTGGCCCCTTTGTCAAAAATAAGGTGGACATAGCTGTGTGGATCCATATCCAGGTCTTCTATTCTGTTCTGCTGGTCTTCATATCTGTTTTTGTGCCAATACCATGCTGTTTTTATTGTTATGGCTCTGTAATATAGTTTGAAGTTGGGTATTGTGATACCTCCAGGATTGCTCTTTTTGCTGAGTATTGCCTTAGCTATTCACGGTCTTTTGTGTTTCCAAATGAAATTTAGGGTAGATTTTTCAATCTCTGTGATGAATGTCTTAGGATTTTGATGGGAATTGCATTGAACATATAGATTGCTTTTGGTAGTATAGTCACTTTGACTGTGTTGATTCTGCCAATCCATAAGCATCCATAATCTGCCAATCCATAATCTTCCTTGAGCTCTTTCTTCAGTGGTTTGTAGTTCTCCTTGTAGAGGTCATTTATATCCTTCGTTAAGTTTATTCCTAGGTATTTGATTTATTTTTTTGAGGCTATTGTAAATGGAATTGTTTTCCCATATTCTTTCTCAATTTGTTCATTGTTGGTGTATAGAAAGGCTACTGATTTTTGTAAGTTGATTTTGTATCCTGCTACATTGCAGGTATCTAGAAGTTTTTGGGTGGAGTTTTTTGGGTTTTTGAGGTATAGAATCATGTCATCTGAAAATAGGGATATTTTGACTATTTCTTTACCTATTTGTATTCCTTTTATTTCTTCTTCTTGCCTTATTGGTCTGAGTAGGAATTCCAGGACTGTGTTGAATAGGGCTGGGGAGAGTGGGCACCTTTGTCTTGTTCCTGAGTTTAGGTGGAATGGCTTCAGTTTTTCCTCATTAAGTATAATGTTGGCTGTACGTTTGTCATATATAGCCTTAATAATGTTGAGGTACTTTCCTTCTATTCCTAGTTTTCTTAGAGCTTTTATCATGAAGTGGTGTTGAATCTTATCAAAGGCTTTTTCTGCATCTATTAAGATGATCATGTGGTTTTTGTCTTTGCTTCTATTAATGTGCTGTATTACATTTATTGTTATGCATATGTTGAACCATCCATGCATCTCTGGGATGAAGCCAACTTGGTCATGGTGAATGATCTTTCTGATATGTTGTTGGATTTGATTTGTCATTATTTTATTGAGGATTTTTGCATCGATGTTCATTAAGGAGATTGGCCTGTAGTTCTCCTTTTTGGATGTGTCCTTGTTCAGTTTTGGGATAATGTAGTATTGGCTCCATAAAATGAATTAGACAGTGTTTTTTCCCTTTCTATATCATAAATGTTCTTATTTTTGCTATTTGTATTGTTTTTCTACGACTCAAAATAAAAAAAAAATTCCGCTTAGCTCTCTGGCATGCCATGTCCTCCATGTTCTGGCATGGGCTTGCTGCTTCTGACTCATCTCCTGCACCTTTGATATGCTATGTTGAGTTCCCCAGTACTCCACACTGTTTTAAGCCTCTGGGTCCTGCACACATGGTACTTTCTGCCACAAATGCTTTTCACCATTCTTCTTTTGCCTCCTATCTCATCCTACTCCCCATTCAAAATGCATCCAAGAGTGATGTCTTCTCAGAAGCCTTCTCTAAAACCCTACTCTGATTTAGTTGCCCCTTCCTTGTGTTTGTTCTCAGAAAGTTATCATCTCACACAGTAACTGCTGGTCTTCCTACTTCTCTGTCTTCCTTTCTAGATTATCAATTCCTCAGGAAAAAGGGCCTGTGATTTATTTACTGTGAGTCCCTATCTCTTGGGAGATAATTTTATGAAGTTCAATCAATGTCTTATTGAATGAATAGAGGTAATTCACACTTGGCCAAAGTTATCTGTAGTCTAGATAACTTTTGGAATACTCAGGTAATTTATCTGTTTGACAGTGTTTCATTTAGGGGTTCTGTGTTCTTTCTAGCCAGACTCTATTTAGATGAAATTAATTTTTCAGACCAAATTTCCCTCATAATCTTTTATACTAAAATTACTTGCTCCCCAGCACATGACAGTCTTCTATTATAAGACACTTGGTATAAGATTGTCTTGCAGCCTTCCAGTCAAGTCTAGACTGGGCTGGTCTCAGAGGGTGTTGTTGGCAGGAAATCTCAGAACAGACCCTGACTAGTTAGTTTTGGAGTGGTTGGTATTGTGAGCCCAGGAAAAAGAAGCTGTAACTTATGCAATACTTCTAGAGAGTTAGTTACTCAGCTTGCACTCATTTCTCAACTCACTCCAATTTGGTTCCTGGCCCCCTCCCCAGGAAGAGCTCATGGCGAGGCTATCCATACCTGATTGTCACAAATCCATAAACATATTTTGCCACTGTTTGACTTGGCATCTCATCCACGTGTGCTGTTGAATACTGATGCCTCTCAATTTCTTTTTCTGTCTTCTGTCATTCCCAGTTTTACACCTTTCTAAGTACTCTGTTACAGACTCCTTTTCAGGTTCATCTTCCTCTATATAATAAATATTTGGTCCCTGACGGTTCAGTCTTGGCCCTTTTTTGTTGATATTCTACATTGTCTTCCTATGAGACCTCATTTACATCCGTACCTTCAATTATCCCTACCATGGACATAACTCACACATTTGTAGCTCTAGCTGAAGCTTTCATCTAAGCATCAGACTCATAGGTACAGTTGTTACCTTAGAGCTCCAATTAGATGATACTTCAAACTCAATGTGTATAAAATCAAATTCTATATCTGACCCAAACCAAATCCCTAATCTGTGTTCTCAACTCAATGAGGACCATCAGCTTGCACCTGTTTATTCAAGCCAGAAATGCTGATATCATCTTTCATATCGTCTTCCAACTTCTATTAACTCATCTCCAAGGTCAGTCAATTTTATAGAAATATCTTTTGAATTTTCTCATCGGTCATTTCTCTGTTTTTTACCATTTCTACCAAACCAAATCTTTTCCCTTATTAAAACAATCTTCTAAAAGATTTCCCAACTTATACTCTTTCCATCTCTGATCTACTTTCCACCCTGAAATGGCAGTGGTCTTTTCAAAACATAAATTTGTTTTGTATCACCACACTGCTTAAAAACTTTTGATAATGTCCCATTGCTCTTGGGAATAGGTAAAATTTCTTAGACCATAAAGGCCTCACATACTCTGGTCCTATGTGTATTCTCTGTCACATCTTGGACTTTTTGGTTTCTTTTCTTTGGTCACAGTAACCTTCATTCCACCTTTCCAACTTGCCAACTTCCCTCACAGTATAGCATTATTGCATGCTCCTTTTACTCTCCTCTCAATCTGCTTAAATCCTTTACTCATCCTTACATCTTAGTTGAATGGTTCTTTCTTTCGGGCAGGACATTCTACCTTAGCTTCATTTGTGTTCTCACAGCGCTGACAACCTCCCCATAGAACTTACCACAGTTCTAACCTTACTTTTATTTGTACAGTTAAATTAGAGTGCTTCATTTTGGCTAGACTTGTTATCTCCATAAAAGGACCATCTAATTTTGTATACTTTTTTGTCGGATAATGTTACATAATAAATAACTCCAAAATTTAGTGTCTTAAAATATTAATCTTCACATGGAAAGATGCTCTATATTATTAGTCATTAGAGAGATGCGTATCAAAACCATAGTTTATGGCAGTATTTTTGGAATATTTTGTTCTAGGTTGGAACCAAATATTCAATTTTAACTCAACCATATAATTCAATTTTGATAGGATTACTTCATCAGAATTTGAAAAAACGGAGATTATTTGGGCACCAAACACAACTTGAAGAAATCAGAATGTAGTTAGTACTTTAGCACATTCAACATAAAGTAACCAATACATAGCACTCTGTATAAATAAACTGTTTAGATTCTTACACATCTGAAGGAGAAAGAGGGCACCATTCTAAGAAGTTTTTTCTTTCCATTTATTAAAACATAGTTTACACTTTTGGGACTCAAATATTCAATTAAAGTTGAATAGTAAATCTTGTGTAATTTTTTTTCTTAGATGTATATTAGTGTTCTTTTGGTATACCATTAGCCACGGGCATATGTTCTTCATCTCACTGTGTTACCTATGCACAAGTCATTTTTTTTCTTTTGTGGGGATAGAGGTGAGGGTGGGTGGGTTGAATCAACATATAAAATATACAGCTGTTGCAATATATATATACACACATATATATATGTGTGTGTATATATGTATATATATTTCAGATGACTGACTAAGGTTCCTAACACAAATTATGCTTTAGTGAACAAAAGGAAAATTTGTGATTTATTTACTGTGTCCAAGACTCAAACATAAAACTTAATGCAGTCAGTCATCTATGACACTCATAGTTTTAATATTAATTGCACTTGGAAAAGCAAAGAATAGCAACCTTTGGGTGGGACAGCAGCCAGGAGGCATATTTTCAGAACACAAAGCAGCTGGTTACCCTTGGTAAGTGGAGGGAGGTGGACTTGGGAAACAGTAACTCATCCCAGGAAAAGAATGTACTCTGCTTGGCAACCAAGGTCACAAAGCCTGAGGTCCTAAAACACAGACTTACTGCTGAGGCAATTTGGTTTAACAAACAGTTATTTTCCCCATGCACAATATATTACCTTCCTTCCAATTCTCATGAGCATGTAAAGAAAAATAACTACTTGCACCAATTACTTTGGGTACCAATGTCGTTGTGGGCTGTGAATGATGGGTTGCAGTGAAGTTCTGTGGAGGGTTCTCCAGAGACACTAGTTGAAAGACCTGTGTTCTGTTAAATTCCATGAGAACTCTTGCGAGTGTAAAGCCAATTCAGGGACCAACCATTGGAGGATTACGGAGCAGTGATCCTGTGCTTCTATTTGACCCAGGACTGAAAGTTAGCCTTGGCTGGAGAGAGCTTGGGTGGGACTCTTAATGTCAGGATGAATTCCTCTTTTTCCATGTTCCTATAGCACATTACTCTGTTTAGTGGAGCACATCCTTTGTCTAACCTGAGCCAAGAACCTCTCCAGTGTGGTGGCCATTCTGGTCCATCTTAATTTTCTCTCTGCTCTTGATAAGTATGAGTAAACATTTGTTCAGCTAAAGTGTGAGAGAATTAAGTTATTTCACAGGCTTTGCAGTCCCCAGCTGATCATACATTTCCTGTCTAATTAACGGGGACTTTGGTGGATCTGTTACTTTGGCTTCTTCCTCTGCTATCCTGTGCCTTCTGCGTCTTGAGCTTTTCCTCACTTTCCTTTTCTGTCTCTCTCCAGGAATGTCTTATCTCTTTCACAGGGTTTTGGTAACATCAAACAAAAGAATACATAAAATTCTGAAGATTTGGGAAAGGACTTTTGAGAACCCATAGTCTAAAGATTTCCCCAGGCTGGAAGCCCTGCATTATTTACACCCAGAAGTCATTTGCTTCTGTCTGGAGGTTGCTGGTAATTCCAGTGAGTATGATGCTTTTAATCTGTAATGTGAGGTCTATAAACAACATAACTTTTTTGTTTCCTCAATAATTGAATAGGAGTTTCGCTCTTATGCCCCTACTGAGTGACAGAAAAAATAATTAAGGAAAATTCAGGATTCTTAGTCATTTCAAGTTTTAAACTCAGCCATTTCAATGAAATTCATCTCTGGTGGCAGACCTGAGGTCATGCATGTTTATAATGTCAAGCAGTTGGGAGGTGTCTGGTCCTGGAGAAACACACTGTGTTGGCACCTGCCTTGTTCCTGACAACAGCCCCTTTTATACTGGTACCCAATATGATGTTCAATTTTTGTCAGATCATCAGCCTACACCAGTAGTTCTCAACCTTTTTGATTTCAGGAACTGTTTATACTCTTAAAAATATTCAGAGCCAAATTATTTTTGGGGTGTTCTATCAATATTTATGTATTGGAAGTTACAACAGAGAATTTTGAAACATTTACCCATTGCTTTATTTAAAAACTGAAACTATTACATTTTTGCATAAGTAACATTGTTTATGAAAATAACTATTTTGGAAAATTTTAAAAAATGAACGGTAAAGGTGGCTTTAAAACATTTCTGCAAATCTCTTCAGTATCTTGCTTAGTAGAGGACAACTAGTTTCTCATACTGTTTCTGCATTCCACCTGCTGTGGTACGCTGTTCTGGTTAAAGCATCTAAAGACAATCTGGCCTCATACAGGTAAGTATTTGGAAAGAGAGGAAAATTTAATGGCCTTTTCAGATAAGTATCCTTATTCTTCTTTCATAGTATGCCAAAAGTCAACAAGTAAACTTTTTCATATTCAGTCATGTTCAAATGCAGTAGTTTACCTTGCACTTTGAATGGATCTTTTATTCATGCATGATTTCATAACATTCACAGGTCATTTGAAAAATTGGTTTGTTGAGTGATGTGGATCTTCTAAATGTTGGCACATTTCCTTCTACAAACTCATCTATTTCCTGAGAAAACTCTTTAAATACTTGGGTGCTGTCAAGCTTACAGTGGTAGATACAAGGTTTCCAAAGTTCTATTTTTGGTTTGAAAGGTTGAATTATGGACAACTAATTCTGTCCCTTTGTTTTCTTTAACATGTCAGGCTCATTTGCTTCATTTTTGAGAAAATACTTGAAAATACTCAAAAACTAAGATTCAAATCTAAAGAATCATAATCTGTCTTTCTTTCTTGGGGATTCTTGCATGGAAAAGGCAGCTAGTTGAGCTTGCAACTCAGTTGCACACTCACTTTTCTTTGACACAACTGTTATACTTTGAAATGCTGCAGAAGTGCTTATGCATCTTATGGATTCTGTCACATGGAATATTAAAAACACTTCTACCTAAGAGATTAGAATTAATACAATTAACAATTTGTGCTGTATCATCAGACATTCTTAAGTCAACAGGCATTTTGAAAAATGCAAGTATGTGGTAATAAAGGATGCAATGAATAGCAGAGTTTGATATCACTGCTTTGATTTGTACAAAGAACCAGCAGTTTAACTTACATTTGCTTTAGTATCATCAGTGGAAATACCAACAGCATGAAAAGTGCAGCCAACTCTTAGTATTACTATGAAAATGCTTTTAACCTTGTGGATTCTGGGGGTGGGTCTTGGTGACCCCTGGAGTGGCCTGGGAAGCAAGCACACTGATAACTGCTGGCATAGACATGCAGAATTCTCTTCAGTCTTAGAAACTCTTGTCCTTAAGGGCAAAATAGTTTCTGCCGGGTATCAAGGGGGTGGGGGGGAGAGGGAGGGGTGGAGTGGGTGGTAAGGGAGGGGGTGGGGGCAGGGGGGAGAAATGACCCAAGCCTTGTATGCACATATGAATAATAAAACAATAAAAAAAAAAGTAAATTTAAAACTTAAAAAAAAGAAAAAGAAACTCTTGTCCTTGGACTTAGGGAAATGCACTGGTTTATTCCCCATGATATGGTGAGGGCACTAGGAATCTGAAAATCTTCCTCTGTGCTCCTAATGCCCAATAGCTTGGTACAATCTCTGCTTTTCCTTGGGTTGCTTAGGTGGTGACATTGAGAAGGCAGTCATTATAAGGCTGTTCTGTCAGCTTGGATCCCCAGTTTGGTGTATGAGAAGGCTTGTTTCCATCAACTTCAGGACTTGCTGAGCATAATATCCCCATTCAGGGACCTTCATCACTTATCGACATTCTAATATTTTTTACAAGTTCCTTTATTTGATGCTGATTCCTTTATTTGATTTATTTGATGCTGAAAATTAAAATAACATCAGAAATTCCTTTTATAGCAACCCAAATATTTAAAAATGAGAAAATATAATTACCTACCCAAATTATTACACTCTACTCGGACTACCACATGATCTCACATCCCTTCAGGTTATATTTCATTTCACAGACTTTAGGCATCTAAAACAAATACTTGAGACCTATTAGTGCTTCTTTGGGCCAAATCAAAATATACAATAAAGTATTTTGAACTCTTTCATATACAAACTTCACAGATTCCTTATAAGTTATTGATAGAGGTGGAAAAAGATCACTAGCACCACCATCACCACCAGCAACAAAACCCCCCACAAAACCCAAAAATACCAAAAAAAGTGAAAATAAAAGTAAGAGATGAAAGAAAACACAAGGTCATATCATATACATTGGTTATTCAAAATTAGTGGTATATAGCTTTCAACATGCTGCATTAGATTACCAGAAGGAAAACTGTATAAGATTTATGCTTAAATTCAAACCCAAGTCCCACCCCCTTCCACCCCCACAAAAAGATTTAAGCCTAAATTTACTCTACTCTCTGTTATAACCACTCCTTATTCTAGCACTCTCAGAAGGATCCCAGCCATGGTACAGGTGGTAACTTCAGGTACATGTGAGTGGCACACGGAATGATTCACTCTGAGTCCTTCTAATTGTGTCTCTTGGGTATCTGTTGCTCTGGAGAGCTCTCAACTTGGCCAGGTGCTCTCTCCCTGTGGATAACAATGTCTGGACCCCTCTCTGCCTGTAGGGAGTGTCCCCTCTAGTCTCCTGTAAGACCCTTTCACTTCTGTCCTGCTCTTGGGCTGGACCCTTTGGTAGAGGGGAAGGGAGCCTGGTAGGAGGGTGAGGGTCAAGTTATGTCATCCAAGGTTTCTGGATGACAGCCCACTGACTCTCTTGGAGAATTTTCTTTGTAGGCCATCTGAAAAGACTCTGGGGTCAAGACTGAATTAAACGTTTTTGAAGACTCCATTGGTGAGGTGCTGAAGCAAAATTATTCCAGAAAGGTCCAGAAAAAATAAAAAATGTATCCCTGAAAGAGCCTAAAACTCTGAACTCCAACAAGTGGTGGTAAAATAAGGCAACTTGAAAATTTAGGCCCGGTTTCCTTTTAAACTACCTCTATATTCTAATACTAAACAAAAATCTGCCTTCTATTATAGTTACACATTGGCATAAATCCCATCTTTTGGATTATTTTAAAAACAATCTTTTTTTTTCAAATAGACTATCAAAACCTTCTTTTCACTTCTATTCTCAAAAGGAAAAAAAGAGTAGGAGAATGAGACAGATTTGGATTTAAATTTTTGTGCAATCGTTTGGGAAAGTTGCTTCATTCCTTTGGTTTCATGCTCATCATCTATAAGGTGGAGATGATTTTCCTTAGCTTATTAGGTGCTTTGGGACTTGGGGATTTAATGAAATAAGTGTTTTAAGAAGTCAAATTTTATGCTGGACACACAACACATGTTATTTCTTTCCCTTTTTGGGAAAATATCATAATTGCTCACCATTTATTTGAAAATACAACTGTGTTTTGAAGATACAATAATAAGGTACTATTATTAATAGTGATGGCACCATGGCATTAATAATTTTATTAAGAGTAATTGCTATACTTCTACCTTGGTTTTTAAAAATTTGTAAATTTGATCCTAAGGTCTACCAATTACAGCTGCAAAACACTGAATTGTTGTGATATCTATAACAATAACTGTCAGGTTTCTTTTCTTTTTGTATGCAAGAATAAGGTCTTGTCAAAATAAATGTTCAGGAACTTGAGATGAAAAACATAATAACTACTCACAAACTAGGAGTCTCTCTAAGCAAACGCAAGATGGGACTTAAAGTAAAGGAGTAGATGTGGTTAAAAAAAAGAAAAGAAAGAAAGAAAATGGATCCAATGAGTTTCTATTTTTCCAACAAGCAATAAAATAGTGACATGAAAGCAAGGACTCTAAGAGTGTTGAAAAATGATTCAACCACTGTGTGCTTATAAACTTAAAGCTTGAAAGAACCAAGTTGAGAGGTGCAGCATGCCATGGAATCTTTGGAGATGGGAATACCATTACTCTTTGCAAACCCATTCTAACCAGTGATGGGGTGGTGATTGGGGAGAGGCCAGTGAATTCCAGGACACCTCATTTGTCTGGAATTGTGTTTCACAGGAATAAGCTATCTTTTTAAAAAATAAAAAATCAGATAATTAAATTATACCCCTCTTGAAATTAAGATTTAAAAAAATTTTTTTAAATAGTGATTTATGACCCAGGGCTTAGAAATAAGTTCTATACAGTTTTTGAACTGCCAAAATTATATGGAAGATTTTTGTGGGGTTTTTCTCATTTTTGTGATGAGAGAATCCATAATTTGTATAAGTTTGCTACTGCTAGAGCGATTGTTGAAGTAAAAATTTTGCCAATTGTTCATTAATTTTCATATTTTGTTTGCTATTAATGGGGAAACTGACTCATTTAGGGATATTGTTTTCCTGTTTATTTGTCCTACATTCCTATGATTTTGAATTCTTTTGCTGCCTTAGTGTGGGTATTGGGGTTTGGTTTCTGTCTTCTCCTTCATTGAGATAGTTATCTTTTTCCTTGTTGCCAGCAAGTTTGCTTCTAGTAATCTCTTCCTGCCTAGAAAGCCTAGTAGCTAGAAAATTAGATAACAAAGTTTTTTTGAATACTAGAAAATAGACTATTAGCAAAAGTCCCTCCTTACAAATAAACTATGTGGGTGTCAGTGAACAGATTATCCGGCATCTCTTTTGGTAAGTCAGGACAAGATTTACATTCTTCCCATTCTTCACTCGTGGCATTGAGGACCAAGTCAGCCAGTCATATGATTCCCTGACACTTGAGAGGTAAACATATAGTTAAAACAATGTAGAATCCACGAGGATGCAAATTCTACTCTGTGTGGTTAGGCTTTGTATTAGTCAATAATTGCTACAATAATACAATAAACCAGCCCCAAACTGAGTGACATCCAACAATAGTATTTGTATCTTTTTGTCTATGAGTCAGTGGAGCTTTGCTAATCTGAATGTGGATGGATACAGAACTGCCTTAATTTGTCTTCTTGGACCAATAGCTGTTTGACTCTAGGATAGGAGCATAAGAGGAGTGAGCAGAGACACATGAGATCTATTAAGGCCTAGGCTGGGGACAGGTACTCTCTTACTTCCATTGGCCACAGCAAACCACATGGCCAAGCACAACAATAAGGAAAGGAAGTATTTTTCTCCCAGAGAGAGCAAGTGAGTATTTGCTGAACAGTTAACTTGACCACAAGCTACTGCTTCTTATAAGTGAATTCTGATTTTTAAAATTAACATAATGAGATTTTTAAATAAAGAAAAATAACTACAGATCACCTTGCTATGGTATAATAAAAGGCTAATTATGCATTCCAGTAAGATCTCCAAACTTCCAGAAGCATGGATTCTTGATTGTTATTCATCATAAAAATGTAGGTAATGGACCAAAACCCAAAACAAAACAAAGCCCAAAACAAAGCATTCAATCAGTTTAATAACCGAAGGAAAGAAGTTAACAATATTCTGTTAGCCATGAAATTCCCAGCCCAATTCTGATCACAATTTATGGATATTGTTCAAGTAGCTTTCTCAAGCTCCCCTAGTACAATAATCCCACGAGGGGCAGTTTGTTTGTTGGTTCTTTCTGATCATACCATCTGCTCTGAGCAGTGTCTCTCTCAAGTCCCCTTCTTTTTTCCATTGTGACAATGTCTCTGAGTAAGTAGAGAAATTTTACCTTCATAACTTATTCATGGCTGGGAACAAGGGTACAACCTTGGTGACAATCACTGAAGAGAGGCCGTGCCAGTTCTCATTTCCTTAGGGACATCCCTCATTCATTCTTCCCTGAAATCAATGAGAGCCACTTTCCTTAATTTAGAACATTTGAACAGGCTTAGAGGCGAGATGCTTTTTATGTACTTCCTGGCTTTTAATTCTTTCTTAACATTATATTCTCTCTTAAACTGAGAACAACACAGCCTGTATCTCTAAGAGTTAATGTACAATAAGCAAAGGACAGAATATGGAGCTACCTTGATGAGAAAGAGCAGGGGACTTGGCCTCAACTCTGGCCAAGATTTGAATTCTAATGGTTAATAATGAGGTGTGTGTCCTTGGGAAAGTGATAGACTTCTTTGAGCAAATTGCATTATCTCTAAAGTGAATACACTAATGCCTAACTCAGTGTTGTGAGTTTCATGCAAATAAGCCCTAAGCTACTCACAAAATGGATGATATTCATTATGTACATGAGTAGGAGAAACTAAGAGTACTGTTATTCTAGAAAGTATAAAACTCATGGTACAGCCATCAAAGTAAAATGAAGAACAGCCTTTGTTTTTAATTTTGATGGCGTCTGTACAAAATTCAGTAGCAGAAAAACAGAGTTGAATGAGTTAAAACAATTGTTTATAGTCATTGATTTTTTCACCTTTACATCCTACAAGTTTTCAAAAAGTTAATTCAGACAACATGCAGTACCTTCTACTGATGTTATATGAGATGGATATGGGATAGGGAACAAAAAAAATAAAAATGGACAAATTTGCCACTGTTTTCAAGTTTCTAAGTATTAACTTTTTATGAAGGGACTATGCGTAACTCTGTCATAAAACATATTTTATCTACTATGACAATGTAGAAAGAACCTCTGAGCAAAAACACTGTGTTCTCATTTTACATTCCAAATAAGTCTTATGAAAAGTGGATGCTCCTATAATAATATAATATAATAATAGTAGTAATGACTATTTTTAAAACCTTCTATATAGGGAACTAAGCAAAACACTTCATATAAATCATCTGTAGACTTGCATGAGGACAAGTATTCAATTTCTATAAGTAGAGGCATTGAACACTTAAGCATTTAGAATTCTAATAGGGCAAAGTAATTTGATTTGCACAGTTATCCTAGGAAGGATACAAGAAATAGACAAATGAAGTAAATCAAAATGGACTAAACTCACTAGGGAAAGGCACTGGTCATCAGTATTTTTCACTTAATTCTACGAAAGTATTTTTACTGGCTCAAGAATGAATATATTTTGTGAGTATATTTTTAAAACAGAGCAGTCTTGAATTTTCAAAGAAACCTTTATAGAATCCTAAAGTGCACAGAAAAGATGTTGAAGAATAAACTTCACAATGCGCTCACATCCTCTGTAACTGAAGGATGTTTGTCTTTTGTGTCAAGAAACCTCTGCTCTGTGTTTGTTATACTAGAGCTGAAGGTAGACTGTGTAGCTCAGAAAATTTCACTAGGGGGCAGCCTGTCCCTGGTATGTGAGCTGATACTTTCTGCATCATCTGATTTCAATAAGAAATTGGCCCAGGGAGTCACACATTCTCGGCACAGCTTCTAAAGGAAAATTGATGTGCCTATAAAATGTCGAATCAGCACAGTCCCTTGGTGGTGAGCAAAGGAAGGAAAAAGTCTTGCATAACATTAAAAGCCCCGCATGAATTGATGGTTAGGCATACAAATGCTGCATGTGTGTGCTTTGAACACAAAACCTCGTGGTGTGTGTGTGCCGAGCAGAAAATCGTGGGCTATTGTCAGGTTATTAGGGTCATAGTTTGGATTCTTTTATGCACACACACTCTCACATCCTGAATTCAAAGCCACCATGCAAGTAAACACTTTACAGTTGGGAAGGAATTGTAAGAAGTAGAAATTGATTAATTCCTCAATCTCTTAAACATTAGGTTTAAACTGAGCAGAATGCAGTGGTCAGGCAGTTTCTCCATTGTTTGGTGACTTTTGTTTGACTCTATATATCTGTCTTTTGTTTTTCCTCTTTGCTACTCTTTCTCTTGCATTTTATATCCCTCAAGTGATCTCACCTAACAAAATCAACAGCCCCCGCCTGGAGGAGAGTTATGACCGTGTTTTTTTAACTGGGCTCTAAATGGTCTCAGAGCATAGCACAGAGGCAATATTTGAAATGTGATCCTGTACAGTTCTGCAAGCTGCCGAGCTGTCGGGTCCTATTGTGTCCAGGATCATAAAAGGCAGCTGTGAGCCCCAACGTCCCTGAGTGACTGGTGTGAACTTGTGTGGTCTGGGAACCAGGACAGAGCTAAGGGTGGCCTGACACACTGTCTCCTAAGACCAACATATAGCACAAGGTGGCCATGGGGATGGATGCATGTGGAAACTTGGGTGCCATGCCCCGTAGACAGTGATGAAAATGGAGCTTTAAAATGAGGAAAAAGAGGGAATCCATTAGATTACAAGTAGGCACACACAGAAATTTAGGCCCAAAGAATCCTGGCACATGAAGATTAGCTACTATTGTTATTTTTTGCAATACAGAGATGAGAGAAGGGAACTTCATGAAAAGTCTATTTCTCTATCTGTAAGATGGGGTATAATAGTAAAATCCACTTCACAGAGGAGTTGTAAGAATTAAATGAGCAATGATATGTGAGGTACTTAGAATAGTATTGATAAATAATCAGTGTTCAATAAATGTCAACTATTATATTGTTATTGTTATTAGAAACCTAAATGGAGATAATACTTTCCACTCTAAAGGGCTATAGGGTTGAATGAATGTGTGCTCACTGCATCATAATCATCCAGGATGCTCAACAAATGTAATTCTTTTATTACTTCACTTGAGAATTCTGTTAAGTCCACAGAGAAACCTGACTCCAGCACTGGGTACTTAGAACTTCATAAAGCCTTCTGGAGCCTTTGATAGTCTAAAGATGATGTTTATGGATTCTTACTCCCCCAAAAAGCACATATCTGTCCACTATTTTGCACATACACACACCCCAGAGCCTTTAACTATGCCATGAAGTCCATTCAGGGATTCTGCAGAAATCCTTGGGTCTGGAGGCTAAGAATTCCTGCAATATAGAGAAGATCATACCTTAAAGGAATGATTCTTAATACAGATGCCATTGTGAAGAATAGGATTAAGAGGGTATCCCAAAAATCAGCACAGGCCCTAAACCTGTGATTCTCAAATTGTTGGTGGAGGGAGTATTAAGATAATCTGTGATATTCATTAAAATTAAGATTCTTAGACTACTCTATCAGACATTTCAAAGTTAGTAGATGCTATGGTTTGAATGTATTCTCCAAAGTTCATATGCTGGAAACTCAATTCCCAATGCAAGTGTTGAGAGATAGGATCCACAAGGGTCTGTCCTGATGAGTGGATTCATATTGTTAGTGTAACCATGAATTTGTTGTAAAAGTGAATTTAGACCTCTTTTTTGCTCTCTATCTCCTTTGTCATCCTCTCCCTTTCCACCATGGGATGATACAGCAAGACAGCCCTTCCCAGTTGTGTGCACTTTGATATTGGAGTTTTCAGCCTCCAGAACTGTGAGATATGGAATCACCTAATCCTTGCCTTTTTAAAATTCTATCTGGGCCCCCAGCTGATTGGATGGAGCCTATCCACATTGTGGGCAGAATTTTCTCATTCAACCCACAACTCACAGGCCAATCTGCCCTAGAAACACCCAGAAATAATGCTTTAGCATTCTCAAGGTATTCATTAATCCTGTCAAGTTGACATCTAAAATTAACCATCTCAGTGGGTCTTTGTGGTGATGTAACCAGAAAACTGTCTTTTAGGATGCATCCAGTTGATTTTTATGTAGGAGGTCCTTGAAACACTTTGAAAGCTGTTTCCTTAGCTTTGAAGGATCATGAATTGAGTTTTAAAGACACTGTGTTCTGAGAAAAGAGAGAGAGATTATGTCCATCTTAAAGCTCAGTACACTATTTATCTAAACAAAGCATCCCAGCAAGCAGGATAAAGAGGAGTAAAATGCCAGCTGGGGTAAGATTTTCACAAGTTGTAGAGAATGCAAGTTATAAGAGATGCAAGTTAAACTACCAAATGATTTGACAAGATGCATTTTGATTTCAGTACCATTCTTGTTACTAACATGGTTGTCTCCTTTAGCTCCAAGGGAGTCAACATGTATTATGTGATTTTGAACTTGGTAGCATGTATTAATTTATTTCCCCAACCCATATCATTTGATGAGGATTTATTTGCTTAGCCAGGTGGCAATCTTGAGGTCAGGAACTATATTTGGTTATCTGTGTCTATTTTTGCACCCAGACAAATGCTATAGGGTGCAGTAGACATTATTTTATGGGTTCAATAACTGATTTTTTAAAAGTATTTATAAGATGGTTGAAAGATTAAAATATGGACTCCAGTGAACTTCATTTTATAAACCAATATGATTCTATCTATGGTAAGATAGAAGGGCTTCATGGTAAACTCAAATTTATTTTGATTGCATCCTTTATTAGAGGTCTGAACTGCTTCATTCTTGTCTGTAAATTCTAAATAATGTTGGGAAACATTCCTCACACACAGACCCAGTTTTCATAGGTTGATTTTGGAGGGTTCTTGACTTCTTCAATGTTTCCAAGGGGTGCTACTTCTTTGCACTAATGGCACTGTTAATGAACTCCAGACAGATCAAGAGCTTTGTAAATTCTGTCTTCTGTTCCTCTGAAGCAAGTTTGCAAGATTGCTACAGACACCCAGAGAGCACCTGCTGACCTAAAGCTATCACTCTCCAAAAATCAGGTTTTTAGAGGCCCAGAGCTGAGAACAGCTATTTACTGCAATAATACCAGGGTTTGGGGCTCTGAAAATAATTGATATTATATATATCACTTATATCTCAAACCATTATTTTAAAACAAGAAGACAACTCATATAAAATAATTCTCAAGTGTATAGTATGGGGCTATGTTTGTTATCCCCATAAGCCTCATTACTTCTTAGCCTCGAATTAAATTCATTGCTTCTACCTGAATGCAGTTGCCTGAGGGCTTTAAAAAAAGTCTTTCTTTTGTTAGTGGCTATTTTTAAATGGGTTTTAAAAAGTCTAGCATCTTAGGAATTTTGCACAGAAACATAGGCAAACAAGAAGGTAAAGTAACATAAGGTAGTGTTTTGGGCAAATATATGGTAACATAAGGAAAGCTTAAAAATGAACATTGGTGCTACCTGGCAGTGCACATCCTGTGTTTCATTAAATTGCAAACATCTGAAAAACATTTTCTGGAATTCATTGCCTTTAACTCCAGAAGAACCTACTTTTCTCTAAGTGACAGACATTTCCCCCATGCCTGTGGATTCTACTTTGACCATTCAGCAACCAAAAAGGGAGGGATGAAATGGTGCCAGTAAGAAGGAAACTTAAGTTGTTTTGAAAAGTGAGCAAAGATCAGGTGAGCTACTTTTACCTGCAAGAATTGAAGAATCTTTTTGAAAATATGATTCTGCATCATAATAACCTTAAGGCAATCCTAACTGTTTTTAAATAGAAGAATACAAGCAAAATCTGACATAGGTAACACATGGCTGTACAATCACTCTTTTTTTATTGTTGCTTAATTTTGACACTAATGAATGATTGGAAATGTTGAAAGCTGGTCTATTGGATTGAACCAAAGGGAGTTGCAATTACACAGCTCTTTTCTGAGGAGGTCAGTTGTAGGAGTGAGGAGAGTTGAACTTCAGACCCATGCCCTTGGGAAAGTATAATTGTCAGTATTCAGAATGATCACCAGGAGGAATTGTCTATTGTTCTACCAAAGCTTGTGATCTTTCTAAAATGGGCAAAAATCGATGGGCTTACAACTGAAATTTCTAGCTATTGATTGCCCTTCTCAACCCTCAGAGTTCCCCTAACATAACTTTAAGTAGAAGGACTGCTCAGGGAAAGACATACTACAGCATAATAGAAGTACCCAGGCAGCATTTCTTTTATTCATATTCTTTTTCAGTTGTGGGCAGATGGTTATTATGTCAGTCAAGCTCCTTCCTGGAAACAGAAGGCATTCTTAGCTGGAAACAGGATTCTGAGTTTGGAGAGAGGTGGTGCCATGGAAGAGGGGCTGTTATGGAGTACAAGCACTACCAGGACCCTGGATGGGGAGGGCACAGGGGAGAGAGAAACCCTTCTCCCTACTTGCCCTGTGATTCTAGTTATTGATTCCCATGGGTTTGTCCCTCCTGGAAGCCAGAGGGCAAGGCAGCCCGTGAGGCAGCAGATTCAGGCCAGCCTCCTGGGCAGAGTGTGAGAGAGAGATCGAGGCAGAATCTGGATGAGTAGTAGCAAGCAAAAACCAGTGCAACACACCTCAGAAACAGTGGACCCAACAAGGCAGCACAGGTGGTTAATCTTGATTGTCAACCTAATTGGATTGAGAAGCACCTAGAAGGTTAGTGAAGCACACCTGTGGGTGTGTCTGTGAGGCAGTTTCTAGGGAAGATTAACTAAGGGAAGAGAACCACCCTGAATGTGTGTGACACCATCCATAGACTGGGTGCCCAGAAGGAATAAAAATGTGAAAAGGAGAAAGCCAACTAATGCAGGCATTTTCTCTCTCTGTTTCCTGGCTGCCCTGATGTGAGCTGCTCTGCTCTGCCAACCCCTCACCACCATGTTGGACTGAAACAATGATCCAAAAATTAATCCTTCTTCCCTTAGGCTGTTTTCTCAGGTATTTTGTTGCAGGGATAAAAGTTTGACTAACACAATAGTTCATATGTTATTTTTAAGAAGCAACTTATAGCCAATCAGATATTTATTATATCCCTTCTCTATAAGTCTTCATAATACATCTTCATTAAAAATTCTGCTGAAGAATGTTAAAGCATGTAGTATAGTATTTTATCTCTTCTAGTTGCTTTATTCTTTTCTACTACCAGTGAATAGAGCAGGACATACGTGAATGTATTTTCAGACTTCCCCACCCACCTATGGTCTCCTTTGATATAAATTCACTGGTAGCAAAGACTGTAAGGTTATTCACTCTAGCCTTTCCTAGACAATTACCATGTTCTTGTTTACCTCAGTTCTCGATGTTGTTAAGATCTTCCAATCAATATTACTCATTGTCCTCTATGTTAGCACTTCAGAGAGATGATGATCTTGGACTTTGTGTAGGAAATAGAAGCTGGAGTTTCAAGGTTGTGGGGAGATAGGCGGCTGGCTAAAAGAGGAACAGGAGCCTCGCTCATCAGTTCAGCAAACACTTATGAGCCCTTTCTTAATATTGGACAATATGATAAGCTCAAGGAACACACAAATATAAAGGACATGGGGAGCAGTCAAGAAATCTAAGGAATTGCAATTTAATGTGATAGATGTTTTAATAGAGAAGAAAACTCTGGAATACCATGAAGTGAGGTGTCTGGGGAATCCCAGAAGGAGGCACACTTTGTAGAAGTGGTTTTCTCTTTACCAAGCTCTCCTAATTACGTATAGCTTAGATTACTTCTTAGAACCTGTCTTAGTCCCTTCCTTCCTTCCTTCTTTCTTTCTTTCTTCCTTCCTTCCTCCCTTTCTCCCTCCCTCTTCTCTCCTTTTCTTTCTCTCCTTTCTCCTTCTTCCCTTCCTCCTATCATTCCTTTCTTTCTGACAGGGTCTTGCTATGTAGCCCAGGCTGGCCTCGAACTTGCAATGGTCCTGCCTCAGTCTCCCAAGTACTGGGTTACAGGCATGTACCATGACACCCAGCTCCTTTATTTCACAGCAAGCAAATACAAAAGGGGCCTACATTAAATACTTAATTACTGTCATTATTATTATCACTGTTGCCATTTTTTTGGTACCGGTGATTGAACCCAGTGCCTCATGCTTGCTGGGCAAGTGTTCTATGTGAGCCACACCCTGGTCCTTTTGTTTTTAGTTTGTTTTTCGGATAGGATCTCATAGTAACTTTGCCCAGGTTGACATTCCAATTATCTGGGATTTCAGGCATGCACCACTACACCCAGCTTGTTTTGTTTTGTTTTCATTGTTTGAGACAAAGTCTCACTATTGTAGCCCAGGCTGGCCTGGAACTCAAAATTTTCCAGTTTCAGTCTCCTGAGTGCTAGGATTCTAGGCATGTATTACCAGACCTGGCCTACTGATAGTCCTTAAAATGAAACATATTGTCCTTATATAATACTATATCCATTTCAGTAACCATTAACAGGGAGGGAAAAAAATTACTGACCATATTTGGGAAAGATGGCCAAACTTGGTTGACTCTAAGTTTATATGATCAATGGACAGGGCAAAATAACCCTTTAGTCATCACTAGGGGCAATTACAAAGTGGGAATTATAAGATTTCAGTGCAAAATGAAGTTTTTAAAAATATAACTCATTGGGAAAGTATGAAATATATTCCCCTAACATAGTAAAATCAAACAACTCCATTCTCTAAAGACTTTTTACTCCAATTTCAAGCTATACAGGCACTTACTAGGGATATAAAAATAAATTGTCTTGTGTGGGAGGAGTTCAAGTGGTTCTCATCATCCACTGAACATGGCATAGCTGTACTTCACCAGGCCCTTTCCCAACAATGAAGGCATGGATGAGGTACTAGGAAAGCAGGATTAACCAGATCATCTACCTTGTTACAATTGCCTTAGTTACTCACATATATGAGACAGAAACCCCACAGAAAGTTACTACTTCTAAGAACAAGTCTCAGTAATCCTGCTCTAAGGAGGTGAATGTGTTAGCATCACTCATGTCTCCATAACAGAGTTTTCATTTACTTATTTGTACTCTGTAAAAGTATTGATGTCTGAGTAGGTGATCTGATTTTACTCTAAGTTTGCATTATAAAAGGGTTTAAGGAGATTTAAAGCCTGTAAACATTTAAAGATAGAATCTATGTTAATGCATTGTTTTATTTCATTTTAGTCATGAAGTGATTCTATGAAAAGGCAACATGGTTATTTTTATACCCATTTTATAGATGAGGAAAATACATCCAAAAGGGTGTGAGTGGCCTGGCCAAGGTTGCACAAGTAAATGGTGCAACAGGAACTTGGACTTTCTTCTTCTGATTTCAAGGCCCTCCTGTCTTCCCCTGTATGTATTTGAATAAAGATGACTTTCCTGATCCACTGGGGAAAGGCTGTTTCTGCAGAGGTCACTTTGTCTGGATCCAGTCATTCACTCTCCTGGGTCTCTTGGTGACCAGTGGCCCATAGTGGACTGAATATATTAGATTATGGTCAAGGTAAAGAAACTGTGGAAGGCTGGTACTCACATAGGAAATACATGAGCAAAAATCATGCTGGAGAAAGCTGTCATCCAGCTTAACAATTCAACCCTTCATGATCATGTGTTGTATGCTAGGACCACAGCACATACTATTAATAGAGATGAAAAGCACAATTTCTACCCTGCATAAACTCACAATTTAGAGGGAGAGATAATGAGAAGACACTGTGACAACTGTAGTATCCTAAGGGCATAATGGGATCCCTTGGCCAGAAGTCTACACTCCAATAGGAACCAGAGATTAGGATTCAGGGAGGGAACTAGGAAATACTTTCCAGAGAGGAGAAATCGGAGCAGAACCTTGAAAAAGTAGGTATTATCTTAGCAAAGAAGGAAAGGAAAAGGAAGGACCACTCATGTACAAAGGGTAAGTGAGAGCATTGAAAACTCAAACAATTCTCAGTGCATCCTAGAGGGTATAGGATGTGGAAGGAGATGAGATTAGACAGAGGCAGGCCATATAATCAAAGGTGATGAATGCCAGATTAAGTAAGGAGTTTGTGTTTTATTCTGTAGACCTGAGAGAGCTTCTTTCAGGGTTTTTGTTTTTGGTTAAAATTTATGTAAAATTTAAATACCTTAAAATTAACCATTTTAAGATATACATACCATTCAATGATATTTAGTACACTCATAATGTTGAGCAACCACCACCTCTCTCTAGTTCCAGATTTCATCACCTGAAAGGAAACCCATTAAGCAATCACTCCGTCTTCCCTTCTTAGTTCCTAGCAACTGTTAATCTATCTTCTGGCTCTGAGGGATTTACCCATTCTGGATATTTCACATAACGGAATCACACAATATGTGATCTTATGTGTTTGAGTCTGTCATTAGTATAATGGTTTTGAGGTTAAGCCATGTTGTAGTGTGTATCAGTACTTGACTCATTTTTTATGACTGAACGATATTCTATTATCTGGATATACCATATTTTGTTTATGCATTCAAGTGGAATTTCTGAGTTATCTGGTAATTCAATGTTTGACTTTCTGAAGAACTGCCAAACTGTTTTTCACAATAGCAGGACTATTTTGCATACTTATTGACAATGTATGAGTATACAAGAATTTCAATTTATTATTCCCAGTGGATATAAAGCGGTATCATATTGTGATTTAATTTGCTTTTTCCTAATCATTAGCAATGTGGGTATCTTATGTTCATGTTGGCTGTTTGTGTATCTTCTTTGGAGGAATATCTGTTCCAATCCTTTACCTATTTTGAGTTGTAGGAGCTCTTTACAAATTCTGGATACTAAACTCTTATCAGATATACATGTTCTGTGAGTTATCTTTTTTCTCTTGATAGTATCCTTTGATCCAAAAATGTTTTAAACTTTTTGTGTGTGCGTGTGTGGGTTGTTTTGTTTTGCTTTGTTTTCTCAAGACAGGGTCTCACTAAGTAGCTCAGGCTGCCCTTGAAGTTGTGATCCTTCTCCACCAGCCTCCCAAGTAATGGAATAATAGGCATGTACCACCATACAGGGATCACATTTTTAACTTTGATAATGTCCACTTTATCTGTTTTTGATGTTGTTGCTTGTACTTTTGGTGTCATATATAATTCATCACCAAATGCAATGTTATTAATATTTAATCTTATGTTTTCTTTTCCTTTTTAAAAAAAGAATGCATATTTATTTAGGCATAATATTTGTACAGCTTTATGAATACTTTATTTTAAGAATATTATAGTTTCATCGGTTACATTTAGGTCTGGCATTCATTTTGAGTTAACATTTATTTATGGTGTGAGGTAGGGATCCAACTTTATTGTTTTGTCAGTGGATATGCTGTTCTTGAACATCACAAATTGAAGAGACTATTCTTTTCTAATTGAATGGTCTTGACACTCTTGTTGAAAAGTAATTGACCATCTATGTATGAGTTTATTCTTAACTCTCAATTCTATTCCATTGTCTATGTCTGTCTTCAGGCCAATACCACATTGTTTTGATTGTTGAAGCTTGGTAATAATTTTGAAATTGCACATCCATTTAGTTTTCTTTTTCAAGATTGTCTTGACTAGGAATTCCATGTGCCTGCAAAAAAAAAAAAAAAATCCATCAGGATTTTGATAGGGATTGCATTGGATCTGTAGATAACTTTTGTGAGATGTTTTCCTTGTTTCCTTTAGTTCTTTGTCAATGGTGTCTTTTATCTCTTTAACCATATTCAAGACAGTTGATTTATACATTTTACCTAGTAAGTCTAGTGTCTATACATCCTCACACAGTTCTAGTTATCTCTTCTTTTCCTGTAAAGAGGCCATAACTTGTTGCTTTGTATGTAATTTTTCTTATTGAAAAATTGATGTTTTGGATATTATGTGGTGTGTCAGCTCTGGAAATCAGATTTTCCCCTTACCCACCTTGGGTTTTGTTGTTGCTGCAGGTTTGGAGTTGTTATTTCTTTGTTTGGTGACGTTTCTAAAGTATTTTTTATAAAGTATGTATTTTTTGTCATGTTTGGTTACTAAAATCTGGGTTCTGTTAGCTTAATGGTCAGCTAGTGTTTTGATAGAGTTTCCCTAAATGTCTGGTGTCAAAATAGGAAAAACAGGAAAAGGAAAAGAATACTCTCCCAGTTTGTAGATTGGCTCTGCTAAGCTAGACCATTTTTCAACTCTGCCTTAACTTTTAGTTCCTGTTTGTTCAGTCATAAGGTCAGTTAGAGGTGAGAGCTTAGGAGTCTTCTCTGGACTGACATGAGCATTCATCTTGCTGCAGGCATGTGTGGAATCTTATCAATTCTCTCCTGCATACAGGAGCTTTAAAAAGCCTTTAGCTTTCTGTACATCTTCTTTTTAAACTTCCTTCTCAGGCTTTTCATTCTGTCTATTGCTTGTCTTTTCTATCCTTTGCCCCAGACTCTGATGGGTACTACTTTGCTTTGAAATGCTTTTGGTAACAAAGGTAAATCCTTGTACCTTCAGAAAGTCATGAAAGAGACCAAAACAGACAGCCACAGTTCTTTGAGAATGGTGTCCAAGGTTACTTCCTCTAGTACCTGCACCAGGAATGCGTGTTACCATCTTCATGGCCACTGATGGTCTGGGTGGGTAGGGGATGGTAAATGAGCAATTCAAAACAAAAAACAAAAAAAACCCCAGTGTTTTCTTACCATAGTGCTGCAGTTTGTTTCATCATTAAGTCTGCCCTGGCTAGTGTATATTTTTGGCTAGATTCCAGAATTGTGCAAGTTGATTCTGCCAGTTTCTGCCAGTTTATTAGTTGCTTTTTTCTCCCATGTATCCTTAAAATTTTTTGTTGTAGTAAAGCATATAACATATATTTGCCATTTAAGTTATTTAAAGTGTGCAATTCATTGACTTTATTTACATTCACATTGTTGTGCAATCACCACCACTATCTATTAGTTGCTTTGATAAAGGAAAGGAGACTCAGAATTCTGTACTTTGCCATTTCTGATGATGTCACTTTCTACTTTACGTTTTTGAGGAAAAAAATAGCATGACGTGATGTGTGTTAGATAGAATTGAATGATCAGTAACTACTTGTTGATAGTAAAAACTATTTGTGAATATTTTTGCTATGTCCTGAGAATCTATAATTGTTTCAAAGTAAAAGGTTAAAAGATGCAATAGCCCCCATCAGGATCTGATATACATTAATTTACATATTTGAAAAGGGATAACGTAAACTCAAAAATAGAAGATGAAACTAGAGAAGAAGAAATATAGAAACAGTATATACAATTTCCCAAGGAAATCCTGAGTCATGCATGCTGTAGCACAAAAGACTAGTCAAGAGATAATCTTGCTAGGCACTGACAATCCTAAAAGATATATTTGTCTTTATTAGAAGAAAAAAAAGTTTGAGTTGGAATAGTTGTTAAAAGAAGCTCTCAAAGGACCAAATTGATTATGTTTTCACTTTTCAACCAGGTTTGGCACCGTGTAAATGAAATATATTCAGACACACACATACTCACGCTCACTCACACACTCACACACTTACACACTCACATTCACACACACACACACACACACACACACATCAAGAACCAAAAAAAAGAAGAAGTTCAAGTTCTAACTCAAAAATAAATATATGCTAGAGGAAAGGGATCAAAAAACACTTTAGATGAAGAAAATGTTTTCCCCTATCATTTAAAGTATAGCCATGAGGGCACTGGAAATTAAACTGGCTAAGGATAGAATAGCAGATGTAATGGTATATATTTTATTTGATTTTACTGTTATATTTCTTCTGTTTTCATGAGGTCTCACAGAAAAGAAAGTAAAACCCCCTAATAATCCATTAGGCCTGAAAGCTTATATACCATCTTAACAAAGAGCAATGATTTGTGGAGAGGTGACAAGACACAGGAAAAGGGTTTGGTTTGGGCTTCTAGGGACAGTAAGTGGTGGGAAAATAAATATGTGGGGGAAAACTAATGTAATCTGAGAGCTATTTCAGTAAGGTTTGTTTGTGCAGATTTGAGAAGGTGCTATCTCCAGCAGGGAGTCATTTCCTCTTCTTGTATGGGACAGTGGAGGTGGGGGTACACCTTCATGAAGGGCACTTTACACCCTGCCTTTAGCCAGAAAATTAGAATATAGAGAGTTTTTCCTGTATCAGCTGTTTCTCAATTGCTGCCAGCTCAAAATAATTTATGCCAAAGTGACATATTTTGGGGTGTCATGGTCTTAGAAAAAGCATTTAATACATGGAGCTAAAGGCTCATAAAGCCATTAGAAGAATAGAGCATCAGGGTTTAGCAGAAGAGCAGCAATGTCTTCCATAATATGACCTCCTTGAAATGCTGCAGTGTCTATCATACAATATAAGGTGGGAGTTAAGAAAACCAGGCTTGGGAGCTATCAGCACTGAGGTCGCAAATGCTGCTTGACAATTCCCAATGAATAGTGGCAATTATGCCTGGAACAGGGAGCCTGACATCTGCTACCCTCACATAAGCCTTCTCTGCATGAAGCTGGAGACTAACATAGGTATTCCCATCATTTTGTTTCCCAAAACAACTTAAAGAAAGTCACCAAGGTAGTTTCTGTTTCATGGCCCCCTTGGAAACTTCATGCAAGTGCATTTAATTGTAGAACCTCATTCACATTCAGGACCCTACCAGAAAAGACTAGGGAATATGGGTTTTGGCTTTACAGTCTCTGTGGTTGGAAATGTACACTAAAAGGAAATGGAATAGATAGTAAATACTAACTTACTGCATTTAGTCCTTCTGTAGTTAAGGTATTTCCTGTTTTCATCAGTTCCTCAGATTGACATTTTTATTATACCAAGGTCAGAATGAGGAGGGGAAAAATCAGCCCTTAGAGATAATTTTATGCCACCCTGATTATTTTGCAGATAAGAAAGCCAAGACCAGAATTTTTAAGTCACATGTTCATATTTCACAGCTAATTAATGGCAAATCATTTTTTCAAATTTATTTATTTATTTAATTATTGTTCTTGCTCATTGTGACATTTACAAAAGTTCTTACAATATATCAAATATATCATACTTGAATTCACCTCCTCCATCATTCTCCTTGATCTCACTTCAACCATTTTTTCAGATTTAAATTTATTTTTTAACTAATATATAAAAAAAATACAAATTGCACTTATGGGGTACCATGTAATATTTTGATACATATGCATATTGTGTGATGTTTAAATCACATTCAACATATCTCCTCCAGCAGTTACCATTTCTTTATGTTGAAAACATTCAAACTTAATTCAAATCTTAATTATCTCTCTAGGACCTTTTCTAGACATTTAACTTATTTATACCTTACTTTGTTCCAAAGGCAATTTAAAGTGTCTTTCTAATATAAAAAATATAGTGAAATAAAATGGAAAAGAAAAAAGAAAGAGGTACAGACACATAGGAAGTAAAGGAGCATTGCAGCTAAGAGCATAGCTGGGGCATGTAGGAGTTATATAAATTAGGTGTCTGAAGAGTAAGCAATGACACAATCTGTGATTGAATCTAGTTTTATACTGTTTGATTAGTAATATATTAAATTTTAATTTATTAAAGAGTTCCTTTATATTTTACAGCAAAACAAAACGTTTGTTAATAAAAGAATGCCTTAAAAGAATTACAATTTCTTAAAAGTGATTTCTTCAAAACATAGAGAGCCACAAAGCAGAAAGGACACCATGGAAAGGTTAGGTTGCTGAGGACGAAGTGATTTGTTCTGCAGAAGTGGTATCACTGACCCTACTAGTCACAGAGGATGCCATGATGTGAGGAACTAATGCTAGCCTTGGCAGTTGGTGGCCGTCTGAGCATGTTAGAATCCTCAGCTGGAGGATGCAGAGATGACTTGTGGAGGGAATGAACACACCAAGCAGCAGTTTGCTTTAGTGATTAATTTAGAAAGTGTTAAGCAAAATTGCCTGACAAGAGGTAAATAACAAAAATAGAAATAAACCAATTATAAATTGTTAGCTTTGTGTTTCCGTGAAATGTATTTTGGAAATTGTTTTTTTCTTTTTGCCACCTTATTCACTTCCTCCACATTACTTTTCTTCTCCCTAGAACTCGATTTGATGCTCTCTCCAGTTTGCTCCTCTAATTGCAATGAAGCCCTGGGAAAGTTATCTTTTAAAATGCTAGAAAATAAGTTAGTGCTCAAAGGAAGGCAAAGCTGGAGATGTGATGTGAGAAGTCATCAGACCAGCTTTCTGTGCTCCAGAACAAAAGAAGGCCTGGCAAGATGGGCTCATCAACAAGTCTTCCACAGGAAGACTGGTTGTTCATTTTCTCAAGAAGATAATTGCTCTGCATTCTTCAGGTCATGTGTCAAACTGCTATCTGGTGTATTGATTGGCTGCCACATTGAAAAAGTAATAAATCAGTAATTAGCTTTGTTTAGAAAGCAGGGAAAAGTAGTCTTAGCTTGAGGAACCGAATAAGACTTTAGAAAAGGAATTAAGTTCTTAAGAGAAAAAGAATGCATTTGGGAGATCCTTTAAGGATCTGGGACAAGGCTTAAATCCCAGGGATTGGAGAGAAGTGTATGTGCATGTTAGTCCCACGCCAGTCTCATTTTGGCACAGATTGGTGTTGCAGGCAAGCTGCTAAGAGGCTACACCTATACTGGAGTAATAGGGCATAAACCAGGTAAAATGGTCCGACGTGAGTGCCTCTGTGAGAGTGATAAATCCACAGATGGCATCATGACATAAAGGAAGAAATAGCTTTGGTGTCCCAGAGATATGATTCCAAATCCCAGCTTTGTCACATCCTAGCTAAGCTTGCAGTTACTCAAGCTTAAACTCAGTATCCTCATCTGAGAAACTGAAATAAGAATGTTGAAATCATGAGGACCAAATTAGGGAAGAAGAACACTGGGAAGCTGATCAAAACATTTTTGAAAAATTGATAGAATACATTGAAACCTGTTGAAGTTATTTTAAGAAGAACAATGGGGTAGGAGGGAGAATAATGAAGAGGCTGAATCAAACCAGGGGTTGATTTTTATTATTTATCACTAATAAAGATGTTTAAAACACATTAAAAATAAAGATAAAATAATTAGGAAAAAAGTTGATAGATTAGTTTCGAGAGTACAATGAAACCCACATTTTAAGGAAAGCACATGATAAGTTGCTATAGTCATTGGAGGGAATTTGAGGCCAAGTCATTGAAGGGAAGTCAATGATTTATTTGAGGAAAATGGTGTCCCATTTATCAGTAGAAAGATATTTGACATTTGTGGGAAATGGGAGAAAAGTCAGGTCAAAATATAAAAATGCGGAAATGATTAACCCAATGAAATGGATCCTCTGTGGTATGTGAGGGAGGGGACAGTGGGATATAAAGTGGTCTTGATGTAATTGGAGCAAGATGGGTGACACAGCAAATCAAGGCTGGAGTCCAGAGCATTCTGTCATTCTTTGTATGGGAAAATACAGTGGAAATGATATCAAAATTGTTTCTAAGCCAGTATTCTCTATGAAATCAGCCAGATTCCAAATTCCATAATTACAAGCAAATTAAAAATAGCAATAGAAAAAAACAGCTCCTAATCAAGGTATTGGTGATCTCTTTCCCAATGGAGCTGAGTAAGCTGAAAAATTAGGTCAGGTAAGAAATTAAAAACTTCAGTTATATATTTGTCAGTTGTCATGCTACTAATTCACAATGAAATGCAGAGATAGGTTTTAGGATAAGACAAATGACTAATTTTAACAAAGTAGAAGAACCTCCCCAAGGCATAGAGTGTTTGCATCGTGCACATGAACCAGTTTAGTCAAAGTATCCAGGAATGATCATTAGTCGACCTTAGCACAATTAAGCCCAAGCCAAAAAATAGACATCAATTTAGATAAAATTCAAGTACTGATCAGAAAAACTTAGCTGTAATAGGATGTTAAAATAACCTTTAAAAAAAGGCCAAAATCTGGCTAAAAACATTAATGTAAACACATGAAAATTGTTTGCTACAAAATGCCCTGGTAGTTAGGATGATCTAGAAATTAAGTGACTAAACAATTCTAGAGGCCTGTTACAAAATTTTCTGAAATCAGCAATAACAAGATTATTTTAATTACATCAATTCAGCAAGCTGTGGCGCTATGGAAAAGTTTTATGTGTAGCTGAAAAAGAAACAACCTAAATTCAGTGAATTGATTTATTCTGTTTTTTTTTTCTTGAATGGAAATGTGCACAGCATATTAAAAAAAGAATTAATTCAGAAAAAACAGATTTTCTCCACTTTGCTGTCTAACATTTTATTACTTGAAAAGATGAAAAACACTCCACATTTTTAATGAAATCCAGTTTTAAGGAAAATTATTTGAAAAAAGTTCTGTAGTCTTTTTTTAATTTTTATTTTAAAGGAAGATGTTAAGGGAAGATGTCAAGGCGAAATCCTACTTCCAAATTAACATTGGAAGCAGACAGTTGGGAGCTATGAAGGAGACAGAATGCATCAAGATCACCGGAAGTGGCCCATACCCATCCAAGATTTTTGTATGGACTTCCGCTGTGGCTGTTTAAGACATGCTACCACTGTGCACTGGGCCACTGTGCCAGTGGCTGGGGACTTGTTTGTGTGATTCCAAATGTTCTGAGCATAGTGAGAAGCCCCAGATAAGCCTGTGAAATCTGTTATGAAAGGCAGGATTCCAAATGGCTAAAAGGCATAATGTTTCAGGCCAGAGAGGCAATGACATCAATATAAAAAAACTTGCATCTAATTACTCTGCTAGTTTTTTGCAGAAATAGTTTGTTGGATGTTTTTCAATCATAAAGTGATACACCTTCATTGAAAAACATTATGGAATACAGAAAAGTGTAAATGACATGGGAAAAATCAGTTATTATCCCACAACACCCAGCAATAACTGTGATAACAATCTGAAGTTCATTTGTAGGATTTCCTCCCACAAAACATTTTGTCTTTTTGTAAATTTCATACAAAATGAGATAGCATTACTTTCGTAGTCTGTTTTTTCACTTAAAAAAATGACATTCAAATGTTTCCATGTCCAAAAAAGATGGATACATTTTATTATTTAATGTACTATTATTTGTATGCTATGTAGTTTGTGTAGTTCATCTTTTTTAAATATGTAGATTATATTAAGTCATATAACTTAAATAAATCACTTTCAAAATCAGTTTAATGTTTGTTTCTCAGGATGTTTGTTCTCGATGCACATTAATTCATACATATTTCTGAGTGTGTTGCATTTACCATATGAGACAGGAAAGAGTGTCTTTCACCATTTACTGGAAGGGATTTTAGAGACTGACACTCAAGGTTTCACTGTTAAAAACAATGTTGAGCTAAACATCCTCGTCTGATTACTTCTTAGGCTTAATTTTTAGAAGTTGAATTACCAGCCAAAAGAGGATCTCATTTTTAAACCAAGCTAGTCTTCTTGAAGGAGAAATTGATTTATTACTACCTCCCAGGTCCCTACAACCTCCTCAATACTGCAGATCATCATTCTCTTTATTCTTGACCAAGCCCGTGGGTTAAAATATGGCATCTCATCAGATCTTGCAGCTCTTTGATTACAGAGGAGGTGGAACATCTTAAAGCTATTTTTTTGTTTATCTTTCTTCTTTTCCATAGGGAATTGGCAGTACTTGCTCTTTCTGTGACGTTTCTGGGGGAAGTTGTATGTAGTGCGAACAGTGGGAGACTCCATTGATTTAGTTTATTGTTATAAGAATATTAAGATTCTTAGCGGGCAAGTCTTTGTCAATGATGGGTTGTCTCCTGGACTCACCATTAACTTGTCTTAAGGACTGGGCCTTAACTTGTAGGGAAAGATGAGTTTGATGTTTGATAAACAATTACAAAAAGAAAAGGTCCCCTGGGCTTAAACTGCTAAACTACTGGGTGTAGAGTATCAGGGTGTGTGAAAAGTTACAAAGTGGCAGATTAGTCTACAAGTTTGCTGGTAAAGTATTAATAGTGGTGGCTGAATGCATGACTTAATTAATCAGGCTTTCAAAAACCACTTCTACTCAAAGTTTAAAAATGCTAATGCTTCCATATTTTCTCAGATTAGTTTTTTAAAAAAAAAATTAGCACACAACAAAATTGACTTTCTTGGGTGTATAATGCTATGAACTTTAACACATGCATAGATTTGTATAAACAACCCACAATTAGGATATGGGCCAATTGCATCTTTACCATAAGTTCCCTTGTACTGTCTCTGTACTCATACCCTTCATCCCCTTGGCTTTGTCTTGTTAAGGGGTACCATATAATTTTACATTCCCATCAGCAGTATGTGAATGATCCAGTTCTCCACGTACTTGCCAGAATTTGGTATTGTCAGTATTTTAATTTTGGTCATTATAATAGGCATCACATCATGGCTTTAATATGCATTTCTCTAGTGGCTAATAATGGCCGGCATCTTTTATTTGGCATACACGTCTCCAATCTAGCTAAGTATCTATGCAGGCCTTCTGTCCACTTTTGAATTGAGATGTTTTCTTACTTTTGAGAATTCTTTGTGTATTCTAAATCTAAGTCCTTTGCCAGGTACGTGATTTGCGGATATTTACTTCCAGCTTTTTCATTCTCTTTCCAGTGCCCTTCATAGAGTAAAAGTCTTTAATTCTAATGAAGTTTGGGGATCAGCCTTAAATACATTGTGTGGATGACTCAGCCTTGGAATTTCCCTCTCATTTCATCCCTGTGTATTTGGTCCCTGCAGCTAATTCCAGTTCCCAGGACTCTCACCTGTCCACCAAAATCAGTTCTCACTGGGATGTAGCTCAGTATCAGAACACTTGTCTGGGATGTGTGAAGCCCTGGGTTCAATCGCCAGAACCACAAAGAAAGTAAAATACTTGATTTGCTTTTAAAATCAGTGCAACATTTGGCATGTTTATTATGCAGTTTAATCCATGCACATCTCTGAGTCATATACTCTGGAAAGGTAGGCACGTCCTCTTTTTATCTAGGTCTGAGCAGCACCTACTATATCAGGCAGTGCTAGAGTATCACTGGAAGGGATTTTAGAGCCCTGGCAGTAAACATGTGATGTGTGGATGAGCATCATCAGCATTACCTGGGAGCCTGTGAGAAATTCAGACTCTCACACCCTACCCCAGGTTGGAATTTGCATCTTAATGAGATCCCCAGGTGCACATTAAAATTTTTGAAGCACAGCTGTTCAACTCATCTGGTTCTCACTCTTATTTTCTGAACAAAGAAACTGAGGGAAAGAGAGAGAACCTGGCCCTCTTACTCCAAGTCCTGCACCATCTACCTCCAGCATTTGATGACAGACACTGACAGTCCAAATTTTCCATCCTAAGCCATGCTGGGAGCATCACATTTGTCTTGACCAGAAATGGAACAGTCTTTTTAGAGGAAGACTCACCTTCCTCCTTATTCCCAATATCCCCTAAGGATATCCAACTTTCAAAATTCAGAATTTCAAATTTTCGTAATGAAATGAACTAAAAACTCTGGGGGAAGAAAATGATTTTCCCCTTGCATTTGTTTACTTCTCTGTAAGCTCCTGAGATGGCTAACATACTAGTTGCTAATCACGCCATCTGTTCCAACAGCACTTCTAAATCATTCGATTCATACTTTTCTCTTTAAGGAATTTTTTTTTTTTGGAACAATATGTTTGTGTCTGTGTTGCTCTCATCATTTGGCAATGCAGTTGGAACTATTTAAACTTTCCTATTTATTGTAAATGGATTTTCAATCAGCAAATATTTTTTAAATGTGCATACACCACACATGAAAAAAATATGTGTCTACTGATTTTCAAACATTGGAAGCAGTAGAAAAATCTGTTCCAGGCTGTCTGCTGTCAAATTTTTAACCATCTGATTATTTTGAAATGAAGACTTTAGAAGGTGATTTATCTGACTGACCCTGAGAAATTTTCCCCATTGGCCCTGAAGATGGCAGTGCTGTGCAATTGAGTACAGCCCTTTGCTCCCCCACCCCCCAAAAGGAATTTCTGGAATGGCAGAAAGTGGGGGAGGATTCACTAGATCTGAACCTTCTAACACTTAGCATAAACCTCCTCTGAACCCTGGGACAATTTGGTTTATCTTTTGGTCCCTTTGTTTTTGTTTAAAGCTGTACCCTATGCGTTTCCTGTTTCCAGCTGGGATCAGAAATGGAAATAGTTTAAAGGTTATTCTCATATCATGGGTAACCAGGAAGCATCCATATATCTTACTGAGAAGCTGGTTTTCACAAGACTGCTTGGATTTTTTTTTTTTTTTAAATCCTAACAAAGGCTCAACCCAAGATAAGCAGGAGCTAAGAATACTGGAGGTTTTGAATGCCTACTGGGACCACATCTCTGGGAGGCTGCTTCTCCTGTTTCCTCTCCTTAACAACAGAGGCCTGTCGCCTGACATTCTTTAAATTTCATTAGCTGGGTCTGGAAGAGTAGGTTTAGAAGGATATATGCTCAGGCCTCAGGCAGTATAAGCCAAAGGGCAATTTCTTGGTCCCATCATTGCTATGTTGTGGACCTTGGAATAGGAGGGGAAGAGAGTATAGTGATACACCCAACTTACTTTTGGGACAGTCAAAATTCGGTGACAATTCGACTAACCAGAAAACATGTATTGAATACAATATGAGTGATCTTATATTAAGCGCTGCTATAAATAGTAACAACCAGCAATGTTTACATGCTATGAGCCAAATCCATTGCCAAATGTTTTAGCAACATCTTATTTAATCTTCTCCATAACTATATGAGGCAGATACAATATACATTTTTTGTTTGTTTTTCCACAAGGAAACTATGGGACAGAAAGCTTAGGAAATGAAGCTAACGTCATGCAATTTGTAAATAAACTTGTTGGGGTTCAAAGTTTGAACTCCAGAGCCTGCTCAATCAGCCATTGTCCTGTATTTTGATTTCATAGACAAAATATCCATAAAATATATACATAATATACATTAAGCCTTAAGTTGGAATGAGGGATATTATGTACCCATTTAAGGACACAGGAGTAGGGGATGTAAGGAAATGTGAGCCCCAAAATGACCATGTGGAGAGGAGTGATCTGGCCAAGAGATTCTTTATTGCTGGGTGGGAGAGGGAGAGAGCAGAGAGCCAACAGAGAGAGGGAGAGAGGGGCAGGGGCTTAAATACCCCTCAGTGAGACTCAGCATGATCTGAGTGGTTAGGATCTTATGGTTCATACAGATTGGAGGTTGGGGCAGAAGGAGGGTTCAAGCTTTGAGGCCCACATTTCCTTACAGGGGACACCTAGGTTCCAGTGTTTTTCTTATACTGTGTGTTACACAGTTGTAAAGAACTCAGGTCCCCAGTGAACACATATGTTATTTTGGAAGAGAGTTTCACATATAACTATGCACTTAAGTGACTTTAGATGTCTTTATCTGGTATGATATATACAAAGAATTTCTGTGGCAAAGATTTACTACTAAAATTATCTAGTCAAGAGTGTGGTTGCAGATATCTGGGGATAAATTACACCAAAGCTTTTAAACTTTTACAGTGGATGTACCACTACCCATCAGAGGGCATTATCTCAGGATGGTTCTGTTTAGGTCCCCCCCTCCAGTTCAAATGTGAGACTTTCTAATCTGTTGTTGTCACTGACATACAGGTATGTTATAGACTCCTATTTCCCTTCTTTATAGCAGTCATTCTCAAAGTGTGATCTCTCCATCAGAACCATCAGTATTTTAGGGACCCTGTTAGAAATGCAAATTCTCAGGCTCCACCCCCAGATCTACTGACTCAGAAACTTCAGGGCAGAACCCAACATCTATGCTTCAATAAGCCCTTTCGGTGATTGGGAAGCATATTAACATCTGAAAACCACTGGACTATCCAGTTATCCACAGGCAATCTGGAAAAAAGGGATGGAGCTCAAGTGAATTAGTGACCAAAGTGTTGTAGGCTAAGGAAGGTTTGGCACCACTAGTTGCCAGTAGCATAGCATATTTACTTAGGCTGAACTGGTTTTGAACTTGGTTCTGTTTTTGTCACTGAGTCTCCTTCGGCCCAATGCTATCTTCCAGACACATTCTCTTACTTCATTCTCCACCTGTGTATTCTCCTACCCTTCCCCTAGGCCCAGGGAGTTGTTTTCTAGCATTGCAAGAGTATAAGGATGGGAGATGGAGGAATGGATAAGGAATCATCTCACTTTTCCCCCAAGTCTTTCATACAGAGTTTTGAAAGTCGAAAGTCAGGAAAAGACCCCTTTCTTTTCTACTCTTTATGATCAGATCCTCTCTCTCAGGCTATGAGTATAGAATAGGTGGAATGGAAGGTAAGAAGAAGCAAAAGTAGGAAGGAAAATATATTGGTTAGCATTTCAAAATTATTATTGCAGCACACAGGAGGGCAATATTAATATTTCCCCCAAAATGCCTTGGGCAGAGATATCACGCACAGTTAGAGATAGTTCTAATTAGAGGTTGCCGAAAATAATTTGAGATGCTCCACCCACATCCTCTCATTGAGAAAATATCTCCTCTGTCAAGGATCTCATGTGACTTAGATCTTCTTAGAAGTTTGTTTTGAGGAAAGCTTGGATCTATTTATTCATTTATTTCCTAGAATAAAATTTCTTCTTGAAGAATACACCTTAGTTTCCCAGATGCCTGCTAAGAATATTCTATTTTCTTTCCATCTAAATCCCTCCATGAGGATTTACCTAAATTCATCTAAATTACTCTTTCAAATATACATTGATTTCCCCAGCCAATGTTGCTACCTCCCCTTTCTGTTCGTTTTTGGTGAGATTGGGGTTTGAGCTCAAGGCTTCATGTTTACAAAGTAGGTGCTCTACTGCTTGAGCCATGCCTTCAGTCCTTCCCCTTTCTTACCATCCATAGCACTTTTACTTTTCTTCACTTTCAGTTTAGAAACTATAAGGTACTGCCGAATAAAGACCACGCCACATGTGGAAAGGAAAGTTTTATTGGTCCAGACTGCAGGGCCATCACTCTCGGGTTCAGAGTGAGGCGGCTTGGCTGAATTGGGTAGTGGGCTTGTAGGAGGGGCCAAACCATGGGGGAGGGAGAGAGTCTCTGGTCTCCAATTATCTGCGATCACCAGATGGAACAGGTCGACATGCCTGGCTAGTTGAGTAACTGGAAGTTCCTGAGTTGTTTTGCAAGCTGAGAAACAATCAGGGGAGAAACAAGTGGTCATAAATCAGGGGGTCTGGTTTCTGTGCTAGCCTTGGGATCTTCTGCCTGCCCCAAGAGTGCCAGGGACCTAAAAGAAACCTGTCTTATAGTGCATTGTTTGATTTTCTGGTCCAAGTCAGATGACTTTATGTGCAGACATTTTCTCATCTCCTCTAAAGCACTATAATCTTACGGGAGTGGGAACCACTTTAGTTTGTGAGGAAAGTGCTTCCTCTATGGCCTGTCATTATTATGTGAATGCTGAAGCTACTTTATATTAAGATGGTGCTAGACCACAGATATATTTGAGACCTGGTTACACATGGGGACCAACTGGCAACTGAAAAGGGGGCTTACATCTAGTGTCCTTCTTAGGGAAAGAAACACAAGGCCAGGCCTTATGGTGGAATGGAGTGCTGTCTTGGTCATGACCTTTAACGAGGGGTTGAAATAGTGTGGAAGGGATACTGTAGTCATGGGGTGTGTCAAGACAGTATTTATCACATGGAAGTCTCTACTGTTTTCAAATGATGTTCAGTCACTCCCCAGACACTCCACTTCCACTGGGAGCCTTGGGGTCTCCTTAAGTTCCAGTCTGTAGGAAAGTAGAACTTGAAGTTTCCTTCTACACTGACTAGAAGGTTTGTTGTTTTATCTGTTCAGGCTTTGTGTAAGACTCTATTGGAAATAAAGGTTTTCCTGCTGAAAAATTATGAAGAAGGGGGTCAAATACTCATCTTTGAGGTCTGGATAGTCTTGATTGCATTTTCAATGTTTACTTCCTTTTATTAATTCTTGGAATTTTGGAAAATTGGGTTGAAAATATCTCAGCTAAACTGTGGAAAAAGTTTTTGATGACACAATGTTATTCTAAGAAGTGACCATGGGAATGATGATGAAACCAGAGGAACAAGCCCCCAAGGTAAAGGTAAGATCTGGCAAGAGAGGACAGAACTCAGATCATGTGGACACTTCTCCATGCCTCTCTCCTCACCCTGATTTCTTTCTTATTCTAACTTGTTATGAAGATGCATATTACACACACACACACACACACATGTATTTTTTTCTCAGAACCCTGGTACTATTAAAGTAAGAGATACTGAATATGGGGGAGGGAAAATACAAAAAAAAAAAAAAAAAATGAAGGCCCTTGCTTTACAGATGGCTGCAAGGAAATATGGAGGTCAAAAATGAAAATCTATACCCAACCCTTGTCACCACTGTCCCCACTCCCTTGGTGCTGGGAAGCTAAAGGCGGCATTTGGTCCATTTTATTAAGGGTGATATTTTCAAGAATCATAGCACAAAATTTGATAGTGTCTCAACAATTCACTGCAGCCCACCTGTAATGCCAAACTGGGTCCCAGAATTCTGATTTTTAGATTATTTTCAGGAAGTCAATGGGTGTTTATGTGATTTCATTTTAGACTTTGATGGTCTCTCAGACTGCCCCCCCCAAAATCCTTGCAGTATTTTTAATGCTTTAGAAAATCTCTCTGGCTCTTCTCAGTAAAGAAATACAAAATGGAAAGGCATCTTGCAGCAGTAGCAGCAGCAGCAATGGCGGCAGAGCAGCTACCACTCCAGCTGCCGCCATGCTTCATAAAACCATCCCAAATGAGTTGGGCACATTTAGCAGAGTGATCAATTCACTGCCGCCATACCGCTTCTATTTATAATCTTGGCAGAGCTACAGATTTCAAGGGTTTTGGAAGACAGAGGAACTGTGCTACATGAAGTGATTTTATCGCTCTGCTTTTTAGAGTTTGAATTCAAGGCAGTGGGATTTTCCAGCCTCTAAAGGAATTGATGTTCCTGCAGAACTGGGCTTGCTTCCTGCTCACAGGGGACGACTTGTAATGCAGGCAAGGAAGAGGCTTGGGAAGGCCTCTTTTCTAAGGAATCTTTATGCTTACAAGGAGTTTATAAGATAGACATGTATTTCATGTTTTTTTATGTTTACCCACCAATAATATCTTTAAATCACCTAAGGTTTATCTCACATATTTCTCTGTCTTGCCTCAAATTATTCATTTCCGGTACTGGCCTCTCTGTTAATTAAATGGTGTGTCTATGGGGGCATTTCCACTTGAATGATAATTGATGTGTTTTTCCCAGGCCAGCTGCCCGTGAACTCTCATAGATAAATTGTTTTGTGCATAGCACGTATTCAAGGTTAGGCTTGGATAATGATTTCCTGGTGAAAAAATAATTTTTTAAAAGTCAACACCATCCAAACACAAATCCTCTTCTTTTTCCTTTTTACAACTTGGGTACGTATTGGAGAGAGAAAGGAAAACATTTCCTAATTCATAAATAAGAGTGCTGAAATACCACAGTAACCATCGTGGAAGCTACATTGACCTTTTGGTTGATTTTTGCAATCATTCGATATTCTTGCCTGTGTGCCCTAGTGGTTTATAAGGAATATGGTTTCCGAACATGTAAAAATTAAGATTAGGTTACTTAAATTTTTTGGTTCCAGAGATATGCTAAAATGTGACAAATTCACTTTTTTATGCACAAAGTCTTCTTTTTAATTTTATGTATGCTACTAATTTTTTGTTTGTTTGTTTTGTTTTTTGTTTTTGTGAAAGGCAGAATCTGGTTTAGGCCTTGGAAAGAGATCTGCATTCAAATCTCACTTGGCAACTATGAGAACTTAGGTGAGTTCTTAATCTTTGTGCTTGACTTTCCTCATCTATATAGTAGGAATCGTAATAATATCTCCCTCCTAGGGCTATTGTGACAATTAATAATATTATTGATATAAAACAAATAGCATCATGTCTGGCACATACTAATCTGTAATAGTAACTGTTAATCAGTATTTTCAAATGGCAGTATTTTAATGTTAAATCAAATTCACTGGAAAAATTGCAAAAGCTTGTCTCATTTTATAATTAATTGACAAAAAGTCTCTGGAAGTGTAATTTGTGCTCCAGAATACTATAATTTTAGCAGATGGATAATGTGGTCATGAAATTTATAGTTTTAATGAACATGAACCTCAAAGAAAGGAGATACAAATCTAAATGTCAAGACAGGGGAGACTATCCCACCTTACAGGTGAGTGTCTACAGAGGAGCTTCATCCCCACAGTAAAGGGACCTGAAGGAAATGCCTCCAGGTGAAACTCCCAGCAGGAGTGCCTTGCATACATAGCACTCAGATTCCATTTTCCCAGGTCAGACTAAGCCTTCCCTTACCCCTAGCAAAAATGGAATGAAAAGCCATATAGTTAGGAAAAACAAAATTTTAAAAACTTTGGCCTTCCAATTGTCACTCCTGATTCAGAAAGATAAGATTAAGTACAGTGACATCAAAACTGGGTTATTTTAGCAGCTGATGTCAAGTATGTTTAGAGAACTTTAATCTGGCTTGATTCTTGATAAGGGGATCTGAGTGGGAGACTTTCCAAATCAAAACATAAGCAAGGTTGCACAATAATAACTATCTAGAAAGGCAGTCAAGGATGTCACAGTTGAGGAAAGCTTTCTGATGAAAGTTTTAGAGAGAAGCAGGTTAAGTGGAATTTCTTTTGGAGGAAATTGTCTACAAAGCTTTAGAAATGCTATGGTCATCTTTTTCAGTTCTCCCAAATTTGGCTAAAGAAATTAGAAACTCATGGATGATTTATCTAATGTTTCTGAAAGACTTCTGACTCCTGGGCATTGTGTAATGCATCTTATGTTATTTTGTATAATCTTTGTAACTTTAATTAACATTTCCCATATTCCCATTTCAAAGCTGAAGAAACCGAGGTTCAGAGATACAGCTGAAAGTAGCAGGGCTGGGATTCAAACCCAGGTAGTTCAAGTTGACATCACGTGCTTTTGTCTTAACCACTATATTCCCTTCCATGATCTCACATTCCAAATGTGAGTCAATAGGTATCCATATAGTTTTCATTATTTCAGTTCTGGGAGCTAACGAATAATTATCGTGTGAGATTTCTACAGATATTAGCAACAGTGCTGACACATGGGCTAAAATGTCAAATAACAAGCTTTGCAACACTGGGGAATCATAGCCTCCTCTCACAACTCCTGCTGTGACCCTCTTTCTTCTATTCTATTGAAGAAGCAAACAAATTGCGCATAGAGCCAGTCCTGAATGGAAGTGTTTCATTGATACTAAGCTCCATAGGAACAACTGGTGAAAGACCATGATGGAACCACTGCAGAGCTGGGCACTGCACTGACCTGATATTTGAAGCAGTGAACTTCACAATCTGCCTACTAATTAAAGCAATTTATCTTCAAGTGGATCTAGTCCATTTTGTTATTTCAACATGGAATTCTTGGGAACTAGAGGTGCCTGCAGAGAATCTCTGTTGTGTAAAAGACTAATATGTAAAATAACCAGGTGATTTTTTGAGATGTCATGAACTGAGTAGCAAAGATTTTGACCACTAAACTAATAATATTATATCTGAATGGAAACGACTTGGAGACTGGTAACAAGGTAACTCATTGAAGATTTGTCTCCTTGCAAGGCCCAAATAACAATGAAACAGCAATGATGTACAGATTTTCATCTTGTCCCAAAGGCCAAGTTAAGAAACAAATATGATAAAATAGTGACTGCAAAGGCTGAAGAATTCTGAAATAATATGCCATACCATTTGATCACAGGTTTCTTCTGTCCAATTTTATAGCCACTAACCAGTAGCATGTAACTACCGAGAAATTGAAATGTACAATGGAATTAGTCCTCCTTGAGATGTGCTGCAAGTGTAAAACATAAACCAGACTTTAAGAGTAGTAGGGAAAAAGAATGTAACATATGCCAACAATTTTTAATATTGATTATGCTCGATCACTATTAAGGCTTAAATAATAATAGTTTTGAGATATTGACTAATTATTTTCTCCTGTTTCTTCTTACTCTTTCATGTGACTACTATAAACTTAGCATATACCGCTCACAGTGTGGAGTTATTGGGCAGTGCTGGCAGGTGCTCTGCACCACTAGCAGCTGAGAAATGAAGTCAGCTTTGACCGTCAGCACTAACAGTGGGATAGTTCAGTGGGCTTGTCATTTCTATTGGTTTTTATTTTATTATGTTTTGCTATTATCCTTATTACATCCTATCTTCTACTTTCTTTGAATTTATTCTCCACCCCTTCACCTCCATCTCCCATGGAATGCTCTGATATGGGCCATATTTCAGTGCCTGTTTATTTTAATATCACTAGTGGGTGATATGTTAAGAGTTTCTTCAATTTGCTACATTTTTCATGAGATTTACCTTCAGTGTTTGTTATTATTAAATATTTTTCTTTTTATAAAAGTGAAAGAATTTGTCTGTGGTTACCACATGGGATGTTGTTAAGAAAAGTTTGAATGGAGGTTCTTCTTTTTTTATTCTATCATTTTCACATTTATTCACATGTGTATACATTGTTTGGGGCACCTCCCCTTTCCCCTTACCTCCCCCTACCCTGGAATGGAGGTTCTTATAGGAACAGAAATTAGTTTTGTAATTGTACAGATGTTAACCGTAGCCCTGGTATATTTTTCACATGATAAGCATTACGTAAGTATCATTCGACAAATGAATGAGACAAAAGCAATCTGAAGTCTGTGGCACTTCCCTTGGAATTACAGAAGCACTGGGAAACGGAGGAATTATCACCTCTCAGATTTCAAAGAGGAACAATAACTTTCTGGAGTGTCTTTTCTGAGTTCAAGCACATTCTCTTAGGTGTACTTAAAACACTTCGCTTTAGTCGTCATGGAGGTTTTTCTGCCATTATGCTGCTTGAATTCGCTATATTGTCTTACTTTAAAATACTTCTCAAGGAGGCTTGCGGGTTATTTCAGTGTGGTATGATTGGATGAAATTTAAAGTGTCTACAAACCTAATGATTCCATGATTCTTTTCAGAATTCTGGCATTGTCTGTTCTCTTCACACTAGTGGTCCAGCACAAGAGAGTTACGTAGAACAGAGCTTGGGGAGTCTGTGGAGCAATCACTTTCCTAAATGTCTTCACTGGTAACGGTACATTGCCATATGGCTAAATATAGCATGCAGGTGTCACAGATGAAATCTTCCAGAAGCTTTCATGCATTAACAAAGCCAAACACCTTACTGTGGGAACACTATATATTTTACAATGAAAGTTAGATTTTGGTCTGTATGCGTCTTAAGGAGCATGAATTATTTAGAATAAAATAGGTATATCTGCATGGAGAAATGGTTTGTTTCTTATCTTTAAGCATCATGGTATATTGAATAAAGTATTGAATGTAGGCTTCATATTTTTAAAATCTTTCTCCCTGAGAGTTTATACTTTTTGACTCAAGTTTGCTACCATTTTCCATTTATCTGCAATGGAAAAAAATCTATGACAGGAATAGGACTTTTGAGTTCTATTTGCTGTCTTATTGATGACTGTGGAACGACTTGCTCGAGACCTTTTGACTCATATTCTCTACAATGAGGAGGATACTTTCTACTCCACAGAACTCCAAGTATTTTTTAATGATAAAATCATTATGGTAGACATCTAGGAAGGCAATGTGTTAACACACTGAGAGATGTTATCCTTCTCTTACCTTCTAAAGATGTTTACATTTCTGTGACTGAATTCAGTAAATATGAAACAGTGTCATGCACACTTACATTCTAAATGATTGAGAAAGAAGCTGATAAACAAGACCGCATTTAGTAAAGCATTTTAATTTGGTGAAGAAACTGAACGAGCAAAAGAAAAGAGCATCACTAATGCTGAACTGCAGTGAACTCTAGTTACTAATGACCATGTTAATACAGGGATCACATCTTGTATTGTACAGCACAGCTGTCATGTATGTTTCCATGGATGAAAACTTCTAAAAATAACATCATAAGTTCTTCAAAGCAATGATATATCCAGCATTATTGATGCCAGATGTTTGAGTGCTCTAACCTTACCAGATCTATATGTATGCCTGCATGTATATGTATAAGTGGGTATGATAGTGGCATCTCTAAGACTTTTTGGCTACTGGAATCAACAGCAGTGATTTATGTGTATTTTTTTGAGCATAACTAATAGAAATATGATGGGTCAAGGTGAAAACTATTAAAAAAGGAAGTCTTCTGGAATGATTTATGCTATGTAGTCTGGTGGAAGCAATTGAATAGATTGTAGCTTTTGAGACTAAGACAACAGAAAAAAATTACAAAGAAATCTTTTTACTGGGAGTTGAACTCAGGGCCTTCCACTTGCTAGGCAGTGCTCTACCACTTGAGCCACATCCCCAGTCCTTGTTTGCTTTAGTTGTTTTTTAGATAGAGTCTCGTGGTTTTGCCTAGACTGGCCTGGACCTTGATCCTCCTACTTTATACCTCTTCTATAGCTGTGATGACAGGCATGGGCCCATGCCCAGCCTTTTGTTGGTTGAGTAGCTGAGATTACGTGCATGAGCCACCATATCCAGTATTCAAATTACAAGGAACATTCTAGTGACCAATAGAAGTACTCACCATAAACAGTCCTGCCAAGTAGCCTCTTTTAGTTATTATTCACATTTTTCAGAACAGCCAGGTAGCTGATGAAAAAGGGTAACAGCAATTGCATTCTTTGTCAGTGGGAATATATGAAAATGAAGAGCAGGGTGACTTATGAAGGAAAAGGAGAACTCACTTTGCACTTTATGAAATCTCTCCAGTTTGAAGTAAAAACTAAACATTTTGTTTCTTTTGGAAGTAACAAACAAGGTTTTCTCCCCCTTCATAATGGAGCATTATCTTCTATTAAGAAAAAAAATCAAAGCAATGCTATTTACATGTTTAATGTTTTTAAAAAATATAAAAACTGGCAGTCACCCTATAATGGGAACAGACCCAAAGATTTCATTCCCTCACCTGGTCCTCTACCCTGCAAGTTTCCCTGGAGAGGAGAAAGCAGATGCAAATCAGAGCTGGAAGGCAGAGCTCTAGAAAGCCATCTCCAGGCTCTCAGATCTTGGACCCCGGGGGAATGACTGGCAGCCCCACTCTGGCCCTCTGGCTATATTTCTGGAAAGAGTCTAGGGACTGCCATATGATTTCACTGCCAAAGATCCTGACAAGAAATCTCACTTTTACCTGGGGTAGTGATGGAAGCCAGGAATGAATTGTCTACAGAAGCATGAAGATTTCTCCTGCCCAGTGCCTCTTCTGGCACAGCTGTACTGGGAATTTTACCTGCATTTCTGGGCCACGCCTGGTGGTTCTTCTCCATCAACTCAGTAAGAACACAGTAGTCTCCTTACACCTGTGCTTGTTCATTCCCAAAGGAGCCAATGTACCACACATTTCCCTACAAGTCAACAGGTCTGTTTTGCTTTGGATAAGGTGTGCTGGGCAGGAAATGGACAAGAAAAATTGCCAAAGTGCTCACTTCTCTGTACAAGCCAAGACCTTCAGATGGCAGCAGGAGAAGCACAGCTCACTGCCCAAAGGAATGTGCTCAGCAAATGCCCTGCTGAAAAATAAAATCACCTTCAGTGGTCTAAAACTATAATCAAGTTTGTTATTTAAATATTAGCAATATGACTTCATCTTCAGCAAAGTAGAGCAATTGTAATTAGGAAAGTATTAGCTGTCCACATAAACAGAGGGTTGAGGGAAGGATGAGGAAGGAAAGTGGGAAGGATGAGGAGGCAGCATGGGTCAGGGTAAATGACTCCAACCATGCAGTCCTGCTGCTTTGGGTTTGAGGACTCACCGGATGACACCAGACCTTCTTGGCTTTGGACAAATTACTTTCTGAGCAAACTTCCTGAACTTTCATAGAAGTTATCATACCTATGTCATAGGGCAGCTGTGAAGCTTGAATAAATAAATCACCAAGGCCAGGACCTAGTATTAGTAAGTGTTCAAGAAATGATGACTACATTTACATTATTAAGATGGAAGAGATAAAGGTGTTGAAAACATAAGGGTTTAAATATCACTTCTCTGCACAAGCCTACAACCTTTCTTAAGTCACTGTAATACATTTTCTTTCATTTTTTATCTGTATTAAAAAAACCAACAAGATCAATGAAGTTGTGATACCAATTCTCTAAATTTGAGTTATTGCATGCATTAACTTGGGTTAGAGACCTAACAAGGACACCAGCAATGACACTCTAGTGTGGGGAGAAGACACTGGTAAGGGGCTTCCAAGATCTTGGGCCTAGTGGGAGTCTTCCCTTCAAATTAGCTGAGGAGCTTTTGGTTTCTTTCCGTTTTCTTCTGGCTACAAGGCTGCAACCGGAGGACGCAATTATGAAAGTCTCTTTGTGCTCTAAAGTATTGTGATTCTGTGCTGACCGCAAACAGCAAGCATCCACTTCCACACTTCCCAACCAGACCCAAGAATCCCTGGGTGGAAGGAAGAATGTATACTTCGAATTGCTTTTTACCTGGAGAAAATTATTCTCTGTGCATTTCCTGTCTTTCAGTTGATGGGAAGGAAGAGGAAGATGCTGCAGTGCTCCATAGAGGTTTGTGATTCTCAGGCTCATTCATAACTACACAGCTGGAACTATAGGCATTTGGTCAATGAGTTTCCATGCTGGAGTCGACCTGGTTAAGGTCGGTTCTGCCTGCTTTGTCAAGTGGGCGCCTGTTCTTCCGTTTCACTGGATTGATAAATCATGAATACTTTCCTTCGCCATTTAAAAGTCATTTCCTCTCATTTTCCCTGGGCACCCAAAGCAATTTTATACATGAAGGCATGGTGTGTGTGTGTGTGTGTGTGTGTGTATGTGTGTGTGTGTGTGTGTGTGTGTGTGTGTGTGTGTGTACTGATTGCTGCCTTCAAAAATAGCACATGATGGCCAACAACTGCTTAGAGATTTTCAAGCCAAAATTTATCAATAACTTAAACTCTAGCACTGTATTCATCAAAAAGCAAAGATGTATGCCTTGTATTACTTAACCTTTCCACATCACCTGCTTCTTATTATATTTTTTTATTTTATATTCAACTTCCTATTTGAAATTCAAACATCTTATTATATTCGTGGGTATGCTTTTTAAACTAAAGTGGAACATTCTAAAATCTGGTGTTCTGTGCATAAAAATTGCTTTTATGATAATTCATTTATTCAACAAATATGGAATGCCAAATGTAATCCAGGTTTTTAGATATGAGGGATAGGCCAGTGAGCAAAGAAGAAGGTAATGTCTGCCTTCATGGAGTTTAGAATTCTAGTGTGACTGGGTTCAGGGAGGGAGAGACATATGCAGTATATAATTAATATTATATATTAGACTGTGATAATAAAGTAAGGGGTAGAGAAATGACAAGTTCCAGGAGCATGCATGTGTTGTAGGAAGAGGTGTGATTCAAATTTAAATAGAGTTATTTGGAAGACCCAACTGATGAAGTGACTTTTGAGCACAGGTCTGAGGCAGGTGAGAGTATGAAGGCATTTTGAGGAAGAGCTTCTTACTGAAAGGGAGAGCCAGTGCAAAAGCCCTGAGATCAGAGCTGCTGACAGGTTGAAAAACAGTAGGTGGTGAATGAGGCCAGCATGGAGTGAGAAGAGAGGGAGAGTCATAGGATGAGATAAGGTAGGAAGGGAAAGGTGGTCATTCAGAAGCGCAGAAGTGTTTCAAAGAGGAAGAAATACTCAATTAGTATAATAACGAACCAGAACAACATCAATACACAAAACAGATGAAAAACTCCCACCTCCTGAAGTTGACCTTCCAGTGAGGCTTGAAAGAATAAAAATTAAAACCAAAAAAAACCAAAAAAGTAAATTGTACAGTATGCTAAAACTGTTAACTACAACAACAAAGAAATGGATAGCAAGCGCTGGGTAGGGTGGATGTGTGCAGAATCCTACTTAGAACGTAAAACTTTCAAAACTAGACATGAGTACTTTGTCCTTTGCTCTATACACTCAGCACTTAGTCCATCACTAATCAAAGTCAATGATGACAGGCTCGCTAACTATGTTTTGGTCATGCTTTGTGCACCAGGCATTGCAATAGGTGAGCAAAAGGAGGCACAGCCTGATCTCATGGGGTTTATAGTTTGGTGGCAGAGATAACATTGGTCAAATAATCACATAAATAGATGGAAAGCTGCAATAGAGATAAGACCATACTGAGAGGTACTTGATATTAGGAAAGCATGTAAATGAAGAGGAGCGACAATATGTTGTTTTGTCTTTAATATTTCAGCAGCAATATTGATTTTCCTAAGCAAAATGACTTTTTTTGTGAAAATAGGAGCTAGAAATAGGGCAAATGTTTCTTATGTATTTGAAAACTCAGTGGAAGCTACTCTTTGGAGAAGTGGTGCTAGTATCTCTAAGGATTGTCCCGCAGAATTTGCTGGTAATAGCCTCTTATTGGTAGAGGTTGAACTATATGGAACAGACAAGGTTCTAATCTAAGCTAGGGAGACTTGGACTCACTATCTGGAAAAGCCCACACATGGTAGGTACCTCTGGTGTTCTTAGGTCAAAACCTGCAATAGATTCTAGGATAGAAAGAAGATACAAGCGTTCTATTCCTTCTACCAGCCAGCATCCAACTCCAACTCAATAACTCACTTTAAATAAACCTATTTTCGGCTTTATTTGGAGGATATAACTTTCGATAATTCTTCACTGTCCATTATTTCAGTGGACTGGTGATATGATCCACAATTGAACTAGAAATATATTCATTCACCAGCAGCAATGACGTATTTTTCTGCATTATGTTTGTCCTTGGCAAAGGCTGCTTCAGCTGCTCCCTTTGCTGCCTTGCTGTCAGCTTGATAAACGGACAGGCTTCCTTCCCAGCAGGGCTGGTGGGAATCCAGGTTGCAGCACTGCCCACTCCAGCAGGCTGCAGCCATTGTTCTGTCTCCCTCAAGCTCAGAGAGCCCATGCAGAGGGCACAGGGCAATCCAAAAGACAGCCAGGCCACAGCTTTGAACCAGCACAAGGAGAAAGTAAAGTTTTGCCCTGTTCTATTAAATGTCTGTGCCAGACTTTACAGAGACAGGCTGCTAGAAGAATAAAGGAAAGTTAATTTTCTCCATTGCACAGGGCTATTTTGAAATTTTACTGCCAGGCCCATGCAATGGATACATTTGTATATTTTAGCTTTTCCTTTAAGCAGTTTTTCTAACTCAGAGGTGATTTATTCATGTGCTGGAATTTGAAAAGGCAGAAAAGAGTTAAAATAGTGTATTAATGAGCACAGATTTTAATGGTATAAAGAGTGAAATAAGACATGGCAGATGACAGAGAATAAAGAAAGGTTATTCACAGAAGACTAGTCCTGCCCATGCTTTTCAGCGGAATTGATAGCATGAGCTTATGTGAACATGCTGACTGTGGATTGACAGTGTACTGGATGTTTCTCTTTGGTATACACAGTGGTTTGGATAAATGTCTCTCAAAGGTCCATGTATTAAAGGTTTGGCCCCCAGTTCATGGCAATATTTGGAGATGGTGGAACCTTTAAGATGTGGAGCCTAGTGAGAAATCTGGTCATATGGGAGCTGTGCCCTTGAAACAGATATTGGTTCCCTGGCCTCTTCTCTTTCTCTGCTTTGCTTCCTGGTTGTCACATGGTGAATGGCTTCCTCCACCATGTGTTCTGACCAAAATGTGCTGTCTTGCCATAGCACCAAAGCAACAGGCCCAAAGCAAAAATTTCATAGACTGAAACCTTTAAAACTGTGAGCCAAAATAACTCACTCTCCCTTTTATTTGGTGGTACTGGATTTTGAAGTTGGGGCTTCACACTTGCTAGGCAGGTGCTCCTGCCATATCCCCAACCCTTTTTTACTTGCTTGTTTTGGAATAAGGTCTTGCTTTTGCCAAGTCCAGCCTGGACCATGATCCTACGACATTAGGCTTCTTACCTAGCTGGGATTACAGAGGCATACCACCATGCCCAACTTTTTTCCATTGAGATGGGGTCTTGCAAACTTTTTTGCCTGGGCTGGCCTGGGACAGTGATCCTTCCAATCTCAGCCTACCAAGTAGCTTGGGATGACAGGTGAGTGCCACTGTACCCAGCTATTGATTGAGATGGTGGTCTTGTGGACTTTCTGCCAGGTTGACCTTGAACCATAACCCTCCTAGTCTCAGATTCCCACGTAGATAGAATTGCTGTGCCTGGCATTGTTAGTTTTTTTTCTTTATTGTAAAAAATAGAAGTTTTCTGTACAAAAATTAGACATATTAAAAAGTGGGCAGATGTATCTTAAGCCAGGCAGGAGATAAACAGATATTTTTCTTTTTAAGCTATATGTGTATATCATAGATTACACCACTCTCATTTGTACGGTTGTAATGCTTACTGTGTCTCTGGCACTGAGATGGGCACATTAAATAAGTAGTCTCTTGTTTTTGATATTAGATAGCGTCTGATCTAAGACTCTATCTTAACCATTGTAAGAATTAATGATGGTGTCACCATACCCCATCTCATGTATAAGTTTGAGAAGTCCCAAATGACAAACTAATAATCATAGATTTAATTTTGTGGAACTCTTTCTGTTTTTCTTTGTTTTCTGATGGAAGCTTCCCCTCCTCCTACACCATATTTCTTACCCCTGCTGCCAGGATTCAGAACTTCTAACCTAGCATGGCCTAAGGATGCAGGGATGTGAAGAAGAACACATTCTGCAAGAGGATCATTAGACGTTTTGATGAGACAGGTCAGTCTTACCCCTTGGTTTTCAGACTCCTGTGTTCTCATTACACTTCACCTCTTATCGACTATAGGATCAGGACTTATACAGAATCCTAGAGAAAATCACCCAAGCTTGCTAGATGTGGTCCTCATGCTGACTTCATCATTTTGCATCTTAGATAGGCTTCTTCAGAGTAATGTGCTATATGATGGGATCTCTGGATTCTCTAGTCATGCAGTCATTGTCTTGCCTTCTTCACCATAAAAGGCATTCCTTGGTCTTAAATGATTTTGTTGTGATCGCATGTTGGTAAATCACATATCCTTTAAGCTCTTAGATGATGCTAATAGAGGCACCTTGGTTAAGAAAGGAAAACTCATAATCAAAGTAGAAGTGAATTCTTGTGAGAATATATTGCTGCCTTTCTAAGACAGAAAGTATCCAATGTAGTCATCCTGTTGTCATGTAATTGCTTGGCTTTTTTGAGGGATGTTTCTGTATTGATGTCGTATAAGAGTCTGCTGCTACCAGTTTAGCAATTCAGCAGTGGCAGTATGTAGATTAGCCTTAGCAAGAGAAAGCTTGTGCCATTGATTTTATGCACTGCCTCTATGCCTGCTACCAAAGTGTATCATGAAACCACTATGCAAGAACTAGGGTGGCTGAGTAACACCCAGTAGACAAGTCATTCTATTAACTTGTCCAGTCCTTTCTGAATGTACTAGAATGCTTTCCAGAGGGCCTTAACATAAAGACACATACAAATATTAATACATGACTTGGGCCCTTTTCCAAAGATTCTCTCCCAAACCCATTTCTCAAATTTGTCTTCAACCTCCTTTTCATGCTCCTTTTGGGATCCTGACTAATCAGCAAAGCTACTTGTCAGCCCTGCAGTCTGTATAAATCTGTGTTTTAGGCAATTTCTCTCTGGGGTATGGCCAAGTGTGTTGCTCAGAGTTTTGCCCACTGGGAAAACTTTCCTTTTCCACTGTCCTTCAGAGGTACCTTTGAGTGGGGCTTTATTGTGGTGTCAGTCCCTTTTCAGTTATTATATATATGTTGTGAACCAGGCTCAAATAGTTCCTCCCCTGTGAGTTGGTTATAGGGAAAGCCCCATGAGAGCATGGGAATAAGTTGAAAGAGAGACATCATTGCAACAGAGGAAAGTCACATAGAAGTCAGGGCCACCTACTTGTGCATAACCCAATTCTGACTATATGATTTACATCTGTCTTGGTCTCTTTGTGCTGGTATAACAAAACGCAAAGACTGGGTCATTTATAAACAACAAATTTATTTCTCAGTTATGGAGGTTGGGAAGTTCAAAAGCAAGGAACCAGCTGCTTCAGCTATCTGGTGAGGGCTGCTCTCTGCTTGCAAGATGGCACCTTGTGACTATATCTCACATTGTAGAAGGAATGAAAGGCTCAGAAAAAGGATCAACCTCCCTCATCAGGTTTCAATCCCATTAGGTACTAATCCTATTCACATTCACAATGGGGGAGCCACACTTTCCAATACTGTTGCAGTGGGGCTCGGTCCATAGCAACATCATACAAGGGATTGCTGCCGTACACGTATGACCTTCAGTCTGTCTCGTAATCCTAACTCAACACAGGCAGCTCCAGTTACCAAGTCACACTTGATGTGTTAGACCCTATAGTGCTCAAAAGAAATGCCAGGAGCTGAATTTGCAATAGCCTTGTAAAGTTCAACATTGGCCAGAATTCAGGTGTCTGTGCTGCAACTCATATGCTGAGGTTTTATAGATACTACGTAGCATCTTAACCCACTAAGGCTCTCTTTAGCCTTCTCTTCTAAGTCATGCTACCTGAGCATTAGGGTAGCTTGTGCTGTAGTCTGAACCGTCTACAGGATCCTCTTTTGTCCTGGGCAGTATATGTTACATCTGAACAGGGAAGGCTTCTAAGTCACTCAATAAATGGTTCACAGTATATTTCCACATGTGCTCCCTCTAGTATCCAATTAAGCATACCAAGTACAGAGCCTCTTTCTTAGTGCTATATAGTGTGGGTTCAACAATTTGTTACTTACATGAAAGGGAATTTTCCCACGTTCCAATTCATTAGATCTTTTAAAACATCACCCATATGGTAGGTCCTTGAAACACGGAGGGTTTAGTATCCACTCTGTGGCATATATGTATCCCTCTAGGGTACCCTGAGGACTTTCTGCCCTCCTCACCAGGTTCAATTACCATGATCTTAGTGTTGATTGCTAGTTCTGTGAAATATCATGACAACGAAGGTCGCTGAGGACTATATTATGACAGAGAAAAGATGTTGGTTTGACCTGGTCTTGGGGCAAGACCATAAATATAAACTACTGTCTTTTCTACATTACAAGGAACTTCTTTTGATCATTGTTATTTGTGGGGATTGAGAAAAATATATTTACTTTCCCTAAACTGCATATTAAGTCCACAAAGTAACAATTGATTCTAGTAACAACACTATATCTGGCATAGCAGTTGTAATTGTGATTGCTAGTTGGTGGTTTACTTTGGTCACTGCCACTTACAATGATCTCTCTAGTTTTTTCAGTTGCCAAATAGGTGAATTGAATGGGGATATATCCCTTACTCTCAAATCTTTGATTATGGTACTAATTTCTGCAAATCCTTTTAAGATGCAGCATGGCACTTTCAGAGTTATCCCTTTCAAACCTATGGTGGATCTTTTTCTGCTGGTCAAAGACTCAATCTTGATTGCACTAAGGGATTGGGCAACTGACCATGCAGATGGCCTTTATTCCCATTGGACCACTATAAGATGGATATGGACCAGGATTCCAATCATTGCCTGACTTCCATAGACCTCTCTCTAGTGAAGTGTTACCATTGCATCTTGGATTGTTTGCTATCACAGTCAACTCAGACTCTGTATCTAACAGTCCTTGAAGGGTCTAGGTTTTCTCCTTTCCCCAGCGTACATATGATATTCTGGTAAACAACTTCAGTCTTTGTGGAAAAGGATTGGAGGATATTTATTATATGTACATACAGTGATGTTGCAGGATACTTCCTGAAGGGGACTTGAGCTCTTTGTTAGTCAGTGAGCTACGGATCATTGGTTGAGTACTGAGTCTGAGAACTGACTTAGCTCTAGACACTGAATGATTATGATTTTGGCTGACACCAGTGGTTTTTTTTTCCTTTTTTTGCTTGCCAGGTCTCTACTTCTGGTTTACAGGTTAAACAACGCTCTAGTTGGCTGCCATCCACCTTGCTCCCAGCTCCCATGATTTATTAACAATTGCTACAGATCCCTATGGGTCAAGACACCCTGACTGTCACCCTGGCCTTGATGCCTATTTCAGTAATTATGACCTCCCTATTTCTGTGAAGACAAATTAGTCTCCCCTATTCCAGAATTCTATTAATTCCTGATACCAGGAAAACCAGTTCCAACATAGCACCTCCCAGTGTCAACAGCCACAGTGAACCTTCTTCATGATGCTGACACATCCCTTACCATGCATTCTTTATTGACTGAGTTAAAGTTCTTTGGACCCCCTCAGGCAACATAGCCAGGTAGTGGGTTCTTTGATCTAACATAGCAAATTCATTACAACATTCTCACCTCCCTGAGTTTTTTTAATCTTTTCCCCAATATTCTGCCAAGGTCCTATTTATCTGCCTACTTTGACAAGGTTTAAGATTGAAGGAACAATCCCAGCAGTGTATCAGAACCAATTCTGTGTGTCCTTGTGACGTCAACCAAACCCCATCTCATGGAAGAGTGTTACAGTATCAATAAATTCTCTCTCCAGCCTTATACTCCATCCTTATATGTGAGCACCATAAAGATCTACTCTCATGCTTGTTTTCTGTTTTTTGCTGGTCCCATATTAACCAGGTCTTGCAATTCTTTGGCTGTTCATTTTCCTCCTGAAGAAGAGACCTTATATGTCCCTCCCCCCAGTGGTGCTATGATGTAATCATTCCAACCATTTTAGATCTTTGCTCCATAGGATACGAACCAATGGGAGGTTCTGGTATCTGTTTAGTATGTGCACTTTCATAGGTCAAGGCTGGAGAAAGTGAGGGGAGATGGAGGTAGAACAGCAGAGGTAGGAATGTGTCTTGTGGGACATCTTTTTCAGATAAGGTTTTTGTAGTGTGTTTTAGATAGGGTTTTTCAGTATGACACCATTGACATTTGGGCTGGATAATTCTTTGTTGTGTGAAGATCACACAGTGGCCTCTACCTATTAGAAGCTAATAGCATCTTCCCCTCAGTTGTGATAACCAAATCTTTCCCATGAGAATCACTGCTTAGACGATAGGAGGCTGTTCTATATCCAGGCTCCTGCAGAGGTCCCTTGAGTGATGGTAGGATTCCTCAAGGTGTGGTGGAGGTAAGCTGTCCTCAGACTATCCCTGTGCAAATCTGGTACCTGCAGCAATAAATGGAGCACAAAAATGTACTAAGAAGATGTGAGCCAGGGCATAAAAATGTGTCTGACACAGAGGAATATAATATTCACTGCATTTCACAGATGAAAACACTGAGGCTCCAGATGGTAAAATAACTTATATTGATGAGCTGAAGCTTGATGCACTGAACAAAAAAGATGACTAAGATAAAATATCACCACTTAGGGAATTCTAAGTCTATTAAACTGTAAAGTGTCATATACTAAATAATTGCATGTGACCGTTGATAAGGTCATACAACCATCAAGTGACAAAGCTGCAGATAGAATGATGTTTATTTGACTTCCAAATCTATATTCATGATTGTATTATATTTACCGTATAATTTTTACTAAGTTATTTGCATCTCTCCTATCACTTTTCATAGATCTCTAACAAAGTAGATATTCTCATCCCCCATTTTTCAGATAATGAAGTGGCCCTTTCTTGTACACCTTTATGTGACCAAGACATGTTATGATTAAAGAAACATTGCTTTGTAGAGAAGGATGACCTCAGACTGATAAACTCAATGTGAATAAACACAGAGATACAGGCACAAGATAATGCAGGGTGTTGGTAGAAACAGGAGAACCCATTGACCGTTTCCATTAACTCCATCTTCGTCTTCTGACAGTTTGACTAATTAAGGTACGGGTTGGTACTAAGTAGCTCAGCTCCTTTTTTTTTTTTTTTTCTTTTATTTTTATGTGCATACAATGTTTGGGTCATTTCTCCTGCCTTCCCTGCCCCCTTTTTTTGAGAAGAATTAACTTAGACAGTAACACACATGCACAGGAAAACAATGCAAGTCAACTCCCTGTATAGCTATCCTTATCTGAACTAGCAAAAACCCTTGGTCCTTCCTATTATTGCTTATACTCTCTTGTCAACAAAATTAGAGACAAGGGAGGGCGCAGGGGGGCTCAGCTCCTTTTTAAGAGTAGTTTGTGAAACTGTGGAAACTCTCTAAAAATATATAGCTAATGTAAGAGAAATAATGTTGTTACAGGGGAGCTGATAACTAAGGATAATGGGAAAGGGAAGAAATAGCAAGTTGGAGCTAATTACCAGGGAAAGCCCCTTGACACTGAGAATGGTGAGCCAAGATAATGGTCTCCTGAGGGGAGTGGCAGAATCACCATCAGTTAGTACATTTAAAAATAGGCAACAGAGCGCTCGAGAGAGGGCTATGGGGAATAATCTTGCATTAGGCAGGAAAGGAGGTAATTGACTAAGTGACCTAATATTAAGAGCTTTCTTGTGAATTTCTCGTATTCTGAAAAATAAAACATTATGGGCTGTATACAGAAATGTAGGTACCTAATGGCTGGAAACATCTAAATTTAGCCTCAAATTATTCATAAATGCAAAATGAGAGCAGCCATGGCCCAGATGGCTGGCATAATACCAGGGTCAGAGGAAATGGAGGAGATGGACAAGGGAGTGTTGAGGCACTGCTAGGAGTCAGATTTCTCTGGAGTCAAATGGGGCCAAAAGTGCTCAAGTGCCCTGAAGCTGTAAGAAGGTTTTATCAGCTAATTATCTAGATTTCTCTTTTTGTTTCCTCTTCCAGTACTATGCCACCACAATGTCAAACAGAGTTTACAAAGACCACCATTTGTGGACTCCTACACCACCCATATCTTCAAGTCAGTGCTGTCATTTCCTGGTGCAAGGCAACATCACAAAGCTATTTCGCAATGCATAGCCCCAGAGCTGATTCTAAGCCATGGGAAGACTTGCTGAAAATGCGGATTTCAGAATCTCCCTGAAGACCAACGGAAGTTGGTAGGTGATGAAAAGGTGGGGGGATCCATCTGCATTTTTTGCAAAGTTCTCTAAGTCTTATACACAACATTAACTGGAGAAATTCCACCTGAGGGAAGACATAATGGCTAAATCAAAAGAAACTGCAGGGGAGAGAAGTGTAGCCCAACCTTCTTCTTCATTTTCCTCATTTGTATTCCCTGATTTTCTTTTATTCCCAACCCAGGAAAGTCTCCTTGAAGTTCCATTCCACTCATGTACTTCTCTAAGTATATATATACACACACACATCTAAAATTTACATTTTACTTACTTGCAAAAGGCCTTAATGTAATTTTCTTGTATGTTTAATACCCTAGCTCTTATTTCTCTGTTTTGTATTCGTGATGTTATTTCAGTTCTTTGGAGGACAGAGCTTATGTCTCAATCATCTTTCTGTCCTTCACAATATTGTGGTAAAGAATGGACATTTTTATTGACTGTGACTAAGTCAAATCTGTAAAAAGCAATAAAAAAACAGGATGCATAGTACAAATCCTGGGAACATGAACATGTCTGGAGGCTGAACACTTAGCTGGGCATTTGTTTCCACCTTTCCAATAATCCCACATAAAAATTTGAGCAAGTCGTATGATGCTTTGGTTTCTTCCCATGTGATAATCATTTTTCTTACTTCTTTCACAAAGCAGCTGAGAAAGTAAGCATGATAATATCACTATTTAATAGTACTTTTCAGTTAGGAAAGCTAAAAAAAAAAATCACATCAATGTTGTAAATATCATCATTTCACTGTCTCCAAACCATTGAACAGGAGTTCAGACTGGACTCCCCAGAGATAATTATTTTCCCTCATACCAGGATATAAAAGAAAAGATAAAACAGAAAAAAGAAAGATTACAGGAGTTACATCTAGCTAAAAATGTATATCAGCAATCAGTCTTCTAATACAACTCCCTAGATAATGCTAGATATCAGGACAAGGAAAATAATTGGCATTGTTTAATTTTTGACATGCTACCTAATGAACAGTTAAACCATTTTCGTAGAAGGCAAAATTACAGGGCTGCTGCTGATATGCAGCTACTGTATCTAAAGTTAATTGGATTTTCCATTATGATGAGGCTTGTTTTTCAGAATTTAATCTGAGTCTGTTCCAATTGTTCTGAGTTGACGGTGAGATAGGAGATATATAGGTCATATGAAGGGAATCACTGGTCTGGGAGGAACCTCATTAGGTCAAAGGTATATTAAGGCATTATAATGGGTGAGCAGGAACTAGGATTTAGGTAGAATATATGTCTTCCCAACACGGAGTTTTTCAGGACGGGAAACTGCTTTTTATTATAGTTCCCTCCCACCACCAATTAAGACAGTAATGTGTTTCAGTTCCATTATGAGGCTAAGTGTTATCTGTGCAGCTGGAATAAAATAACAACACCACCTTCTGTTCTAGTCCAAGGGATTGCTCTACAGATTACCTAATGTGCCATCAGTTTGTTTGCCTTGGTGTTTTGAAAAATGAAGAGTTTTCAAAGTGAGAGAAGCAATTTGCAGGAGGCTCCAGCATGCAGTAATGGGCCTGGAGATGAGGGTGCTTTCCCAGGTGTAAGCTGGTAATTCACACTGTCATCTTGAGAAGAACAATGGACTGGGGCGTGGCTGCACACACCTAGCCTCGGTGATCCAGATGGTGAGCTTCTGGGAAGGCTGAGCAGACAGACTGGTGTGCTTGAGGTCATTCAGGAGGCCCTGAAAGCCACTTGGCTACACTTGCATATGGGAAGAAACCTCAGTTAGAGTTTTTGACACTCTATGAAAAACCACTATTAATTAGGTCACTAACGTGTAATAAGGGCATTTATTCTTTAAGTGTAAACATTTAAAACATACCGATTTTGTTAACCCACTGTGATATTCCTTCATTTTTTAAGCAACCAAGAGTCTAAAACTGTAGTGACCATGGACATCTGTAAACTTCTGGATGCCAAACCATTCATTAGCCAACTGGAGAGCCTGCCATCAATGAAGGGTGCTTCTAGACAGGCTCCTTAAAACTGGGAGCAGAAGCTGAGAGAAGTAAACTAGAGAAACAGCTGGTGAGAACCATGGACTCAGGCAGATTCCAAACTCTTACAGGCATTTCCTCGAATATTTGCCTTTCGATGTCCTTAAACCAAAAATATAGCTTCCATGTCAATTTTTACATTAAACCTACTCATTTTTTTGTTCTAATGCTATATTGAATAAAGAGCACAAGAATATTTCATAGCATTTGGATAACTTAAAACAATTACATAGCAAATTGATGAAACTATAAACTTAAATTGGAAGTATGCTCCAGAATCTGAAAATCACAGTTTGACAGCTTACCTTAGTCAGGCAATAGCAATAAAACTTGTATTGAGATAGCACTTTACAGTTTAGAAAGCATGCCCACATATATTATCTCAAGTTCTTCCAACAGAAGAGTATTACATAATACCTACAGTGACACATTGTGCTTTGTGTTCCGGGGCAAACTTGTTTTAATAGTATATTTGGAGATGCTAATGTCATACCACAGATGAAAATATGAAGGTAAGGACTAGAACATCAAATCCTGTGGAATCTAGAAAAACCAGACTGACTTTACAAATTGCACTTTGGTCAAACATATCTAATTCCAGCAAGCTCACCAGTAATATGCCAACAGCTACCTGACTGTCACTGCAACCCAGAAGTCACACTCAAAGCAAAGAAGCAGGCAAAGTTCTACTCTTCCACTCGCCTCCTGGACAGGTAGAACATGATGGCACACTCGCCTGGCCTCTTCTTCCCACTCAGGCTTAATACCAACCACAATGCAAACCCCTACTGTCAATTTTTAAGGACACTAAATAGTTTAAACTTCTCTGCATATATATGTATATACACATATATACATTAGTAGAAAGATATCTACTGTTCCCTTATAATCTAGAAAATTAACATATATTTTCTGTCCCTTTAACATTTCTGGAAAGTATCTCATTTCAAATTTTGAAGATTACAAGGCAAACTAGCCTTCAAAAGTCTCCCAAATCAGTGTTTGCAGCACCAGCATCTCTTAAGGGCCTCCTTTTTTGGTCTATGCACTTATGAAAGTGCACCCACAAACAAGGACCTATGATTGTATTTTAATACTTAATTCCTTTAGCTATCTAACAGGAAATTAAATTAAGGGTAGTAAATCCCTTGCTCAGAGTGCTAAAGAGTAATTTTAAGATGTTGGCAGGTGTGAGTCTACTTTTCTTCTGCAGATATCTAGAAGCTAAACTTGGGTTGTGTAAGTCTTTCCTATGCACATCTGCTCCTTGAGTCTTTCTCATTCTTTTTTTCATCTGTGATTCCACTGCTGTCACCCTATTCACATACCCACTCTGATGCTGGATTGTCCTTTCCACTCTTAGCTCTCTTTCAGGTTATCATGCTGTCTCTCAAATTGCACTAAAATGGCACTTGATATAACCATTTCCTGGGAGCCTTAAGCTAATCAAAGGAAGAGGGGTTATTTTAGTTATACCACATCACTTTAAAAATACACACCTACTACTATTCTACTTCATTTTGATGTAAATGAAAAATGTGTACATGAGCCTAATTTTAATTTTTTCCATTAATAAAACTTTTTCAACTACCAGTGCTTTCCCCACATTAAGCTGGTCAGTATGAAATCAACATCTGTTTTACAGTTTTTCCAATGGAATATTATCTTTCTGGCCAGAAGTTCAACCTCTTGTTCAAACCTCCAAGTAACCACAATATCGTGATAAGCAAAGTGTAATGATTAGTTATCAATATTTGTCAATGTAGTTATTAATATATATGTATTAGCAGTCTCTTCCTTGGTACATTTCTCATTTAGCAGTCTTATCCATGTCCAACCCAATCTTATTTAAAAGTAAGACATGGTGACTAAAAGCAAGGTCCAAAACCAGTTTTCTCAACAGTTTCTGACTCAACACAACTCCACTGTGAAGAACAAGTGTGGAAAACTTTCAAGAGTCAAATGAATGATCTGAAAATAGCTTTCTAGAGGGACTTGCTTTAAAAATATTTGGAGCATAATCTTAATTGATATGGCATGGATATTTCATTACCTCAATCAGCCAACATCTGTTGATAAAGGTGAAAATCTCGTAGTTCTTACCCTCAAGGATATCACATTGTTGTGGAAATAAATAACTTTTGAAATAGGTATCTACAGACTTCTAAGACACTTTAGAAAAATATGTTCTTATATTTTATAGAAATAAAGCAACTACACTTAAGAAAGAATAAAGGATTGTGTCAAGGTTATAAGACTAATACATAACACCAATTTAGTCAGGACCCACACAGAGGAAGGGAGATGAAGGTTTTTCAAGGTGCTTAAGAAGGATGAATTAGTCACAGACTTCCTCTTCACCATAGGAGCTCCTTATAAGTTTTCAATAACATTTTTAATGCATAAAGATGCATTGTAGTCAGGTGGCTGGAACACAATAATTTCTTATTGACTAGCTGAAAGGTGATGAAGAAGGAACATAACAAAGTCCCTAATATAAAGGTAGTAAAAAAAAAAAATGCTAGGTGTGGTGGTGGTGGTTATGTTTGTGAGATAAATCAGTATTCTATTTATCCTGACCATATCTCCAACTTGTTCCTATATCACACGTCATACAAACTGAGACTATCGGTCAAAACAAGCTAACCATGATCAGAGAACTCTGTAACAGTTGTAAAAAGAAAAGCATCATTTTCTTCCTAAGCAAACCTTAACACTCCTTGGAGCAATTCATAGTCCCCAGGTGAGATTCTGTGCTTTCCTTGGAGGTTCATCTAAGCTGTAGTCTTATTTATCAAAACAGCAGTGTGTTAGGATATATTCTAGAATTAGGAGAATAAGAATATCCACAGGAAAGCTTTGACCTTAATGTACTTAGTCAAATAGTTTATACATTTAGAATGGTATTTCTTTGCTTTTCTTTTGTAGTTCACTCCCTAGAGCCTTGTTAGCATTTACTCAGTGTTTATGAATGATGAGCCTTAGCGGTGTGTGTCAAAGCTTTGAATGGAATATTATGCAAACAGTAGGCACACTTCATGCATACGGCACATGTACTATTTGCCTGCTGAAGTCATGACTTGATAGGGTATACATTGACAAAAATCACCAGCACTCATTTTCTCCAGTATGCAATAATATTGGTTTATTTATTCATTGAAATAGTTGAGTTTCTACTATGTATCTGATACTTTTTTTTTTTTGCCTACTCAACAACTTACACCTTCTTTGTGCACAGCCCAAATTTAGTTCTAACATATAGTCTTGCCCCATGTGGTTCAGCTAAAACCCAACTGGTTTGAACCAAGTTTGATTGATCTTACAAGAGATCGATTTCTTAAGGGGTGAAAATCTGAGCAGAGGTTAATGAAAACTGAAGTCTGTTGCAGGGGTTCTAGGAAAAATTTCTTTGCACTTAAAAAGAGTCATATAGGAAGAAATTGTCAATGATGGCTAATTTTAGGTGCCCACCTTGGTTAGTCTATAGTATTGAATTATTCAATTAAACACTGATCTAGGTGTTGCTGTGAAGGTATTTTATAGATGTGGTTACTGTCTACAATCAGTTGACTTTAAGTGAAAGCAGTTATCTTTAGTGAAGTGGGTGGACTCCATCCAATCAATATAGAAGATCCTTAAAGAAAAATTAAGGTTTCCCTTAAGGAGCAACAGCTCCTTCCAGAAAGTACCAGTTTTCTGTATGCATTTTGGACTTGCTAGCTCTACAACACATAAGCCAATTATATGAAATTACACACATCTCCTGGTTTTATTTCTCAGAGAACCCTAACTGAGACACTGTCCTTTTACAGTCTCTGGAAATTCAGGTGAAAGAGTATCAATAAGGAAAGGACCCAGTAATCTGAATTAATCAACTTTGAGAAAATCGACTTTGGAACCTCACTTATTTGGAACTCCTTGTGATGAGAGAACAAATCCTTTCATTCTTTAAGCCATTTTGAGTTGCATCTTCTGTTTCTTGAAACTGAAAACAACCATACTAACATAGAAGGCATCAAAACAAACAAACAATTAATACCATATGTAATCTCAATTAGACAACCATAGAGAATTTAAGATAATGACATGTTAGTTTTTGCATCATTTTTTTTCCGATAACAAGGAACTCACTTTCAGTGGCTAGCAGTCACACAACATAAATGCACTTGAGAATCCAGAAACTAAGCACTATCTCTTTATAGGGCTGATATGAAAGTAGGAAAAGAAGTTCAGATGGTGATAGACTGTTTCATCCTATGTAAGGAACTCTTGAAAACAATATTCATATTTGGAAAATAATAAAACTGTGCTCCATGTTTTTGGAAATTATTGGATAACTTCTTTATTTATTTTACACTTTTGAGGCCTTCTCAGAAAGAATCATCCGTGTGCTTTCTAATTTTGATGGTTCATAGCTAACTATTTTAGTTCTATCCCACATTTAGGGTTATATTTACAGTAAAATTACAAACAGCTGTAATTCCTTCCCCAAGAATATATGTAGGTGTGTGCAAAATGCCTAATGCCTGCTGCAGGGAACAGGTGTTACATGGGCAGTACATGCTGAAATGAAATAAATCCCCTCTCAGGCTGAAGGGATGTAATCTATTTGCTGAGATTTGGTTTTGTGAGCTACACACCTATGACAAGGGGTGTGTGAAAGGAACACCAAAACACTCTTAGAAAGAGAAGCCTACATTTTGTTGATGCGTCATCATCACAAGTTAATCATGTCTAAAAAAATTGTATTACTTTAAATAGAAACTACCCAGATGTGCAAAGCAGTAGGCAGGAACTTAAGAGTAGTGACAGATTGCAATTTGCAGGGCTCTCTTTACTGGACCCACTCTGTATGCTTGAGGAACACTGCAACTGCATGCAATTTAAAAAACTTGTTTGAACTTTTCTGAGGTTTGATTTTAAATGGAAATTTAACTTCCTTATTTTAAAGGAAAAGAGTTTTTGTTTTGTTTTTTTAAATGCTAGACTTTACAACACACCTTTAAATTGTACTCATTTCCCCCTTCTGTCCAATAATAAATAAAGTAGTGGTCACTGCCATTCATTGACACTTATAATACCCTCAGCGTGTTAGCACTAGGGATCCAAAGATGGACAAAAGGCAGTGATTTCCAGTGCAACAGGGTACTGTCTTGCAGGGTGGCAGTCTGTACAATTTGGTTCAATAAATGCAGAGAGAAAAGTAATGTTACTGCCAAAATCTCGTCCCTGCACTGATTTGGGTACCATCCAAGGGAAGAATCTCAGAGCTGCACTTGAACTATGCCAGATGACGAGTCCCAACAAAAGTGTGAACTCCTCTGGCTCATGTAAAGTCTCCAGGACATGCAAGTTGGTTGAGAAGAGGACAAATGTCCTTTCTCTGGATGAGTTACTTTGAACTTACTCTTCAGATCTTCCCCCCATGGGAAAACCTTCAGCTAAGCATCATATATGAAACCAAATTCCTCAAAACAACTTATTAACCTAAGTAGAAGTTAAACATCCATCTCAGTGTTCTCAAAATGTGGTCCGTTGACCATGTGCACGCAGATCTGAGAATCTGCAGAGTGCTCGGTAAAACAGCACCTTGCTGGTCTCCATTTCTCTCAGTCTACAAAATCAGCATTTGGGTGGTATGGTCCAGGACTTTAATTTTTAACAAGTGATTCTTCAGGTGATTCTTATTTTCACTGAGTAACAGAGAGGCATTGAAATTGGGTCAGATACCTTCTCTATCTAACTCACTGACCCTAAAGCCTAACCTAAATGGATGACAGAAACTAAGATCTCTCCTTCTCTGGCTCCTGATTGGCTCTCACCAGTGGACTTTTTGGTCAGCTAATTAGAGGAAAGCAGGAAAATAAGCAAGGTATTTATTTCCTGAGTATTTTCTTTGCCCTGTTGCTTGCAGGTGGCTTTCTACAACCCATGGGATTTTCTCTTTCTCGATTCCTATAAGGACTTTCACCTCTTGTCCCTTTGGGCCCAGATATGTTAACAGCTCCTTGATTTTACTTGCCCTGGAGTACTGCCTATTCCCCAACCTGCTGTACTTTGTAAACAATACCTTCATAAACAAACTCTCTTCCAATCTAACAGAAGTATGCCATTTGTTTTCTGTAGAAATCTTGGTCCAAGTAGATATAATTAGTAATATTTTATAACTATATTATACCTTATGTTTTGCAAATTGCTTTTATATTTATTTCTTTGATTTCTACAGCATAATATGATATAAATAAACTTTTTTTTTAAAGTCACCATTTTATGATAAGAAAATGGAGGCAAAAAAAGTCCTTGTGAAAATTTGCCCAACTGGTCAGTAAGACAATCCCAGAGAAAGTCTGTTTTGTCATTTTCAGTCTAGCTCCGGACACCAATAGGTGCTCAATCAGTATTTGTTGGCTGAATAAAAGAGCAGCTATATGTCTAGTACATCCATATAACAGCATATTATAAAGTCTTGGAGTTATTTTCTGCTTCCTATACTTTTTTATTCCCTAATGCAGTAGCCTGTTGCCAATGTATTTCTACTTTTGAAATCTCTCTAGAAGTTTCTTCCTTCTCATACCCCTGGTCTCAACTCTAATTCAGGTTTTCAATGCCATTTTCCTCAGAGTTGGTAATAGTTTCTTAAATAACTTTTCGTTTGGCCTGTACCAATGCCAGACTGATTCCTTAAGTCCAGCTCTGATCATCTCACTTTTAATCACAACTTTCAATGGCTTCAAAGTTTAGACACTGTAGCTTATCTTCCCAAGTGTACCTTGCTCCATATGTATTTTCCCAAACATCCTTTTGTGAACTCACTTTCTGGCCCCTTTGTACTCCATCTTTTCTTGCCGTAGTTTGTCTCACCTTCATGTTTTCACAGGTATCGTTTCAATATCTGAAATACCTTTCTTTGCCTAGTCCATTTGTGTACAAGACCATGCTAAGAAGCTACTTTTTCCATGAAATCTTCCCTTGTACTCTTATGGCTCATGTTTTGGAAGAAATTTTTCTTGAGTTTGAAATTCTATATGAACTTATCCATATCGTCTTAGTGGCATTGAATACTTTCCGAGTACCATGATTATTTAATGCCTTTACCTAACCCCTCTACATTTACCTCTCTACAAGATCATAAGATCCTTGAATTCAGGATGCATATTCATTTTTGTTTTATTTTTTAAATTTTATGTAATCATTTTTACAATTACTTACATGTGTATACATTATTTGGGCCACCTCCCCCCTCCAGGATGCATATTTAATCATCTTTTTTTCTTTGTTTTCTTGGGGATTGAACCCAAGAACTCACCTATGCTAGGCAAGCACTCTACCACTGAAATATGTCACCAGTTGCCACCTCCTCCCAGTCTTGTTTTTGGCAGCACTGGGGCTTGAACTCAGGGCCTCACTCTTGCTAAGCAGGTGCTTTTACCACTTGAGTCACCCTACCAGCCCTGTTTTGGTGATGTGTTTTTTTGAGATAGGGTTTTGCAAACAATTTGCTCGAGGCTGGCTTCAAACAGCAATCCTCCTGATCTCTGCAGCTATGATTACAGGCATGAGCCACTGGAGTCTAGCCCCCACCCCTTTTAAAGTTTTTTTGTGTTTAAGGACAGGATCTCACTAAGTTGCCTAGGTTGGTCCTTGAACTTAGGATCCTCCCTCCTCAGGTTCCCAAGTAGCTGGAATTATAGATGTGTGCCACCATATCCAGCTTGGCCATCTTTATATCTTCCTTATTATGTATTGCACTTTGTACATAGGATTTACCAATAAATATTTATTAAAGTAATGTGCATAGCTGTATAAGGAAAGCATAGACAAGAAATGGGGCATCAAGACCAAGGAAAGGGTCTTGATGGAAGGAAGGAAGGAAGGAAGGAAGGAAGGAAGGAAGGAAGGAAGGGAGGAAGGAAGGAAAGAAAGAATGGGATGATTCTGAGAATAGGAAAAGAAACCAGAGGGATTTGTCACTGAAGCAAAAACATAGAGGCAAAGGAAGTGCTTATACCACTGGACACCTAGAGATGAGAATAAGGGACCCTGAATATCTAGGGAGAAGACTTTGAAGCTCATAGAGAGCAGTGACTTGGACCAAAAGGTGATGGGTAGACACTGATTGCGTTTTTCATAACAAAATGCAATGGGCAGAGGGCAGACTGGAAGGAAAGGAATGTTGAAGATAGTGATTCCAAGGTACTATAATTAAGGCCTGAAAAAAAATGGAACAAGGATGTAGCAACAAAGAAAATGGCTGGATATGGGGACCTACAGTGAGTTGATGTGTGGAATTTGGTGGGGTATGGAAAGAGGAATGGAAGGCAGGCAGAGCTACATAAAGTTTGGCAAGGCTGACCTTGGGGAAAAGCCTTTGAGACTCAAGATGCTTTCGGGCCATTAACAACAGAAATGTTTAGAAGCAGATGTGGCATGGAGGGTGGAAGTTGACTCAGAACTGGAGAAGAGGTCCAGGGCAGATGTTCAGCTCAGTGATAGGAGTGTTCACACTCATGGACTTTCTGGATGCCGTTTCTTAAACAGATGTGATGTGCATTGGATATCAGTTTCAAATGGGAGATTCTGATAGTTCAAGTAGTTTGTCTGGATTATACTTACAATTCTACTTAGGTCACAGAAGAATTCTCTTTCTACTGCAATTATATGCTGAATATTTGATTCTAAACCTAAGAGTAATTCAATATAGAGAATGTGGCATTGGAAATCCTGGATTTTTTTCCCCTCTAGTCTTTAAAAATGTTTTACTGAACAAGTCTAATTGTTCAATTTCTCTGCCATAAATTCATCACTGGTTAAATGAATTCAGTAGTATTTAGTTCAAAGTGATATTGTGAAGTTTAATTAATGAATGTCTTATTTGTAAACCCTTACAAAGAATCATTTTAGTTCAAATCTTCAAGATGAAATCAAACTGAACTTGAGTCTTTTTGTGTCATTGACTTTTCAAAAAAGCGGTCTCTTTTCTCTCTGTGGAGAAATCAGCATAAACATGATTAGAATTTATCTAAACAAAAGAATGTGGCATTTCATTCAACAATGAAATGGAATTTTTCTTGGAAAAGAGGTGCTTTTCTCTTCAGTGTTCAATTTCTACTTGATTTTTACCTTCTCCCACTGCCTGTCAATTACCTAGGTCTAGGGAACACTTAGATTTAAATGGTGAGCAGATTTATCCAAGGAGACAGAATCAGGGCAAAGTTGCATATTACATTCATCTTTAAATTTCTGTTCCCTTGGCTGTCTGTGGCCTGTAACCATAGCTACATGGTCAAATATTGTTTTTTTATATCTACCTCTCTTGGGGCATGTGGGTAAATACCAAAGAACAAAACAGCTGGAATAATAGTTTGAGAAATTGCTCCATGTTTTAAAAATCCATTCATTGTATGGGTAGAAATGACAAATATATGTAGAAATCTTGTTTGGGTCCCCTATAATAATAACCCCACAGTTCTCTGTGGTGTTTGGCCATCTCTCTTTCTTTCTTGCTCTTTTTAAAGAGTGAAACAAGGTTAGATAAAGCACATGCACCATTCTACTGGAGTCAAGTTTATTGCAAAGAAAGAAAGGGTTGGCACATGTCAAGGTCAGTGGCTGAGAAAAACATAAAGGGTGGGGGAACTCTAAAAATGGGAGCGTGGCTTTGGCAAAGTTGCAAAACAGGTACAGATTGCCTGTAATATTGCCTGCCTTGCCCTTTCCCCACATACCTCTACTCTTGTGCTCCACCCAAAGCCGTTCTCCGATGGCTCTCTGTGTACTTAGGTTTCAATGGAACACGCAGTTTCATTGCTAAAGCACTAGTTGATGCATGAGAGATGGGTGGTGGCTTAGGACTATGCAAAGATGGTTGTAAGTCTCCTTATATAGATAAAAAGACAAGGAATTGCTTTGGCTCAGGGAGGATAGGACTGGATGTGCATCTAGATCTTTACCAGAAATGGAGAAAGTAGTGACTTTAAGATACAAATGGTAAAAATTTAGGCACTGAACAAGCTAAGCAAAAAGCTGTGTTTGGACTCTAAGTCACAGAAGTTGCCTAACCTTCTTCTGAAGTTATAGAAAAATAACTTACTACAGCTGAGAAAAAAGTATTGCTTGATCGGAACAACCAATGGCTCTGTACCCTACCCCCATATTCTACAGTTGATTTTCAGAATTACACCAAACCTTTTCAGAGATTCAGAATCAATTTGATTTTTTTCGTATCTAGTTTTCAGGTAGAAACCAATTTCAAAGTTCCAGAATTCTCACAGGAAAACCACATTTTACAAGCATCCAACCCAATCCTGTAGAGTGAAGAGATCTAGATGGTTGTTATGAATAGTACTGATAAACTTCATATGAGCATACACAGTTTTGGCATTTTGTCCTGATGAGCTAAAAATGTTTTGATTTTCCAACTCTAGAACTTTAGAAGATACTACTACAGTGGGAAAGTGCTTCAAAATAATATGTTTACATTTCATGAACTTATTCTCTGTGAAACTTACTGGCCCATTTGGTAAGGAAAAATATTTTTGGCAGGGAATATATATGGCTATATCATTATCACACTGTGAAGAATCATGGATTAAGAGAAGCTGAAAAGAAAATAAAAAAAATAAATTTCTGTTTTTTATCTTACAGGGCAAATAAATATTGGATTTCTCACAGGGAGCCTATATGTATTTTATAAGCAATAAATTCTTAATCTCCTAAGAAAGCTGCATGCTATGTTGTAATAGGAATCAGGGAACAGTTTTTCCTCTAACTAGCTCTGTGATATTGAATAATTGTGGTGCACACTGTTGGTTGTCTACCCCAAAGCCATTCTCCCAGGTTAATAGTTCCCCTCATTAACCAACTCTCTCTCACACAGGTTGACAAATCTCCACTTCTAGGGAGGTGAGGTTGCTTCCACCACCATCCCCCCAAGGAATTAAATCATAATTGTTCCAAGCCAATCATAGGATACTCATCTCCCTTCTCAATGAGTACGTTAATAATTATTATGAGATCTGTGATGGCAATGAGATGAGAGGGGAAGTCATCTGGGACTTCTCTTGAAAAAAATTATTTGTACTTCAAAAAAGAACACAAGAAATGATCCAACATAACATTACCAAAAGAGAAGTAAAGTGTCATCACGAGCCTCCTGATGTGTCGAAATGTGAAGTATATAATTGGTTTCTGTGAAATATTCAGGACAAAAATGTGAAACTTGCCTCCATTCATGGGAGAGCAATCAAATCCAGATTCTGGGGTGGCATATATTAGATAACTGACTTGGATTTGCCTAGAATATTATTCCTCTAGAAGCCATTTCAAGAAAAGACAAAGCAATTCTTACAGATTGCTTTGATTGAATCCTGGATTAAAGGGGTGTGGAGGGAGCCTGCTCTGAAAGATATTTTTGAGACAATGAGGAAATTTGAATGCAGATTCTATTTTAGATAGGCTTTTAAAAATAAAGTTTCTGGCATATGTACCAATATCCTGATTATACAGAAAATGTTCTTTTTCTTGGAAGAGTGATGCTGAGAATCTAGTGGTGTGGTTTGCAACTTGTTTTCAAATGATTTAAGATGGTATGGGTTGTGGTGTGTGGTAAATCCCTGAGGAGGTTGTTAGAAATGCAGACTCTCAGGTCTGCATTTAATCAGTTTACTGATTAAAACTCTGAATTTTGTCTTTTTTTGGCCATAAAGGATTTGAACTCAGGGCATCATGCTTTCTAGGCAGGTGCTCTACCTCTTGAGCCATGCCTCCAGCCCCAGACTCTGAATTTTAACACAATTTCCAGGTGGTTCTTAGGTACACTAAAGCTTTTGTAGCACATATAGTGTGACTGAACAGCAGTATTGATCTATGTACGTGGACAGATGCATGAGCCTGGTCTCTGAACAGAAAGAGAAAAATGAAGCAAACGTGCTGATAGAAATGGGAGGTGCAAACCACAGAGCATCGGTTAATTACTGTTACCACTTGCATTTCTGGGGGTAGCCAGGTGGATCTCTCTGGGGAATCTCATGTGATTACTGGTTGGTGGTAGCTGTGGAGTCATCTTAATGGCTTCCTTCCTTACATGCCTGGCTCTTGGGCTGAAAAGCTTTAAAATAGCTGAGGGCTGAAACCGCTGGGGCTCCTTGGAGTTTCTCCCTTTGTCTCCATGTAGCTTCTCCAACTTGGAATCTTCAGGGCAGCTGGACTCTCACATAGAGTCTCAAGGTTGGGCAAATTCTAAGAAAGAGGGCCGGATGAAAGCCAGCCTTTGCTGACTTTGGATGTCACCTAGCGCTCTTCCGCCACAATCATCTTTTGAGGCAGGTACACAGCCTTCATAGTTCAAAGAGAAGGGGCACACACTCTACCACTTTCTGTGGGAGTGCCAACAGTCACAGAAAGCGTGTGGTGTATAAAATATTATTGTGATCAATTTGGAAAAATGCATTTTGCCACAGAGATTAACCTAAATTCTGGACCACCAAAATACAACTACCTTTTGCTGAATTTTATCAGATACCTCATATCTTTCCATAAAACTTATCTCTTCATGGTGTGTACATGCTAGAGAGAGTTAGTTTCTGTTACTCACAATCAAAACAGCCTTGTTCAATGGGTGTTAAATAATGATTACAGGCATTCTACTGCACACTTGACACCTGTATTTAAAATGAATCCACTTCAATCCTGCTCTTGTTCTAACAGGTCATGATTAGATTGTTGGGAAGTACCCACCATCTCTGATATCTAGGAAAAAAAACAAGTGCAATGTGATTGCCTGCTTGGTAGGACTCTTGTTCCACAAAGACATCTAACAAGGCTGACCAAGCTCAAGGATGCATACTCAGTTGCAAGCCCATTCCTGATTCTATGGCTAATAAACTTGCTAGGATCCTGCTGAGCAGTGTCTTTCCAGTTGCTTCCAGCATGGATCTGAATGTCATGGCTGATTCTTGGACACTATCAGAATCTCTAGCACATGGAGCCCAGGAATCTGCATTTAAGGGCTCTCTTTGAAGCTCTTCCTTAAATCCTTGTTTCTCAAACTTTACTGTAACTCTGAGATGGGGTGCAAGGTTTCGCATTTTTAAGGTGCTATCCAGTGACACTGATGCACCAGGGAAGTGAATCATATTTTGGCAGCAAGACCTTAAAGTAAGACCTCAAAGTGTGGTCCCTGAATAGGCAGCATCCCCTGAGAACCTGCTGGGAATGCAAATTCCTAGGCTCTACCTCTCAGCCTCTAAATCAGGAAGTGGGTCAGGGTCAGCAAGCTATGGTTTAATCACCTGCAGGTGATTCTGAGGCTACTTCGTGAGAACCAGGGCTTGTGAGGAATTTCCAATTGATGGAGAGCAGTGGTTATTCTGATGGCAGCTTTGGGACAACTGAACTTTTTTTTTCAGCATGGGGCTCGAACTCAGGGCATTACCTTTGCTAGACAGTTATTCCACTACTTGAGCCATGGCCCTAGCTATTATTTGCTTTAGTTTTTTTTTTTTTTGGATAGGGTCCTGCATTTTCACCCAGCTGGCCTCAGGTCATGATCCCCCTACCTATGTCTCCCACATAGATGAGATGATAGGCATGTACCACAATGCCAGGCTTATTGGTTGAGATGGGGTCTTGCAAATTTTTTTTTCACAGGCTGACTTTGAACCACAATCCTCCCTATGCCTACCTTCCAAGTAGCTGGAAGACAGCTTGGCTTTTTACAAGAATTCTCAAGGTTCTAAAATGGCAAATTCTAAGACAGAGCTATATGGAGGCTGGCCACCTGATCTGACTTTGGAAATCACCTGGAGCCTCTAAAGTCGACCAAACACAGCTGATCATCAGAATCACCTGGGGTGAGAGTGAACCCCTTCTTGGTTTCTAGGCCTTTTGGGAGATTCTAATTCTCTAGGTCTAGGCTGGGCCTAGTGATTCTGAAACCTGCCAGGGAGACACAGAGAAGCAGACAACTAGTTAACTGTGATTAGCTAGTGGGCAGCAATTCAGAGAAAGACTAACGCAGTCTCAGAGAGGAAGGTGGGTTGGAAGAGAGACAAATATGGGAAATTCACACTTAACTGATTACTGTGTGAGAAATCCTGGGCTTAGGGTTTATATAATGTCATTTATTTTCCCAAGATGCTTCACATGACAAGTACCATTACCTCCATTCAATAAATCAAATACTAAAGAGAAAACAATGATAAGTAATTTGTGTAAAATCACACAGCTAGTAGTGGAACAGAAAATTAAAACCAGATATCTTTTAGTTTCAATCTTTTTCTACTTTACCCTGTAATAGAAAAGGGTCTTGGTTAGTGGTTAAAAGGAAGTCTAGAGAGCAAAAGGGGGTGGAGGGAGGCTGCCCTGGGCAGTGCAGTGTTGAATTAATGGCATATATGTCAGTTTCCTCACGTAGACTGTGTTTTTATGAAGAGTCAGGTCCATCTGTCATTTCTTTATTCACTCAATAAACATTTATTGAAAATCTACAATGTAATAGATGTCATCCTTGGTGCCAGGGATACAGTAGCAAAAAAAAAAAATGTCTTTGGGGAGGTCATGACTGTATACATTTCTGTTTCTGGATACCTACAAAGCAAATGTCACACAATAGATGTTCTGAATATTGCCTCATGCATTATCTGTGGATGGATAATCTAGAATTAACTGTAGAATTAGCCACAGCTGAGCTATTGAGTCAATGTTTTAGCCAGGGTCTAATTATACAAGGCTCTAATTTCTCTTCCTACTCTGTTTTATTGGGGGTTATATTGATGATAATTAATAATGTAACCAGCAGACCAAGAAAGGGAATTTGTTACTTAGAAGCTCTAAGTAAAACCTTCTAGGAAAAAAGTTGAAGTAAAGTGAACTGAATTGCTGTAAATGAGTCTTGGAAATCAGCTAAAGTGTCCTTAATCAGAGTTTTCTTATTGCCTCTAGGTATGTGGATAGTAGAATGACTGGTGAACATCTTTCACGTGTTTCCTCCACATGTATTATCTGTTCAAGTCCTCAACTATCCCTAGAGTGAAATTAGACATCAGAGTCAAGAACTTTTAAAATGAATATACAGTCATAAAAATAAATTTATTTAATATATTTAAATTTTAAAGTAATCTGTGAGAGATTTAACTTGCCTTACAAGTGTTATAAACAGAGTTCATGAAGAATCTGCTGCTGACAAATGAAACCTTGCATTGCCAGTGAATGCTTGCAGATGCTATCACTGATAGTATTCTCATTAGGGAAAGATCATGGTATACCATTGATATTCCACATTGACAGTTTTGAATCTCACTCCATGCCTTCCACTTCTTCAGGGAAATGTTGAAAGAGAAGTAGTATTGTGACCGTTTAGACTTGAGAAGATTAAGAGGCAACCTGTTAGCCATCTAAGATTCTTTGCAGCATTTGCTTATATGTGATGATTACCATTGTTAAGTAGGTTATGTATCAAAATTTCAACATGCAAAGTTTATCCACTAAAATAATGGCAGTGATTGTTACTTGACTTATTCTTCTATTTCATAGCTAAAGCACCACCACACAAAGTGTTCTTAAGAACATGTAGCTATGGTTGGAGGTGTGCCTCAAGTGTTTGAGCACCTGCAGCTAAGAAGGGTCAGTGTAGGATTGTCTGCCTCTCTAGCATGAAGTCCTTCCACAATATCAGGAGGAAGAATTCCTCAGAAAGGGAATCTGTTATATTTGAATGACATACAGAAGAGGCTGAAGGTAGATTCTATTATTCAAAACTAATAATAAGTCTAATACGGATAGAGCAATATTGACACTCCCATGTTTCAGTCTTGTTCCCCTGGAAATGAAGGAAATGATAAAGATCAGACAGCAGCATTTTAAAAATATTTGAGGCTGTGGAATGCAAAGTTTGCTTTCCTGATCTTCCTTCTGTGTTCCTACTGGGCTCTGTGCACTCAGATCTTGTTATGTGTTTTTCTCAGCAAGCTGTAGCTTCCTGGGAACAGGATGGATCTTGCTTTATCCCTGTGTCCCTGGCTGTTGCAGAAATGAATCATAGTTTTTTTACAGAGGGACTTTGGTTATTAACAAGCTCAGTTTTCTGGATGCACACTGGCAACATTTTCAACAAAATTATTGAATCCCAGTATGTGTCCGGCAGTGTGCTAGGCACTGAAGATAAAATGCCAGTGACAAATTGACAGTACAGTCTAGGGCTTCCTTGCTGCAGAAGTCCATGGTCACCAGTTGTACCCCAGCCACAGCTTGGCACTGAGTAGTGCCAGCAGCCTATCTGATATGTCCCTTATCTTAAATAGCCACAAATCACATAATTTTATGCACCCACAAAAACTAATGGCCTGTGCACACGATTTGAAGGGTTGGCATTCCTCCATCCCACCTTTCGATGCAACAGCAGAGGAAAGTTTAGTGAAGCGTGGAGGAAGACAAGGGTGTGTCCTTTCAAATAGTCATATTCGACCCTCCCCAACCTAAGCACTGTCATCTCAGGCAGGATGATCTTGTAATTTTCTAGAACTTGCAGTTGTTGGTGAAGTTTTGCTTCCTTCTCCACGCTATTCTAGAAAGGACAGCAGAGACACCCCCAATGCTCTCGATGGTGGAAGATGAATGCCAGAGACCTGCACTCTTACTCTTTCCTCCATTCTTTCTCTTTTGTTTGCTGTTCCTCAAAATCTTTCATAAAACGTTTTAAGCATCAACGTAGGAGGTTTCTATTAGATCCATATACTTGCGCTTTCAAAACAACATTTCATCTTCCTGACTCACAGGCAGAGTGGAAAAAACCCCACACCAAAACAAACCCCTACACATTCAAAATAATCCACAAGGAAAGCCTGCATTGGAAATCACAGTGCTGTATAATTATCCTGTTTACAATCTCTCAGACATCTTTTCTCATAGAAAAATGCGGATTTGGAAACAAAGCAGGAAGAAGATGCCAGAAAACCCTGGCAAGGCTCTGACCACTGCCTGCTTAGGAATGGCCATGAAGGGAGAGAAATGTGTTTGCAATTTGGACTGCCCAGAGCAGGTCTGGTTACATCTGCACGCAGCCAAGCTGAAGAGATTCCCAGAGTGAACTTGTCATGTGGCCTAAGTGGATAAAAGGCATCTTAGGCCTAAGCCATTACAAGGCAATGATGGTCCTTCCATTCTGCCTCCACTCTCCTGCTGCCCTTTCCTGGCTCACTCTTACCTCTTGAATGAAGAGGGACGAAATCACTCTTATTTTAGGCTGCACGTGTAAGAGCTCACAAGAATTTCATGCGCTTTTCAGCAGTCGAAGAGAACAGGGAAATGTGGTGAGGATTGTGAAGTGGTTTCCACGATGGTTGTGATTTGCAGAGTGGCCAGTGGATGTTAAGGAGATCCCAGAAAGAGCAGGAAACAGGCAGAGGCTTGCAATCCCACCTCTGCTCCAGGGAGCCCCATCCACACCTTCATTCTGGGCTCCAAAGGCCTCCACCAATGACTTTTCCATCCCACTGTGGGCTTAGCCTAGCCCACTCTCAAGGGCAAAGCAAGCTGTTCTCTGTAAAGTATTAATAGCTATTATGGTCTCTCTCCCTTGCCACAATTTTCTAATACAAAAATTCTCCACCAAACCTGGATTCAAGGGAGTCCTTGATTAAAGAGGAAAGCATAAAACACAAGTCTGAGTTTCTCATGGTGCCTGGATTTTCCTGCTGGAGTTTGTCCCTCCACTCATTTCCCTTTGCTCATCCTTTCCAAATATATATTTTTATATGTTTAAAAATTAATTTATGTTGGGATATTACTTCATGTGACATCTTTTTTAGAGGGCCTAAAAACCTTTTATAATTTCACACATGCAGACTGGGCATGGTTGTTACTCCTGTAATCTCAGCTACTTGGGAGGCAGATATTGGGAGGATCTTGGTTTAAGGCTAGTCCAGACAAATATAGTATATGAGACCCCATCTCAATCAATAAGCTGGATGTGGTGGTACATGTGTGTCATGCCAGCTACACTGGTGGCTATAGGCAGAAGGATCATGGTCCAGGCTGGTCCTGGGCAAAAATGTGAGACCCTACTCAAAAAAAAAAAAAAAAAAATTAAAGCAGAAAAGGCTGGAGATGTGGCTCAAGTGGTAGAGCTCCTGTCTAACACACAAGGCCCTGACTACAAACCTCAGTACCATTAAATACAGACAACAGACATACATATATTAATAATTTTACACACACACACACACACACACACATACAGTACCCCCGTTCCCAAGCAGTACCACCTGTGCAACGATGAAGGATCAAGGAGATAGGAAATTCTGAAAGGTTAACACTTCTCTCATACCCTTCCTTTTACTGCCAATTTATCAGAGCTGGTTCTTTACTAAACAGAACCTATTTTAGCTGTCTATATTGTGTTTTTACATAGAAACTTTCTTTTGCATGCATTTTTCGGGCAGAAGATCACTTTTGTAAACGATGCCAGTTGTACTGCTTAGGAATACAGAAACCAAACTGAGGTCTTTAAGAAAAAGGAGACACTGTTTATACTTATTTTAGCTATAAATGAGTGCTGATCTTATTCTTAAGTAACTTGACTAAATTGATGACTCTGTGGTCAACAAGGCTCTATGGGTTGCAAAATTCTAGTTTTGTGTCCTGTGTTCTCTCTCCATTCTAAGTCCTTGCCCAAACCCACAAGACAGCCAGGGTAAGAATGGGCCTGGGATTTGGGATCTGAGCTTCTGTATTTGTTTGATGTACCCTCATGATCTCCATAGTTGCCTGAAGGTGTCCTAGACAGTGGAAAAAGTATTGAGAAGACAATGTTAGCAAGCCTTGTTACATTAACACCAGAAAAAGGGACATTCATAACCAGAGGTACAACACAAGCTCTTTGTAAGCCACCGCTGGTCCATTCTGGGGCCTCTCGCAGGAGTCTACCTTGCATGGGAAGAACATATGCTACTCAGCCGTTACCTAATCCAGGCTGCTGGCTTCCCAGTTAGCTACTCAAGGCCCTTCCTTTCTAGTGGTCTACTCTAAGGAAGTCAGTCCTGTGGAACACTGCTTGCTGTGCTGGCCAGCTGGCTCAAATGACATGGCTTTGCTTCTCCCTCATGATTGGTCTCTGTCTCCCTTTTAATTTGACTTGTCTACACAAACCCTATCCTTATACAACCAAACATGGACAAATTTCTCTCAAAATATTTTAAAAATAATTTTCTTTGAGACTAGTTTCTTTCTCATATAAATTCAGTACTCAACTAGTGCTAATTTTGCTCTGAAAAAAAATTCAGATTAAACCTTTTTCTTAAAGAAATAATGTAAAGACTGTGGGTTGAACAATTATCTTCCCTGGAAATGAACTCAATCTGGATCAATGTTTTTTTTTCCCTCCCCAAATCAGAAATAGTAACTTCGCATTTCAAGACTTTGTACCCATCATTTAGCACCCTTTTCACGTTTTCTAAAATGAATGACCTTCTATCTTGATTTTGGTGGACACGATTTTGCCAGTGGAGTAAAATTTTTATCGTCTAGTTGAAGGACAGGGGATTAGTGTGCCCCTGTATCTTTTCTGAGTGCTATTATAGCAATGCCAATAATAAACGGAGAATACTGCCTCTAACTGCCTCTTGCTGACAATTTTCAGGGACTGGTTAAATATCTGCATGATGTGGTTACAGTCCTGAGTAATGGTTAGGTCAGTGAAGAGTAACCCTGCCTTCTCCCTTTCTGTGGCTGATGAAAAGACACTGAGCATTAAGCTCAGGAATGCTGCAATACAGAAAGAGATACAGTACCTTTTCTATAATGACTCCTTACTGTCTGTTTAAAATGTAAGCACGTCTGTATAAAGTGATAATGTGATAGTGTGCCCAGGCTTTTCACATGAATGCTTTCTTCCTCTTGCCGGTGTAGTCATATATTATTTCTAAGGGAAATTCACAAATCAAATGTTACCAGTTCAATTGTCAGGGGAAGCTCTGGGTATCTGCTTCTGTTTTTACAGCAATGGTGAACAAGGAAGACCAAGGAGGTTTCTGGAACACCAGCAAAAGTGTGGGGGGTGGGGGACAAACTCTCTTTGATGCAATGCATCATTACTTCTTGTAGTGACCCATTGTTTAGCTGACGTTGCTGGAGGATTAAATGTTTCACATAGAGACATGTTTTCTAGATAACTGAAGCTAACTTTTTCATCCCAGTGCTTTTACGTTTTAAGAGTGTAGATGAAAATCTTTCTAAAGTATAGAAAAATTTCTTGCCGTCTTAAGCAGAGCAGAGAAAATATGAGGCAGAGATCTAGTAGTGCTGCCAGTTTTAGAGTAGAAGGGAGGCTGGTGTTGTGAATTTGTGTTGTTTATAAATTATATCGTACTTACTCCTGAAATGACCTTGAGATAAAATACAAAACAATTGGGTCAAGTTAGGTTCTTTGGCAAGTATGGAGGGTGAAGCTAGATGCATATACTTTCAGTATCAGGCAGCAAAAGGGAAATCTTGTTTTGAAAACCTAAGTTGTTTCATATAGTTTCCCTCAGTTGGAGTTTTGTCTTGCATCAGTGTGGAGTTGGCCTAAGAGTGAAGTTTGCTTAAGTGGATTTAGGTATATTTTTGATATAGCTCACTCTATTTGTAATATCAGTGTTAGGCAATCCCAACACTCTCCCCTATACGATCAGCCAAATTCCCAGAATTCTTTCTCTTGTCACCGACTGACTCTGGCTTTGATCTGTCCCCAACCCTCTGACTCCTCGTTTATCTTCTTAAATGTACCCAAAGCCTACATGCTGGGACCAATTCCTTGATTCTCAACTTCTTCCTTCTACCTCCTCCTAAATCTTCTTTATTCTATTTTAATTTCTGTAATTACAGCTACTTCCTCAGCCATTTACAGAAGCTGTAAAAACAGATTCATTCTTTTTTCTTCTACTAAGAGGACTAGAAAGACCTTCTTTGAGAAGAATTGATTTAATTTAGTAGATTAGGAGGTTAGTGGATTTAGTCAAGCTAACAAGCTAGAATGCATAGAAAAAAGTAAACTGTTGGTGTTGTTAATATTTGTTTGTTTTAGTTCATTTAGTAGTCTCTTTGCAAGAAAAAAATCAGTTGTTGGTTACTATAACAATAATAATAATAATAAAGATTATTATTATTGGCAGTACTGGGCTTTGTGCTTGCCAGGCAGGTACTCTACCAGTGGGTCACAGCTCTAGTCCCTTTTGCTTTTGTTATTTTACAAATAAGATCGCAATTTTACACCCAGGCCACCCTGGGCTGAGATCCTCCAATTTATGCTTCCCAAGAAGCTATAACAGACATGTGCTTCTAGCCCAGCTTTTCATTGGTTGAGATGAGGACTCATGAGCTTTTGCCTGAACTATGCTTGAACCGAGATACTCCTAATCTCCACCTCCCAAGTAGCTGGGATTGCTTGCTTGAGCCACCACACCTGGCTTGATTACTGTAGTTATCTGAAAAAATATGAACATCACAGGTATGCAAGTAGTGAGAAAAGCACTTGACCATGACCACTATTATTGTCAACCTGAGCAATAACAATAATAATTCAACAAAATAGAAGGTGGAGTTTCATCCAAGGGTAACCGAAGGAAAAAAGGAATTACTTGTTCACAGTTGCTCAACTTTCTTTCTGGATTTTATACTCTAAGTTGGTTTGCTGTCCTTTACATGGGCTGTTGTTCTTCCAGGTGGTATTGGAGTGACTCTAAAATTAAGTTTTGTAGTAAGGTTATGAATACTTATCACTTATTATTAAGAAGAATAACTTGCCTGAATTGGTTCATTCATAAAGCCACACATATTGCTGGGAAAGGCATTTAGCATGACTCCAATGCTATGTCAAGATTTTCCAGCTCTCACAAGACTATGAAGACTTTCAGAGGTCCCCATTACCTTGCTTTGGGGCCTCCCTTCTCTTTGTGAGGATAGAGCAGTGTAGCAGCAGCCAGCTCAGGGCTTGGATCCTGGATAATTCAAAACACTTTATGGAAAAAAAAGAAGTGCTATTCCTCAGGAAAACACTGGGGATTCCTGATACATGAGCTATTTGTATACTTGATACCTTAGTCAGTTTCCACCATGGCTAATTAAAAAGTGATGCATTCTATAAATTAGAGTAGGGTGTGTAACAGAAGAGAACTGGGTAGATGGGGGAATAGCAGTAGAGAGATTGCTATGAACTAAATGTTTGTGTCCCCCAAGATTCCTGTGCTGTGATCCTAACTTCCAATGGGATGATATTAGGAGACAACAGCTTTGGGTGGTAATTAGGTAATGAGAATGGAGCCCTCGTGAATGGATTAATGGCTTTACAAAATGGACCTCAGAGGGCCCTCTTTCACCGTGTGAGGATACAACAGTTGGATGTTTGCAAACCAAAAGTGAGCTCTCATCAAAACCTGACTGTGTTGACCCCAGAATCACAGACTTCCATCCTCCAGAACTGTGAGAAGTAAATGTCTGCTGGTTACAAGTTGCCCTGTCTATGGCATTTTGTTAAAGCAGTCCAAAGCGACTACAACAGAGGTAAATCCTTATAGCCCTACATTTCAGTACTTCTAACATTCCTTAGATAAAGTCAATGTGATGCGTTCCCTCGGATGATGACTTAATATTTTTTCAATGGCACTCATGTAATTAATTGCTTGAGTGAAGTCGGGTTTTTTTGTTTTCTTTTTTGATATGGGAGTTTGAACTTAGGGCCATGCACTTGCTAGGCAGGTGCTCTACCACTTGAGTGACATCCTAGTCCTTTTTGCTTTGGTAATTTTTCAGATAAGTTCTCACACTTTTTGCCCTGTTTAGTCTCTGACCACAATCCTCTTACCTAGGCCTACCTTATAGTTGAGATTACAAATGACTACCACCAAGCCTAGCTTGCTCTTTGAAATAGGGTGTTGGTAATTCAAGTTGGCCTCAAACTGTGATCCTCCTATCTCTCCCTCCCAAGAAACTGGGATTACAAGTGTGAGTCACTACACCAGGCTGAGTGAAATCTTTTAAAACCAGGTTGTCATTTTATTATTTTAGTAATTATTAGTGCTATGATAAATTGGTGAGTACAAATATCATTAAGTATTGTGTTGTATATTAATTAGTTCAGGGCTTACAAAATGAAAGGAAATAGAATTTGCTCTCAGGTTGCTCATAGTCTAGCAAGAAGGCATGTGACCAAGCAAATATTAAAACTCAGTGACTTAATTGCTATAAAGGGAATTGATATTTGTAAGAACCCAAATAACTTGCTTCTTCTCTCTGAATTCTGAACTATCTGAGAAATAGGTAAGAGAGATCAGATAACAATCAAATTAGGCTGTCTTGCCAGTAAAGGACTGGTGAATGTAGCTTGGATCTAAAGCCAATAGGCTTTACTTCCTCCTCAATTAACCTTGTCTGGGAACAGGCAGAGCATCTGTTCTGGTTTGTTCTTATGTAGCAACAATAGCAAAAAGACACCATGGGTTATATGTGGGCAGCCATGTCCAGACAGAGTTAAAGAGGATGGATCTCTAGTTAGGAGTATGGCTTTGTGTCCAAGTCATGCCAATAGGGTAAGTCACTCCTCATCCTCTGGAAGTAGTGAGGAGGGATGGAGTCAGTCCTCTAGAAATATTCCCTCCAGGGTTTAAAACTTTTACTTTGAGATGAAAAACTGGACTTCTGGTGGTATGCTTATAGTGCTTCATTTATTGAGGGAGGAGGAGCAAAGAGGCAGGTGGGTAGTGAATGCAAGTGCAGAAGAATTCTTGCAAGTGTTTTCCTACTGAAAGTCTTGCACAAGATCTTAGGGGAGAAGTTTTTGGGTGAGGTAGGGACTTAATTCATTCTTCAAAGTGGAACCTACAAAAATTCTAGGCCTCAGTTGTCTAGCCAATAGGAGCCATCTATAATACCCTTAATGGATGTTGCTCTGGGTCTATCACCTCAAATAAAGAAATAATGCATGCTGTTACTATACCAATGACTATAGTAAGCAACTGAACATTTATGCACACACTGTGCTGTCTGGCTCCCTTGTGAGGAACCCACAGGATCCTTTTGTGATAGCTGCATAAGGAATTTTCTACTAAAGAATAGAATCCTTAATACATAATTTTAGATGGAAATTCAGTAATTTATCTGTAAAAGATTTTTGCATATGTGATAGCTGCTGCTCCAAAATAAGTAGCAGATGTGTAGGACTCCATTGAAACACAAATATGTCCAAGACGTTCTTTACATATGAAAATTTGCCATTATAAGAGATGTCAGGAATTTATCTTTTTATGTCTGTCTAGTTTTATTTAGTCATGAGCAGAATATATATAATAGAGAAAGCCCCACTGAATATCTCAGCTCAAGTTTGGAAGGCAGCAGTCCAGATTATCTTTTGGAAAATGCCAAATGTGAACTCTGAAGCAATGCAGGCTGGAAATGACTAATGATCATGGAATATTCAGCAAATACTTCCCCAGACACAGATACCCATTCTTTCTGCTCTTTGGCCACTGAAGTTGCTTAACCATGTTACCACTGGACTCTTTCCGTGCTGAAGTCTTCTCTGCATATTCACCACCTTAACTAACTCTTTGATTTGCAAGAATGAACATAACTAGTTTTAGGATCAGTCTTCAAAACACTCTAGCCTTAGAATTAGGATCATTAGAGAAGTTTCATAAAACCTATTAAAGATCCTAGAAATAAGAATGTTTTGGCTTTACAAAACTAAGTTTCTTTATTATTTTCCTCTTTCAAAATTGTCTAATGTGTTGGTAGGGCCCTCTTTTGAACACGAGCATATTTAAGGCCTATGAAAACCTCACTCTATTTATTTAAATAACTTCAATTTACGCACACGTGCACTTAAATTGGTAGTATTTTTTCAAAATGAATCAAGGAAGCACAATTTTTGCAGGAAGTCAGCAAAACTTCATTTGCTCACAATACCTGTACCAGGCATTTTACTTCCTCATTAAAATGTTTCTCGCCTTAGTCCTCTGTACTGAAATGATCCGCTATATTACCTGCCCTGAAAGAGCAAATGATAAACAAGTAAATTAGAATTTTTCCTTGTTGATGGAAGAAAGAAATGTCAGTGTCATCTCCACTAAAAATCACCTAGCAAAGGAAGGCAAAGTTTGAGATGTTACAGTTGTAGAATTAATTGTGCACGGTCTTTTCACTAAATTTCCAGACAATTCCAGCTTCCACTGTGGTTCAATTTAGCAGCAGTGCTGCTCAAATGATAAGGATTAATTTTCTGTGACCTATTTTCTTTCACCTTTATATGACCTTACATCTTTTTCCCCCTTTCTTCTGACTGACTTCTACCTTGCCCAGCCATTGGTAACTTCAAAGCAACTCTGTCTGATGCTAGCATTTGTTGTGTGGCTATTCATTGCTCTACATAAGGAATCATTTGCTTATAAACATTCCTCACAAAATAGGGAAAAAGGAGTCATTAAAATTTTTTCCTATGTTTTCTTTAGCAGAGAAATATTCAGAAGTGACATACTTTCTCCCCTTGCACTTGAGGTAAAAGTCACTTTTAAAAATAGAGGCCATAACTTTTAAAACTGAAATCAATAGTCAGAAATCCCTGCAAATAAATTAGGACAGACACTTCATTGCTACTTTCCTTATTTTCTGTACATGGCCATTTTTATTTTTTAATAACTGCTCCAGGATACTTTTTACAAGTCTTTCCTTCTTTCAAAGCTTATTATTATAACACTATAAATGCATCCATTTTAAACATAATGCTAACACACACAGAATCTACACTTAGGTTACATAAACAGACGCTAAAAACACATTTAAAGGTAACCTTAAATTAAATGATAACATACATCGAAATTTGATAAGTTATGGGCTAGTATGTTGAAAAAAATGGAGCGTTTATAAATACTGAAAACAGCACAAAGCTGTAGCCAGACTCAGTTTTTGGACGTGGATAATCAGAACAGGCTGTAGCCGTCTGTGGCTAATGGGATGTTTCTCCCAGCTTGGTCACCATGGCAAATACTTTATAATACACAAACATTTGTAGTGCTAAAAATCCACCCACTCTTGTTGAAAGATAGCCAGGTTTTGTAGAATTACATTTCAGTTAGTGCTATCCTGCTGATTTTTAAGATAAGTTTTTCTGTTTGCCATTCATGTGTTTAACAAAGGACCAAAGGGAAAAATATATAGAATTTGTAAACATATATTGCACCTTTATAGTTCAAGTACCTTGTAAAGAAGTACCTGCCAGTAGGCTTTTGTGCCAGCTAAACATGGACGAGAGGACTCTATTTCTCACGGGTGTAGAAAGGAAGGGAAATCTGTGTGTCTGTAATCCTCCCCCACAAATCCCATCATTCTTCCCCAATAAGCATACAATCAAAGTAAAAAAGCACATCTGTGGGACAAACACAGTTTCAAGGCAAGTCTCTTTCGGATGGATGCTGCCCTTAAGCTCCGAAGGAGAATTTTGGTTATGTGGCCTCATAATGAGTGCCAACAGGACTAGAATTCAAGGGAAGCTGTAGCTTCTTTCAACCTTCTATTAGCTCTGGAAGCACCACGGGCACAGGCAAAGAGATTACAGGTTCATTTCAGACTCTCCCCCTCCCTGGCCAAGACAGCAAAGTCAACACACTCCAACTCATTCCTTTGCTTAACGGTTGGGGAAGAAAGCCCTGGTAACTAACACTCCCGCGCACAGCCAAGTGGCAATGCCAAAAAAATGCAGAATACGTGTGACTGGGGAAAAAAATGTAGGCAAAACAGTCTTTCCCACAAGTGGGTGGGAGAGGACGAGTCACAGTTTCAAAAGCATAACATAGGTGTGTAGTGCCAGGAAGGGCCAGTCTAAATATTTACGTGAGATAGTGATATATGAGGAAAAGCTTAGCAGAATGCTTGGAGGGAAAAAGAAAAAAAAGGAAGAATGTGAATGTTGCTGGAAGCTCTAGGCACAACACCGGGTTTGTTGGCGACCTGTTTGAGTTTTACAAGCCTGTTTATTCTGTCTGTTACCCCATCATCATCCTGCTCCATCATATGGTCTGTCTCAGACTCTCCAGCTTCAGGCAGCAGGCAGGATACCAGGGCACTGATACATCACAATTAGGAAGGCCTCCCCCAGGAGACAAGTCCTCCGACAATTGTTCATTTTCATGATTGTTAGCTTTCAACAAACCTATGGACATTTATTTCTATAAATCAAGCTTTGTAGAATCAAAAGATGCCCTTCGATGTGACAGTTCCAAGTAGCAATAGTTTGCTTTGGTTCTACTTTGGAGAGCATTTGGATGCTAATTCAGAATCTGCATTATTCAGCCAATGCTACTAGACACTGGATGCATAAGACATCAACCAACCTTGCAATGAAGTTTTCCTTGTGTGAAAGTTACATATAAAATGCCAATTCCAAATGGTTTTGACTGGCAGCAGCAAAAGGAAATTTAACAAAAGAAAGAAATAACCTTATTTGATATTATACTTATGGACAAAGACTTTTTAGGACAGAAAATGCAGGGGTTTTCTTTTTCTTTTCAAGAAAAGATATCATAATAACATAGGAGGAAAATCTTGGTAAATACTATTGCTTTTGTTGTAAATCAAATATTTAATTTATCAACCCACACAAAGCAGCTATGTTCTTGATATTCCTAATAAATTAAGTACCCATGTACAAATGTAGATTTTATGCAAGCAGTACCTAGTGATTTAAGCCACCTTTTTCAACAGCTCTGTCAGCAGCACTCAAGCACAGATAAAAATGCTGCCTTCTATTTTGTTTAAAGTTCATTTCCTGTCTCTAGGATGTTCCCTGACCTTTCAATGTTGGCCATTTTGCTGTTTTCCTTTTTCCAGTGAATTTCATTCCAGTTCTCATTGACTTCATTCCATTTCTGACCTCTTTTCCTCCCAAGAAAATTAAATGCAGCCCAAAACATGTTGGACCCCAATTAGTTTTACAGCTCTTCTTACCTTCCTTACTTCTCTATTCATTAATAGGTCTCAAATCAGCTGGCTGTACATGTGCAATCTCCTTAAACACCTACATTCACATGGAAAACAAGCCCTATCATAAATACATTGACTTTTCCACAATTTTTATTCACAAAATTTGAAATTCCCTTAAGCTTGTGCCAGAAATGTCTTGGTAATCCTTAATTATATCAGTTTCACTCAATATCGTTCAGTTCCTGGAAACAATATTTTTCCTATGGATATTTTTCTATCATGTTTTTTATTAAAATTCACAATAGAATCAATTTTATCTTTTCCTTAAATAAATGCATTAAAGAAGAATAATTCAAATAAAAGGGATTTTTTTTTTTAGTGGAACATATCCTTGGATCATACGTTGAGTGACTATAAATAAGCCAGATATGATTCACCTCAAGTGCTGAAAAGGACAGAGCATTCTTATCTGTGTGATAAGATAATTTGCAATCTTCTTTTTCCTTAGGGCAACTAAGTGCATGTGTAAGCTTGTTTGTGCTTCTAGAAATGTCTTTAATATTTCCCTGAACTCCACTACAACATTTTCAGTGAAAAATGGCTCTGCAGTTGGCTTCATCATGCTAATTGAAATGAATTATTATACCATGCAGAAAAAGCCTTTTCCTATTCTAAATTAGACTTTGCAGATATCTCTGATTTACCTGGAATTGGATTATAAGAGCAAAATAAGGCTTCAGAATTATCTAGCTAGAAAAGGAATGTGCATCTTAGCAAAAATGAAGTGAATGACAAAAAGGAAGCCTTAGGAAAAATGGTGTAAGTTCATCCTTATATGTAGACAAACCAACCAGGTGTCAATTTGAAACAACTGTGCTATGATCCATATATATATATATATATATATATATATATATTTTTTTTTTAGCACTTTGTGACATTAAGTCAAATGTGCTTTTTATCCATTCTACATTTATAATCTGTTGGCCAAGGAATGTACTTTGCCTTGCTCTTTATTTTTCTTGTGATTTGTGTGACTCTGAGGAAAAAACCAGTTTCGTGGTTCGCAGGGCTCTTACTCCACCATAATGCCTAACAAGTTAAATACATAAAATTGCCTCCTGGATTCCTTAGTTAGAATTAAGGGCTAAAACTCATGGCCATTTCCAAGCTTTGATCTTTTTCCAGGCTCACCACTATTCAAGTATTTCCCTTATGCTCCAAAGCTCCCTCTTCAACACCTCCATCATCTGAGCCCTGTGTTTAGACTGCATTTCTAGACTCAAAAAGACACACACGGACATAAACAAAACTCTGGATGGGTTCCACTCAGAGAAGTTGGAAGTATCAGAAGACAAATTGTTAAAAATGTTCTAAAAACCTTTCACTGACAAATAACAACTGTACATATTTTTGGGCTCAGTGTGATATTTCCATACATGTATACCGCATGTAATGATCAGAGGATGATTGTACATTCAGCACTTCAAAACAGTTATCTTTTTTTCTTTTGACAATTTTTGAAGGCCATTGAGCATGTGTGAGTGTTCCTTCCTTTCTCCTACACATGGGCTACATGCCAACAATACTCTCAGATGCACTATCTGACGGTAGTCATCTTGTGCCCAGGGCCTTCAGAAAGCCTCCTCCCTTTTCCTCACACTCCACCCATTCCATCACCACCTTAGTGGCCCAGGTGGAGGTGCCTTTCTCCACACCTACCTCCAGCAGCTGCTCTTGGGAAAACGGCCCCTCAAGAATCTAATATCCTGGAGGAGGGCTTTCCATAATCCTAGTCGCTACACATTAGCAGTCTTGAAACCAGTTTCAAAGATCCCAATTTGCTCATGTTTTTCCTTTTATTTTGAAATTATTATAGAGACACAGGAATTTGTTAAGAAATGGACAGGAAGACCCTATATACCCTTTATTCCACCTCCCCTGATGCAATATGAAAACCAGGAACTTGACATTGGCACAATCCTCAGTGTATTCAGATTTCACCAGCAATGTATGCACTCATTAGAGTGTGAGAACATTTGTATCTATGCAATCTTTTTACATGTGTAACCACTAACACAGGGTGATGACTGAAATAAAGTTAGACAATATCACAGGTAGAAAAGAATTGTTCCATGAAACTGCCCAGTTTAGATTCATGTATAACCATATTTGCATGTATATTACATGCATGTGTATAAAAGCATTTTGCTTTCATTTATATCCACATCCACGCATATATTATATAGATATATAAATGTAATGTATAATGTAAAATATATTTCTCACTGTGGGTCGTGATGCATACATTTTGAAAGTCACTGTCTTTAGATCCTTGCTACTCCAAGATCAATTAATCAATTAGTCAGCAGTATCAGTCTTAAAGGGAGCTTGCTAGAGATGCAGAATTTCAGGTCTCACTCCAAGTCTACCGAGTCAGGATCTGCATTTTAAGAAGGATCATGTGATGATTTTTGTGCATGTTATGGCCTGAGAAGCAAAGTGAGCAGCTTCATTGAGTCTGCAGGAGGTTAAAATACAATCTCTGCATGTCGAGAGCTGGGGGTGAGGCTGATGATCTGCCACCTTTGGAAAGTTTGAGTAATGGCCTGGCACCATGGGTCTTTCCCTTGTCTGCTTTAATAGGAGGCAGGGCCAGACTCTATGGGGCAGGCTGCAGCGGAAATGATGACAAACTTCCTATCAGCAAATTCTTCATTCTTTCAGGATTTTGTAACGTTTCCCATGCAAAGCCAGGGTGGAAAAAAAAAAATCATTGGGTCTCTTTAGTTTCCATAAAATGGTGTTTGATGCCTGGGGCGGGAGTTTAGCCCACAATGCTTCCTGAATTAATAAAGGTGGTTGAAAGCTGACTGGCTGTATGCGATCCCCACACCAAATGTTATTTCTACTTTCATTTTTTTCTGAGTAGGTTAACCAAAGAATACACAACATGGCCTCGCTCATTAAGATTAGAATCACATATTATGTATGCAGGATTCCCAAGGGGCTTTTATTCTGTGAGCCTCATCACTCTATGAGATTAATAAAATTATTGAATATGATTTTTTAGCATCTGTGCTTCCATGTCAAAATTAACACAGAGATAACAATTTCAGTTCTAGGGAAGTGGAGCTGTCCAAGCATCCAAGCCCTTGTTTTTTTATAGTGGGGAAATTGGAGGAGAAGGGTGGTTTTGAAAAACCAGTGACCTAGCTCAGACTCATTCCACCAACCTAGATGCTGTTCTTGAAGTAAGGCTAATTAATGTAATTAGCACAGTTTAGGCAAAACAGCCCACCCAAATATTAACAAAATATCTGTCATAAGAAAACACAAAAGGTGGTTCCGTCATTTGATTTCTGCTTGAGGAGGCAATATAATAAAGGAATGTGAAATCCTTTAATTAGGCACAATTTAAAAGCCAGACAGAAAATAGAGATGCTGAGAATTCTACCTAGAGAGGAAATATTTATACTTCAGAGCATCAGACAGTGTACCACACACAGACGGATGTTTTATAGTGAATTAAGATTATCTCATCACCCTAGAATATTACTCTGTTATATCCACATTAAGATACACTTCAAGCACAAGTTATAGCTTCATAACAAGATTAAAAGTCTATCCTGGTAGATGACTCAAGCTAGATTTAAAGAGGAATTTCAGACTTTTTTTGTTCTAGGTCTTTTCTTGAACACACATAAATTTTACAGTTGGCAAAGAAAGTGGGGGTCAAGAGGAGGATGAAGTTGAAACTGGACACTGAGGGGTGATGAACATGGAGTTGACTGTCGCCTGTGTCTGAACCTACTTAGTGAGTTATTGGAAAGAACACTGACCTGATACTCAACAACTTTGGTTTCTGGGTTGACTTTGCAGTTTAATGTATAGTGTAAAGAATACAGAATTTTAGGATTTCAAGGTCAGATCCAGGGCTTAAAGTGCTCTGCACCCTCTAGACCATGTGACCCTCCAATCTGACTTGAAGACTTCTAGCACTCACACTCTGATTACTGTCTGTTAATGAACTTAATCTCCTGATTTACAAAGGCTTATTCCCCCGCAGAGGCCTACTTTTTGATGCCTGGACCCCCCCCCCCCACCATTAGTAATTCAAAAGGATAGCTTTGTTTTTTTTTCATTTTTCTTTTATTATTCATATGTGCATACTAGGCTTGGTTCATTTCTCCCCCCTGCCCCCACCCCCTCCCTTACCACCCACTCCGCCCCCTCCCTCTTCCCCCACCCTCAATACCCAGCAGAAACTATTTTGCCCTTATTTCTAATTTTGTTGTAGAGAGAGTATAAGCAATAATAGGAAGGAACAAGGGTTTTTGCTGGTTGAGATAAGGATAGCTATACAGGGCATTGACTCACATTGATTTCCTGTGCGTGGGTGTTACCTTCTAGGTTAATTCTTTTTGATCTAACCTTTTCTCTAGTACCTGTTCCCCTTTTCCTATTGGCCTCAGTTGCTTTAAGGTATCTGCTTTAGTTTCTCTGCGTTAAGGACAACAAATGCTAGCTAGTTTTTTAGGTGTCTTACCTATCCTCACCCCTTCCTTGTGTGCTCTCGCTTTTATCATGTGCTCATAGTCCAATCCCATTGTTGTGTTTGCCCTTGATCTAATGTCCACATATGAGGGAGAACATACGATTTTTGGTCTTTTGGGCCAGGCTAACCTCACTCAGAATGATGTTCTCCAATTCCATCCATTTACCAGCGAATGATAACATTTCGTTCTTCTTCATGGCTGCATAAAATTCAATTGTGCATAGATACCACATTTTCTTAATCCATTCGTCAGTGCTGGGGCATCTTGGCTGTTTCCATAACTTGGCTATTGTGAATAGTGCCGCAATAAACATGGATGTGCAGGTGCCTCTGGAGTAACAGTCTTTTGGGTATATCCCCAAGAGTGGTATTGCTGGATCAAATGGTAGATAGATTGATGTCCAGCTTTTTAAGTAGCCTCCAAATTTTTTTCCAGAGTGGTTGTACTAGTTTACATTCCCACCAACAGTGTAAGAGGGTTCCTTTTTCCCCGCATCCTCGCCAACACCTGTTGTTGGTGGTGTTGCTGATGATGGCTATTCTAACAGGGGTGAGGTGGAATCTTAGCGTGGTTTTAATTTGCATTTCCTTTATTGCTAGAGATGGTGAGCATTTTTTCATGTGTTTTCTGGCCATTTGAATTTCTTCTTTTGAGAAAGTTCTGTTTAGTTCACGTGCCCATTTCTTTATTGGTTCATTAGTTTTGGGAGAATTTAGTTTTTTAAGTTCCCTGTATATTCTGGTTATCAGTCCTTTGTCTGAAGTATAGTTGGCAAATATTTTCTCCCACTCTGTGGGTGTTCTCTTCAGTTTAGAGACCATTTCTTTTGATGAACAGAAGCTTTTTAGTTTTATGAGGTCCCATTTATCTATCCTATCTCTTAGTTGCTGTGCTGCTGGGGTTTTATTGAGAAAGTTCTTACCTATACCTACTAACTCCAGAGTATTTCCTACTCCTTCTTGTATCAACTTAAGAGTTTGGGAGTCTGATATTAAGATCCTTGATCCATTTTGAGTTAATCTTGGTATAGGGTGATATACATGGATCTAGCTTCAGTTTTTTGCAGACTGCTAACCAGTTTTCCCAGCAGTTTTTGTTGAAGAGGCTGCTATTTCTCCATCGTATATTTTTAGCTCCTTTGTCAAAGATAAGTTGCTTATAGTTGTGTGGCTTCATATCTGGGTCCTCTATTCTGTTTCATGTCTGTTTTTGTGCCAGTACCATGCTGTTTTTATTGTTATTGCTTTGTAATATAGTTTGAAGTCAGGTATTGTGATACCTCCTGCATTGTTCTTTTGACTGAGTATTGCCTTGGCTATTCGTGTCCTATAGCTTTGTTAATTGTAAAATAAATATCTTGGGCATCTACCTCCCCACCTTCATGCTCCTCCCACCATGTTCCTCCCACCTTCCCCCAGGGACACAGAGCCCAAGCTGCCCAGGAGGGTTTTAAACCATGGCCCTGGTTCCCAACCCCAACTTTAAATAGATGTGTTAAATAAAATGGCTTTAGGGTTTTAAACTTTTAAGTGCTGGAAGAATTAAGTAATTTCTAACTGGTCGCATATGAGCTCTTAATGACCTTTAAAAAAGTAAAGTATGAGTCTGAATTCTATTCTCACCTATGTTGATTGAGGTTTCTTTTTCAGCAGATTTTGTCATGCTTTTCTCATCTACATCCCTCCTTATCATCAAATGTACCTACTACACCTACAAATGAAAGTGGAATGTATGAAATATGACTTGTCTTAAAAGCAGCAACACAAAAATTAATGATATAATTATGATACCACCTGAAACAGTTGCTGTGGTCTAATTCAGAGAGAAAAAATGTTTAAGTTTCTGCCTTTTCCTAATAGATGTCAGCTTGTGAGTCACTCTTTAAAAGCCACCAGGATTAGGCTCTATTGTGCAATACTATGAACCTGAATGTTCAGTAAAGAGCTGACAATGATGACTAAGAACGAGCCTGTAAAGTATGCTATGGTGTCTTTAAGTATCAAATGTTACTCTTTGATGATGCTGAAACCTTAACTCCAAGCCAAGGACAACAGAGATACCAGATTTTTGCAGTCCATTTTAAAAACTAGAAATTATTTCCCAGGAAAATAGCTTGTAACCAAAAGAGCTCATAAATAAGCCTAATATAATGGGCCCAGAAAATGGTACCCTAAAATATGGCACTTTGACATGTTGAGTACTTTGAACTGAAGGACATTGGAAGATCTTAGAAGAAAAAAAAAGTCTCTTTCTGACCTGTTCCAACTCCCTTTACCCCTGCTCCTGTTTGTCCCTAAAAAGCAAGCTATAGAAACTAGAATTCCTCATTCCCAAGATGGGTCATAGAAACTAAAAACCCTCAATCCCAAACCAGCCATAATACCTAAAAATATTATTCTTACTTTCCCCTGCCTTTCTGTATGAGTTGGCTGTAAAAACATTTTTTATATACCTTGTCTAATAGTAGGTCATATAGACTCTCATTCCAGAACCAGTTGTGCCCATACAACAGAAATGCCACAAAGAGAGGCCAAGAAGAATCCTTACAGACAGGCTTACTGGGTTCCCCACTTCAGTCTCTTACCATTAGGTCATATCTTGCTTGTCCAATCATATTCCTACATGATTGTCCATTCTTCCTCAAATCTAAAAATAAAAAGGGACAGTTTTTGAGGTGGGGGTGTGGCTTGAGTGGCAGAGTACATGCCTAACAGGAAAGAGGCCTTGAGCTCACATCCCAGTACAGTCAAGTACTACCTTCATTCTGAAGGTTCCCATGTCACATACCACTTTGATTAAGTAAATTTGTTGTGCTTTCCTCTTGATAACTTGTTTTTGTTACAGGAGTGTTGGTTGGGACACTTACCAGGGGTGAGAGAAGATACCCACCTTTTGAGTCCTATACAATGTCCTTACTGTGTAATTTATGAACTGGCAAAAAAAATGACAAACAAAATCTGATTTCTATTACACGAGGTAAGCTGAGAAAAACCAAAGTCAATCTTTCAGACAGTACTGGAGGTTTGGGAAAAAGAAATGTTAAATACTTCCCATCTTCTTGATGCACAGGTACTCTGGTCTCAGTCAACTCAGGTCCTTGTTCTCCATGGCCCCAAAGAATTGAGGACAGAGAAGAACTCCAACAAGGTGAAAGCAAGAAAGGTTTACTCGCCAAGAAGAGAAAGGAAAAGGCTGCTCTTAAGCTGAGGAGTACCTTGAGGAACAAGGGTCGGAAACTGGATGCCAAGAGGGTTGTGGGAAGACTTTAAAAAAAAATTCTCCTTGTGTCTAAAAGAGAGACAGAAAGAACACAGAATTCTCTTTCCCCCACTGTGTCCTTTCCCAGAACACTGTGCTGCCCACCCAGGGAAGCATGGAACATCTGTAGGGAAACAGATACCAGGGATATGAAAAGTAATGTTAGAAACAACTATTCAAATTTGCTTATATATCTTTTTGATACAAAAAAAGTTAGAATTGGGAAGACTATTTATTCCTTAAAAATAGCTGTGATGTTGATTCAAAGAGCAACTTGTTTTGCTTACTCACCAACAGGTTCTACCTAAAAATGTGATCAAAATGCATTTGACTATAAACTAAAATCTTTACAAAGTACTTCAAACAGACAAGGATATTGAAAAGTAGAGAAAAATAATATAGTAGACATCAATATATTGATCTGGGAATGTAAAAATTGTTAGCACTTTGCTATATTTTAGATTGCATTCTAGTCCATTAATAAACTTAAAAAAAGAAAAAAGATCCAGCCAATGTTCCACTCTTCTCCAATCCCTTTTTCTCCACAGTCCAAAGGTAAGAACTATCCCAAAGTTGATGTGTGTGGCAGACACTGTGATATCCAGTCCAGGTATGACACCCCATCCAACTGTCCCTTCAGGAGTACAGGACTTGTTTTTCTGGCTGCTGCTGATGCTGTTATACCTCCCTCAGGAGAGATGGGATTGGGATGGAAGCAGATCTCCTAAGGTCTCCAAGACTACAGTAAGATGTTTATATTTTTTTTTCTCATTCCATTAACCATATCCTCTTGTTTTTGCAAAAGAGGTTGGTTTAGTTGTATAATTCATCTGAAAATTTCATTCTCTAGCTCAAAGAATGAAGCCTCATCTTTCTGCTTGAAATTTGGAGTCCTTTTTGAGCTGCATACTCTTAACCTTTTCTACCCTATCACTCACTATCCCTTCTTTGCTCCATACCTATGTCATCTAAGCTAGTCTGCTGATTGTCCTCAAAAGATAACATTTCTCATTCTGCTTTGCACCTGCCATTTCCATGGTCTGGAATGCCCCCTCCTTATTAGTACCCCTTCTTCTTGTGAGACCCAGCTAAGCCACTTGTTTCCATAAGCTTTCTTTGAACTCTCAGTGATTTTCCCTTGTCTGGATCATCCATCTTATTTGTTACCTAGTGTTCCTTAGTAATTTCTAGTCACACTGGAATAGGAAAGGACCGGTTTCTCCAAAAAAAAAAAAAAAGCTCATGGGGAGAAAACTGGGACTCATGTACTCCTGTTGTAGGAGAAATTGTTCTGGAGAAACTGTTGGCTTAAATACTGTAAGAATGCAGTGGGATGAGGTAGGCCAAGGTAAGGACAGAGGCAGATAAGAATTTACAAACCTAGAGTGCAGAAGCTAGTCAGTGTCCCTTCTTTGAGGAGATGATCTGTTACAGTGTTAGAAGTAGGAGAAATTTGATCCAAAATTCTAGTAGGAACCATCAGAGCCCAGGAATAACTGTCTGCCCAAGCTGGAGCTGCCCTTCCAGGGAGAGGATAGTCTATCTACAGTATGTGGAGGCTATGGCTGGAGACCATAAGAAACACTATGACTTCTGGGCCCACATGCTATGGCTGGGGCAGTTTGTGAGGAAGAGCAAACAAATAGGAAATGGGAAGTGCCATTCCCCTCCTCTTCCTTTCCAATCTCTTTCTATGTACTAGATGCAGGATGGGGCAACAAGATAGAATTTCCTGTGGGAGATCCAAATGATGATATTGAGACTCCCCTAGAGCATTTAAAAACAAATCTCTAGGGATGGCCATCACTTGTGGTTTGCACAGTGTCCCCAAAGTTTTCTGCTGCAGAATTATGGTTGCAATGCACTTAGTGCAGCTAGTTGACAGACCAGGTAGAGTTTCCTGGGAGAAGTAGCTTCAGAATCCTAGTCCCAGCATCACAGAGAGAAAACAGAGAATGGATTAGAATCTGAAAGTCAGGAGTTAAATAAATGGCACAACATCCTTCCAGATACAGATAAGTTTAGGTAATAGTGAAAATATTAACTTCTAAGATGAAATACAGAAGATATAGAATTAGGACAAGAGTACCACATTATAGATGACAGGTTCCTTTGGGAGAAGTGGAGTGTCTAAGTAAGATTTGTCCCAAATTTTATTGATGAAAGAATTGTATAGCAATTAAGGGAACAGAATCTGGAGACACCCACATGGCTAGGAAGCTCAGCCTCATCAATTTAGGATTCTGGGGTATTGGATATTGCCTAATCTCTCTATCCCCTACTTTGTAAAGGGAATCAACACAGACAAACAAATTCACTGGTTTGTTGTGAGACTCCAGTGAGGAAGAAAATGCAAAGCAGTTAGTCTAGTTCATAGCATTTAGGAAATCCTTGTTAGGGATCAGCCATCCACTATGTTTTCAGAAAGGTGAGGCTCAGAGAGGAAGGCAACTATCTAATTAGTTTACCTTTGTGCTTCCTGTGTAGGAGCAACTCTGCCACTTCCTGGTTGGAAAACATAGTCTATGAGTGGCATTCTTGGCTAGGAGTATGTATGGAGGGGAAAGGTATCCTGAAATCAGTTTGGGTTGGAGATAGTGCTGGGGACACTTAGAAGAGAAGAGCAGCCTACTCAAAGGTCCTTTAGAGGACTGTTCCCAGGTCCTTTGCACTAGTTGCTCCTCTGTGTGAAATACTCTTCCATAAAATTATTCCACAGCTGCCTTCTCATCATTCAGGCCCTAGCTCCAATGTTACCTAGTCAAGAAAACTTCCCTAACTACTTTATTTACTGTCATCCCTTATACCTACCTGATAACTCTCCAGCACTTTCTCATTTTCTTCGTGGAATTTCTCATTACCTGATATTATAATATATATTTATCTATGGGTTTTTTGTATACTCTACCACATTAGATTGCAAATTGCTTGCAAACAGCCTATGATAGAGCCTGGCACTTAGTTTGCATTCAGTAAAAATTTTAAACTAGGAAACCTCAATGTCTTTAGGAAGATAAGGAAGTTAGGGAGTGGTCTGGCTTGCAACTCAATGGAAATGGTAATGAGTGACAGCCACACATTCTGTCCCCCTTCATATATCCACAGAGCATTGGGTGCTGATGGAAGAGGGCAGAACTGGCTCCCGGTGGTGGTTGTGATGTTGCTTTAGTTAGGCACTCAGTACCCAGTGGCCTTTTCTGTAACCAAGTAGGTATAACTATCCTTTCTATAGGTCACCAGTCTTATAGCTGCTGAGGCCCTTAGGGTAATCTCATAATGGCCTTCCCAGTAGCAGAATCTTAGCCAGGGTCCAGAAAGTTCCTCCAGCTTACTCATGAGTCTTGCTAATTCACTCTAACCGTTTGGAGACACTCTGAGACCTTTCTAGAAGGCATAAATTAAGAATATTTCTCCCCGGGCTAGTAATGAGAGATCAGTGATGAGTTATGTTTGCTTGGAAGAGCAGGTGAATGGTGATGTTTGCCATATCTCTAGGATGACGCTACATGGCATGTAGCCACAGGGAGGCAAGGAAACTATGATGATCTGTATTAAAGGGTCAATGCCGTAGGACTGGTCACCCTCGAGCTGTCTGTTCAGACTTAGTAATTCATTTATTAATTCAACAGGCATTTATTAAGCGCCATAATGTTACTGTCACTCTGTTAAGTATTAGACACTGGATAGAAATGGCATTCCATGTACTTCCCCAAGCTGAAGCTCACTGCTAAAAGGATCATATTTTCCTCAGATATACTGAAAAGGGGCAGCACATATGATTCTGAGGCCTGAAGGTATTTCCCTTTCCACTTGGGAGAACCTTTTGGAGCATTCCTTTGCTCTGTGCTTTTAATGGTGCTGGGCAAGTTGCCTTGTTGCTCTACACCAAAGTTAGTCCCTTTTCTTTAGCAGATATGGGTAATATCTTATAAACTCCCTTCTTTCTACAGAAAAATAATAGCTAAAGTTTGAGATAAAAGATGAAAAATAGGCCCCTCTTTTCTACTGGGTAGATATGACTATCATGATAGTTTTTGTAATGCTATCCAGTGCCACCTGCTCTACAAGCACATTAGCATTTTAAGTACATTTTCTGTTGTAGAAGACTATTAAGGCTGATAAATGAGGCAGGGATTTGTGTTTCTGTTATCTATTGCCCCTTTAGATAGTCAATAATGGTAATCATGAAGAAGAAAAACTTTATACTTAAAAAAATCATATCCCATAAAATTAGACAATCAAAAGGATGAAGTCTCACTCACAGAACCTTCTAGAAACTGATGAAAGCAAAATGACAAAGCATTTCAATGAGAATATCAGGGAGAACAGTAATTTTATTACTTCCATTTAGGATAAGTGGATTGAGGCAGTTTCAGCTTGAAGAGAATGAACATGGGTTGTCTGATTGCAGGGAAACTGCCTACCTCTTGGGAAAATGAATTAGAAAAATGATTTTTAAAAGAACCTATCTTTGGCTTTCAAAAAATATAAATCTGCACTGTTTACTGTCCTGTGGAGTGGCCATGGATATATACTATACAATGTAGACATAAAATTGTGTTGATGGGGGAAAATCTTAAACATACAAAAGTAGCTAAGTGTCTGCAATCCCTAAACCCCTCAGTTATCCGCAGTACATTTCTGGTATGAATCCTCCAGATCCATCATGGAGAAGTTCCCAGTATAGCAAAACCAGCATTGGAGAGCAGAGAGTACTACAAGAACGTGATTGAGCCCCTCTGCCCCTGAATCTGTAGTTTTCCTAATTTATAATAAGTATATCGAGTGTCTAGATATAAGAAAAGCCGTAGGGAGTATGCATACTGCAATAGCCTGGCCAACCAAGAATGTTGACATCCATCTCTCTGAATACTAGCTCAGTCTCCCTAACTCAGCTCTTGACTAAGCTATTAAACAAAGCTGGGACGAAACTCTCAGGCCACCTACATTCATCGCTTGTCAGAGGTGAAAGAAATTAGAAATTAGGAGAACTGACTAAAGAGAAAGTGGTTTTTATTTATGATTTTTAGAAAGATCTGATACCTTACACTTAATTATTTTGGCCCGATGAATAATCAGTCACTCCAAGGAAACAAAGAAAGATCATTGCATTTAATGTTCAAAGGCAAGTATACCTGGAATTTAGAGACAGTTTATTGCTCTGGAGAGACTTATAGATTTATCTTTCCTGTCCCCTTCGCTTATATTCCAGGGTGATGAGGAAAGGTAGAGAAGATTTGTTTACATTCCAAAGTGAAGGTCTCTCTCTCTGGAGGAGAGGATGAGCAGACATATCACCAACCTATACAAGTTCTGAGCTTTATAATTTGGGGCTCCTTTCCCATAGGACAAGCCTAGGGCATATGCAGGATGACATAAGTGAATTGCCTTGTGAAAATTAATGCTAAAAACTAAGATATTGATTCAGAGATCTGTGTCTCTTGACAAAAACATGTATGCATATGTATATATCATGTATTATACACACATACATATTACCCAACTGGGACACCACCATCATTTCTTAGATTGGAAAGCAAAACAATTATCAAAGACAAAGTACTCCATTAGTTGAAATAAATGGATGACTTATTTCCTGCTATGATGGTTAACTTCATGTGTCAACTGGACTGAGTCATGGGTGACTGATCTTTGGTTAACATTATTTTGAGTGTGACTGTGAGAGTGTTTGAGTTGGGAGAATGAGTAGAGAAGAATGCCCATCCTAATGTGGGTAACCCCCATCCAATTACCTGAAGCCCTGAATGGAATAAAAAGGTTGACACTTTGCAACTCCCTCAAGTAAGAGAGAATACTTTGTATCTGAGTACCTTCAAACTTTTCCTGCCTTTGAACTTAAACACAAACATCAGCTTTCCTGAGTTTCCAGCTTGACAACTCAACCTGCAAAACTTGGAACTTGCTGGCCCCCATAACTGCATGAGGTAATTCCTTCCTCTTTCAATTCATATATGGAAAGACATTTATTGTAAAGAATACACAGACACGTACCTATTGGCTGTTTCTCTGGAGAACCCTGACTAATATTCTTGCCTTGAAATAAAAGAAAAAAATCAACAACAGGCTTTATGTGTATGATGTCTTAGTTTCTACACACATTTAGAGACTAAGGAACACATCCAAATAAATACTAGCGTCCTCAAGGAAGTTGCTTGTTCCCTTAAACATGCATGTGAATAATACTTCAGTAAAGTGTCTATATTTGAAACATCCAGGTAAATTCTTTTAGGCTATGATCAGCTTACTTCAGAATTTAATGCCAAAGTTAAAAATTATGTATATATGACTGCTCTAACAATTTGTAAAACCACAAAAAAGGAATGTTGTTTACACTTAGAGCATAAAAATCACAAACAATTTTCTCCCATCATAATCACACCAACCCCCCCAAAAGCCTTAAAAATGAAATACTTTTCAAAATCATAATTTTTCTTAAAGTTGTAAAGAGGGCTGAGTTAGTTGGTGACAGTCATGTCAAATAAATAAGCAAACCAAAAAAAAGAGTAAATAAGGGAAAAAAGCTAACAATTTTTGAGAACCAATAAATGATTTGGATACAACTTATATGAATTAGGGAATAATTTTACCATAATTATAATTGCATTTGTGATAAAAGGGTATTATGTTTTAATCATACTATTTATATTATAATTAATTTTAGAGTACTGCTTTCTTAGTTTTTTAGAATATCAACCCTGTTTGTAGCTATCACATCTGTTTATCTCTGAGATGGTCAGAAATGAGAGGATTTTAAACCCTCTGGTGACACTTTTGTCTGTTACCAGAACCTCAGGAGCTGCCGTGAGAATTCCAAAATTATTCTGATAACAAAATCAATTAATAATTTAAAAACAAACCTACATTAGATAGCAATTTTAACAAGGTATATTACCATGAAATAAAGTAGCAACTATGAGAATTAGCTTGCAAAATTTGAAAGTTTGGATAAAGAGAAAAAAATGGAAGCTCTTCTGTAAGCATTGCACAGGGGGAGAAACTCTATAAAATTAAAGATCAGGAGCATTAAGTATACTATAGTGATGGTGTGGTAAAAGTAGATTGAATTTTCTCTTAATAACTTCTTGCTTCAGAAATCTTCAGGTCTTCAGGTCCAGGCTCTGCAAAGTGCCAAGACCAACAAAACAAAGCAATGACAACAACAAAGAATCTTTTTTTATAGCAAGAACTAGATTTTAAGTATGCAAGAAAAAAAATTAACAATCAGAAAAGACAAATACTGAAAACAATTTGCATGGGAAGAAGTTCTCTGAATGTCTAGGGATGTCTAAGCAAGGCCATCTTCTTTTGTGTAAACACTTAAATAATTATTTCAGGTAGTATCTCCATGGATCCTTAAGAGGTTATTTTCATTTTTCTAATAAAGGGAGCCGAGGCTATGAGAAAACAGTAAATCATACTAGATAACAAAGCTAGTACACATAGAAACCTAGGTTTGAACCCAACTTGATGTGACTCAACAGCCTGTGCTCTTTCCTGTGCCCAGTATTTTTAAAGTAGCTCTTCATTGTAATCATTTAAGAAGTTTTGCGAACATGCTGATGTTTACATCCTGTCTTACCTCAAGACTCAAATGCAGTTGATCCAGGGTGGAACTTTTCTTAATGTATTTTTTTAACCCCCTCCCCACCTCCTATCCAAGATGATGCTATGCACATTTGGAGATACATTATTAAAGAGTTGATGAAAGCACTCATTTGGCCAATGCAAATACTAACTTTGAGTTGAGGAGTTTTTTCATTTGACTCCTGCATCCAAATAATCAGAGAAACTTTTTCTTGTCGGTATTTATGGAGTTATAGTTTGCATAACAGAAAGTTTAATCACTGAATTCTAGTGACTTTTTGTTCTAAGATGATAATGGTTATGGGCCAATCTAACACTTGCTATGGAGTTTTCATCAAAGGTTGTCGGTGAACACCAGTGAATACCATTGAACCTGAACTAGAACAGGACTTCTTGTACAAATCCAGATCAAGTTCAGTTCTGGAATTCAGATTAAGAATTTGACTCTTATACACACTAAGGTGAGAATGCTCATGGGAGGAATAAGGAAAGGGAAGGAAACCTAAAACTTGAATGTGGTTGATGTGCTCCCTGTTGAAGAGCACATCTTAAATTAGCAGAGGCCACAATGGGAAGGGGACCAAGAAGTAGCGAAGAGGTCTGCTAAAAATGGACCAATGCGGGTTGCAATACACATGTGCATGGTAACAACACTAGGAATCTCTCTGTATAGCTATCTTTATCCCAAACTAGCAAAAATGCTATGTCTTTCTTAGTATTTCTTATGTTTTCTCTTCAACAAAATCAGAGAAGGGTGGGGAACAGGTTCTGCCTGGAAGTGGGGTGTTGGAGAAGGTGCTGGGTATGTGGGGGGAGGTGGCACAAACAATGTATACACATGTAAGTAAATGTAAAAATTATAAAATAAAAGGAGAAAAAAAAAAGAATTTGACCCTTATAAAAGCTTAGAATAGCAGGCAGGTACTATGTATTTTGAACTTACTCTTTGGCAAACACTGTATTGAGAATTTTAGAAATTATTTAATCCTTCCAGCATTCCTGGGAAGTAGCATTATCTTTATTTACAGATTGAGGACTTGAGTCCAGAGAGTTCACACAACTTGTTCCCTTTGTAGTCCAGGAGGCCTTGAACTTGTGATCCTCCAATATTCACTTCCTGAGTGCTGGAATTAAAGGAATGTACAACCACACCTGTCTTGAAAGCTAATGTTCTTAATCTTGATTTTATACTAGTGAAATACCAAACATCATATATGAATAATCATAATTTCTCACTGAGGTTTAAAATATGAGAACATATGATAATCATCATACTTGGCTGACTCTAGCTCCATATAGCTTCACCTTTCTCAGATTCAGCCTGGCAGGTAAAGCCTGGAATTGGTCAGATCAAGGTCAGAACTCTTAGGCTGCTGTCAAAGCTACCTGTTGAGCGCCCCAATTTTTGCTCTTCTTCCCACCACCTCAGCCCCTCCCCCAACCCTGACATCTTGTGTGTTGATACCAGGTGGGGTCTCACCAGAGATAGCCACAGCCCCTAGCTGTTGGGATTTTAGTTTCTCAGGGGTCATCCAGCTTTGGTCCCTTTTAGCTCACAAACCCATCCAGCCTGTCTCTCCCACAGAGCTATTAGAAAACCCCAGCATGATTAGGGTTGGCAAATAAAATGCAAGATGCCCAGTTCAATTCAAATTTTATCCTTAGACAAAAAAAAATTGTTATTTCCTTGAAATTCAAGTTTAATTGAGTGTCCTGTATTCTTTTCTTGCTGAATCTGGAAACCCTCATGTGCTTTGTCTCCAAGATTATACAAGTCTGAACACCACTGTGGCAAAAAAAAAAGGTGAAAAAAATCCAAATTCTTTCCATAACAGAATACATACAATAGAGGTTCTAATGGAAAGCTTTACTTTAGAAGCATTTTCTTGTATCTGTATCAAACTTATGTATGTATCAATGAAAACTGGCTTAATTATCTTAACTTAAGAAAAACATGTCAAAATTTGTTTCTCTCCTTTATACCTCGATGGCACTTATGGTAGAATAGCTTTATGATACCAAAAATGTTTTAGTTGTGTTTGTTTTTCTAACTGCAACCTCTGAAGACTTTTTCTTTTTAAAGAAACCCTATTGTATCTAGAACTACAGAGTAAAGAAGAAAAGTCCCTGACAATTCCATTACCAAAATGAAACCCAGTATTTATGATAATGATAAATAATAGAGGTATAATTTGTTGTCTAGAAATGCCAACAGATTTTCAAACATTGTGGTAGTTTTTGCAACCTTTCTTTGAAGAGATTATCATATCTAGATTGTATAGATAGAAAAGTGTAGGAACAGATAATTATCTTCTATACTTAATTAAGAAATTTGGGATACCATGTGTTAGCCACAAGCTGACTACAACCTCCCTTACCCAGCAAAATACTCATAAAGCCTTGGCTTCTGAAATCCTGGCCTAAGAGTTACTAAACAGTTAAAAAATCAAAAATTAAAAACCAAAGAAAATTCTGGTAGGTTATTTTAGAAATGTGTCAAAGAGTACATGACTATTTAGTCACTTGTCACGTTCCCGAGGGGTGAGGGAAGAGAAGCGCATATTCAGCACTTCCTCAAACCTTGAGTAGCAAATGCTCTGTGCCCTCAAGTGACTCGTAAAAAATAAAATTAAATCTGATGTATGTAAACGAGCTCTGGTTATTCAGGCTGGGTAAATTGTGGTTTGTTTTTCCTGACACTGTATTTCTCCACCTATTACACTGCTGTTAATGTACATTTTTTCAATATGTGAGATGGTTCCTCAATGTCATCCAAACATGCCTGTTTGCCCTCATGGGTTACACAACTTAAATTAGTCTTCACACCATACATCTCCAAGGTCATCAAAGAATTGCTTAAATTCTGTGAGTGCCTTCTTGCAGACATGAAGCAGCATGACAGCCAGGGCCCTGTGAGTGTGTCTGAGGTAGCAGGAGCACCTTGGGAGAGCTGGTGACCTTCATTCTGCTTGGCTAGGTGACAAGTGGCTCGAACATGCACACTGTGCTTGATAATGTGGTTGTCTGACTATTTCTACTGCTCTAAATTGCAAATGTCTCCAAGTAGCTAAGTGCAATGTTTCACAGTGAATTGAACCTTATATCAGGAAGGAAATGGACCCAACTGGCATGTGTGTGAACATACTCCATCCACACAAGCCCTCTACTAAAGGAGGCCTTTGGTGGGGCTCATGGAGGGAGGGTTGGAGTGGGGAGGTTCACCTCAGACAATTTACTGTGTAAGCATGTGTCTTTTCAACAGGATTCCTGCACAAGAATTATCCTTAGACTAAGTAAATCTAGAGATTAGTTTGGAGTCTCTTTTGTGAGCTAAAACGTGGCACATTTTTTTCCATGCCTAAGCCCTTTCCTGAAAATGAGTTTCTAATATTATGTCTGAATTCCTTGTTCACTGAACCTACAAGGAACATATGGAGATATGGAATTAAAAGATTAAACCTCAAACCACTTGTGCTAAGTCTTTAAATGCCCTATGAAGTACAGTTTACATAGCAACTGGGTCTACATTTGGAGCGTTGCAGACTCAATTGCTTTTAGAGTGTGTTAGAGACTCCGGTGTGAGAATTCTCCTTCATAACCGTTTTCCTGCTGTAGGGTAGGAATAGGCTGTGATACTATAATTCTTGGTGCACACCACTCAATTTTCACTTATGGTTCTATATATTTCAGTTGCATATTGACTTCATTGTAAATATTACAAGGTGACCTCAGGTAATCTGGACTTGGAGATTAGGCTCTCTTTAGACATCCTGAGTAATCTCATTGAACAATTTGCCAGAACTGGAAAGCATTTAGAAATATATGCCAGATTCTTTTTATAGGTGAGAAAAAAAGAGGCCTAGAAAAGTTAATAATAACAATAAGTAAAAGCTAATATGTGCTAGAAACAATTGTTTTTCATGCATTGTCTCTTTGACTCTTTCCAGTAGGCCTATGAGCTTTGTACAATATTTTCTTTTTTTTTTTTTCATTTTTCTTTTATTATTCACATGTGCATACAAGGCTTGGTTCATTTCTCCCCCCTGCCCCCACCCCCTCCCTTACCACCCACTCCACCCCCTCCCTCTCCCCCCCCAATACCCAGCAGAAACTATTTTGCCCTTATTTCTAATTTTGTTGTAGAGAGAGTATAAGCAATAATAGGAAGGAACAAGGGTTTTTGCTGGTTGAGATAAGGATAGCTATACAGGGCATTGACTCACATTGATTTCCTGTGTGTGGGTGTTACCTTCTAGGTTAATTCTTTTTGATCTAACCTTTTCTCTAGTACCTGTTCCCCTTTTCCTATTGGCCTCAGTTGCTTTAAGGTATCTGCTTTAGTTTCTCTGCGTTAAGGGCAACAAATGCTAGCTAGTTTTTTAGGTGTCTTACCTATCCTCACCCCTTCCTTGTGTGCTCTCACTTTTATTATGCGCTCATAGTCCAATCCCCTTGTTGTGTTTGCCCTTGATCTAATGTCCACATATGAGGGAGAACATACGATTTTTGGTCTTTTGGGCCAGGCACAATATTTTCTTAATATGTGCTTTTGCCTAACACTCCTCTCTCCTATCAGGATAGATTGGTCTAGCATTTCTTCCCTCTCTCTTACATCAGCAATCATTTAGCTATTTGCCCATGCCCAGCAAAAGACAAACATTGTGCTAATTCTTTCCTTTTAAAAGACAAAACACAACAATAGTAGCAAAAACCTTCTGACTTCTTTCCAAACAGGTTATCATCCCCTTTCTGTTTCTCTTTGTAGAAGAACACCATGAAGTAGCACTTAGCTCAGTCAGTTCCTCTTACCTCATTTCTCTTAACTGGACTCCAGCCAGGTGTTTGCCCACTACTCTGCCCAAACTGCTTCTGTTCAGGTCATCCCTAAACTCCATGCTGATAAATTCATTGGGCAATTTTCAGTTTTCATCTCTCATCTACCAGCAGCGTGTTTTTTTGTGTGTGTGTTTGTGTGTGTATATATGGGATTGGTACTGGAGTTTGAACTCAGGGCTTCCCATTTGCTAGGCAGGAGCTCTACCAATTGAGCCATGCCCCCAGCCCTTTTCCTTATATTTTTAACTTACCTATGTCTTTGTATTTACAGTAGGTTTCTTATAGATAGCATTTAGTGAGTATTGCTCTTTAATTCAATCTGACAAGTTTTTCCATTTCATAGGGGTATTTAGACCATTTACATTTAATATAATTATTGGTATGATTGGATTTAAATCTACCATCTTTTCAAGTATTTGCTCATCTGTGTTTTTTTTTTTTGTTGTTGCTTCTTTTTTCCTCTTATTTTTTAAATATTAAAATATTTTTCATAATTCCATTTTGTCTCCATCTTTTGCTTTGCTAGTAATTACTATAGGGTTTGCCGTATGCTATGTTAACTTATCTCACTCTGCCTACTTACATTGTTATACAACTTCTATAGTGTCAGAATCTTCAAACATTGTATTTCCTCTTCCCATTCGTCTGTTTCTTCTCCCATGTTATTGTTGCATACATTTTATTTCTACATGTGACACCATTATATATAGTTGCTAGTTTGGCATATATCACAGGGAAGAAAAGTATGACCTGCCAACCAGATTCTGCTTCTGGCCTGTCTTTACGTGTCCTCTGAGCTAAGATTAGCTTTTAGGTTTGTCAAGGGTTTTATAAATAGCAGTAGTAACATTAGGAAGGAATGATGTACAACAGCAACTTTATATGGCTCACAAAGCCTAACATTTTATCTGGCCATTTACAGAAAAAAATTTCTAACCCTTATCTTAATTATTTTTAAGATATTTAAGCTAAGATAAATATCTTTTCATGTATCCTAACTTTTACTATTTATGATACTTTTTTTTAAATGTAAATCACTTTTCTTCATTGTGAGGAAGTTCCTGTCACATTTCTTAGAGTACCTTTCTAATACATTTCTTATATCTGTGCTGGCAGTGAGCTCTCCTTAGCCTTCATTTATCTGAAAGAATAGCTTTAGCTCACTTTCATTGTTGAAAGGTGTTTTCAGTGAGCATAGACTATACTGGTTAGCAACTGTTTCTCTTTTAGTACTTGAAAACGTTGGTTCATTGTCCTCTGACTTCCAAGATCTCTCATGAGTAGTCTGCTGTAATTCTTTCTTTCTTTCTTTGCAATTTTTTGTCTTTCCTGCTTTTGTTGCCTGAAAGTTTCTCTCCCTGTCTTCAGCTTGTAACAGTTTGATTTTTGGTGTATATATTTGTTTGTGTTGGTCCTGCTTGTGTTTGTCTGGGCCTCTTGGATCTATAACTTGTTCTCTCTTATTGATTTTGGAAATTTTGCAGACATTATCTCTTCAAGTATTTTTCTGCCCCATTTTCTTCTCTCATTTTCTATATTCTATTTTAATATATCTTAGAACTTTAATACCGAACTATAGCTTTTGGGTACTGTTTTCTTTTAATTATTCTTTTTTTTCTCTCCATGTTTCCCTTCAGTTAATTTTTACTGCTGTGTCTTCAAGTTCACTGATTAATTTCTTTGTTTTGTCCAGTCTGCTGATGAGTCAAAGATTTTTTTTGTTAGTATATTTTTATTTGTAACATTTCAGCTTTTATATGTTTTAAAATGCTTTCTATCCCTCTGTTGGAATTCCACATGTATTCACAAAAAGTTGTTCATATTTCCACTAGGTTCTTCAACTTACTAATTATAATAGTTTCAAAGTTTTGGCTGATGGTTTCAACATCTGAGTCACCCCTGAATTTGGTTTTATTGATTGCTTTTACTCTAAATTTTTAAAACGGTATGTAAGTTTCCTTTAAATTAAATATCAGGCATCATGTTCACAATAGTAGAGAATGAGTTAAGTTTCTATCTGTACTCAGGAATTTGCAGGCTTCTTCTGTCAGGTCCTTAGCATGTGGAACTGAGTCAAAGAGTCAGGAGTTGAGCTGGATTTGGCTTTTGTTGTTGCTATTTTTACCCTCGATTCACCATGGGCTTCAAATGTCTCCACAGTTTGGCTATTCTTTCTTAGTACTTAGAGTGAGCCAAGTGTGCTAGAGGACTTTTCCTCTGTGGCTGACTTTATATTCAGCTTTTAGCTGTTCTTCTTGCCAGAGCCAAAGATGGAGTCCCTCTCAGTTCCCTTCCCACATGCTTAAATCCATTGCTTGTTGCTCATGCTGTCTCACACTAGAGAAGGAGGGGTTCATTTTCTTCTCCTGAATCCCAACCAGACTTTTCATACCTTGTCCTTGGGGAGAGGGGTGCCTTTTTAGCATTCAGTCCCACTTCCCTGTTGCTGCAAAACTCTGCCTTGTATCTCTGGTTTGTCTTGGGTGGGATAGTTTTCTGCCCCTCCTTCAATAACAGCCAACTTCTGCTTGGTCAGCACAGGCTCCTGTACCCACCATGGTCTTCATTCCCCCCTCAGGAGCAGAAGGGTTTTGTTTCTACATTCCCTTAGCAGTAGTGAATCTGTGTCAGTGCCTAACTCCTCTCCAGAAGGAGATAGGTGTTTCTTCTTCCTTCCCAGAAGGAGTGGCATTTTACCTGAGTCCTGGCAATGAGAGGGTTTCCTTTTCATCCTGAAAAACTTCAAGACATTTTCTTATAGGAGAGAAGGATAGTGAGAGTCAGAGAAACAAGGATATTTATTTTCCAACCCTGCAATTTGCTTCAGCCTATTCCCAAGAGTGTTAATTCCCTGGCATTTCTGGATCATACCAAATGTGGGTGAAGCATACTCCTATTGTTAAATAAAGCCCTCTGGAAGACAATTTCAGATTCTTTCAGTTGGAGCCATTGGAGTAGATGGGAACAGTGAGTGATCAAATAATGTGGGTTGGTTGAGGCACAGACATTAACAATACAGGGACTCCCAGGTGACAGAGATGTCCGCTCATCTTGCCTCCCCCCCACTCCCGGACTGATCAATAATATATGATCATACCCAAGTAACCTGAGAGGAACCAAAGTCAAAAATTCCAGGCCAAAGAAATACTTTATTCTGACACATCAAAAATTGAAGCATCAAACACCAACTGCTTAATAGATAGCAATAGGAAACTATGACTTTTTCCCCCTGTAACCCAAAGCCAAGAGAGAAAATGAGATTGGGGAGTAATTCAAGTTTTTCTACAGAAGGTATAGAGCTACTACACCTTCAATATAGTAGAGCTACTACACCTTCCCACAGTAGGAAGTATATTGTTGGTTCACAGTAAGGCTGTGAGAGCACATCTACATAGAATTGGCTATTAATGCCTCTAGCACCAGCCATAAACACTACAAAAGAATTGATAAGCAGGCAGAAGAAGGGAGAAAAGCAGGAGTTATAGTTGTTTTGTTTTCTGTTTTGTTTTTCAAGATAGGATCTAGCCAGGCTGGTCTCCAATTTGTGATCTTTTTGCCTCAGACTCACAAGTACTGGGATTACAGGCATGTGCCACCATGCCTAGCTAGGAAAGGTTTATTTTTTTCTGGTACATTGAGTATTTATTTACTTATTTATTTATTATTGTGCTGTGGGTACATTGTGACATTTACAAAAGTTCTTACAATATACCACAGTGAATTCTCTCCCTCAGTCATTCTCCTTTATCCCTCCCCCCAATTAGGAGAGGTTTAACTTACAGTTTAACTACATTTCCAACTACATTGTTGAGCAATCTGACATGTGATGAGTGAGTTACAGGTGGACATGAGGAAGCTCTGGAAGAAGTGGGCTGTCTCCCTCTCTATAGAAAAGTATTGGTTGTAAGCTGGGACGGAAGTCTGGAAAGGGCTAGTCTAGAAGAATTGCGCTATGGAGAGAGTAGATATCTTTTTACTATCCTGCATCTGTTTACTCAGTTCCTTATCAAAATATTAGCTTTCCCTTTAAGGAACAATTGTTAGTCAAGGAGCTTTCAGTGGGGTTTCCTCCACCACAACTCAGGGGTGAACAAGAAGCTCACACCTGACAACCAGGCATTGCATTCTCCAGTCAGTCTGATTGCATTTGGACACATGCTTCAGTAAGAAGCAATGAGAAGCAATTAAATTTTTCTGTGACTATTGGAAAAAGAGGCATATTCTCTCTTCTGATCAACTTGAACCAAGAGGATATGAGCCTGAAGTTGCAGAGGGTCATGAGCACAAGCTTCAGAATGAAGCAAAAGTACAGAAGATAGAGTCAACAGATTAGGAGGGACCAATGACCTTATTCATTCCCTTTCTGGAGCCAGTACTACAGTGCACTTTCAATTACATGAACCAAGAAATCCTCATTTTTGTTTGTTGAGCTAAAATATCTGTCTTGCAAGTAAGAGATTCCTTCCTGACTGAAATGTTGACCCAGAACCGCCTAGTAAGGGCCCAAAAGTAATGAAAAACAGAAATGTCCATCTGGTGCTTTGTGTAATCGTCCAAAGTCTGTTACTAAACTGCCTGATTGAAGAAGCCAAATTAAGCAGAGTACCTTGGAAGATAATTTTAGGGCAATTAAAAAAATCCCTCCCAGTTTTTGCTTCAAATAAGCATTTTGGAATAATTACATTTTCTTAAAAAATGTGTAAAGACATTGGAGTTCCCAAATACCCCTAATCAGTTTTCCCTACTGTGAATTTCTCACATGACTGTGGCACATTTATATGAACAGTGGTATGCTGCTATTGACTAAACTACAGCCTTTTATTATTTTTTTTATTTTACTAGTTTTCCCACTAAGATCTTATCTCTGTTCCAACATCCTGTCCAGGATGCCTCCTTGGAGTCTGGAGATGGAGGTTTTTGTGTTCAGCATTGTTCTGAATCAGTGCATTTAATCTCTTTGTATTTCAAGGAGACAAAGGTGCACAGTGATTTGCTGTGATTGTCTTTATGATTGTGGCAAATTTTAATGAGTATTTACATTCTGGAAATTCAAGCCACAGAGATACTAATTCATTTCAGTCAGCTAAAAGCCAGGTGTTCCCAAACCTAAGGTAAGAAGGGCGCTATCACTCCTCCTTACTTCCATGAGAGAGACATCTTTATTTTGCAAGGACCTTTCTGCTATATGAGCCCTCTGACTGGATTTATGCCATGTCTCCAAATGATTTTCACAAAAATTTCATACACACGAACACACACACACACCCTAAACAGAAATGTATTATTAAATTGTCTTGATATATTACCAGGAAATAGTAAATAGACTATCCATTTCCTTCCCTCTACTAATCCATAATTGTGATAGTTATTGAATATTAACTGAGCACAGAACTGGGAAAAACCAATGGAAGAGATACCAGAGGATGCAGCCTTTGTCCAAAAGGCATTGTCTATGTTATGTTCTAACAGACACACTTATTACTCACATGTTCAAATTAGGTCATGTATGTTATGCACTGTAGAGTATTATGTAACATGGAAGAAAATTTAAGTTTCGAATAAATTCTCTCATGGTAGACTCATTAGAAAAAAAAATTTGTTCTCTTTATTTCATCATATATTACTCAGCCTTGTTCCTAAAATGTGGTGAATTTCCTCTACCTGCTGTTGGGCATTATTTGTCTTTGATGTTGTTGTTTATTCTTGCATTAGAAAATAGAATTTTCACAGATAATTCATCTTTTTGTTTATGTGTTTGATTATTTGAAACAGGGTCTTGCCATGTAGCCTAGGCTGGCATGGAACTAGGGATTCTCCTGTATCAGCCTCCTAAGTACAGAGATTATAGGCATGCACCACAAAGCCAGTTTAATAATTTATCTATCCTAAGAGCTTGGTAAAACATTTTTAAAATGGTGGCCCTTTGGTTATGGTCATTTTTTATTTGGCCCAAAGAAATATGAAAAAGTTCCCCTAAAAGAGTATACTCTTGGCTCCTTATTGAATCAAAAGATTTGATATTGTTGGGTAATACTGTTCTGTATAGACAGGGTATATGATCCCTAACTTGTCAGTTTTATACCTATCCAGCTTTGCTTATTTATTTTCCTGTTTGGTAAACAGAAATTACAATTCCTTATCAGAAATATTTAAGATGGATTGTCTAGAAAGGCAGATGGGATGGTAGTTTTGTGCCTGGCGAGTAAAGAAGGAGTGATTTTAACCCCAGTGGAGTTATATCTTCCAGGAATGTAATGCGGACAAGGGGAGGGTAGTAAAGTACTTTCTAGAAGTTGTCTCAGATGCCAAGATATTGAAAGGGAGAAACCTGTGGGCCCTGAGAACTAACTAGTGAGAGTCTCTAGTGACTGCGTTTGCCATAATGAGCTGAAGTCACTACAGAGCTGACATACTTTCCCAGCTATCAGTGGCTTCTAAAAAGTACAATGGCAGTAACAAACTTCAACACTTGAGACCCACGCCTGCTCCCATTTTGTAGGACCTCTTCTGCCCAAAAGAGAGGAATGGTGTCCCCAAATACTGTTGATGTGGGAACTGGGCTTCTTGTCAATTTGGATGGGCAGAGAATTAGAGCTATAATTGCTTAGATTTGGAAACATAAAGAAATGAAAGATTACCTTCACCCCAGGATTTGGAACAACTTATTCTATGGATCACAATATAAATGTTACTTGTTCTTTAAGAGAAACTAGTCACTTGATTTAATAAGAACCATGTAAGTATAGTAAGATAATAGTAATTGAATTGATTAGGTAACTACACGCAAAATTAAGTTCATCCTTAAGAATAAGTGCCTGAACCAGATGTTCTCTGATCTTTCTCTTGGCCCTGAAATACAACAATATCAGTAATTTAAAGGAACATTCAGAATATAGTTGGTGAATGGAGGTTGAATTATCCAGGCTGGCAGGTAAAATAATTTAGCAACCAACCATGGAAGGATGGAGATGCAGATATCTATCTTCATTGTGAAGCCACTGTCAGTTAACAGACAAATACGTCACACAGAAAAAGTTGAAATTTAATGGAAACTGTGGTTCTTAAACTAAAATTGACAGTTCACTATGTTAAAATTTACTATAGGCCTCTTTACAACTGTAAGTAATTTTATTTCTTTCTAACCTAATAAACAGGTTTCATTTCTGAGCTCAGGACTCACGTGTACAATTGCCTAATGACATTTCCCTTGCAAGTCCCACATTTGGAAAAACCTGGAGAGGCACCTTAGACTCATGTGATCAAAATGTTTCCAAAATCCCCACTCCTGAACCAGAGGCCTGGGAGCCACCATGCTTCATCACAATCGCTCATCAACTTGGTGGTCATATCCCATGGATTCTATGCCTTCACTCTTCAAAGCAATGAAGAATTGAGAGCAAGGAGGCCCTCAACTTTTCCATCTGCTCTTTACTAACATTCATTATCTCTGACCAGACCACAGTAGCAGTGTCTTAACTAAATTCAACCTCCAGCTTTTAATCCCTTTCACACCCTGCAGATGGCCACCAGAATAACCTTTTTATAATGCATTTAAAAATGCATAGATGCAGCTACTTTGGAGGACAGTTTAGTGTTTTTGTTTGTTTGTTTTTATAAAGTAGAGTATACATAGTCTTAGCATATAACCCAGCAATCACTTTCTCACTATTTATGCCAATCGCTTTAAAAACATGTTACCATAAAATCTTGCACAAGAATGTTTATAGCAGTTTTATTCACAATCACCAAAATCTTGAAGCAACCAAGCCATCTTCCAACAGGTGAATAAGACAGATAAATTGTGGTATATTCATACCATCTGCAGTAAAAAGGACTGCATTCTCACATCATGCCAAGACATAGATGAATCTCAAACATACTTTGTTAGGAAAAAGAAGCCTCTCTGAAATGGTTATACATTGTCTTATTTAATTTCTATAATATTCTAGAAAAAGACAAAATTGTAGAAATGGGAATAATGTTTGTTAGGGATCCAGGGTAAGGCAAGAAGGAAAAATCGCATGGCTGAAGCACAGAATATGTTTTAGGACGGTGAAACCATTCTATATGATACTGAATGGTGGACACATGATGCTATGCATTTATGGTGAGTGAATATTAATGTTTATAAATTTTAAAAATCATTTAGGAGGTCAGAGAGGTCTTAGGAATTTAACCATGTTACAAATACATGAAATAACTTCACTGAAGAGGATAAGGGAAAAAGGTGCTGACCCAAGTAGTTTTAAAAATTCTTAAAGTCTGTAAAACTATAGAAAAAGGAATTTTACATGAACACTGTAATCTAGTTATGCTTCCCTTGGGTGTATGAGTTAATAATTCTGAAAGCAGTATATGTGGGTAATGGAACTGAACAACTGAGTAAATGGATAGAAAATGGTTTCTCATTTTTATACTGAGAAGTTACAGATAAGCAAGGGAAGAAGGCTAGAATGATCACAGAGTAATGGATTAGAATTGGAGACAACAATATGAACTCATGTTAAGCTTAATATAGGTACAAAAAGTTACCCATAGAAGTAATTATGGATGTGTACACATACATCAGTTGGTATAGCAGCATGTTTTCTTACTCTGTCTGCTGAAGGGGTCTACAAGCATGACTCCATCCCCTCAGTAGCAATGAGCAACCCTAATGCTCATACCTTGGTTTTTAATCTGATTTTCCAATAAAAGTAACCAGGACTCCTTGGAAAATGGCTAATTCTAGTATTGGAACAGGAAACATACATGATGAGTCTTGAATAACTTCTAATGCCAGGAAGTGAAGAAGTGCAGAAGAAACTATGCCTGCATGTGTACATGTGCACACACAAGCACTCACATTCAGTGATGAGAGTATGTCTAAAGGACAGGTGCCAATTGAAAGATTCCCAATGGTCAATAGTAGAACAATTTGAGCAAAAAAGTAAATAAAGTAGCATTGGAAAATACAAATTATAAGTTAAATAGCCATGAATTCATACAGATATAAATAAATAATTGAATAAACAAAAAAATGGAGTAGAATGGACAAATATCCCTTGCAGAAAAATTACAAATTATTTATTTTATATACCTATTCCAGTCTCAAGGAGATAGAGTGATACTCCTTAAGTGTGGGCTGTTCATAGTAATTCCCTTCCAAAAAGGCTAATACAGAAGAGGATGAAAAAGAACAACCGAATAGTAGAGAAACTTGAAAATCACTACCTCCAGCAAGTGGACAAGGTTAGCATCAGCAAACAGGAATAGGTCATGTTGATAGTATGTACCCTTGATACAGAGTGTTACAAATGACACTACTTTTGTGGTCTTTATTCCCCAAACCATTAACTACATTCCAATCATAAGACAAATAGCAGTAGGAAAATCCCAACCAACTGACATTCAACAAAATACCCAATCAGTACTCCTCAGAATGGTCAAGGCCATCAAATTAAAAAAAAAAAAAAAAGTAAGAAATGGTCACAGCTTAGAGAATCTTGAAGAAACATGATTATTAAGAATAAGGGATATTCTGGATAGGATTCCAGAATGGAAAAATAAGATTAGGTAAAAAATTAAGTAACTGTGAGTAAAATATGGGTTTTAGTTAATAATAAGGCATCAACATTTATTTATTATGAAAAGTGAATCATACTAAAGTAAGATAATAATATGGAAAACTGAGTGTTGGGTGTATGGTAATTCTCCATGTTATCTTTGTAACTTTTCTGTAATAAAATAATCTAAAACTGTTTTAAAGTTAACTATTTCATTTAAAAAAATGCATTCTCGGGCTGGTGGAGTGACTCAAGTGGTAGAGCACCTGCCTGGAAGCATGAAGCCCTGAGTTCAAATCATCAAAAAAATGCTTGCCTACTGTATGCCAGGCAATATGAATGTTGATAATAGGCTCTGTTGTCATGGAAAAGATTGGCTGGTTGGTGATTACATATATAACTATACATGATTATACATATAATGATTGTACACATTACTATACAAATATTATTCATTTTATAAAATAAAGTTGCTGAATAATATAATATTCTTATAGAGGAAATACTTGAACCTGAGGATCATTGAATTTTCTCAATGAAGTGACATTCAAACCAAGTAGGAGTTTTCTAGATGTGGGTAGGGAAAAGAGAAACACTAAAAACAAAAGGAATAGCATATGCCAAGATCCAAGACAAGAAGAGCTTAGCATTTTGGTGGAACAAAGGCCATTATTCCTGAAGCTCTGCACTCAAATTGAGATAAGAAGAAGATTGAACAGAAGCCTGATCCTTGAGTGGTTTACAACCTGGGATTTACAGACACCCAACAGGTTGATTGTGAGCTATTTCTTTCAATAAAATTGGTTTCCTTTATAGCCCTTGTAGTTTATCCATTTAATAATATTATTCTGAATAAATACAACCCAACACTTAAGCAGAATCAAGGATGAAAACCACACAATCATCTCAATAGATGCAGAAAAAGCCTTCAACAAAAATTCAGCATCTTTTCATGGTAAAAGCTTTGAAGAAACTAGGAAGAGAAGGAATAATCCTCAACATTATAAAGGCTATATATGACAAACCTATAGCCAAATCATATTAAAACTAAAACCATCAGGAATGAGACAAGGGTGTCCACTCTCACCACTCTTATTCAATATAGTACTAGAATTCCTAGCCAGAGAAATAAGGAGAAAGAAATAAAAAGGATTCAAACAGGGGGAGAACAAGTCAAATTATCCCTGTTTGTAGATGATATGATCTTCTAACTAAAAGACCCTAAAAACTCTACCAAAAACTCTTAGATCTCATAAAAACATTCAGCAAAGTAGCAGGATACAAAATCAATAAATATACAAAATCAGTAGCATTTCTATACACAATGAACAGTCTAAGAAAGAAATCAGGAAAACAATAGCATCCACAATAGCATCAAAAAACTTGAACACCAAGGAATAAATTTAATGAAGGAAGTGAAAGAACTATACAAAAAAAACTATAAATCACTAAAGAAAGTAATCAATGAAGACATCAGAAGATGAAAGGACATCCCATGCTCATGAATCAACAGAATCAATAGTGTGAAAATGGCTATCCTATCTAAAGCAACCTATATGTTCATTTCACTGTCCATCAAAATTCCAATAACATTCTTCACAGAAGTAGAAAAATCACTTCTAAAAATTATATGGATGCACAGAAGACCATGAGTAGCCAAAGCAATTCTGAGCAAAAAGAGCAAAAGTGGAGGTATCACAATACCTGACTTCAAACTGTACTACAGAGCCATAGTAATAAAAACAGCATGGTACTGGCACAGAAACAGACATGAAGACCAATGGAACACAATTATAGCCATTTGATTTTTGACAAAGTCCAAAACATGCTTTGGACAAAATATAGCCTTTTCAACAAATGGTGCTGGGAAAACTGGATATCCACGTGTAGAAGATTGGAACTAGATCCCAGTCTCTCACGTTGTGCTAGTATTAATTCTAAGTGGATCAAGGACCTTAATATAAGATCTGAAACTGTGAAACTACTATAGGAAAGAATAGGGAATGCACTGGAACATAGAGGCATAGGAAATAACTTCATAAATAGAACTCTAATAGCTCAGCAATTAAGAGAAAGGATGGACAGATGGGACTGCATCAAACTAAAAAGTTTCTGCACAGCAAAGGAAACAGTCACTAGAATGAAGAGCCTACCCACAGAATGGGAGAAAATCTTTGCCAACATCTGACAAGGGATTGATAACCAGAATATACAGGGAACTCAAAAAACTAACCCCCTGAAGAATCAACAACCCATTGAATAAATGGGTAAATGAACTAAACAGATCATTCTCCAAAGAATAAATACACATGGCCAATAAATACCTGAAGAAATGTTCAGCATACTTGGCCATAAAAGAAATGCAAATCAAAATGACATTGAGATTTCACCTCATTCCAGTCAGAATGGCTATCATCAAAAATATAAACAACAAATGCTGGTGAAGATGTGGGGAAAAAGGAACCCTTATATACTGTTGGTGGGAATATAAATTAGTACAACTGCTATGGACAGCTGTATGGAGTTTCCTCAAAAAACTTAAAATAGAGCCACCATACATCCAGTGATACTACTCCTGGGCACATACCCAAAGGAATGTAAGGCAGGATACAATAGAGCCACTTGCACACCTATTTTTAGAGCAGCACTACTCACAACAGCCAAACTTTGGAAATTGCTCAGATGCCCTACAACTGATGAATGGAGTAAGTAAGTGTAGTGTATATACACAATAGAGTATTATTCAGCCACAAAGGAGAATGAAATTATGTTGTTTGCAGATAATTGGATGGAACTGGAGATCATCATGTTAAGTGAAATAAGCTGAGCTCAGAAGGACACAGGTGGCATGTTTTTCCTTATATGTGGAAGCTAGACCTATAAGATAAATGTACACATAAATACACATATGATCTTATATACATATACATATATACATATATATATATATATATATATATACACACACACATATGTGCATATGAGAGGGGAGGGGAAGGAGAACATGATTGTGTCAGTGAGTCTGTCCGAAGAGACTATGGGGATACAGGAGAAGAAGGAAGAATGCTAGAGAGTAATACTGAAATGCAATGCATATGTATATGAAGATGTATGATATAATGCATTATAAACTGTTGAATAAAAGGAGAGCAGGGATATAGAGAAAGAAAAATAAAAAGGGAGTTATCTGATTAAAGCACAATATATAATTGTCTGAAACACCAAGGTGAAACTTCCTTGAACAATCAATGTGCACTTTAAAAAAATGAAGCACAGGAAGGTAAAACAGGCCCTGTCTGAGGTGGATACCAGTGAGGAGGAGGAGGGTAAATAGAGAGGATGATATATTTTGTATTTGTGTATGAAGACAGAACAATGAAACTTGCTGAAATTGTTCTAAGATGTAGGGGAGGGGGGCGAGGGAGAATGATGGAGTGGTGAGTCTAATTAAAATACATTGTAAGTACAAATGTAAATGTCTCAATGTATCCTCCCTGTAACACTATTACATGAAAATAAAAAAATATTACTCTGAGAAGGGGTTCATAAGCTTTAACAGGGGTTCCAGAAGGGAAGAAAACATGCCACGATGTTAAGGACATTAAAGTTTATCCCAATGAGAAATCATTGAAATGTTTTAAACTGTGTGAAATTCTGCATTGGTTCAACTTGCTTATAAAACCCAAACTCCTTAGCAAGTCCTACATACTCTCCATGAAAAAGTCACCTCAACACTTCTGGCTTTTTTTTTTTTTTTTTAGCACTGAGGTTTGAACTCAGATCCTCACTCTTGTTAAGCAGGTGGTCTACCACTTGAGCCACTCCACCAGCCCAACTTCCAACTTGTTGTAGTTCAGTGTCTTCTTTCCCAGTATCCATTTTAGTCTACACTCAAATCCTACCAAGTCTCTTGAGGTCATCAGATGAGGCCTGCCATTTCCTGTTTTCTTATATCTGTTCATACTCTTTCCTTTCTTGTTCCCATAAGACTCTTTCCTTATCAGCTGTGTTTCTAGACTGGGTCAATGTTAACCTCTTTATAAACTTATCTCTTTCTCCAGAGTTTGAAGCGAAGCCCCTTTCTTCTGAAGCCCATTATACCCTAGCTATGGTAGACAGAATAAAGTCCCAAAAGATGTCCACATCCTAATCCTTATGTTACTTTACATGGTAAAAGGGACTTTTACCATGTGATTTGGTTGAAAAGCCTGAGATAGGAAGATTGCCCTGAATTATGTGATACACCCAATGTAGACACAGAATATTTAGGAGGGAGAAGCTGGAGGGTCAGATAAGAGAATGAGACCAAGGATGGAATTGGAGGGGGTAGGCTGGGAGAAAGTAAACACCAGTGGGAGGGAGTGCAAAGCTCTGAATGTGGAAGAAGGGGATATAAGCAAGGAATACATGTGGCCTCCAGAAGCTGAAAAAAGCAAGGGAATAGATTTGCTACTAGGAACTCCAGAAGACATGGAGCCCAGACAACACTTTGATTTTAGGACTTCTGGCCCCCGAACTATAGGATAATAAATTTGCATTGTTTTAACCTCTAAACTTGTGGTGATTTGTTACAGCAAAATTAAGACACAATACACTAAGAATATTTCTGTCCTGTTTCTCTTATGTATTATTATACTTATTTATTATCCCCAACCTGTTCAGTAACAGGTTCAATTTGAATTGATTACCTATTCAGTAACAATTGTACAGCAGACCTTCCCTTGGCTTGGTACTCTTTACAGTACTAGAAACACAATAGGGTTCAAAACAAATGAAGTCCCTGATTTAATGGAGATTATAATCCAATTTCTGACATATAATAAACCTTCTTAAAATATTTGTTCAATAAGTCAAGCAAGTCAGCTTTATAGTTATGAACTTGAATTAAAATGATCCAAGTAGGCTGGGGGTGTAGTTCAGGGATACAGTGCTTGCCCAACATGTGTGAGGCTCTGAGCTCAATCCTCAGCATTATAAAAAAAAAGAAAAAGGGGAGGGGGGGAATAAAAATAACCTTTATTCAAGTAATAAAGAGTATAAGAACATGCCCAAATTTGATACCACAGTAAATTTTAGACCACTAATTCTGAATATAGAGGAGTTCATAAAGAGTTGAATTCTTACTAGTTTTTCAGTTCCTGGAAAACCAGATGTACACACCATGCGGACTACTATGCATTTTACACAAGCAGTTGCTTTTTTAGGTAATGATGCTTGGGCATATGAACTGAAATTTTGTGCTATTTGGTTTATCCTGAACTAATAATAATGAGAAAAGAAAATCCAAACAAGTGAAGAATTGGGTGGATCCTTAGAATTTTAGAAGCATGTTTAGAAGCTGACATTTTTTACAGTAACCAAGAAATATAACCAGTGAAACAACAGTGTACAGTAAATACAAATAAATATTGCTTCTTTTCACAGTTTTCAATAAAAAATCTAAGACTCTTTAAGAGATGACTCAGGTCAGGTACTGAGATTCTAAATGAGCTTATCCTTCTCAGCACTGCGACTACCAAAAGCAAAACATTCAACTAACAACCAACTGCTCAGTAGACATTCAGCCTCTGGAAATCATAGAATTTGGTTACTCAGTTCCAAGACTAGAACTGGTCAAGACCAGCCTGTATGAACTATAGGTAATTTTAGAAAAGTGGATATAGTTGGAGGAGTACCTGCCATGAAAACTAAGCAGCAAAATTACACAGACCTGGCTGTGGGAGAACATATCTGATTACTGAATGAGCACCTCTTAAAAGAGTTAGGAACAAACCCACATCCCATGAGGACTTCTCAGATTTTCTAGCAGAAATTTGTGTTGGACAAGACTGATTCACAACAGCATTTCACACAAATTCTTCATTGACTAGAGCAAAGAAGACAACATAATATTAGAGACTTAGAAACATTATTTCACTCACAGGAGAGATAAATCCAATAAAGATAATTTCTCTTCCTTCCAATACCTCTCAAAAATGGTAAGAAGGAATAAGCAAAGCATGGACCCACAAGAACAAAGAGAAAGGAATACAAGACATTAGTGAATATGAATTTTGTTAATGTGCTTTGCAATGGGAATGAGTTTAGCATTTGGGAAACTATATACACATTGCCATCTTTCTCATCTAGCTAACATACACTGAGCTAATCCACTGTTTATTCATAATGGAACAAAATGCTGATTCCAAGGACGAAGCTACAAATAATCCTCCTTGGTGGTCCTAGGATCACAAGTCCTATTAGAGCAGTGTCATCTGTGAAGGCATCCAGGGTGCTTCTGAGATTTAAAGTTGTCAGAGAGCAGATAAAAGTGTGGTAACTGAGCAGAGGGCAGGAAGCTATGATTTATACACTCACAGACAGGAAGTCTGAGTGAAGACAATGAATTGGTACAGCAGAACTGGTGGGAGGCTCAGAACTCAGAGGAACCAGGGGTGGAGTTGAGACACCAGATGGGGAAAATGGGAGCTGAATGAAAGTCTATATTTGAAGACTATTACTCCCACCATCAACTCCTCTGCATGGGACACCAGATAAATGCTCATCTCTTGTACACTCCCACCTTACCTGAGCAAGAAGAGATCAGATTGAGTCTCTTACCCATTAGGTTAATTTGTAATAGGATAAAAATTCTGCAGAAGCAGACTTACCCAGAAGATAACAAAGCTTAAACGTCACAGCCCTTTATCTATATGGGCCCCTTTTAAGAAAGAAGACCTGGAGAGGGCCTTGCAATGTGTTTTCAGGGACATGTATTTTTGTAAGCTTTGCAAAGTAAAATACTTTAACTGTAATTACTTAAGACTGCTCTTTCCAAGTTCCTCTCTATAATACTCTCATTTCAGACAGCTTTGGAATGGCTGTGGATATTTTTCAGATATGTCTATGGGAAAGTTAAGTTGAAGATGCATTTAATTTGGGGGTACTGGAATATACTGATGTGGTTTGCAGACAGGTCTGTGTATAAAGTGTTCTAGCTATCCCAAAGCAGAAGAGACTACCTATTGTACCAGATACCATTCATTGTGGCCCAAAGGTACAGAGACAAAAGTATGATGATAAGTATCCTATGGACCCAACATGGGGAATAAGTAGATATTGAAGAACAAATAAGCCAGACTGTGCAAAATTCTTCCAACCATCCAATTTGATGGTTGGTAGTTAGCAGAATTTGGTTCCTATCAATGTCGAATCAAAGGGAAATTCTCTCATGAGAAACATATTAGGTAATGCAGTATACACAATTAGAAGTGCACCACATGTATTTTTATAAAATGCCACAAAATAGAATAAATCAGAATTTCTATCTGAGGGGAACACAAACACATACACCCCGGGAGTGTGTGTATGTGAAGTCACATGATTTATGTATCCCAATCGGATGTCTTAGAGGCATACATATATCAGAGTGTCTTAGAGGCATACATATATCAGAGTTTGGGCACTAGTTTTAGGAATATATAGGAAATATATAATATATATAGGAAAAATTAGATAAAATTCAAAGGATTATAAAACAAAAATGGTAACAATAACAATTGAAATTGGTAGAAATGAACTTGAGACAAAAAAGCAAATTGAACCAATTTTCAGGGGATCCTAGAGTGTAATTCATGAATAGAAAGAGAAAATTTTTAACGAGACATAATGAATGGACTTTGAGATAATTTGCTAATGCAATTAATGAAGAGGTGAAATTTATATGAGCACAAAGAAAAGATTTAATTTCTTGCTGTTTTACATGAAATATTGACATTGCAAAGATAAGACTCATCATATGCCACCATGATGAAGGCACTGGTGACAAGATGGTAATGAATGTCATCAATGTGATGATTCTTTATTACTAGTCATTACACCAGGCGGCTTGAAATGTCTTGAAATCTTTGGGTTTGTATTAAGAAATATAATAACAGCCTCTTCAAATTTGGCAGCAATCTTAATTTGCATGACATTACCAATGAGTTGTGAATGTGAAAAAAGTCTCTAAACTATTGATATGTTTTTAAAAATTCAATCAAACTAGAAGAAAAATTGATACTTTTTTTGGACTCTCTATAGTAAATGATATCATAAGACTTAAATATAGAAGCAAAGAGTAGCAAAAGAAAAAAAAGAAAACCGAATGTAGGAGGAAATATTTGTACAGTGAATTAAAACTTGTTATTTTCTGGATTTTTATGGCATTTGTGGAATTTGTCAGCATTTTCAAGGATGATATTTGTTGTAAAACTTCTTCTCATTATAAGTAGTCACTTTTATATTAAATTTGAATTTACTATTTTTATAATATTTTCATTTAAGATGATCCCACAATGCAAAAGCTTTAGGCTTTGCAGAACCTGTATCTGCTCAGGCTTAAGACATCTGGAAAGGGACAGGCTTGGCATTCTCAAGAGACCTGGAAATGAAAATGAAGGATCAGGTGAACATCTGCAGATGGAAAGCTGGTGACCTTCCCACACTGACCTCTGCCAGGCCCTCCCCTGCAGTGACACTGCCTGCCTGCATGCTTTAGACACAAACACAACCATGGCTAACTCTTTAATACCACAAATTTTTATAAAACAAAACATATCACAGAAAATTGTAGAGAATACCATGACCACATGTGACATAAACTTATCAAATATGTTAATGCTTTCTCTATTCTTTTAAAATCTATTTTAAATAAATAAAATAATGTTCGACTCCATAATGAAATATCCTTTCTCTTGTATTCCACATGCTAATTATAGAAGTTCTTGTTGGATTTGCTTTTCTTTCTTTCTTTCGCTCTTCCTTCCTTATTTTTATTTCTTTCCTTTCTTTCTATCTTTCTTTCTTCTTACCCTTCCTTCCTTATTTTCTTTCTTGTGGCTTGAACCCAGAGGACTCTACCACTTAAGCTATGCCCATCCCTTTGTTTTTGAGATAGGGTCTCACAAACTTTGCCTAGGTTGGCCTCGAACTAATGAGCCTCCTACCTCCACCTCCTCAGTAGCTGGGATTATAAGTGTATACCACTATGCCCAGCTGAATTTGCTTCTTAAATATATACCAAACCTGGTCCTTTCTCATACCTCCACTTCTGTCACTATATTGCAAGCTATTGTCACCTCCCCCAGAGACTAGAGCAATAGCTTCACAGCTTCATAATTGGTTTCTTTGCTTCTACTCTGAGAGTCAGTTCTCCATTCAGAACAAGGATCTTTCACAAACTTAAATCAGATTGCTTCATCACCTTATTTTAATGGTACTGAAGACCACCTTCTAGTGGTTTTTCCATTGGGAAAAAAAACTCATTCAGTAAGAATCTTCACAAAGTGTGTGAGAGCAGGACTGGGACAACTCTGTGAGCTGGCCTCTCACCACTTCACAGGCTCCACTCATGGTGGCCATTTCAAACACATCAAGCTAGGTCCACCTGTGACTCTTGCATCTTGTGTTTCCTTTGCTGGGGATTTGTCCCTAGACCTTTCTGGTATTGCTCAGTGGCACCTCCACAGTACAACCTCCCTTGGCTCTGGTCACAAAGTAGCATCTCTACTCTCGCCCCTGTACACTGTTGTGTTTCCTCATAGGCTTTTTGTAATCTGTAAATATCTTACTTATTACTTGTTTGTTTTTTGTTGTTGTTGTTGTTGTTTTGGTCTCTTTTCAACATTAGAATGTAAACTCTAAGAGTATGGGCGATCTGTTTGTTTCTATGTTATTGTGTTTTAAGCAATGCATGGTCCATTGCAGGCAATCAATACGGATTTGTGGAATAAATTAAAATTAGACTTCTCAACAACACCACTGGCTATTAGCCAATAATGGAGCAATGACTTAAAAAATCTGAAAGATCGTGATCTTCAACTTGGAATGTAATATCTAGCCAAACTATTAATCAAATGTAAAAACAGGAAAGGACATTTCCTGACATGTTGGGATTCAGAAAATTTGTTTCTATATTTCTTTCTTGAGAAGCTAAGTAGGTTCCACTTAAAAGAAGACTAAACCAGGCAAGAAGAAGACACCGGATCTAGAAAGTTGTACATCAAACCCCTGAGTGCAGGAAAGACATGTCTCAGTCAGAGAACAGAGGATACCAGGAGGAGGCCACCAGTAAAAGGACCATCTGATAAGAGAGGTCACTTAGAAAACAAAACAAGATAAACAGGTGGAAGGTATTATGGTGCTTTTGGAAAAACTTTAGAAACAATATTTGCATATTCATAAAATGTAACTGAAAACAGTTCTGTAATTCTATTGAGAAAATTGGTTCAGAGAGCTACATCCCTATTTATCGTAAGAGAAAATTAATATTTAAAACCAATAAATTGAGGAGTAGCAGCATACATGTAGTAGTTGGAAATAAGAAGTAGTCATCAGATGAAATAGATGAAGACAGAGTGAGTTGAACTTAGAAGCTGGGAACTGTGGAGAGTATAGATTATCCTTCTCTGTTTTCAGTACTGTCTGCTATGACCGATGAAAATAAAAATGTCTGAAAATTTTAAAACTGTGATTTCTTCGGGTAGCAATAATAATGACAAGAGCAAAACTGAATAAACAATCCAGGCTTTGACTGCCCCCATTCTTGATGAAATTGGAAAATATGTATTACTATTACTGTCTTGGAGATTTTTCTATCACATTTGTGGATTATATCCATTTACTTTTTTGGGACACAGTGGTTTAGATCACCTTAAAGATTTAAAAGCCAAATTATGTGACATGTTGTTCAATGCTGAATGGCTAAAAATTCTACATGAGGCCAGAGAGAGAGAGAGAGAGAGAGAGAGAGAGAGTCCACAGAGGCATGAACACATATGTGATGTTTTCAAAAATTGTTGGTAGATTTGGTTCAGAACAATAAACTTGAAGTTTTCCAATAGAATTCCCAATTGGCCCATAGTCATGATGCTTATGGAAGATCAAAATTGTGCATGTGGTAATGTCTAAGACTTTGGAAAAAAGCTTTTAAATGTTAGCCAGATCCTTTGAAGTGAATTCAGAAATACTGAAAAAATAATTTACGAAGAATGTCATTTTGAAAGTAGTGGCTTAGACAAGGGCAGAAATGGCTTTCATTTTCATTACTGTTTTTTAGAGGCAAATATTCAAATTTTTAAATAAAATATGAAAAGACTATAAGTGAAGTTTTTGTGCTTCTGATGGTAATGTGGAACACAATAAAAAATAACAAATAGCAATTTTCAACTTCACCTCTGTCCAAACAAAACAGAACTTGAAATGTAAAAGTTTTGACCTTTATAAAATGAAAAAAATCTCTGTAGCTTTGCATGATCTAAATAGTTCCTCATTCCTAACTCAACAGTTGTTAGTAATACAATACCAAGTTGCATCATTTTCACTGTTATTGGGCAATGCAGCCTGGGTGCATTCAGTGACATCTTGTTGACTAACTTCACCCACAGGGTGGAACAGGCAGACTTCTACCCAGACTCCCTTCCGGAATCGCTTTAGATGCAAACATCCTTGGCTTCACTTAATGGAGGCAGTATGTGAAATCTATTTATAAGATAAAAGGAGTTAAGAAGATAAAGAAAAACTACAACCACTATTTTGTAGTAAGATGAGAAGGATGAGTATTCTTTTTTCTATTTTATGGGTGAAGAAAAGGGTTCTAGATAGGCAGAGAATTGATTTTGGGGGCTCTGTTAGCAGATCTGCCTGCTTGATAAGACCTTTCTGGGAAGGAATGCATGTCGGGTGCCACAGTCAATAAAAACAAAATGAAAACAAAGCAAAGCAAAATAAATAAACACAAGTTTTGTATCTTGCCAGAGTTTGGGATCTAGGCTGATGTCTGGGTGAAGTAGAAAATTTCTTACATAGCTCTTCACTTCCACTCATTCTTCTCCTACTGCACCCCTCAGGGACACACAGCAGAGCTTTCAAGTACTACTTAGTGAGTTACAGGGAGCTTGCCCACTTTTTAGAATGAATGAGAGCCTGGAATCCTAGCTGGACTTTTTTTTTTTTTCTTTCTTTCTTTTTTTTTTTTTTTTAGGTTAACTGGAGTTGTGGGGAGACCCTCTTTCTCTTTGTCTGTGAAACTTTAAGAACATAAACCAGGGCTGACTTGGAGCCATTGTTCTGGCCTGTGAAAAAACAAAGTCAAACAAGAACATTCCAAGAAATTTAGAGAAGAAGGTATGAGAGGGATATGGTTAGTAAGAAAACTCACAGACAGTGGCTTTACACCTGATGCCATTTCCAAGCCTGGTTCTGTCTTTTTTGGTCCATCAAATCTCTCTTGCAATTGAAAATAGTTCCGGTTAGGTTTCAAATTGGCATAGAAAGATGCATCCACAAGTCCTGCCTTAAGAGACAGTAGCGATCTCAAAGGCAGTGAAAGGCTAGTGGTGGGTTTTAGATGTTGTAACACTTGGTGAGAGGACATTTTGAGGAGGGTCCTTCAGCTTCACCTGGTGACATACAGGAAAAAGAAAGGAGGCATTTTTAAAAATATAGATTTACTGAGGTATAACTGATACAAAATAACCTACACATATTAAGGCATACAATTTGGTGAGTTTTCAGGTATTAATGTACCTATGAATCCATCACCAAAATAAAAATAAGGCACATATCCACCACTCTCAAAAGTTTCTTTGTAATTTTTTCCTTCATATCCTAACCTCATACCCTAATCTCTAGCCAAGGAATATCTGATTTTATATAAATGAATAATGATAATCTCAGATGAATTATCTTGTTAATATTCTTTTATTATTCATTTATTCGGGATATTGATTATTTCACTTAGCATAATTACATTGTTGTTCCTCTGTGGTGTTGAGTATATCCATAGTGTTCTCTTTCTCTCTCTCATTTCTGAGACTATTCCTTCATATGAACACATCACAATTTCTTTATTCTTTCACCTGTTGAAGGGCATTTGTATTATTTCTCATCATAATTATTGAAAATAAAGTTGCTATGAACATTCACATACAAGTATGTTTTCATTTCTCATGTATATGTAGGAATGAGATCACTGGGTTGTTTAGTAGATGTTATATTTAGTGTTCTAAGAAACAGTTTTATTTTGATAATTATACTGTTTATTCCCAGTAGCAGTGTATCCATCCTTACCAACTGTTATGATTTGAGTGAAATTTCCCCCCAGCTCCTGTTTTAACACTTGATCCCCAGCTGGTGGTACAGGCAGGGCACCATGAGAGAACCTGGTCTGTACTGAACCTTGATAAGTCTTCCCATTGGCCCAGCTTCTCCATCTAAATCCCTTCACTGAGTCTTCCAAGATAGTCATTCATGATCAACAAATTCTCCTCCATCCCTATGCTCTCCTTGATTTACCTTTCTGCCTTCCCTAAAACCTGACTCTGTCCCTAGGAGCTTGTTCCTTCCCCTGCCCTCCCAGATTGAGGCTGGTCAACTATACTCAAACCATATCCATTAAGGTTAGGAGATAAACTCAGTGCTTCTGCCCTGTCATTGTCAAAGCTTCCTGCCACAGACCGGATATCCACTCCTTTATCAATAAACAAGCAAATGAGAGCTGGAGTATTTGGCCATCATGCTCCCTACCATATTCTTCATTTATGTCATCCTTCTACCTCCGTATTTACTGACAGACCAGACTTCTTTTCTTCAAAGACTACCTGCATGTAGCCAATGCCTTCAGCCTCTTTGTTTCCGAATCTCTCGACATCCTCCTCTCCAGTGCCTGTCTCTTCATTCTACTCCAAAATCACACTTTGGAACTTGTCACCACTGCTTCACCTCTGAAATTACTGGTGTGTGGACATTCCTATCACTGATGACAACTACCTAACCTTCCAAATTTCTTGGTAAAGTACCTTCTCTCCAAGTGTTCTTCTACCTCATTAGGACTTCCCAAGCATTGGTAACTACACAGTCTCTTATCAGTCTCATTCCTGTCTTCACTTTCTTCTCTCTACAGTTCAGTTCCAGGTTCTATTTCAAACACTTTTTATGCACTATAATTTCCCATACTGTGTTTTTCTCCACATTCACTTTTTTTTTAAAGCAATATGAGGAACTCACCATATACCTTTATCCTATGTATGCTCAGTCAAATGAGGGTATAAGTGTCATTACACATTCATAACCTCCAACTTTCATTGGGCTCTCAACTTGTCCTGGTAACACTCGTCTGTCATTCTCTTCACCTTTTTTACTCTCTTCAAACCTCATTCTTCAACATGTACTTCCCTACTCAGCAGGTGACTTTGTCTCCTATATCATCATAAAGTAGAATCCTTTAGACACTGAGTCCCTTAATTTACTACCCACGAGATCCACAGCTCCACCCTTGAGGAGTTTGCTTCTCCTTTCTTCTGTCCTTTTACAATGCAAGACAGCTGGGTTGTGGTGGCTCATTCCAGCAATATGGGAGGCGTAGGTAAGAAGGTCATGGCTCAAGGCCAGACCCAGGCAAAAACATGAAACCCTATCTGAAAGATAACTAAAGCAAGAAAAGGTTTGGAGACAGGGTTAAGTAGAAGAGCACCTGCTTAGCAAGCACAAGGCCCTGAGTTCAAATCCTTATCCTGCCAAAAAATATATGTATGTATACTCTGCAAGAGGCATTCTCTCCTCTGTACTTCCTTGTGTTCTCTGGACCTTACTCATAGCTACTTTCTCAGGAACTCTTAATTACTGTCTCTCACATACATCTTTGATCTTTAAAAGTTTCTCCTTATCAGATTCTTTCCAGGAGCTTTAAAAAATACTGTGGCTATTTTAATCTTAAGGAAATCTTTCCTCTTTCATTTCCTAAAACCCACACAAACCCTTCACAGAACCCTCCCTGGATCCCACTGATGGTCTCTCCTTCCCTTCAACTTCAGAGCTGATATATTTAAAATATTGTCAATTCTACTTCTGTTTCCCACCACATCATTGACACTAAGGTCACTAAGGAATTTCCTAAGGCTAGATCTCATGATACTTGGGGCCTAATCTTGCTTGACCATTCACTACGTTTGCCATTCCCCCTATCTTGAAACAAATTAGGCTGCCCAAGAGATGGAGTGCACAACAAAGCAATTTATTATAACCAGAGAGCTAACAATCTGATTCTAGGCATCTTTTCTTGACTCCAGCCCTTCTGCCACCAGAAACACTTTTATAGAAGTGTTTCAAAAGGGTTATTGCTTAAAGGAAAGAAAAACTCAGAGTGAATGCAAGTCTTAATACAGAGGGAGGGAGGGAAGTAGGGAGAAAGAGAGAGAGACACAGACAGAGACAATGAATTTAGATGTGTCATATACTTTATTGACTCGTAAATTGGTCACCTAGCATCTCTGGACTCCAGAGTCATATTTTTAATATGAAGACTTCATATATGGCATATTAGGAGTGGACTTGATGCTATTCTGAGGTCCTGTTAAGCCTCTGAAATCTACGGTTGCTGATTTTGAGTCACGCACGGGTTGGCGTCACATTTGTATGCATGGCTCAGCATTCCCATCTTTGAAGTGAGACATTTTCTCTTGCTGTCTAAATTACTTCTACATTGTAAATTTACCTTTGGAAGTAATATTAACTCTTTCAGATCTCTAGCCTGATTTTTCCTAAGGACTGGATTTTCTAGGGAAGACTAGCTAGCCAATAGAAATACCAGGTTAGCTCCTCCAGTGTGCTAAGAATCCTAAACTTCTTAAATGCATAGAAATGAAAGTTTTCTCACTGAGGCAGAACACCAAGGGAATGACATTTTCTGCCCCTAAGACTAGAGCTATCAAGAAGATCCATATAAAGTTTATATTGGCCTCAATACTATGACTGTTACCTCTACAATCTTACCATGGAAAAATAGTCTTATAAGAAGACTTGAAGGGGAAAAGGAACATAAGTAACAGAAAAATAAAACAAAACAACAAGGAAAGTCATTTTTATTTTCTGACTACCCAATTTGGTATGATAAAAAGAGAATGGACCCAGAGCTATATCTGGATTTAGACTTGGTCTGGTCATCAGGTGCTCTTTGAGCTAGGAAGAAGCTTCCCCAACTTGTTCATCTGTAAAATGGGGTTGGTAATGTTCTTATTGGGCCTCCCAGCATGATTGTGAGAATCAAATGAGCTTATGAGCATAAAACTACTCAGAAGATTAACAAGTGCTGGACAACTTAAGTAACTTACTAACAGAGAAATAATGCAGTAGTAGGAGAGCTCTAGGGGAAAAAGATTCTACAGGTGGTTGATAGGGAGTTTGATCAGTGCCTCAGAATCCTCAGGAGTCACTTATGACATAGCAGAATCAAAAACTGCCAGAATATTGACTCACTGAGAAGGGTTTTAGGCAAAGGGAAGCACATGAGAATTATTGACTTCAATCTTCTCTCTGCATGTTGATCTTTTAGATTATGAAGTTGAGCTATAAAACTGAAGGAGGTAGTTTATGACTTCTCAGGCCTTTTATAGAAGTGTTTCAAAAGGGTTATTGCTTAAAGGAAAGAAAAACTCAGAGTGAATGCAAGTCTTAATACAGAGTGAGGGAGGGAGGTAGGGAGAAAGAGAGAGACACAGACAGAGACAATGAATTTAGATGTGCCATGTACTTTATTGACTCGTAAATTGGGGGAAAAAAATCTAATCCTGTGTCTCCTGGTCTGTGTTAGGGAAAAGGTTCTATTCCTCTTTGCTTAATTTTGTCCCTAAAAAGCACCATATATGAGATACAGAAGATTCCTCTATCCATCTGATTTAAATTCATCTCAAAGATATACAGCAGTTACATTACTATAAACGTCAACCTTTATACAATGAAGCTTGTGACTTTGTCTACTTCCTCTTGACATTATTGCCCCATGCATGCACAGTCTGCATATGTCATAGTATTAGTATTATTTTGCACATAGAAACTTATCTTTATTCCAATACTGTTTAGGATTTGAATTTTAGCCACTTAGAACAGTTTTTTTTTTTTTTTAACATATCTTCTTCCCACCCCATACTATTACATGGAACTCACCACTCCATAAACAGCTAAAGGTCTGCTGTTCACAAGTGGTCTTAAGAAAGAATTAATAAGTAATTTCATGAGTCACCACTTCCATTCAATCCAATTGAGGAAAAAATATTTTGGGCTCAAGGTTGTATGCTTTTCTGGAATCCTACAGTATGAAGAAAAAGACAATACTCTGTAAATTACATAGGATATTCCACTCTATTTACCTGTGCCTGCAAGATTTTTACTTGCAATAACAGAACCCACTAGAGCTGATTTAAGCAGAAAGGAATCTATTAAGGATTATTAGATCACTCAGAGACATCTTTGGGACAGGCAAAGAGGGAATGATTTTAGCAAAAGTCCTGTCTGGGAGTGGGTGTGGGGGTGGTTGTTACCAGTGGGAGAGAGGAGGATGTGGGGAAAGGGTGTAGAAGGGTGAGTATGGTGCAAATACTTTATATACATGTATGTAAATGGAAAAATGAGACTAATTGAAACTCTTCCAGGAATGGGAAGGAAATAAAGGAGAATGATAGAGGGGTGAATTCAAGTATGATATATTTGATATATTGTAAGAACTTTTTAAATGCCACAGTGTACTCCCAGCACAACAATAAAATAAATAAATAAGTATAAAAAAGAAACACAACAGCCAGTGTCTATGTTTGGCAATATCCATGCCAGGGGACCTAGGTCCCATTACAATTAATATCTTTTTTGTCTGGCTTTCACTCTTAAATTTTGGAGAGGAGGAATACAAAATGGCTGTCAGCCTTTGAGTAGACACGGGAAATAGGATGCTTGAATTGATAGATACGGAAACATTTGAACAATCCCAGATTTTTTTACTTCTTCACTCAGTTTGCAGCAGTGTTTCCAAAAGATGGGCACTTTGTCAACACCCAGGATGATTTAGGCAGTACAGGACCGTGACATTGCATAACATTGAAGCCATATTGAGAAATGTATTTCCTTTTCAGTTGTCTTTCAATATTGATTGTATAGGTGTTTAAAACAGTTTTCTACACTTGCTGATATCTCTTTTAATTCAGGCTCAGAACCTTCAGTGAATAGGCAATGAAATTGAATTAATTTTTTATTATATTCTTTTGGTTTTATTATATTTATTTTTACAATTCATTCTTTTTTATTATTGTTCAGGGTGGAGGCACATTGTAGCATTTACAAATGTTCTTACAATATATCAATATATTGCCCAAATGTCTTCCTTGTTGTGGAGAGGAATGGTTTTGTTTTCAGTTCTGGGCACTTTTTGTCTGATTTCTAATACAGGTGCTGACACTTTTGACAGCCCCTTCTTAAGACTGGTATGTTGGGCTGTGTGGCAATTGATGTTGCCCCTCCCTATCAGGTAGCTGTGGAGGGGATCAGCTTCAAGGTGTTTGAGCCCAGGCTTTCCTGGAGATTGCTCATCTGGTACAGTTGCGTTCTCCAGTGGGGTCCTGTGAGGAGCAGGTATGTGAGCAGTTGCCAGCCCCTATTGCCAGCAGGGAAAGCCTAGGAGTTAGAATTGAGCTTTTTGGTCCACCACTTTTCTCTTGGAAGTCTGTCAGTTTCAGCTCACTACCAGTTTCTTCAAGGTGGTGGTGTGTTTTGTTTTCACCAGACTGTGGCTGGGCTGCCCTGCCCCCACACAGCCTGGATTAGCTCAGTGTTCTGCCCCACCCCCACCAGGTGGAGGTGAAATGTTCCCTCTGTTTATTTGGCCACCTGTTTTGTACAGGGGGGTGCGATCTGCCCACCAGCTGCACTGGAGTATGTGGTACCCTCCAGAGCAGGTGATGTGTTGTGCTCACTTGGCGGGGTTGCAGTTACACTCACAATAGGGACAGCTCCAGGAAGGCTCAGGCAGGCAGCAGAGGTTCTGTCTGTGAATTGTGGCACATCCACAATGCTTGCAGAACTCATTCTGCAGTTCTCTGTGTTGCATTTTTGCAAGTGAGGAGAAAAGAAGACAAATACTACTAATAATTAAAATTTTTTTAAAAAAAGGAAAAACAGCTTTCCAGCTGGTGAGCCAGCTGCTGCTGTGGCCAGTCCATAGTGCCTGGGCTTCTGGGGGTATCATGTCTATAAAAAGCTAATTTAAGGGTCAGTCCCTGTACATTATATGCACCTTATGTACTGGCGGTATTAGCTGACAAAAATAGCCCAGCTACCTTCTTCTGAACTCACAAAGCTCAGGATGCCAGGGTCCTTCAGCTATCTGCCAGCTCAGAAAAACCCACAATTCATTCTTTAATTCATTCTTTAATCCCTGATACTAATGCTGGTTTTCCATTTCCTGGTCATTAAAATTTCTTTTAAAATAAAAAAGTTAGTGGTAGAAAAGTGACTGAACTTGCAAAAGTTTTAAATATATAACATATGCTGTAAGCAGATGTCACAAGTCATGAAAGTAAGGGGAGGGGGACAATGATTGAAGTTTCAGAAATACTGCCTCACAGAATGTTTCTGCTACTTATATATGGCCTGTTAATTTTCCTTCAATATGCCCCTAATTTTAATAATCCCATAAGAAATCATGATGGTTTGACATTTACACAGACCTTGATTCTGATCTCAGTTACTTCATTGCCTAGTTTTGTACTGTGGGGAAAAATTACTTACCTTCTTCCTCTTCTACAGAGTTTTTTGGGGTTTTTTCTGTAAAATGGAGGCAACATTGGCTTACAGGATGAAGTAGTTTGTAAAGCTAATGAGTGCAAATTGCTCCACAGTGTCCAGCACAAGGTAAAGGCTCAAAAAGCAGTAGATACTTCAATCAGGGAGGATAGGTATTAGACATCTTATTTTGCAGGTGAGATTCAGAGAAGTTATGTGACTAGGATAAAGTTAAGCTTTATCTTTTTTGGTAAGCGAGCATTTCTTGAACAGTGATTAAATTTCAAAAACTAAATTTCACCCTATTCCTAACAAAATAGTAGCTAGGAAGATAAATGCGAAGACCAACTTCATATCTGATTTGGTTCACTGTTTTTAAAGTTACTGTTTACGTTAGCGAGATGGATATCAGCACCACCTCATAGTGCTATGTGTATAAACTTGATCCTTGCAATGTCTTCTCCAATTTGTTCTATTTCATGACCACAGAGTATAGTTATCCCTCAACTAAATGCTGTTTGTCACAAGAGGGACTGAATGAGAAGACACAATGGTAAAAATTGATCTTTCTTATTGGAAAAGCAAACTGAATGCAGGAGCAATTTCATTTTTCCCCGTCAGTAGCTATTCCAGAGAAACACCAGTTTTTGGAGCACTGGCTTAGGAGCAATTGTACACACATCTGTAAAGAGACCAGACATCAAGACCAGAAACCATAGCAAGAATAATTACTCAGAATCATTATCATCTCCTGTGGCTACATGCTGTGAAACCTCTCTAGCCAGTATTGCCAGTATGAAACTGAGCTCACTTTGTTCCTGGCAAACTTAGTGCCAGTAATCTGTGAGTGTGAAATTATGTCACATATCTCTGGCATTTCTAGATTTAAAAAAATAAGTTTTACTTAAAAACAAAACTCAGAACAGATTTAGGATCGGTCCATGAGTCAATAGGAAAGAAACCAGGAACTTAAAAACCTTGATTTATCTCCTATCCAATCTTAGACTTGGCTACCTCTCCTTCCTCATGCACTTAGTCAGTGTGGTCTGAATTATGTTTACTCACAGAGAAGTGGTGTGTACCACTTCTCTAAGTGACAGCAGAGCCTTATTGTGGTTATTTATCAGCTTGTACATAAAGTGCACTTTTCTGCTGATGGTCTTTTTAAACCCCTAAAAGGAAGGTGGTTTTAAGCTTGTGTCTATATCACATTCTTTTTGAGCAATTCAATAGTAACTAATGGCATTCTTGTCACAAGGGTGCCTATGCAGTTGCATAAAGTATCAGCAATGCCAGTATGCCAGTTCAACATGGAAGTCCATAAAGATGAAAACCTGCAAATCACAAAATATCATTGATGTAAGGAGTTGCAATTATCTCCTAAGACAATGTAGCTCAAGCTGGCTTTAGCCACGAGATTTTCCTGCCTCAGCTTCCTAAGTGCTGGGATTCATCATACCTGGTTTTACTTAAAATTTTGACAATATATCTGTTTTATATAATTTCTGATTTGATTGCTTGACAAATTACACATGTAAACAGAAAATTATTCTAATGAAAAAGAGTTATAATGTGTTTGTACAAAGCTGCCTGAGATTGTTTAAAAAGTAAAGCATCTATAAGAAAAACATAATTCTGATAGAAAAGTAAGATTCCCATGAAATGGTTAATGTAGTTAAAGAAGCCAAGCCATTTGGTAAATTTTTACAGGAATTTCAGCATTAAGAGGGAGGCAAAGTGGCAAGTTGCCAAGAAGAGACGGACCAGGTTCATAGAGATGTTTGTGGCAAGCATCTTAATTTGTGGCAAACTCATTTGCCTCAGGAAGTCACTGGCGTGGGGGAGGAAGGGGAGTAGAGACTATAGTTGTGTCTAACACTGATCCAGACAAAACAGCAATCAAAACCCAGGAGCTGACATTCAATCATTAAAAGATCTCAGCCTTTGTACGGTGCATCTACCCAACACTGACAACATTTCAAAGAAATAGAAAACTGAACATCTCAACAGTTGTATCCAAGCTCAGATAAGAACAGCAATGGCATTAAAATAGAATTGGTCTAATAGTAAACCTTGCTGATACAAATGCAGAGCAGTAAATTTTTAATGTCTGTTTGCTTTGCCTCCTTTCAGACAGTATACAATGTACTGTGCACACATATACAATGATGCCATTATATTACGGCAGTTGCTGAAGAAATGGCTATGGCATGATTAATTGTAGAACAGAATTGCTTGACAGCAGAGCTGTCAGATATCAAAACACTTGCCAGGTTTTTTAATTGGATAAGTCGAGGAATGTATAGGGTTGTTGCTATAACTGCAATCAATCTACAATTTGAGTAAAAATTAACTCTTTAATACTGCCTTCCTCTTTATCTGCATAACGTCAAAAAAGCAAAAACACAAACAAACTAAAACCTCGACAGAAATGCTTACATGCAGACATGACTTCAAGATTGATGACTGATAAATAAATAAAACAGCAGCAACTGTACGGCTCTTTGAAGTTTGCAAAGAGCTTTCATGTACAATATTTTGTTTAATCCTCATAACAGTACTCTGCATTGATTATACAGACATTTCAATTCAATTTTTAGGGAGGCTTGCTCTGGACCCATTCTTGTGCTAGACACTCCAGTGAAAAATCAAGTGATGTCCCCGTAGCCAATAAATTTAATAAATGAGGAAACTGTGTCTCAGAGACCTGGTCTAGTATATTTTTGTTCTAGATGCTAAAACTCCAAATCTTTGGACCCAAACTCCAATGCTTTTATCTTTTTACTGTGCTACCTCTAAACAGAATGAGGCCAAATTAGCCAAGAGAGAAACATTTTTGTTGAAAAGTGGTTTCCAAGGCACTCTGAATTTCATACTGCAAAACCAGTTTAGCAGATAACTCAATTCACAGATCACCTGCTTATTAAAGCAAGGTTTCTAGACCACTGATTTTATTTCCTTTAGGAGAAATGCTGAATAAACTTCATTAAAACAATGAATTTTTGAGCTTTGAAATGTAAAGAGGTTGGAAGACATCATTCCCAGCCTTTTGACAAGAAAGGTCTGGACAAGCCAAAAATCAAAGGCTTTTCTTAGACCCCTCAGAAAACTAAGCTGTACAGCAAAAAGCCATCCTGAAACTTAGAGAGGCAAGTGTTCCTCCACTTTGTTTTCTACATGTTGGGTTCAGAGTCTTGAATAGATTCCAGCACATCTCTTTTGGTGAAAAAAACATCATAGTTGAGTCTGTGTCCTTCACATTGCTCACATCAGGAGGCCCAAAGTGTCAAGCTCTGTCCCTATGAGTGATGCAAGGTTAGAAGAAAGTACTAAGGCAATGGATTCCAGCTCTCCCCACTGGAGGTACGATGTTTTCTGTGTTGTTGGCAAATAACTTTGGAGTGATGTTTTGTCAATGAGAACACATCCTGTTTCCCAACAAATGGACACCTAATGGCTTTGACATCCACGGATATTCCTGGCCTGAGTCAACTATTCCATTGCAGGTTGCAAAACAGTCATTCTTCTAGTTCTCTCATTCCTTCTGCATATGTTTTCTGGGACTCTTCCATAAAGAAGAGCTTTTCTTCATCAACTGGAGATGAATGACTGTTACTCTGAAAAAAGAAGTAAAGCACGATGAATGCTAAATTCCTTAGTTACTAACTTCAGACTGATGAGAAGATGCAATTAATAGTCTATCTGTGGCTACCAGGTTTTAAAAAAAATTTTTTTCTTTTCATTTCCTTTCCTTTCTTGCTCCATTTCCCTCTCCCTTTCTGTCACGCGCACACACAGGCACACACACAGAGGAGACTCGTCATAATCACAGATGATTGTTTACATTCATTATTTTTTCTGAGGATCACACCCATACTCTGACCAGTGGCAGTCTCATCACATGTCCTAACATCACGTGTGCAGTATGGTATAGCCTCCTTATTTTCTGGTGAAAGGTTTTCCAAGATCGCCACATATCCCACCTCTGACCTTCTCCAAGGTCTTGGCTATGTTAACTGGGATATGCTCATGCTTTCAGAGAAAGAGCAGGAAATACACTTTATAAAAGAGTTTATTTGAAGATACATAGAGACTCCCTATGTAGGCTTAGAGTAAAGTACAAAATGCATTGTAGATAGTAGAGGTCATTATCATTTGCATGAAAAAATAAAGCTCAGAGATAAGGCTGAGATAACTTGTTCAGCTTACATAGCTCATAAGTGACAGAGCTGGGTCTTGAACCAGGTCTCTAACTCCTAAGTATGTTCTCCTTCTACTATACTACCTATAGAAGAAAGTTCTGTCATGCTCCTGTCTACCCAGTATCATTATGTGTTCAGGAATTTTCCATATTATGGCTCGTAATTCCCCAAAGTAAAAACCAGAATACTCTCTCTTGATCTTCCCTTATAACTCGGGTGCAGGTACTGCCAATTAAATGCATTCACTAAGACTTCAGTTTGAAACATGTGGTGAATCTATGGGTACTGTACACAAAATCTATCTTGACAAAGGTCATGTTAGAGTCCTTAGGTTTGCGGGGAGGGACCAGGAAAAGGGCTTTCCAGCATCCAGTGCCCAGCATCCATGGTACAAGCAGTGTGACTCCTTGGTGGTAGAAGCAGTGGGGTCTTTGCTAGAGCAGTCTTTGCATAGCTTAGCCATAATTCCTGGCTGTACGTTCCCCAAGCCTGAGTGTTACTTCCTAGAATTTCAGTGTTTTAATAAATTCTTTTTATGCTTAAAGTAGCTATGTAACTAGCCCTGTGTTTGCAGGTCTACACCTTGACTGGTGCAGTATGTCACTTTTTCCAACTTGTCATGGTAGACTGGTGAACTACAAATGGGCAACAGATATGACATTAGTTTACATAATCTCTGAACTACTTTAGATCTTGCAATCCAACTTTCCCCATCTTAAGTGAACTTCTCTTCCTGTTCAAGTCTTATAATTGTACATTCATATTCAAATTCAGATTTGACTTCTTTTCACCTTCTTTTAAAAAGAACAAGGAGAGTGAGGGAGAGATGCAGGACAGCACCAGGTAGTCAGTGCTGCCTAGGGCTGTGGAGACAAAGATGATGTTAAGCTGAAATGAGCATGCTAGAACCTGGACATGCTAGTGAGTGCCTGTAATCCCAGATACTTGGGAGCTGGCAGCATGGCTCAAGTGACAGAGCATGCTTGCCTAGCATGTGTGAGGCCCTAGGTTCACTTCCCAGTACCACACACACACACACACACACACACACAAGCTACCATTTGAACACTGTTTACCACACACTGTTTCATAATCTTCTCAACATTTCTGTAAGGTGTTTTTTTTAAATAATCATTTTATGGATTAAAAACCTAGTGTTTAGAGAAAATAAGTAACAGATTGAAGGAGAAATGATCAAGTCTTTTATTTAAATATAGAAGTGGCAAGATTAACTTTGCTTTTGAGCAGACACTTTGGCAACACAGATCCTGGGGACATATCTAGTTTAGAAGGTTGCAGGGAAGAAGTGACTAATTCCAATAAGCTGCCAGTCTCTAACTCCTACTTCTAGATTCCAATGCAACTCTTACTGAACAAAAGGGTCTGCCGTGCTGGCCATTTGATTTCAGATTACTAGAATTGCAAAGGGTGAATTCACTACCCACTCTCAACACATTGATGGTCATATCACATGGCTGTTGTCAGCCAGTGGTTGGATGGCAGGGCCCATTCCAGTTCATCCAACAAATAATGTATTAATGCCTACAATGTGCCAGGTGCTAGGAGAAGAGTAGCAAAGACAACAAAAACCAGCCTCTGCCCTCATAGAGTAATAGTTTCACAGAAAGAGACACTTAAAAAATATATTGCAGTGCCATTGTTACCTTGGTGATAAGAATTGCATGTTAGACATAAATTCCCAGATCTTATCCTAGACTTGCTAAATTTGAATCTATAGAGGACAATCTTGGGAGCTGTTTAATAAATGTTCCAGGTGAGTCCCACGTCAGGGAAATTTATGAGCACTCACTGTGCTAGGGGAAGTGTGAGGTGCTAGTGAGCTCCTAGCAGGGAAGAGGCATTTGATTCTGTTGTAGATTAGAGGTGTCTTCCTGGAGTGACAGCTAGGCAGACCTGTAGGCGAACAGGTTTTGTGTCAAGTGAAGCAGTAGGGGAAAAGGGAAGAAATTATCTGAGCCGTGGTGTCTCTATTCTGGCCATGGGCTACTGTGGAAAAGGACAGAGAGTTTAGAACTCCCACCATAGCAAACAGGAGACTAACCTATAATTGAAAGGAAAAGTGGTCCTGTTATCTCAACTATACTTGAGGCCAAAAATAATGATATGAGTAATTGACCTTTGCATAACTCAGGGCATTAGAGGCATCGAGCGCCTCACACAGTTGAAAACCTGCAAATAACTTTAATTCCCTAAAAGCTTAACAACTAATAACCTGTTGTTGACTGGAAGCCTTCTGAATAACAAACAGTTGCTCAGCACATGTTCATACACTAAATGTGCTAAATACAGTGAAAAATACCCAAGAACTGGGATCTGTCACAGGCAATTCACTGCAGAGAAAAACCTGCTTCAGAGGAGACAACAAAGGTGTTATAAATAGGTACAATACTTGAGCTTACCACAATAGCAACACAAGGTGGCTAAGAAATCACTCCAGTGGTATAATATGCACCATACTTAATTTTGTGCAATCATGATTTAATATTGCATTTTTCATTTATTTAGATTTCTCTCACCAGCAATTGGCACTGTGTGCATAGTCTGTTTGTGTAGGTAAGTTGTGATAAATAAATTTAACTTTTTAAAATAGAATAGTGTATTTTTGATGGTAGTAAATGATAAAAGTATACTATTGTGTACATATATTTTAAGCATTCTTGACATACCTAACTTTAACTTTTGATATTTCTAGGCTATGAAGTTTATCCACAAGTTTATTTTTTCAAACTGTCCCAAGTTAAAAACAAAAATCTGAGTATAAGTGGACCCTTGTAGTTTAAACCTGTGTTGTCTAAGAATCAATTATAGTGGCAAATACAAATCTATAAAAAAAAAAATCACAGGATCGGGAGGAAGGTACTAATCCTTTGTCAGTCTAGGATGGAAGAGAGGTGCCTGCTTTTGTATTGAGATACAAATACCTCCCAAAGAATTCTCTCTGTTCCTGTACCCCACACTTTTTGAGAAGTGGGACTTCATCTTCTTTACTATTTTATTCCTAGTGCCTAGGAGCTCAATACAAGTTAGCCAAATGTACAAGTCACACGAATAATGTTTGCATTTTCCTGTGAGATATTTTGTAGGCATAGCTATAGTCTGCTTTCCTGAACTTCTCCCCACAAAATGTGTTCACTATATATTGAAAAACCAGCATTTTTTGTCACAATATGTCTGTAAACTGAGAAAACAGAAAGTGTCCTCGCACCAGTGTGAGACTGCTTTCAATCTATCAAATCTTGGAAAATCCTTCAAAATATCTAGATGCTGCCCTTACCTACTGCAAATTTTCAAACAAGAGAACATACCTTCCATTACGATTTTTCTACACATCCCATAAACTTTGACATACTCATGTCTAAATTAAAATCTTTGGTCCTCTAAGCCAAGAAAATATATGGTGACTTACCCACTTGTACTTAAATAAAGATGATAATATCATACTATAAAATAAGTAGTTCTGTGTTTTTAACCATGATAACCTTTAATGCTTTCTTTTTTTGTTGTGGTAAAGTATACATAAAAGTTATTTTTAAAACCACTTTTAAGTGCGTAGCTCTGTGCACTCTCATACTGTTGTGCAACCATCACCAGCATCCATCTTCAGGAATTTTTCATCTTCCCAACTGCAAGTCAATACCTATTAAACAATAACTCTATTCTCTCCTCCCCAACCTATAGTTGCTTAGTAATTCCAGAATTTATTGTTGATTCTTTCACACTTTCTACATAAATTATAACATTATCTGAGAACAAGGATAATCTTACTTCTGTGTTTCTGATATGCCTACATTTTATTTATTTTTCTTGTCTTAATGCATTAGCTAGGAATTTGAGTATGATTTTGAAAAGAAATACTGAGAGGAGATACCCTTGCCTTGTTCTTGAGCTTAATAGAGAGGCTTCTATTTTCCCTGGGTCAAGTATGATGTTAGCTGTATGTTTTTTGTAGCTGTTCTTTATCACGTTGACTATACTTCCTTCCATTCTTAGTTTGCTGAGATTGTTATTGTGACTACATGCTGGATTTTGTCAAATGCTATTTTGACATCTATCAATATGATTATTTCACCTCTGTTTTTGTGTGCCCTAGCATATGCTTATCATTAGATCCTTTATCATTCTTTAGATCCTTGAGATGATAAGTTAATGAATTTTGATTGTTGAACCAGCCTAGCATCCCTGGAAATCCCCCCACATGCTCACAGTGTATAATTCTATTTATATGGTGTTGGATTCAATTTTCCAGTATTTTGTCGAGGATTTTTGCATTTTTGTTTGTGAGCGATATTTGTCTTTCCTTTTCTTATAATGTCTATCTTCTTTTGGTATTGTAGGGTAATACTGAATTCATAGAACAAGTTAGAAGGTATTCCCTCTGTTTGTATCTTTGTAAAGAGATTATAGAGATTGCTATAATTTCTACCTTAAAGGTTTGGTAGAATTTGCTAATGAGCCCATCTTGGCTTAGTACTTTCTGGTTTGGAAAGGTTATTGATTCAATTTTTTTGCTATTTATAGGCCTATTCAGATTGTTTTTTATTTCTCATGTGAGTTTTGGCAGATTGTATCATTCAAGGAATTAGTCCACTTCATCTAAGTTATAAAACACATGGCACAGAAGTTTTGTTTTGTTTTTTCAGTCTTCCTCTATAATTTTTTTATTGTCCATAGGATCTATAGTGACTGTGGTTTTGATTTCCCTTTTCATAATTAGTAATTTAAACAAACTTTTGGGTGCTTATTGACCTTTGATGTTTTAAAGAGTATGTCATAGTTAGGGATGTAACTCAGTGGTAGAGCACTTGGCCTGGCCCTGAGTTCTATCCTCAACATACATACAACACACACACACACACACACACACACACACACACACACACAGTATCTGAGTCTGGCCAAGAATTTCACCTCTATTTTGTGTGCCCTAGAATATGTTTATCATTCTACTGGGGCCATCTAGCACTGCATTTACCACTTGGGAAGAGAGAAAAACTGAAACATTATCATATTGCAGGTGCTTTACCTCCATAATCCTTAGGTACTTATCATTTCACTAGGATGACATGCCTTCTTTCTGTAAGTACTTCCTTGGAGATAGATGTTTAATAAATTAAAAGGAATGCAAGCACTATATTTGTGCAATTCCGGTATCATATGGGAAAACACACAGGTAGTCCATCATCTGAAAGAACCTCATCTTTATCAGAGCTGAAGCTGATCATCATGTCCAGAGGATGGTTAAGAAGAGTTCTTCACTATCAGCCTCGAGTCATCTTTCAGTCCATTACATAAATATCTGAAAATCCCACTACCTTTAACTTTCTACTCCTCTCTTTGACGGGAATGCAGTGGGTGGGAGTGGGGATGGGAAAGGAATTCATTTTGAATCTGTTCTTGTGATTTATGGTCATGCCGCAGATCTCCTTTGCTCTAATCTCTCTCCTCCCCACTCTTCAGAGCAGAGCCCCTCTCTGCCTCTGTTTCCATCTCTGTCTCTGTGTCTCCCACACACCCCCACTGCATCACTACTGTGGGGATATTACTGTCAACGCTAAAGAGAATAGACAGGAAGCCCTAATGTCATATCTCTTATCTTAAAATAAATACTGTATGCTCATAAGAGAATAACGGAGACAAATTTCTTACCATGTTGAGTTTGGGTTTCAGGCAACTATTCCCCTCACCCAGAACTACATTTTTAAAATAACTGGCATTATGCAGTAAAAGAAAGGTACTCCCCGTCCTGAATATGTATGCAAAGTTCAAAGAACATTATCTGTGAAATGACTGCTTTTGCAATAATTTCATTTTAAAATATGAGATTTAGGAAGACAGCTGAAGTTTTTTTCTCCTCCCACATTATCCACATATAGAAGATCAAGTGTTCCTGGATTCAAGGGCAAAAGAGGACAATTTCTTTCCAGTTCATTCAAAAGGCAGAGAACCTGGGCTTGGTGAAGGGTGTGCCTCTTGTCATTATTATGTCTTTTTATTTCCTTTGGAAGCTTCAAATTGGGGAAATGATTGTTTCCTAGCATGGACTTATATTTGAAATATGACTTCACCTAGAAGGATTCTAACTTGGCTCTGAATCAACAAATATTAACATTCTTTGAAATAAAAATATCTAATCAAGATCCTCCAACACCTGTAATAATTGTTGAAAACAGAAAAAAAAGAAAGAAGGATGGGAAAAAATTGACTCAAGAGCCAAGCATATGGTTTTTGAAGTTTCTGGAGATTATTGACATTAGATGAGATGATAGCCTAAAATCTTCTGTGTCATAGGTAAGGTAAGCTTGGTTATAGAGGCAACAAAGGCACATGAAAGAAATTTAGATAGGGGCATTGCACCTATGTCTGTCCATGTTCTATTCCCTAGCAGCTATATGGTTTGGTCACATTATCATTGAAGGTTTAGACTCCAGGTGGTGGCACTATTGGGAAGTGACGAAACCTGTAGGACATGAGGCCTAGTGCATGGAAGTTAGGTCACTGGGAGGGTGCCTTGAAGGTGATACTCAGACTCCAGCCCTTCTTCTTCCTCTCTTCCTTTCTAGCTACCATAAGCTGAGCAGCTTCCTTGGCCAGGTGCTCCTGGCATGTTTTGCTGCCATACCACAATCTCAAAAGACACAGGTCCAGTTGACCAGGAATTCACCCCGTGAATTGGAGATACCATGGGTTAAAACTGTGAATTGAAGATATTGTGCATTAAATGACATAATTTGCATTACAGAGATTACATTTTTAAGTTCCATAGTGCTGTGTGAATGTGGAATGATACTCTGGTTAATGTGTGTTGCCACTTCCCCACTCTTTCCTCACTTTCTGTTCCAATTTAACTTACTAACTTTAGAATTGATAGGATATCTCTGATGTCTATGCTATGCCCATAAAAATATGCTCATTCCTGCTCCTTATTGGATTGCTCACTGCCTTGTTTTTCTATTTGATAATGATGAAATTTGTGTTAGAACATATGTACTTACTTGGTCTCCTTTATAAATGCTGACTTGCATGTGTTAAATAAATAGCTCATGTTTTTGTGTTAGATACAGGGCTCATCAAGAGGAAAAAGGCTCAGGCTTGTCATCATTAGTTCTATATTTTAGCCTGGTTGCATTCCTGCTAGTAAACTAAGTCAAATCTGCTGTGTTATTAAGCTGCTGAGGTTCACAAAAACATTGTTTTTCTATTTGATTGCACTTTTCTTGCACTGTGTAGGCAATGACAACAGGAACAAGGTGCCAGATAATACCTCATTCGTCTCTCTAACTGAAGCAGCCAAATGTGGCTAAGTCTACCGATTTAGCATAAAATAGCAGGGCACAATGTTGCCTTTATGCTAAATTCAAGGTTGCTCTGGGCCTAAGCCTTTGGGAATATTCATAGTATTCACAAAGCTGTTGAAAAGCCCACATAAAGAGATAGAACTTGGATATCCTCATGAATGGCTTGTGTATATGCCTTTCCTGAAAAGCCAAAGGAAATTTTTAGCCCCTGCTTCTAGGCTGAGAAAATGCTCCTTCCAATATGAGACTCTATTTGTTAAATGTGAGTAGAATGTAGATTATGAGTTATTTCAACAAGCATTCAGAAATCATGTATACATGAACCTGATCAAATATTTAAGTAACTATAGGGCATTGTGTATGGCATGTACGTGTTGGTGATTCATGACTTCTGGGAGCTTACTTTGCATAGTCAGAAAAGTCTGTTTGTCTTTTGCATGCTGGTAGAGAAGGTGTCCTGACTCAGAATTTAATATGTTGGAATTGAAACTAGAATTTCAATGCTTTAGTAGGTTCTTTGTGCTGATGAAGACTCTGTTTTTCAGAGTTCCTCAGTAATTTTTGAAAACACAAAGACTGAAAGCATATTGGAGATTACATAGTCAAAGGAAAGTGAAGTTTCTCTGCACTAAGTGGAAGTCTATTTTAAACTGAGTTGGCAACAAGAGAGAGAAATTGAAGCATCTCAAATAGGAGAGATGGAAACCAGAGAAGAAGGTAAGAAGCTCTGGCCTAAGGAGCTCCGGCTAGTGAGGCATTACCTTGGTAGGGAGAGGATGCTGGCGTCTTACAACAATGATGTCTCGTCCCTGGACTAGCCTATGCTATTTCCCTCAGGCTGCAGCAAGACCTGCTTCACACACAAGTCTGTGCTAGTAGTTCACTAGGGAAATGAGACTCCATAGTCTCGCAACAAGAGCATTGTGTGGGGTTGGAGGAGGAAGGGCAAATGGTGCAGAAGAAAATGAGTTCTAGATCAGAAATAAAAATGTAATTCAAGAAATTGGAGCTAGAGGTAATGGAGAAAAATGTCAGGTACCTGACAATTCTTAGAGATATAGGGGAGGAAGAGAGAAGTTTGCACTCTCAATTTGAATATTTAAAATAAAAATGACCAAAAAGGTTGAAGGAATTGGGATTTGGGGAGGGGTGGGGGGGCTACATTTGGGAGATACTAGAAAAGCAAACTAGAAAGGATTTGTGCACACACGCACAAATCTTCTCCCACTCTGTGCTTTGGGATCTGAAACAAAATGAACCTGGCTTGTGATTTTTACTCTAAAAAGTCAATATATGTCTGAGAGAGCATTTCCAAACCCTCTGGCCTTTTCTTCAAATGTATTCTACCCAGAATCAGATCATTTAAGGAATATGATATTCAATAACATGGGTGCTGTGTATTTCTGCCAGTGGGTCTTGTTTCAGCTCTGTGGCAGTGGGGCCTATAATCCTAGGAAACTTTGAGAGCACTAGAGTAAGACTGTCTTGGCTTCTAAGGAATCTACAACGTAGTGGGAGAGAAAGTCAAGCAGTACATTATTACAACAAAATGTGATAAGTGCTATTACAGTGACAGGGACCAGGTTCTGCAGGCACTCAGAGAAGGGAAGTTGAAGGAAGTGTTTATTGACAAGGCGACTTTGAGCTAGGCCTTGAGGTGTCTGCCCAGAGTAAAAGGGGAGATAGGGCATCCCAGGCTGAAGGAACAATACACACAAAGTCTCAAGGACTAGGGGAGCTTGCTATATTCAGAAGACTGCATGGTCTGTCTTTAGGGGTTGTCTAGAGAGACAAGGGAAAAGACATGGTCAAGACTCAAAGGACTGGGAATATGGGGTTAAGAATTTAGACCTATGGGGAAGCCACTAATCATTCCATGATATCCACAGGGATTAATAATAAGAATCTTGTTTTGAGCAAAAGGAGGAGGGGTTGCTAGGCCTGCAGCAGTTGGAAAAGATAGACTAAAAGGTACTCACCTGAATCAGCCCATGTATCACTTCCAGTTCTTACTCTAATTTTTATCTCCTTCTGACAGTTCATTGTCTTTAACTATAAGTGTTCCCTAAGTCACTAGTATATACTAATCAATGTTTTAGTCTCCAGATTATCTTAATCAATAAATTTTATCCAGATACCATCTAGATAAAAATGTTACTAAATAAAGATACCCTCATGGTATGACTTGTTCCAGAACTTCCACTAGCTTTATCTACCTTTATCATTACCATCATTTTTTGGATGCACAGAAGGATTGTACTATAAAGTTATAATGAGATATTGTTAATTTCATAATGATCATTTCCATCATTGGGGTCATTGTTAACACCAATATTTGAGAAGACAGAAGAATTGATTATTTCTTGACTATTATTTTATTTTATTTATTTATTTTTTATTTTATTATTTTTACATTTACTCATATGTGCATACATTGTTTGAGCCTCCTCCCACCCCCACATGCACACACTTTCAGGCAGTTTTAAAGATGAAAATTCTTATACAAATATGTTTGGCTAAAAAGGCCAACATTTCAAATATTTCTTGCCTTTTTTTTGGCTTGTATATTATAACAAATGAAATATAAAGTTGTTGCAATGAACATTTTTGGGAGAAACAGTTCTACTAAACTGATGTGTTAGTTGGCTTTCCATTGCTGTGACAAAATGTGAAAAGCAACCTGCAAAATCAAAAGTAGGGAAGGTTTATTTTGGTTTTAGAGGCTTTCATTTAAGGTTGCTTGGTCCCATCTCTGTGGGATGAACATCAAGGTGAGGAGCAAGTGGTGAAGCAAAGTTGCTCAGCTCATGGCAATCAGGAAGCTGGAGGGGGGTGCAGGGGAAAAGATATGCCTTCTAGGCCATGCCCCAGTAACCTGCACTCTCCAGTAGGCCTCACCTCCAATTTTCACCACCTCCCAATAATGATATCAAATTATGACCCCATCAGAGTTCTCATGATCCAATTACATTCTTGAAGTCCATCAGCTGGCAACTGAGATATTAGCACATGGCCTGTGGGGGACATTTTAGATACAAGCCATAACAAGTAACAAATATCAAATGTACTTGTTATACTTGTTTGGCTGCAAATAGTATGCACCTTGAAAAAAAACCAAACAAACAGTATTTGCAACAACATAAAAGCTGATTTTTCTTTATGTGGAATTTTAGAAGCAGGCAGTCCAAAGATTCACTGAGAAACAGGTGTAATTATCACAGCTCTTCCTTGGTGGCATCATCTCCAGTCATGATATCTGCTTCCCAGACAGAAGATAGTAAGGGATAAAGAAGAAAATCCAAAAAGCCCATAGCTTCTTTTAAGAAGGTCCCAGATGCTTGTACATTTAGATGCAAAC